>NC_143197.1:8371666-9060833 GCF_051530095.1 Phoenix dactylifera
CGGACCCGATTCCGACTCAGCTGGCGCGTCAGCGACCTGAGTAGTGTGACTCGGCCCACCCTTGATCCCGTCCCCGCCGGCTTCGGAGACATCCTTCTCCGGCGTTCTTCGGCGAGCGACCTTGGAGGGTTTTTGCCAACCATCGAGATCTACCGGGGAAGACTCCGCTTCAGTCCCGGTCACGCCTGGCTTCATACCGGAACGCGGAGAGTTCGGGCCAGCCCCCGACTTGCCCGTCGTCTTCCTCCGAGCCGGCGCATTAGCCGCCCGCGACGCCCGCGAATGGCCAGTGACCATCCACGGGCCGAACATAGCCACATCCTCCGGCACATCACTGCCCCTGCTCTCCTGAACCGACGGCGACCTCGGTGCCTCTGTCCCGTCCCCCTGAACCTCCCCATCTTCCGCCACCACGACCTCCGCCATTGAAAAAGCACAGCCCGACGACCCATGCCCTATTCGCCCACACTTGGAGCAGGGAGCCGGCAGGTTCTCGTAGACGAAATCCTGCCAGAAGACCTCCGCCACCCCCTTCGATAAGCCCCTCACTAGCGTCCCTGGTTTGAGAGGAGCAGAGCAGTCCATCGCTATCTTCACCCTGGCGAAACCACGCCGCCTCCCCTGCTCTGTGACCCCATCCAAGGCCAGAGGAGTGCCGGCAGAGGCAGCAATCCTCATGATAGTCGTCTTCTTCCAGTAGTCCAAGGGTAGCCTTGGCATGCGAAGCCACACTACCACCCGGCTCAGCCCCACATCGCCCGGAATGAAGTTCGGGCGCCACCGGTCCACTGCAAGGAGCTGACCGGCTACCATCCACGGCCCGCTCGCCATCGCAGCTTCCCGATCGGCCTCGTTCGCGAACCGGACGGCGAGGAAGCCATCCATCAAGGTGAAGCACTCCACTTCGTATCCCAAGCTCCCCACCCTTTTGATCTCCCTCGCCACCCATTCCGCCGGAACGAACCTCCCAAGACTTCTCACCAGAATCGAGGAGGACCGCCATTCCGACCGGTTGCCCTCTAACTCCTCCTCCGGGACATCGACCACCTCGGAGAACCGTTTCTGCAACAGTTCCTGTACCCGAGGGGAGGAGCGGTTAGGGGGTCCATCATGCCGGCATTGCTCACCCTTCGCCACATCCGCCCAAGAGCGGCCCTCCGCAATCCCGGCGCCTGCATCCTTCCTCCCTCCACCTGAACCCGACCCAGAACCGGTCGATCCTCCGGCCGCAGATCCACCCCCCAATCCAGACATCCCCACTCCCTCAACCTATTCGACACAATGCCCCTAAGACCCGCCCGAAATCGCGAACATTGATGCACCCGCTCTCTCTCTCTCCTCTCTCTCTCGGAAAATACGTGCCCGTTTATAGGGAAAGGAGGCCAATGGTGGAGACGGCGAGAGACGCGGAGAGAAGGAGACAGCGTCCTTCATCCACTTCTTCCGCTCCTTGCATCGCGTAACAGCCTCCTCGTTCTCGATCTTCGACTGCGCGCTCATTAGATTTTTTTTCTTGGGAAGCTTTCGTAAGTGAATGCATTATTTCCTAGGCCAAAAGTATGTTGTCAGATATTTTTCGGCCCTGCCCCTAGCTAGGCTGTTGAGATCAATAAGGCAAAATAGGCTTGAATCTATTAACCAAGATTTTAGCCACAATCTTGTAGACTGTGTTACATAAGCTAATAGGCTGGTAGTCGATGACCTGAGCAAGGTTGGTGCATTTAAAAATAAGGGCTATGTATGATTTCATCCAAGAGTTTGGCATCACTGTACATCGGAAAAACTACTAAACAATATGTGCAACTTCATTTTTGATCATAAGCCAAAACTTTAGAAAGAAGAAAGGTCGAAAAACAACTGCGCCCGGGGTCTTATCAGGGTTCATGCATCTAACTGCAGCTTCAATGTCATCCTCAGTTACTGCAGGGATAAAGGCTTTATTGTGCTGAGCACTCAGTCTGGTTGAAACTTCAAGTAGCCGCATATTTTTTAAAATGATTTAAAAGTGCATCCATCTCATCTCTCTCAAAAAAAATCCATGTCTTATGAGAGTCTCGACCCAATAAGCTCTCTATTACCTTTTTTTTCAAATCTTTCTAGATGCAGGCCTTGCCAAGGGGGAAAGCCTTTACAATGTTCCAGCATTTTAACTTTCCTATATTCAACCTCACAAGAAAAAAGAAAGAAGAGTGAAGAGACGAATCATGTTTCTGTTAATCTAAAGGATCGGTTTCTAATTAAAAGAATTTTTTTAAAAAAAAATCTTAGTGGCGTTAGTTGAGGCTGTTAAGAACGAGGAGTACATCATCTTTGTTCGGAAATCGCAACTGATCGTGTCGTGATCACCACCACCAAATTGCTCAAAGATTGTGCAGTAGACGGCGGCGACTTTTGCTGACAATATCTATGAACATATCTAACATACCACGAAAATCCAGTGTCATCTTGATGAGGTTTAGACCACTAATACACCCATTTTGGACGCCACCTCATCTTTTAGAGCGCATGTTGAGCATAAAAACGAGAAATTATACTTTACACCAAATGCACCACGTAGCATGCACCATACCAATCATATATCTCTATTTCAATAGATTTCATTCATCCTATGTTCGTCTCGAATTGCCGCCTTGATGACGCCTCATCTCAGTTTGGTCCTGTGGTGCTCTGTTGATGTGGTACAGCGTGTAATTTCTTTGTAGAAACTTATCCCTTTCCTCTATGAAAATCAAAACTAAAGGAAGGAACAAGGCGGAAATCTCTAAACAGAAAATTCACAGACCTTCCAATATTCAAATAGTTGTATACTTTCAAAATTTATTAATTTTCAATAAAGTAAATAAAAAGGTTCCTGAAAAATTGCAGGCAATTTCTCTTTTGAATAAAAACAACCTTGAGATTATATAAATGGAGGGCGAAGGATTGAAAAAAAAGAAAATGGTAGCGCCTTTATATGCATGCATGCATATCGGCCACTATTGAAACTATTATTGATGATCGTGATGATGATAAAAATAACATCAACGATGAGAATAGTAATAATAATATATTCTATTTTATATAATTTAAAATATTTAGTGATAGAGAAAATATTAGACATCTCGATCTCGAAAAAAATCAACCTCGACTTCAGACAATTTTGGCCCTAGTCGAGGAGCCGACCGCTAAAGTGAACAACCTCAGCTCCAACCAAGAATCCAACCACGCAAGGTGAGCGACTTTGGCCCTAACCGAAGAGCTCATCAGCGTCAACAAAGGCTGACAAATTCTGATAGCCGACAGCTCTAACAGCTCGCAATCGTATCAACACTACAATCTATGCCCAATCAGCATTGTACGCTGCCCATGCAAACTGACTTCAATCAGCATTGCTTCTCTATTCTAACTTAGGCATCGGAAAGTTCCTCACCGAAAACTTTCTGCCAAGTGGACTTTTTGCAGGCTATCCCCGAAGGAGACCGACACCCGACACTATCACCAGCCTGCTCAGTTTATCTCCAACAGACCTCAGTGTCGTCCAATCTGAACTCCAACCTCAATCTGAATTCGGCGGCAACAAGTATTAAAATAATGATTATTGTAATAGTTGTTAAAAAATAATATTATGACAAAAATAACAAAAAATAATGGCATTATTATCCAAAAATATTAACTGTTCAATAATAAATATAGTAGCACAGACTCTTTTAGTCAAAAATTTCATCAAATTCGAAACTAGAAAGTTATTTTTCTAGAAAAACAGTAGGAATACAAATAACAACTATTTCTTTTGTTATATAACAACTATTATAATGGAATAGTGGTAACTATAATCATTATTTGATTAAATATACACATTATTAATATGTTTAATGTATTGATTCCTCTACAAAACTGTTATAATGACCAGTGTCTAGACTAAATTCATGCAAATCATTAACAGCAAATGGGGGCGCATGCGTGTTTATGAATGCATAGTATAATAGACTTTATTTGTTTTCTTTTAATTGTTTAGTCTCAACCACCTACCGTGGAATGCGAGAATAGGTACGCAAGACTTCATCGACTACTAGGCTTTTTCTTTTTCCTTATTTAGTGAATACTGATAGATAAAGATTTACAGTCATATTCTCTATCAATGTAAATGGGCTGCTTGCGGGCTAGCTTTTAAATTATTTGGGATGGGCTTTTGGGCCTGTAGAAATTTTACAGGGCCTTGGCCTCGGGCCGGCACGTTGGCACCCCTAATGTTCTCTATTTTTTGGTTTTCTTAATCTGTTCCCTTCTCCTTCCCTAACTTGGCTGCAAGGAACTAGGATCTAAGGGACCTAACCTGCAAGCACTCCAAGGAAAGTGGGTTAAGTTTGATAAACAAATCCAGCTCGTAAGATAATTGACCAAACTTAACTTGTTTATTAAATGGGACGGATTTAATTTTATAGTCCTAACTCATCTAACTTATTTCTTTTTTACTTGTAGAAAAATAAGACAAAGGTCGATACAATTACGATTGAAACTATTTAAGATCCATTTAATCCATTTAAATTATTTAAAATAGTTTTTTTTAACCTATTTAACTTGATGGGATCTGTTTATTAAACAAGTTATGCAAGTCAAGTCAGATTCTATCCGATATGACCTAACCCATTGCAATCTCAACTCTCAATGCACAATCATACATTGCAAGCCAGTATAAGTGGCAAAGGGCGCACAAGGTGAGCTAGCAAAGCAAGCCGCCACTCTGATCCGTATCCAATGTATTGTGAGTATAATTGAGAGGTGAGTGACAAAAACAAATTGGATCTAGGAAGCATGGTCGAGATGCAGTCCATAAAGCGGGGGATTTGTTGTAAGACCTCAAACTGCCAAATCTTAAAAGCTAGAGTGAGGAAATTGAAAAATGAACAATGAGAATTGAATAATTCTTGAACAAATTAAGAGAGCAAATGAAAGAAACTAGATAGCACTAGCATCACCATAGAGAGGCTGCTCCAAGTTGAGTTAAATACTGGCAGTTCGGCAATCCGAGATCACTTAGAAGCATGTCATCTTCTACGCACACTTTATTCTATCAGCATTGTTGTGTTTATGTTATTGGAAGCTAATGCAGCCTAGGGCATGTTTTGTTGCACCAAATTGGGCCACTCAAAGTCTCAAACTGTGGTTCAGCTCCCCCCGCGCCCCACCCCAAAAAAGAAAAAAGAAAAAACCAAAAACACAAAAAAAAGAAGAAAAAAAATCAGAGGTAATAGCTTAGAACCTCAAAAAAAAGGTTTTCCTTTCTTTTCAAAATTCTCCCGTTTCTTTGATGTTGATGCTCAAGTCTGTTATTGTCTTGGTAAATAATGCCCAGATTTAGATGGATCTTTAGGTTTATATGTGCTCTCACTCTCATTAATTGACTTAAGAATTTCTGGGATGATAAATTCATTTTCTTCCGTAGAAAATAGGGGTTATCCAAAGAATTGCAGATATTTACATTAAAAAGTGTTCCTTTACCGGAAAAAAAGGGGCAAAAATTGGATATCTTTGTTCATTTTTAGAATTACATCAGCTGCTTTTTTGATGAAAGATATTCATAGTCATAAAAATGTTAAGATCTATATTTTTTTTTATAGCATCAAAGTACAAAAATCTTTCCAATAAAACTAAAAAAAACTTTTTCACTCTTTGTTCAAGAAGATAAAACAACAGACTTCGTATATAATTATATAAGTCTCGTTTCAGTAAAAATGACTTCTCTGCTTGCGATTTCTAATTAATTTGCACAAATAAAAAATTATTTTATAAATTTATAGAAAAATAAAAAATACTAATGCTAAATTGTACGAAAATTATGTAAAAAAATATAAAAAATATTTTTGAATTCCGAATCGTATTTTTTGAGCTGATAACTTTTGATAAACCTTTAAATTTGATGTTGGGAATTTTTTGTCCAAAAATGAAAATATCAAATTCCGTGAAATAATACTGCTTAAAACTCGAAGCTTTGACCCTGGCTTGAAAGCAACATTTGTACGATTCAGCAAAAATATTAAATATCAAATTAAATACGAAACCAAATAACAGAGCAAGACAAGTTAAAGGGGTAATTAATTCCCCACCCTCCAAAAGACCACGCTATAACAAAAAGTCCCGGTTGACTGGTCTTAAAATCTTCCATCCAATATCTTTACCAAGTTTAATTTCCGGTCCTTGAGCCCTTTTTTTTTTGAAAAGGCCGAAAATGCCCCTGCCCTCCTCATCTCCCATTCCCAAAAGGAGAAGAAGAAAAGGACGCCACCGCCGACCACGGCCCGCCCCCGCCCGAGCTCCCTCCTGTGGCCGCCGCCGGCCCCGGCTCGCCTCCTCCCGAGCCCCCTCCCGCAGCCCTGCCCCCGACCGAGCTCCCTCCTGCGGCCACCACCGGCCCCGGCTCGCCCGCTCCCGAGCCCCCTCCCACGGCCCCGCCCCCTCCCAAGCCTTCTCCCGCAGCCGCGCCGCCAAGATTGCCCCTGCCCCTGCACGAGCCCCCTCCTACGGCCGTCGCCGGCCGCAACCCGCCCTCCTCCCACGTTTGCCACGGACCGGCCCCTTTTCGGAGCCGCTAGCCTCGCGGGAGGAGAGGTGCTTTCCGCTGGCCGGCCGCGGCTGCCGCCGCCGGAGGCCCCGCCCCCTCTCGGGCCGCCTCCCATGGCCCCCTCCTGCAGCCGCCGCAGCCCGGCCCCCTTCCGGCGCCGCCAGCTCGCGGAAGGAGAAGAAAGAAGAAGAAGGGAAGAAGAGGAAAAAAAAAGAAAAAAAAAGAAGAAAAAGAAAGAAAAAGAAGAAAAGAAAAGAAAAAAAGAAAAAAAGAAAAAAAGAAGAAAAGAAAAGAAAAAAAAGAAAGAAAAGAAAAATAAATAAATAAATAAATGCATCAATATATATATATATATATATGAATGAATGAATAAATAAATAAATAAACAAATATATTTTAATGACATAAAATAATTATAAATAAATAAAGCTGTTGTGGCTGGACCCCCTCCCGCGGCCGCCACGGCCCGGCCCCCTTCTGGCGCCACCGGCCTCACGGGAGGGGAAAATAGAAGAAAAGAAAGAAAAAAAAAAGAAAAAAAAAAGAAGAAAAAGAAGAAAATAAAAAAGAAAAATAAATAAATAAATAAATTCATAAATAAATAAATACATATATATATGTGATGAACGAATAAATAGATAAATAAATATATAAGATATATTGTAATAAAATAATAAATAAATAAATAAAGTGGCTGCGGCTGGGCCTCCTCTCGCTGCCGCCATGGCACAACTCCTTTTGGCATCGCCGACCTCACAAGAGGAGAAAATAGAAAAAAAACAAAAAAATAAAAAAATAAAAAAAAGAAAGAAAAAAAAATTAAGTGTGTGTAGAGAAGATTTAATTGTATACAGAGAACACTTAACTGTATGATGCACACAGTTAAGTATTCTCTGGATACAATTAAGTTTTTTTTGCACATACTTAACTGTGTGATGCCGAGAATACTTAACTGTATGCAGAGAAGGAAAAAAAGGAAAGAAAAAAAAGAAGAGAATGAAAGAAAAATAAAAAAAGGAACGAAAAAGAAGAAAAGGAAAAAAAAGAAAAGAAAAAGGAAAGAAAAAGGAAAGAAAAAGAAGAGAAGGAAAGAAAAAGAAAAAAAAGGAAAGGAAAAGAAGAAAAGGAAAAAAAAGAAAAAAAGAAAACAATAAAAGAAGAAAAAAAAGAAAGAAAAAGAATACTTAAATGTGTGATGCATAGAACAGTTACTGTGTGCAGAGAAGATTTAAGTGTGTGTGCAGAAAAGACTTAATTGTGTACCGAAAATATTTAACTTAAATGTGCGATGTACAGAATACTTAACTGTGTACAGAGAAAATTTAAATATGTGCATAGAAGATTTAATTGTGTATAGAGAACACCTACCTGTGTGATGCACACAGTTAAATGTTATCTGTATACAATTAAGTCTTCTCTGCATACACTTAATTGTGTGATGCAGAGAATACTTAACTGTATGCAGAGAAGATTTAAGTGTGTACAGAGAAAATTTAATTGTATATAGAGAACACCTAATTGTGTGATGCACACAGTTAAATATTCTCTGTACACACTTAACTGTGTGATGCAGAGAACACTTAACTGTGTGCAGAGAAGATTTAATTCTGTACAGAGAATACTTAACTATGTGATGCACACAGTTAAGTGCTATCTGTACGCAGTTAAATATTCTCTGGATACAATTAAATCTGTGTGCAGGAAAGACTTAATTGTGCACAGAGAATACTTAATTATCTTTTTTTTCCTTTCTTTTTTTTCTTTTTTTTCCTTTTTCTTCTTTTTCTTTCCTTTTTCTTCTTTTTTTTCCTTCGCTTCTTTTTCTTTCCTTTTTCTTCTTTTTTTCTTTCTTTCCTTCTTTTTCTTTCCTTCTCTTCTTTTTCTTTCTTTTTTTTTCTTTTTCTTTTCTTTTTCTTCTTTTTTTGGTCTTTTCTTCCATTGTATCTATCAATATCAAGAAAAGAAAAGAAAAAAAAGGAAGAAAAGAAAAGAAAAAGAATAAAAAGAAAAGAAAAAGAAGAGAAGGAAAGAAAAGAAGACCAAAAAAGAAAAAAAAGAAAAAAAAAAGAAAATAATGAGTGAGTGACAGTTAGGTTTGTAAGCTTGGTATACAAGTAATATAGCATGGTTAACTTAACTGTGTACAGAGAAACCATACCTATGTGCAAAAAATAGTAAACTGTGTGCACAGAATAGAACACTATATTTCGAGGTTAATTAAGTATGTATCATCGTTAGTTAAGTGTGCTTCAAGTTTAATCGACTATGTGCCATGCTAAGATAAGACTTGGCTCACAAGAACAACCTATATTAAGTATCTACCACATCATTGTAATTGATTCGAAATATTCTACAAAAATCAGATTGCTTAACTTAACTGTGTGCAGAGAAACCATACCTGTGTGCAGAAAATGGTAAACTGTGTGCACAGAATAGAAAATTATGTTTTGGGGTTAATTAAGTATGTGCACAGAACATAAAATTATGTTTCCTTTTTCTTCTTCTTTTTTTCTTTTCTTTCCTTTTCTTTCCTCTTTCTTCTTTTTCTTTCCTTTTCTTCCTTTTTCTTTTCTTTCTTTTCTTTTTTTTCCTTTTCTTCTTTTTCTTCTTCTTCTTTCCTTTCCTTTTTTATTTATAATTATTTTATTTTATTAGAATATATTATTTGTTTATTTATTTATTTGTTTATTTATATTTATTTATCTATTTATTTATGTATTTATGTATTTATTTATTTATTTATTTTTCTTTTTCTCTTTTTCTTTCTTTCTTTTTTCTTTTTCTTCTCTTCTTCCCTTCTTCTTCTTTCTTCTTCTCCCGCAAGCCGACGGCACCGGAGGGGGGCCGGGCCGTTGGAGGGGGCCGCGGGATGGGGCGGGGCCGCCGTCGGCAGCGGCGGAGAACACCTCTCCTCCCGCGAGGCCGGTGGCTCCAGAAAGAGGCCGGGCCGCGACAGATGCAGGAGGAGGGTGGGCCGTGGCCGCAGGAGGGGGCTCGTGAAGGGGCGGGGTCGGAGGTGGGGGCATTCATGGCGACGCGGTTGTGGGAGGGGGCTCGAGAGGCGGCGAGCAGGGGCTGGCGGCAGCCGCGGGAGGGAGCTCGGGCGGGGGCGGGCCGTGGGAGGGGGCTCGGCTGCGGGAGGGGGTGAGGCCGCGGAAGGGAGCTTGGGAGGGGACGAGCAGGGGCCGGCGACGGCCGCGGAAGGGGGCGAGGCCGCGGTAGGGGGCTTGGGAGGTGGCGAGCAGGGGCCGGCGACGGCTAGGCCTTTTTCTTTTTCTTTTGCTTCTGAGAACGGGAGATTAGGTGGGGAAGGGGCACGGGACGGGGCGGGGCCGCGGGATGGGGCTCGGGAGGGAGCGAGATGGGGCCGGTGGCGGCCGCGGGAGGGAGCTCGGGCGGGGACGGGCCGTGGTCGGTGGCGGCTGCCTCTTTTTCTTAGGGGGTATCAAAAGGGACATGGGCATTTTAATATTCTTAGGGGGTATTTTCGTCTCATAATAAAGTATTGAAATATGGCTGGACTGATTGTTAAACAATCAGTCAACAGGGATTAAACATTACAGTCCGGTCAAAGAATGGACCGGGCATTAGTTTCCCCCAAGTTAAAATGATCAAAAACACATGTCAGCAACAAATCCAGTTCTTGTAAGCGCCGATTACTGCCGAAAGAATGCCGACCGAGGCCATCAACAGAGGATTCGAGAGGAGGCCCTTCCCATCACTCACGTCCGCGATTACCATTAGACTGTCCGCGAGATCCTGGACGAGCCACATCGCTTGGAGCGACAGCTTCTCTCGCAACTTGCTCGTCTCCTCATCGTTCCCCCTACCATCCATGGATTTGGCGAGGCAAGAGCGGATCTTCCGCAGCTCTCTGGCCTTCAAGGTGATGCTCCCGAAGTGCGCCACGACCTCCGCCCAGGCGCCGACCTTGTGGAGCCTCCTCGAGTACCCCGAGGGGATGAGGCCGGCCTTGGAGAGCCACACAAACTGATCGACGAAGAAGTACAGGCCCTCGCCGCCGTAGGCGGCGGCGGCGAGGAGGAGGCGGTCGGCGGAGGTCGGGGAGCCGGCGGCAGCGCGGAGGGCGTTGACGTCATGGACGAACTTGCCGAGGCGGAAGGCCTTGCGGCTGAGGCCGACGCTGGACTCGAAGGCCCTGAGGCGGGGGGAGAGGGATTCAGAGGGGAGGGAAGTGGAGAGGGCGATCTTGGCGGCGTAGCGGGAGAGCTTCAGGAGCTTGTCGACGCCGTCCCGGCGGGCGAGGTAGGCCTCGAGGTGGAGGAGGAAGTCGCGATCGCCACCTCTCGACGCCGGCGGCGGCGGCGGCGGAGGGGGCTTGGGGTTTTGCGAGGGTTTTGTCTCTGCCGTTATGGATGCAGCGCTCCAGCGAGGTGAGTAGAAGAATAAATGCTCTCAGCCGATTAATGGACTGGGAAATAAGAAGGGCTGGAAATGGATACGTGCCGTGTCTTCTCTTTTCTCTGTTTTCGTAAGACAAAGAAGTATTGCCCCCAGATTCGAGAAAAAGGAGAACCATGTTTTGTTTGGGGTAAGTAAGACGAGGGGCATTGCTTCTAGAATACGAACCTGGAAGAGAAGAGTTACAGGCATAAGCAGAAGGAAGGGAGAAACGATAGGCACAAACTCAAGTCAGAGAAGTCTTGTTATTATTATTTTTGTTTTTCAGCGCAACTTCGTTTTGCTCTCTGTGGATGCGAGTCCCAAGCGGCGCTCTCTAGAGCTCCGCACGAAGTATCGCAGAGATAGGGTGCAGAGAAATGTCGCTGCAGTCGTGCCAGGTTTACTAGGCAATGGGCAGGTAATACAAGACCACCTCGCTAGCTTCGAACCAAGCTGTTGTCTCTGGCTCCCTTCATAGCATGTAGAAATACATGGTGTTGCAATATATGGAGGTTTTGGTTCAATTCACACAAGTTTTGCCGTGTGCAACGTGACGTAAACCTTTGGACTCGCGCTTGGCACGGTATAGTCTTAGTTGGCTAGACATGCACGTTGGGAACTAGAAGAAATTATATCCTACACTGTGTGCACTATTTGGCCGTGTATCATGCCAATCATATTGTCTTCTTTCTTTGGGTCTTATTCATGTTGGTGCCAGGATATAACTTGACCGAGCACATGGTATATGGCTGACTTTGTTCTAATTGTAGAATGTTCAAAATTCAACGTATTGGTGCTAGTGAAACCATAATTAAGTTGGGTTGAGTGCTTCAAGCTAATGATGTGGCGAATCTTTAGTCTTGTCGTGCTAGCTTGGTTTTGTCAGTACATGTTAAGTGTGTTTCCGTTGCGGTTGTGTAGTTCGACCTTAAGTTTAACCCAACAAGGGTTAAGTAGTAGATCTATCATGCAACCCAATTCTGGTCGGTTACGTCACGGTTTGTGGTCCATTTGCATCCCTCTGTTCACCATCCATAAATTTTATGAGAAGCTTTGGTAAATCGTTGACTCCCTAGTCCTAGCAAAAGGAGGGGGCTGTAGCTTTGGATGGTACTTTGTTCCAGATAATGCTATAAGGTCTAACTACTTCGAGAATAGCCCAGCCGACTGGGCTTAGTTAGGGACCTTAAGGTTCATATTGATTGAAATCAATCCCTTTGATTACGTCCCGATTCTATGTAACCCAACTTGATTTAGGTTCGTGATTTTTCCAAGTCAACCCTATCTCTTTTTTTCTTTGAAAATTAAGTCAAACCTATTTTAACCTAGGTTCATATCAATTGAGTTAGTCAGTCCCGTTCGGGTAGAAATAGCGATCTTTGATAGAGGAAAGGTTTGGAAAACTCGGGCAGGATTAATGTTTGATTGGCCTTCGTAAGGAGCATGACAAAATAGAAAGTGTGAATCTCAACTTAGAATGGTTACGTTTGTTTATACCATGCTTAACTGTGCATTGATGGTTGGTGGAAATCAGTCCAGGCCTTGCATTCAGAGATCACAAGTCTAGCCATATCTTGCTGAGGGATTCAATCTGCTCGCTTGAAAAGGGGAGTTCTTATTTTTTGGGGGGGGCTTAGCACCGTGTTTGCTTAAGAAGTCTGTTTTGTTTGTTTTCCTCTCAGCATTGGTTTTCTGCAGGGCCGGCCCTATTGGTGATAGGCTCAATCTCTGCCCAATTAAACCCCATTAGACTTGGAACTTTTGAGCCCACACCCAGCTCAAGTCATGCAAATATCGGCCCAAGTTAATCCAATCAACAGATTGGGTTGGTTAGATTCAGGCCGAACATGCAGTATAAGATGCACAAGACTAAGGACTGTCTGCCTCCATGCCGCCAGTATAAGGTATCCGGTTGATATCTCCTCCAAATAGGAATACAGTGCCGGGGGGTGAATCAGTCCCTGTCGGTAAACTTGAGATCACAAATTCTCGCAAAAACTTGTAGATGAAAAAAAAATCGTTGTAAGAATCCGGTATCTATAATTTGAGAGATTACACACTCCAAGGAAGACCGGAGCACCTACTTGGATTGTGTTATCCATTAAAAATAGGGACTGGAGCAATCTTTGGACTCCGCTTATCCCTCCAACTTTCTTATCCTTTGCCTAAAGGAAATTTTTGAGATTTTAATGATGAATTATATAAGGAATGTAGGTAGATTCTGCCTTCCAATCAAGTTCTTATGTAGTTTTTGGTAGGCATTCTTTAGAGCACAAGCCCCACTCAAGTTTGCAAAACTGGGCCCAAAGTATTCAAGCTTCAGGCCCTCCCACAAACAGTAAGAGCCACATCTTTGAGTCATCAGTTTCCAGGGCAGAGCTTAGAACCGTCTAGGAGGGAGTCTCTTATGCAAGATGAGTTCTGGAGGCCCGAAGCATTATTCTGGAGGGGAACTCTACGGAGGTGATTGAGTGGATTCTACAGAATGAGCTGGGGGTGCTCGACCACCCGCTTTTAGAAGACATTTGGCAACTATCGAGGAAGTGTGATGTCTTCCAGGTTGTGCATGTGTTCTGGAAGACGAAAAGAGCTGCTGATTGGGTTGCCTCCTTTGCTACTCATTATTCTGGTGATATTCTATAGACTTGTTTTGTATCTGTTCCTCTACCTCTATGTAGTATTTTGTCTTTTGATTCAGATAACAATACTCACGCGAGACTAGTGTAAGCTATCGATGTACCAAAAAAAAAAAAGCAGTCCTAAGGTCCAACCTTCCCATTTGATGACCTGTTGGATGAAATGCTTGCGAGTTGGCACATACTTGTTGCGTGGACACAGGACAATGTGATCTAAGATTGTGTAGTCTGCACTGGCATGGATGTACTAGGTCTTTTCTTTTATTTTTAGTCCTTCAAACTCAATCTACAGATCGAGTGAAGCTTAAAACCTCCAGCATCAACCTAACTAATAGATGCATACAGCAATCTTTCCTTGACATATTTATTTGATCAAAAATCAATCTAACCTGAATAGACCTACATTGAAAAGTTTTCGAGTTGTTGGACTCGAGGTTTTATGAGAATTATCATCAGTGAGTAAGAAATTAACATTAAGAAACATAGATTGTATATACTTTGAACCATCTTCCCAAAAGTGGAGTCTTCTGTAGTTTGGATGAATAAGAATCTGTTTATGCGTGTTCGACACGTGGTATGATGTACAGCTTATAAAAAATCGATCTTCGCACCTACATGCCCTTAATTGTAATCAAACTCACATACTCCTTTCGTCGTCATGGATGCATTACAGTATCCACCTTGGCAACTTAAGCACTAGCTAAGTCATACAGTGGATGGAATGTATATGGGCAATATTTTTATGCAAATAGAACTAAATATAGAAGTTAAAAGGCCAGATAGAAACCCTGACCACTCCCTCAGCGACAACCCACCATTCCTTCCCTAGCTTTTGAGTGGGTTGAGTTGTCCAATTCAATGCAGTTTGCATTAGAAAATTACATGCCAATGAAGCTGCTTCCTTTTCTTTTGTGTTAGACATGATGTTCAGTCTACCTGGCCATCTCGATGCATTCATGAAGCCAGGAGTGGAGATTATATTAAAGAGGGATAGAAGTAGCTCACATTGTTTTCTTTTCAGGAGTTATATACAAGCATGTGCCTCGAAAAGGAAGACAGGCCCACGTAGAGAAAGCTAGTTATGGAGCCTGGACCATGAAGCCTAAGAGCCTGGACCATGAAGCCTACAAGCCTAAGGGCCAATGCTTCCATATCATGGCTGCAGGTTGGCCTGCACAAAGAGGCACGACAACAATCCTTTAACATTTCGTGCATTATGGTGGACAGTTAGGTTAAAGTGTTCTAAAATGATGAGATCCACACAATCGAGTGGCTACTACTATATTATTTTGGCTTATGATTCTGTTGCAATAAAAGGAACAAGATCATTGGCTTCATATATCTAGCCTTTTACCTCATCTTCATTAATATAAGTTTGGATCCTCTGCGGCGCAACTTCTGCACTGCAGAAACCCAGTGTAATCATGGATAGCTGCCATGTCATTCATCTTAAAGATAGGTAGCTCTCATCCGTTCTCGAAATACGACAAGGCACCGTTAGTGCAGTACATGAAGCATTATGGTGATGAAGGAGAGCCGTCCATCTATGAGACGGACAATATGGTGGGCATCCGTGATAGGATAGGACTCTACCGTGCAAAAAGCACACTGAGATCCTCTAAACCTGAGGAGAGGCCAACCACGGGCTCATGACAGGTTATCCAAACATCATATCCTATAGGTAAGACTTTACTTTGCTTCACCGCGAGTAAGCACCATCGTTCTGGAGAAACCATTCGCCTTGGTCGGTTCATAAAAAAATAGGAGACAACTAACTAAAGAGGAAAGGGAGTGACAGCAGGCCTTCATGATTTAATTGAAAGTGAGGAGAACCCACGCTCGTGTACTCATCAAATTGTTGGTTGACAAGATTAAATGGAAGAGAGTCACCAAACAGCATATATTATGACTTCATAACCACTAGACTAAGCAAGCCTAGTTGAAGGCCTGATCTTGATCTAATGCCCAACTTGAACCATCAAAACCTAGGGAGCTCCACCATTGCTCAATGATTGTATCTTTGGTTGATTCTAAAGTGCAACAAGCTAATTTTTCATGCCTCCATTTGGTGATGCATGCACAAAATAGAGAGCAGAGTGATTGCATGGTTCTTGGACCGCTTGATGGTGCTCCTAGGAACTCTATCATCAAAAAGGAGGGGAAAAAAATCTTTGGTAGACCAACAATCCTATAAACAAATGGCATCTTTTGATCATTAGCAATTCGATCAATTTTCTTAATCCAGTATAATAGTATATCAATTGATCATAAAGTTGCAACATCGTCATAATTACCTACCTCACAGATGATCTTTTCGCATATCATGTTTCCATGCCACAAAAATTGTGATTGAAGACATCAAAAAGCCCCTCATATCTTACTAGTGCAGTAATTTAATCAGATTGATCGACAAGGTTGGTCATTGGTGTCAAGATTAGTATAATTGAAGCGATAGGGGCTTCATCATTCTTATCATTTTAATCTATCGATTCTTTATTATTTGGATGCATAATCCAATTATTTTATCCTAAACTTGAATGCTTTCATATTATATGATGTTAGATTCTCTTCAATAGACACCTAACTTTGTGTATTAGGTGTTGCCTCAATGGTTACACCCTCATGCAGAAACTAAAGGTTATAGAATTTTTTTTTAAAAAAAGACAAATATCTGACTGCAAATTATTGAAATTTTTAATTATCAAATATCATCTTAATAGCTAGTCCACCTATGAATCACACTTGCGTTTCCTTCTTTTTTTAGTTCAAATCCTTGCCTAGTGATTAAGTTTGTTGAGATTTGTTCCAACAAAGGGTCAGCAATGAATTTGACTTAGAATATAGTGCTTTGGTTGGCATGTGAAGCTGGGGACATCAAAAGAGTGTTCATATTTTGGCTAAAAATACTCTGTTGGTTAACAGCAAAATAGTTTGCTTGGAAACACCAATTGAATCAAATTTTTTTAAAGATGCTGCAGGTGGGTGGCTAGGCCGGCCGGTTATGGGTGGGACCATCCACTCCTCCGAGACATTTGAAATATTATCAAAAACCTTGATGAATTCTAGGCGATCCATGCTTATTGCGAGGTGAATGGTGCGGCTAGCCGGGTAGCTTTCTATATGACTGAGCATTCGGGAGACATCAACAGGAAGACTTATGGTGATATTTCATTTTACTTTTGGGGCTCGTTTGGTTCGCAGGAAAAGGAGGGGGGAAAGTGTGGTCAACGGGAAAGTAATGAAATGCCTCTTGTTTGGTTGGAGTTTTCAAAAGAGAGAGATGGGAAAGTTGTATTCCCATGGGAATATGATTCCTACATTTCATGGGAAAGTCTTTCCCATGAGAAACATGGGAAAGTTACTTTCCCATGAGGTGGGAATCACTCCTTTTTTATTTTTTCCCAAAAAGACCCTTCAGCATTAAAGAAGCATTAAAGAGGCATTAAAGACCTAATTTTTATTAAGGGCATAATAGGAATTATACATAACTTTCCTAGGAAAGTGGATGGTCAACCAAACATAAGCACTTTGGAAATTTGTCACTTTCCCATGGTTAACCAAACATGCCAAAAGTACTTTCCTAGGTATCCTCTTCCTAGGAATCTGATTCCCAGGAATCATATTTCTAGGAGGGAAAATACTTCCCGCGAACCAAACGAGCCCTTGGGATATTTCATTTTCCGATTATCTTAATACATCTATTCTAAAGTTGTACGAGCCAATTATTTCAAAAAAAAATTCATAAAATAACTAAAAAAATTGAGAGTTTCTTATTGAAAAAATTCCATGTATAAGTGACCAAAACAATTGTACAGTAAGCTCATCATTTCTTATACTCTATTTAGAAGGGTTTCATTTTATCTGGAGTTTTTTATATGCATTGCCGTCTTCTATCAGCAGGCCGCATGAGAGAAATCTTTGCTCGGCGGGGGGTTCATAGTGTTCGGCCGCGGGTCCCACCCAGTCTTCCGGCGAAGGACCCGCCCCTTGCAAGCCGGGTGGGAGCGGGGCCGGCTGCCTTTGGCTTTGCCCTTTCCCTTTGTCGTGGCCGGACAGGGGTTGCATCTTTCGCGCGAAACAAGGATTCACCTTCCTTCGCGCAAATCCACCGTTGGATCGCGCTTTGGCCGCTGATGAAGAGTTCGGACTGCTTTGAGAGCTGTTCAGGGAGAGATCCAACGGCCATCATTCTGTCGCGCGAAAGATACACCCAGGCCGGCCGGCGCGAGGAAGGTGGGCCCCGCCCATCCCCCGAAGACGCGCCTCTCGGGCCCCACTTGGAACTTTCTCTTTTTTCCCCATCGATTAATCGAAGCTACCCACTCAAAGCGGGAGCTCCCGAGTCTCGCTGGTGCCGAGCCCGAACCTTTCTGGTTCCGACCCCGAGCCTCCGTTTGAATTTTTTCGGAACGTTGGGACGTCAGTAGGCACGTGCACGGTCTGCGCCTTCTTGGGATTGTCTGTGAAGTGAACATGCCAAGGAGCCGCTTCGTTACCAGGTTTAGTGATGTGATGAAAGGAAATATTAAAAATATTATTTTAAAAAATCATCATTTTCTAGTGAATTGTACCCGTGCCCGTATAAGATATCGAAGAGAAGTTTAGCTAAGCGGCACTCTTGATATTAGCCTATGGGCGGGTTTTTGAATCCATTGGTTGTCAACCTGCAACTACTCTTTAAGGCTGACCAGGCTGATCTGATAGTGACCTGATCAATAGAGCATGACAGAATCTGATACTAATAATACTGCTTCCGTAGAAAATTTATATATTAAAAATATTTTTTTATATAATTTGATCTCATTCAAAATAGCTATTTAGAAGTAATTTATAAGTACCCAAAATTTTTTGACGGATAAACAATATGGGACTAAACACACTCTCATATAGTTTCTCACATATTTCCCCATTTAAATCCTAACGTCCTCGTCAGACTAAGAGTTTACATGTATTCAAATCTAATCACAGGCACTACAATCAGCCCGTGGACAGCCTCCATGAGCCCATGCTGCAGTGCTCCTTAATCTATATCAGTCATCGGTCAGATCTGCTTTGATACCATTTATAACAACTAAGACTTCATCCAAAATAGCTAGCCAGAAGGTATTATTATAAATACTTAAGATCTTCCCGGTGAATAAACGATGTAGAACTAAACACACACCCACACTGGTCCTTATAGTATATCTTTATAAATATTTGAAATTATAGATACATTCTCACAAAATTGTTATTTACATATATATCCTTATAAGTTAATCTTTTTTACATGTATACCATATAAATATAGGATATATATATATATATATATATATATATATATATATATATATATATATATATATATATATATATATATATATATATAATTTAAGAGCATATATATGCGAAAAATCCTTTTCCCCTAATTTATCATGAACTTGACATGCCGCTAAGCTTGAGTTTCACATCCCAAATTAGGGTACACATATAGAGTCGATCATCATTCAAACTCATTCTAGAATATTGTATTATTATCTAATAATTCTAGCTTAATAATTGACTTATGGAAGTTGGTAGTTCAAGAGGTCTATTGCCCTACAATAATTTTCTGTCCGGTAAAAGTGGAGCCATCTTCGACTTCATATTGATTATTTGTTGTATGTGAATTTTGTCTTCAATTAATCATAAACTGCCCAATAATTAGATGATCCATGATTTCTTTGTTCTAAATGATTATATTGATTTGATAAAGAACCCCTGTAGCTGCTGGGAACAATTCCAAACCAGGCACCTAGTTGATGGCAGTCGCTGAAGTTTCCAGCTTGTCTGCCATCCGGAACAAAGAGATCGATTAGGATCATTACACACCTCTACGACAATAATCTGATAGAGTTGGATGGCGAAGGAATGGTTTCGGTAGCACTCTAATGCTGGCTCCAACATGAAATGATTCGAATTAGAGAGATCGAATAGGACTGTTACACGCCTCCACGGTGATGATCTGGTGGAGTTGGAAGGTGGAGGAATGGCTTTGGATAGCGCTCTAACACTGGCTCCAACCTAAAACAGCAAAAATAAGAAAGTTCATTCATCAGAGCATGTCCGACGAGTAACTCTCTGATGCCTAAGTCAGATACCAACTCTTAGAAAACAGGAGGAAGCCTGAGATAAGCATATGCAACACAAGAGAATTGAAAGAAAACCTACCTAAAGAACCCAGGAATGCAATATATAGGCAAGGGCCAGAACTCATCGCTAAGTAATTTGAGGAAGATACGTCATTTGATAAGGTAACAAATCATATATCTCGCCTGTGAATCTCTCCTGTATTTCTCGATAGCGGGATTTCCTCAGTTATCACATTTGTTAGAAAATAGCTAGCGATACGGCCGAGTTGTTGTCATCTGCGGAAAGAGTTTGAAATGTAGAGAACTCTTCGCACGTCTTTTGGGTGGGCTATGTGGCAAGCTTTAAATTGTCAACCCGTGGCTAGGTGGCGAGCTTTCATTGGTCAATTCATCTTATCAGCTTAAGTCGGTTCCAAAATGTCTCAGCTAGACATTGAGTCCACCATAGGCATACAACCTTGTGGTCAATGGACATTATACCTAACCACAGGGCTCGAACAGCCTCCAAACCATGTACCTAGATCACACCACCAATGGGACTGCACCTTAGAAGGTCCAAAAGCAACCTGGTGCCTTTAAGGGAGAGAGGGTACCAACTTCTTCGAAACCAGGTCCCGGTCCGCAAATGCTTTTCGGTAGAAAGAAGCAAACAGACTGGAAAATGACATAACAACAAACAACAATTACAAAGTATGTTAGCACTTAGATGAATGCGTTAAGAGGTTAAGGACATGTTCTTTGGTGCCGGCCCACCATAGGCAATGGCTTTGAATGGATTAATAACCCTGCCTCATTGGGGTCGATTTGTTTAGGGTTCTCAATCCCATGTTGCCCTTAAACATTTTCCTAGGGATCAAACAAACTTCCATTAGAATATAAATCTTTTGCATTTGGCTCGTGATCCGAGATGTTTATGGAAAAATTAGATACATTAGATTTTTACTAAAAGTAGTTAAATTTATATGATGTTTGAGTAAGAAGCCAAAAAAGGGTTTGTAGGCAACAATAGAAATACTATCATGTCAAATAGGGCTAATTGGAAAGATGACTTATAGTGACATGAAATCAATAAACCTATAAACTTTCGATAGAGCAAGTGTCAACACACCTAAGTTCGAATCTGGGCTTGTCCTAATGATTACAACTTTAAGTTTGGGAACTAGGGATTTTTCATTTGATTTTTTGATGGTATTTTTAAAAATATAGACATGGATAATTATAATATAAGTGGATCCTCTTTTTTTTTCACAAAATATAGACAAGATGATTATGGTATGAGCGAGTCTCTCTCCTTTTTCTCAAGAAAGATATAGCCAGCTTCAGTTTTTTTTTTTCACTGATTGAAACTTTTGAACCTTTGATAGTTTAGAGAAGTACTAAAATGATATGGGGCAGTTTGTGGAGAATCTGATTAAACCACTAGCTGGAGACGACAATTATCTGGTCCAAATATCTTCTAAATTATGGATCTACAAAAATAACATAACAAAAATATCATCGATCTTGGAATTATTTAAGGACACGATTATTTGCATCATCATCTCCTCTCTCTTTTTCTATAGCAATTGAGTGGTAATGCGCCATCCTGAACCTTCTTAAGAAGAAGATCTTAGGAGAAGGATGCCAACCAAGCTAATAGTTATTGTCTCTCTATCTTTTAACAGAGGTCGATAAACTTTATCTTCTTTATTTTTCTTGCTCACCTTAGTCTAACAACTAGAATCATGCTGTAGATGAATCAAATTATTGGCTAAAAAAATTATAAAAATACTATGACATTTCATTCATGCCTGCACAATTTTCATGCCAACTTTATTTCCATAAAAAAATGTTGATGTAGCATATCATGATCAGCAACCTCATGAACTGCACTAATCTCAGCTTGTCACAAGGATATGAGCAGGATATTTTAGTATTGACATCTTGACTGTAGTGTTTCTAGTAACCTAATTAACAGCAAAATAAAAGCATGTCATGTTGTCAGAGGAAAGGGCACTGTTTGGGATGCAGCCAACCACCAAGGATGAGAGGGTAAAAGGTACACGAGGAAAAGACTCTAATCATTGTTAACAGTAACTCAAGAAGTAGAGATGTTGATTTCCTCAAAAAAAAAGGTAATGATACTGAATTTTCTTCAGAATAAAAGGAAGAATATTGAAGTTGAAAAGCTAAGAGGGAGGAGTGAACTTGAATACCTGCAACCAGTGGAAGATCCTTCTTATGCTTCTCATAATTAACAAGAGAAGCAGGAGAAGACTGCTTGGGTCTGAATCCAAAGAATGGAAGCTTGTCCTCTACCTGACAAGAGGGCCATTCTAAATCAAGGATTCTTGGAATTCCTTTTCCAAATAATAGGTGATTAACATGTAATGGAATCAACATAATTTATCATTTTTCATATAATTAAGTCTTAGGAGGATAAGCCTATATAAGTTTATTTATCAACTTAAACAGGTACTTAATTTTTTTATTAAGGAAACAAGTACCTAATTCTGATAGATGAGATTGCAACCAAGCAACAACTTCCTTACTTTCAGGAAATTGTTCTAAGGACAGGGAAGCAGCATCATTTAGCTCACCCACATATGATCCAACAGGTGAAATTAGCAGAAAGCTCTAGAAAAAGCAGGATACCCAAATGTCATATCAGGAAATTTCCATGCACTGCTGGCTTGGGGCATAGAAAATCCTTTCCTTTTTCCTTTTTTTTTCCTCCTCTCAGGGTCTTGTTCCCATGAATTCAGCCAAGCAAATATTTGTTGTTTTTTTGGTGCATATAGATACTAGTTGTTTAGGTATTCCTATTAAATGTACCTTTCACTTATGAAAAAAAAGAGTTTAAGAGATACATCATAGCTCAGCTAAATTGCTATATGCCCCCGTCTTAAATGCGAGAGAGATTATTTCCAATTACTGTATTGAGTCCTAACCAATGTGTCCCATTTAGTGCAGAGTTGGCTATCCTACAATTGAATCATGACCTTCTAGTTTCAGTATCTTGTGCTGCTAGCTTATCTTTAAGATTGTCAAATTTGTTGATTTTGCTTTCATTCGATCAAATTTATTTCCTTTAATTAAACATTATTTTTTAACACTATATCTGCCATGGATGCATAATATATTGAACTTTATCCTAATTTATAAGTCCTCTAATGTGGATGCATTGAAACTTCACATGCCCAAACGCAGGAATGCTTGTCTTTGTGTAATGCACAACCATAAGGTGCCAAAAAACAAAGGCAAATAAGAGGTAATAACTCAAACAATTTTGCTATTGCTACTTGTATCGATGCTTGCTTGATATATTTAGTGAGATTTTACAAGCTTTGCATGTGACGTAATTAGTAGACTTTGAATCCTTTGATGTATATTAAGGCAACAAATCATCTACATCCTTGGATTCACGATAGATTTCATAGGCCAAAATGATCTATATGGAGTTCTCTTACCATTTAAAAGAAATAAAGTTGTCCTAACTTATATGCAATAAATATTATTAAAAATTGAGGGTTTTCATTCTCATCCAATTCATATCGGTCTATTATAATCAAGCATGCACTCAAATTCTATGAATTTTCAACAAGTGTAGCTATACTATATTAGTGAATTAGAAGTATAGTGAAGTAATTACTACTATCAAGTTTAGTTGGGTTAAGGAAAATACTACATGTTTCCATTTCAAACCGCTTTATATATACCAGAGTTTTTGGAATTTAAAAAATAGCTTTGTTAAAGCATTTTTTTTTTGGTATACCGGCTCTTCACACTATACATATATGAGTACAGCCATTGAAATCAGAAAAGAAAAAAAAAAGCGGACTAAATAAATAAGGTACATCTACCTGGTCTACCCAAAGAAAAGCTCCAGAGTGATGTGCCGCGTAGGAGGCCACGTAGTTGGCCGCTATATTGGCCTCTCAATATACATGAGTGGCCTTGAAGTAGCCACACTCTCCAGCCATCCACCGTATGTCACGGAGTAGGAACTGCCCACTATCAACCGCGGACCCTCTCGATCACAGGGCCGAGTCACCCTCCAGGTGGATGCACTCCACACCTAGAACGCGCCTCGCGTAGGAGATGCCCTCCCATGCTACCCGCAGCTCTGCTCTAAAGATAGAAGTATCGAAAATCTGTCGTCTATTAAAGCATTTCAGTATCCTATCAAAACCTAGTGCTTATAGCAGGCAGTTTGAAGCGGGGATTAAGCTTATGTTTAACATCATTTTAATTTTTAGTTCTAAACTTTTCGCATGAATACCCTTTTAAAAATTCAAATTTGCATAAATACCGTCTTAAAATTTATATTTATTTATGTACCCTCAGAAAACATTGTTTTTGCACAAATGTCGCTAATCTAACGGCTCTTCTAACACTATTAAGAAAAATTATATTTATTTTAATTAAAAATAAAATAAAATTTAGAAATTACTTTTTTATTCTCTATCACGATTGCCTTATAAATATTTCTTTTTACCAATCTATCAATTAAGGATATTTTAATCATTTTAATTGAAACCGTTAATTTTTTAACGACGTTAGATGGCGTGAGTACGTATGCAAAAATAAGAATAAAAAAAAAGAGTAGAAAGCAAAACAATTGTTTTACGAGGGAATACATGCAAATTATCAATTTTGGAAGATTATTTATACAAAATTTAATATTTAGAAAAATATTCATGTAGAAAACCTAAATTAAAAATAATTTTATTTATTTATATTTAAAATAAAAATTCAAAATTTGTTTGCTAGTTACTTGTATTGGGTAGTGGTAGTGACGGTCGGTTGAGATGGTAGTAATAACCATAAATAATTTTAATTTTTTAAAAATAAAAAAACAGAATTTTTTTTTGCTTTCACAATGTTTGGAAACAAAGAAAATATTTTTTAAAAATTAAAAAAAATAAACTGGATCATCAAATAGACCTTAGTTTCAGTTTCATAGAGGATCCAAACTATCAACATTGCCTTGAACCACAAGACTCCAAACGAAACGAAAGAAAAATGTTTCTAGAAACCTATCTTCTCTGCCACGTGGCATGACAGCTGCAGAGGGAAAAGTTCGACCGCGAGGGCAAGCCCGTCATTCGACATGTTAACGGCACAAATCAAAAGCCGACGAGGTGAAAGACGAAACGTTAAAATCCGTCAGTCTTTATTTTTTTTTTCCCACCACTTCACCGCCTCCTCCGGAGAGAAACCGATCATCATTTTTTTTTTTTTTTGAATATGTCCTTATTAGAACTGTTTGATTCATCCAATAAAAAAAAAGAAAAAGAAAGAGAAACCGTTCGGCCCACGGGTGGGAGGTTCGGAACGAGGCCTGGAGTGGGGTGGTGGGGGAGAAACTAGAAGGGCTTTACAGTAGAAGAGTAGTAGTTGTCTTCGTGAGAGAAAATATTAAGAGCCAGCGGAAAGAGCTCTCCTCGCCCTCTCGTCCCCTTTATCCTCTCACCCACCCCTCCAAAAGAGGCTTCAGCTCTCCTTTTCTCTCCTCCTAATCTCAATTCTATTCCTAATCCCTTGTATCGAGAGTTTTTATTGTTTGTTTATTAGAGGTCTTTTGAGCTTTTTTTATGTTGAGAATGGAAGGGAAAGCGGGGATTTTTGCCTGATTTAGCACTGGAGGCTCTGTTGTTGTGATTTTTTTTGTTCCCGCAGTTTTTTTGGGGTCGGCAATGGCGTCGGAGGGGCTATTTTCGATATCGGTGGCTTCTGTGGTGGAGGATGTTCTCAAGCAGCACGGGACGAGGCTGAGCGACGTGGATTTGGCTTCGAGGAAGGCGGAGGAAGCTGGTGGGTTTTCGAGCTTTTGATCATTGTTTTTTTAATTCTCCCTGGGATGGAATAATGCTCTTGTTGATTTGATATGTACATGAATCTGTTCTTACTGCCGTGTTGCGATGTAGAAGTGAAAGATTTTCTGCTCATTTTCCGTTAAAAACGAGATCTTTGTACTTTATGAAATTTGTTGTTCAAGATAGTTCTAATTTTTCTTTTCTTTCTTTCTTTTTTTTTCTCTCTTGTTGATTTAACACGTGTAAATTCTACTACTTTTTTTTCTCCTTTTTTCTTTGAGATGGTCAGATGATCTACAATTTTATCGAAAGATAGGAGGCAAAATGCGAGCCATGGAGGAAGTAATTTGCAAACTAGATACAATAGATTTGGTCGACTTTGAATTTGTTTATTTCCTGTTCATTGCTTTGCTACAGTGGATTGGAAAGTTCGCTGCTTCTTTTCATGATCTCTTCTTTTCATGGATTCAAGTAAGACACCCTGCGTCTGGGTTTTTTTTAAAGGAATTTCCTGATCAAGATAGCTCTTGAAATTGATTTTTTTTGTTTCATTTTTTTGTATATGTTTCTCATGTCAACATTTTATGTTTTTGTGCTGCTGCTACTTCTCTACATCATGATAATGTTCAACAAAATTCATGTCTTAATTTCTATTTGCTGGTTGGTTGAAAATTATCTTCTCTTTTGGATCAAGCTACAAAATATAGCATGTCTCATGATTTCCTGCGTGACGGGTTTTAATTTTTGCGTCTTAACTGATGAATAAATAGTTCTTTCTGTTCCTTTTTAAATTTTTCGTTTAATTCATTGATTTATATTTTCCAGCCACAAGAAGGTATGAGGCAGCTGGGTGGCTGAGAAAGGTGGTTGGTGTAGTCCTTGCAAAGGATTTGCCAGACCAACCTTCAGAGGAAGAATTCAGGCTTGGATTGAGAAATGGGTTGATTCTTTGCAATGCACTCAACAAGGTTCACCCTGGTGCAGTGCCAAAGGTGAGTCTACTTCGACAAAGATATTGAAATCTCTGGCTTCTATGATTTTCCTCAATTGAATATTAAGCTATATCTTGTTCTTTTTTTTAGACTGCACCAGTTTATTTTCTCAGGTTTTGCGCTTTTCAGGTGGTTGTAAATCCAGGAGACTCAGTTCTTCGCCCAGATGGTGCAGCCCTATCGGCTTACCAGTATTTTGAGAATGTAAGGAACTTTCTTGTGGCTGTGCAAGAGATTGGTCTTCCTTTGTTTGAGGCTTCTGACTTGGAGCAGGTAGGAATGACATTGTAATTCTTAGATACTAAAAGTTCTTGTCTAACAATCGTCCCTCCTTCACTTTAATTTATGATTTGGTTTTGATCGTTCACATGGGCATTTTATTCAAGAATCCTTATGTTCTATTTTATATCTTGATTTCCAAGACCCTTACTCTTCTTCCTAAGTGCATTTTGGGGAAGTCGATAGAGTTAACCAGCTTTTCATTTATTTCTTCTTTCAAATATTGTTCTCCATGGTTTTGTTTCATTGAATTTTCTTGATTTGGAACGATTAGTGAATGTGGATTCAGTAAGTTGCTTCAATTAGCTGCAATAAGGCTTGATGGATATTACAATGAGTTTTCTTGAATTGCATTTAATTTCAACCTGATAATTATGTGGCTTTGTCAAAGTTTTTCAAGGTGTTGCATTATAATTTAATGATGAAATATATAAAATACATTTTAACCTTGTGTTCTCTATGCAATCCTGCTTTCTGGAAGTTCAGGGAGGGAAAAGTGCCAGGATTGTGGACTGCGTTCTGGCTCTCAAATCCTATGGTGAATGGAAACAAATGGGCGGCCATGGTTCTTGGAAATATGGTGGGAATTCTAAACCTTCCAACTTAGGGAAAAATTTCTTGAGGAAAAATCCGGAATCTTTCAAGAATTCCTTGTTAAGGAGTCAGTCAATGAATGAGAATGATGTTTTATGTGTGGAGCATAATTTAAGTGGCGACATTTCAATTGAATCCAGTGAAATGGTTAGTGTGCTAATTTTGAAATTCATTCTACTGAATGATTAGCTTCACCTTGCTTAGCATCCTGCATATTATGCCAAACAGACTTCTTCGCGTCCACTGAGTATGCTTGTACATGCGGTCCTATCCGGCAAGAGGCCTGAAGAAGTTCCACAGGTAAGATTATTTATTTTTTCCCTGTTAATTAATTGATTGTTCTTAGTGAATGCAGAAGGGGGAGATAAGACTGTTGTTGTCTATTTGCAGCTTTTAGAGTCTATGTTAGGTAAAGTAATGGAAGAATTTGAGCACCGCATAGCAAGCCAAAACGAGCTGGTACATTCTATTCCAGTGTTTTTCTAGTATGCAGTTTTATTTGAAGGAAAAAAAGTAATATTTTAATTTCATATTCCAATAAAATCCTTCAACCCTCCTATTTGGCTGTCATTTGTGAATATAGTGTGTTTATTTGAAGAAGGTGCTTCATTTCTCTTCATTATATTATCCCTTCTTGAGTTGTGACTCTTTTATAGCTATAAATATTTATTGATGATGATATTCATGACTATAAAATTATTTGTATTGGAAAATCAACAGGTGAAAACAGCTCTGAAGGGTCTTGCTGACAACAGTAAATCTTTTTGCAAACAAAAGGTTTCAATAGATCCCCCCTCTGCTTCTTGTGAGATGAAGGTATGTATTAGATTGATTTCAAGCAATGTTCTCTCATGCAGCTTATATGAAATACTTTTTAAGCATGAATAGTCATAATAAAAGAATGGAACCATTACATCCTGTTATAATATATTTGCTCCAATAGCTTCGTCCTTAAATGAGTGTGGGAATGACCCAACCCTATAATACATCATCATTTTTAAGATGGAGAAGGAGGAAATTACTTTCATGAGGTCAAAGAAAGAGGGCTATGTTCGTAAGAATGTGAAAGAAGAAGAGGCATCAAAAGAGAAGATTTTGAAGCAACATAAGATATTTGAGCAACAACAAAGAGATATTCAGGTAATAACACAGCTTCAATGGTGTTCCTGGGTGGCTTGATTTAAATGTGAGATTAATCAATTTATATCCGTATTCAATGCCTTCTGTAGGAATTGAAACGTACTCTTCAAATTACAAGAGCTGGTATGGAGTTCGTGCAAATGAAGTACTCTGAGGAATTCAGTAAGCTTGGTAAGATGGAAAGCATATCATTAGGGAACCTGTCAAGGTTAAATGAACTCATGGAAAGAAATATTTATGTGTTCTTTTGCGTCACATTTTGTATAACAGGAAAGCATCTTCTCAGCGTTGCTCATGCAGCTTCAGGTTATCACAAAGTACTTGAAGAAAACAGAAAGCTATACAATCAAGTGCAAGATCTGAAGGGTAAACTTTCTATCTGTTTAGTTATTTTTGTATTGTGTGAAATAACTTTTTACAGTGTTAACCTCACTTTTTCCCGTTAATAGGAAGTATCAGGGTCTATTGCCGAGTTAGACCCTTCCTACCTGGACAACTAAGTAGTAGCACTATTGGTTGTATCGATGATGGAACTATCACAATCCTCACCCCTTCAAAGAATGGAAAAGAAGGACGTAGATCTTTCAATTTCAACAAAATTTTCAGTCCATCAGCAACCCAAGGTTTATGAGATGCTGTCTTGCTTCTTACTTTTCATACGTAAATATCTTGAGCAGCCAGTCACTTCTTTCTTATCATACTGCAGAGGAGGTATTCTCAGATACACAGCCTCTGATTCGATCTGTTCTTGATGGTTATAATGTTTGTATATTTGCATATGGCCAAACTGGATCAGGGAAAACATATACTATGGTAAGAAATTTGACAAAAACTCATCTTAGATAAAGAATTGCATGACTAACCAAAAGCTTTCATTTAGATGATTTTTCATGATATTTCAATACTTCGAGCATTTGAGATGTTACCCTTATAAAAAGTTGACATTTAGTGGACTAACTACCTCAGTTGAGCTAATTTTATATGTTATGCAGAGTGGGCCTAGGAATCTGAATGAGCAAACACAGGGAGTGAATTATAAGGCACTGAGTGACCTATTTAAACTCTCAGAACAAAGAAGGGGCGCATTTTATTATGAAATCTCTGTTCAAATGATTGAAATTTACAATGAGCAAGTGAGAGACCTTCTTGTCAGTGATGGTCTTAACAAAAGATATCCTTCCCACTTTTATTTGTTTCTGCTCCAAAATATTTCATTAATGTGTTTGATTTCCTTTACAAGTAAATGTTTCAATATGTAAAATAGTTCATCTTAGATTTTTGTTTTGACTTTGTAGTTGGACGTCTGTCTCAGGTATGCGTAGTAGTAATTTTTGGAACAAATTTAGATGTACTTTTAAGCATCATATTTATTGCTAATATGTTCTCATTCTTCAACTTTTTCTGACAGTAATACTAAATTTCCTTAACAAGTAAATACATTAGAAATTCGTAATAGTTCCCAGAAAGGACTTAATGTGCCTGATGCAAACTTAGTCCCTGTTATGTCAACATCTGATGTCATTGAACTAATGAACATTGGGCAGAAGAACCGTGCTGTGGGTGCTACAGCATTGAATGACCGTAGCAGCCGTTCTCATAGGTGTGTTATGATGATTTAATGTTGCATTTGATTCACTATAAATTAATATAATTCCATTTACATGGGTATGTGATGCCAAATGATCTTGCTTGCAGTTGCTTGACTGTTCATGTTCAAGGAAGAGATATGACATCTGGAACGATCCTTCGGGGATGCATGCATTTAGTTGATCTTGCAGGCAGTGAAAGAGTTGATAAATCTGAGGCCACGGGAGAAAGGCTAAAAGAGGCGCAACATATAAACAAATCGCTCTCAGCTCTAGGGGATGTAATATCTGCTCTTGCCCAGAAGAACTCGCATGTTCCTTACAGAAATAGTAAACTCACGCAATTGCTTCAAGACTCTCTTGGTAAATTTTATGCCTTCAATGTTGTTAATTTGTTAATGAGAATTAAAAGAAGTTCTATCTCTATTTCACTGAGCTCTATAAGTTTAAATATTCAGGTGGGCAAGCAAAAACATTGATGTTTGTCCATATAAGTCCTGAAATGGATGCTGTTGGAGAAACGATTAGCACGCTCAAATTTGCTGAGCGGGTTTCTACTGTTGAACTTGGTGCTGCTCGAATAAATAAAGAAAATGGAGAAGTTAAAGAGCTCAGGGAGCAGGTTTTTTGCCTGAGCTTTTACCTCTAAATTGATATATATGATACACATCCCTCTGTTTCATATTTCTTTGTCCTTTCAGATATAAAGATCCCTTTTCTCTTTATTTCAGATAGCCTGTCTTAAAGCAGCATTAGCAAGGAAAGAAGGAGGATCAGAGCATCTTCAGAATATAATACCAAATCCTGACATGCTCAACATGAAGGCACCATCACCTGTAAACTCAAATCGGCGGCATGGTGAAGAGTATTTAAATACTCAAACTAACCGCAGACAGCCTATGGAGGATGTTGGAAACATAGAGGTATCGTACTTAGGACAGCTAATACTAAATTAGGGATTGTGAATGCTCTCACTATATTAAATGTGCTGTGTTGTTGGATTATAATTTCTCTTTAGCTATTCATTTCATCACTATCAAATTAAACAGTTATATTCATACACGTCCTCCCTAATGCAATAAATATGTTTAACTTGCATATTAGATGCTAGATATATCACTTAAATATTAAGACTTTGATTTTTCACTCAAGATTAATAATTATTAAATATAAGTCAGGCTTTTGCTTCAGTTCATAGGCATAGATGACCTGTATCATCTCTATCATTTTCATCAGTCCTCACAATTTTAAATATTTTAGGGATCTATATTTTGGATTCAGCATCTTGAAAGTGATTTGACGATTTTATATATGTCAAGTAGAAAATGTTATATAAATACTGTGATATCAATTATGTATTTTCTTCCATGTATTATATCATCTATAGGGGCCAGGTTAGGACTGACAAGAAAAATGCTAAACGTTAGGACTGTCCCCAGTTTACCTCTCACAGGATCCCAGATTGCTGGGACCATAACTGGGTTATGGCACTTTTTATCATATCATCAGTGCTTGAATAGAAACTGGTTAATTTCTGCTCAAAGATCTTTATGGCTTCCCAGAGATGATGGTTTGATTTGATTGGTTCTTATGACCATGAAATAGATTATTGCTGGTAATTTATCTTGACTGCATTTTTGCTTTGCCATATCCTGAAGCATGAATTTTCTAATAATGATATATTTGTAGATGTGGAGTAAACCTTCGTTGAAACAAAAGAAACCAAGCTTTGATCTCCAAGAGTTGTTAATGGCAAATGATTCCCCTTGGCCAGACAGCAATCCCAGAACAATTTTTCAGATGGGAGAAGATAAAGAAAGTGTTCCTGGAGACTGGGTTGACAAGGTCATGGTGAACAAGCATGAGGCTGTGATCAGAGATGATGATTCCTTAAGGGATTGGGAAGGAGATAGGGCACCCCTGCCTGACTTTTTTTACCAAAGGTATGTTTCCGATGTGGGAGCTTATCCAGAACAATACCTCAGGAATGCCACTAGGAGAAAAGATAGTCATGATTTTGATATGCAAAGAAGCCGGTTTTATTCTGTGGGCACTGATGATTCAGATGATTTAGACATTGCAACAAGTGATTCTTCAGAAGCGGACACTTTATGGCAATTCAATCTCCAAAATGTTAATACTGCAGTTAATGAAGGTGGGTCAAGGATCAAAAAACCTCAACAAAAGCCAACAAATAGCCCAGATATAAGGTAATCATTGACCAGCAATTTAGCTAAAGCTGTACCTTTGATTGTGCAAATATAGATATTTTAAAATGTTATGAGTCTAGATGTGAAAGAAAGTTTCTTGTTTTTAATTTTTTTTATCACAGGATTATTGAAGTTATGTTTGCATCCTAAAACTCCTCTCTTATGAGTTCTGGTTGAATTGCCAAAACCAATACGGCTAAAACTGCTACATCAACGAGTCAATTTAGTCAGTGATAACATATTCTAATTTTGTATGTTTTTTTTTTGTTTCTTAGTATTCTAAAAATAAATTATACTTTTCCCTTTTATTGTAGGTTGAGAACAGATGACCAAAATTATGCATATCCACGATGTTTTATGATGGTGGCCTTTTGTTTGAGATCTAAATATTAGAAATTTGTTGTTTAGTTGGGGAAAATTTCTAATGTTTTATTGTTATTAATTTTGCTATATTGAAGGAACACCATCCTAGGCTACAGTAACTGTTGAAAACAAAACCAGCATGGTATCATGCCATATCAGAGATGCGGCAGATGCCAATTCTTTTCCCTAATAATCCTTTTAGCATGCATCACTCACTGTATAGTGTTGTCTAGCTGCAACCAATAACTCTTGCAGCAGACTAGAGCATTGCAATTTGCTAGGCAAACAGCTGGATATGTTCAGATTGGAGATTCTAGGCTACTACCAGCTTTCAGTGATGGCAAGTTTTGCTGCAGTTGTAGGAAGTGCAGGTTTACTGTCTGGAATACTCTTTCTTTTTGTTATATCCTTCTCATCACAGCTAGGCATTAGAAGTGCACCCACTTTAGGGTGCTTGTTAGTCAGAGCTTATTTGTCTCCATAAATGATCTGTGATCATAACCAACAATCTCCAACCCTTTCCAACCGCCCTGGCATTGAACTTAAAACTCATGCTTTAGGGTTGTCTTTCATTTGGCTTACTTGTCTTATAGTTGGCCCCTTTGAGGTCAGTATGAAGTTCTTTGGTTTACATGCTTGTCACTGATAATATAGTCTTGTTAGTCAGAGCTTATTTGTCTCCATAAAAGATCTGTGATCATAACCAACAATCTCCAACCCTTTCCAACCGCCCTGGCATTGAACTTGAATCTCATGCTTTAGGGGGGGTTTCTTTCATTTGGCTTACTGGTCTCATAGTTGGCAACTTTGAGGTCAGGATGAAGTCCTTTGGTTTACATGCTTGTCACTGATGATATAGTCTTGGAGGGTCTTCCTTGGTTGCATGTGTTCAGTCATTTCTTTGTGTGCAAGTCTTTTGCATCTTTTTTGTTTAATGAGAAGGGAGGATAAAACCACCCAAATTTATTGAGAAAGAACTGCTCCTTTGCATAATATTTCTCGACAATCTACGAACCGTTGATGTCACATAAGTAGAAATACAAATTTCAACCCCCTTTTTTTTTGCTATGAAGCTGGCTTAATTAAGCTAGTATTGTGAGATATATAGACTACCATGTTGGGATTCATATATGACATATAACATGAATTTTGAATTTTCTGTACTTCTAAATTTTGTTCGAACCTACTCCTCAACAGAGCAAAATAAGCCTGTCTGTTTCTGTTTACTGCATTACTTTAAGCACATTCTTTTTCAATTAAATCATTCTGAATGCTTCTAATGGTTCCTATTTTCCTCTACTATAATTTAGAACTCCAAACCATGCACACCTCCCTTCGCCATCCAGGAAAGTGTCGAACGGGTCTAATCGGACAGGGAGGCAGCCTAATTCTATCAGCAGCGATGGGAAACGGACTTCATCTGGTGGGAAAATGAACAATGCGAAATAAGGACGGTTCTTGAAAGGATGCTGCGTGTTTCCTGGCTTTCTTTTTAGATTTTCATGATAGATCGAGGGCCTTGTCCTCGAGTATGGTAATGAGTGCCAATAACCCCAGTTGCTTGGATTGGTTTGGTGGTTGTAGTGAAGGGTGGTGGGAGTCCTACCACACCCTCTTTGCTTTTGCTTCAAGTGGTCGACATGTATCATTTTCAGATGACCATTCTTTATCTGCCATGTTCATAATTCATAAAGGAAAGGAAAAGAAAAAGTTGGAAGAAGAAGAAATGCAAAAGAAGAGATGGTTCTGCACAGGTGTATAGTTGTTGGTTCTTTTTCCATGGATGCTCATAATTACTTCTTTTCTCATTTTCATCCCCTCTCATGATTACTGCTTTTGCTTTCAAATAGCCATCCCATGTGAGGGCCATCATCTATTTCTCAGTCTCCCTCTAGCTTTGCTTTCACTTCACCTATTGAAAATGTGGGCAAATAGTTTACGTAATAGTACCAGAGCCGGACCAGGCTCACCAACTGGAAGGCAATGCGACTTTTGTGTCCTCAAAATCTACCTTGTCGCACTCATGTATGTGAAATGGGACTTTATGCTTGGCCTGTCAGAGATGGTTCTTTACAGCATTTACTCATTCTCGTAAACAGTGTGAACTAGGACACCAATAAGTGATGTCCAAAACCCCGAATTTTGGGTGCAACATGCAGGGCCCGTTTGGTTCGCCAAAAATAATAATAATAATAATAATAATAATAATAATAATAAAATAATGTTTCTGTTAAAATTTTAAAAAAAAAGAACGAAAAAATTGTATCCTCATAAAAATATAATTTTTATATTTTATAAAAAAAATTTTATTATGAAAAGTATAAGAAAGTTTTTTTTATGAGTCGGAAATTATTCAATTTTTATTTTTTCTAAAAAAATTCTTCAGCATTAAAGAGATATTAAAAATCTAATTTTTGTTAAGAATATAATAGAAATTATACATAACTTTTTACAAAAAATTGATGGTCAATCAAACATAAGCACTTTACAAATTTATTATTTTTTTATGATTAACTAAACATATTAAAAATATTTTTTTAAATATTTATTTTTTAAAAAATTTATCAAAATTTATATTTTTTATAAAAAAAAATATTTTTCGCAAACGGAACGAGCCCGCAAAGTTTTTGGGCGATGCTAATGAGCTGAATTTCGCCTCCCCATCCTTAGGTTTAGATTTTATTGTTGAAGTTGGGGAAACGAGGGTGCTCTCTCTCTTTATCGTCGCTCGCATCTCCTTCGTCTTCTCCTCTCTCGGATCCATGGCCACCACCCCTCCTCACCCCAAGTCCGAACGGCGACTTTGCCAGGGACGGAAGGGGAGGAGGGTGATTCGAGATCCAGGTGAAGGGTGGTCTCGGTGCTGGTATTTTATTGGGTTTGTGATACCTGGGCCCCGTGGACCAGGTTTAAAATATGGAGGGCCCGCCCTAAGGCAGTGACCTGCGCCTTTCTTCCGTGACCATAGCTCCCACCGCAGCATACCCTCTCTTCTTCTTTCCTCCCTCCACCCTCCTTTTCCGCTGAACCACCGGCCGGTCGCCCTTCCGGCATCTCCTCACCGATCCGCCGTCTCCTCCTCCTCCTCCTTCGCCATCTTCCTCTCACGCTCTCTCTCTCTCTCTCACCCATCCTCCCACTCCCACCCTGTCTTCCTCTCCTTCTTCTCTTCCTTTCTTCCTTCCGGATTCTCTCTGGCAAAAAATAGGAGGAAAAACAAAATGAAAAGAAAGAGAGGAAAGGCCCCCCTCTCTCTCTCCACCCGTGTGTTGGTGCGCGAGCGTGTTAAGAGGGTAAAGGCTCGCACTCTTTCTTTCTTTCTTTCTCTCGCTTTTGAGCAAGCCCGGCGCAATTTTTACCGTACCAACTCTCACCTTCTGTCTTGTAACTAGGTACAAAGAAATGTTATAACCTGAAATTTTAGAATTTTTAAAAAAATAAGAAAAAAATGGAATTCTTTTAGAGATTTTTAGAAATTAATTTTAAAATATGATTGTACTAATAATTCGATACATGCACGTGATTTTGGATTATTAGATTATGAGGAACCCCAAAGAAGTACTTAGATCGTTGAATGGTTCATATCTACAAGATAAGTAACATTTCCACTTTATATTAATTAATTAAAGTTAATTAAATTTTTTATCATTAAAATTATAATTTATTATGGTAAATTCAAATTTAATAGTGTTTGAAATCTCTATAAATACGATTAATTAATTGGTGATGGCTTTTCTGTTATCAAATTATATGTTGATACCTATTATAATGAAATCAAGCATTAAAAAAAAGAAATACTTAAATTATACATATATATATATATATATATATATATATATATATATATATATATATATATATATATATATGTATATATATATGTGTGTGTGTGTGTGTGACTCTCAACCTTACTATATATGAGTCCAGACTTGATTATATAGTGATCCTCGCCATGGGGATGATCATGGTAAATATAATATGGCAACTCCACCACAAGGGCGATCGTGGTGATCCCCACCATGTCGCTATGGGGATGATCATGGTAAATATAATATGGCAACTCCACCACAAGGGCGATCGTGGTGATCCCCACCATGGGCGACATTATAGTGACCCCACCACGAGGATAATTATGGTGATACTTGAGCAGCATAGTATAAATACACTGCAGTCAGGGTTATAGAGCTAAAAAGATTAAGTATCCCACTTAAACATATAAATATAAGCATGATTATGATATTGGACACGTATTGTACTCTGATATGATGTATCAATTCTTTATACCAATATTATTGAAAAGATGGTATGTAATTTTGGTATGTAGATATTATTGATAATAAATACTATAAACATTACTTGTAAAGATGTATCATATCTTATGTGATTTAATTGAATTACATTATTAATATGGCTTGAAGTAGTTTTGTAAATTGTATTTGTCACTCACTGGGCATAATCTTTACCAATATTTTTCATATCCAGGATCCAGAGGCTAGACTGATATCAGTATTTTAGGAAAATATTAAAGGCAAGGCCGTTCTTATGGATGGTAGAACTGGTTTGATCAGCATACATATATTATAATGTTTTCCGAATAATGTATAAATAACTTAAGCACTAGAAGTTTTGGATCGTAAAATTTAGAAGAAGAAGCTCTATGGTACAACTTGTGTGGCATGTATAATATATGCAATATCTTAGGTTAATAGTTTAGTTATTGTAATATTTAGAATTTTTTTGCAGATGAATTGTATAATTTTCAGATTATATTGAATTGTTGACTCTTCCTGAGAGGAGGAAAGGGGGCATGCACTCGGGCCTTTGATGCCCTTTGTTGCAAGGTTATCGACGGTCAATACTCTGCTGCTGAAGCATAGGCATCTAAAGATCTTTGCTTTCTCGGGAACAGAAAGTCAGCAAAAGTTTTACCGAGTGGAGAGAAGATGTCGCCGTGTGATGAGAAACAAGAGCAACTTCGCCACTGAGAGGGCTCCAGAGGCGTTCCATCTCCACACTCTGGCGTCGTTACATTCGGGCATTGAGGCATGATGGCTGGTAGCAGTCGGAATTCTATCAAGATCTGGGAGGGATTGTTTGGGTGTCGAACAAACTCATCCAAATTTTGGAGGGATTGTTAGACATCGGAAACAGGTTTTTAGCGGCTCGTTCCCCTGTGTCATGCCGGAGGGAAGTCTATTGTCCATCGCCAAGTTTTGCGATAAAGCCTGATGCGGCGGCGCCACAACCGGAGGCCATCGACGATAGAATATCCAGCGAATTAAGTTGCTCCATGGTTTGCCAGTGGTCGTTAAAGCGTTTCCACTGTTAGACCAAGTTTGCTAAGGTTGTGGAAGCTATATCAGAATCAAGAGTTAGCTTGAATGCTCTGATACTATGTAAGTAAAATAATATGAAAAAACTAGTTTGGCCCTCACTAAGAGCTGTTTATTTGAATATATAGAGTTACAAAAACTATCTCCAATGAATGTGGATGTTACAACTTGTCATTTAAAGTATACAATATTACATAATGTTGCTATTGTTATAACTGAAATTAGAGATAAAGGAAAGCGGAGACTTTGCAGCTGAATTGTTGAGATAGCTTGGATGGGTTTTTGGGGTCATAAATGATTGGCCCAAACTAGGCCTAACTTTATATAACTATCGTTGTTGTTATTGATGTTGTTATTGTTGTTACTCCTATTATGACTGTTATTATTATTATCACTATTATTATTACTATTGCTACTATAATTATTACTATTACTACTACTATTAATACTATTACTCTAGCCACTCTATTATATATTTTTCCTTATTAAAAGATTGCTTATAGGGGCTAAAAAAACTCTTTCCTCTCCAAGAATTTGGAAAGATAAACAAAATAGAATCTCAGATTATCTCTTGCGTAGCAAACAACAAAATTCATCTACAATTCTTTTTTTATTTATTAAAAATAGGCCAACAATACATAATCCTCATTTTATTTTCTTTTTTTTATCATGGTTTCCCTATTCACTTTCTTGGCAACTCAACACTGCCTTGGTATGCGTGTACATGTTTGATATGTGCATGTTGCATGGCTGCAGTGAAGCTTTAATTAATATAGCGATCCAGGGCCTTGAAACAACATGATGTTAGAGAGGCGCAGCATGTACATACCCAACATGCATATATGGGATGACTTATGGAACTTTGGTTATTAATAAACTATCTCTGACATCCTTTTAGAATACTTATGCAAATAATGTTACCAAGAATTTTTGAGATAACAAAATGATCCACAAGAATTATAATTACCAGGAACTAAATTCCTGTGAATACACTATCCAAGATTCAGATATATTTATTTATTTGGCAAAGAGATGAGAACACTAGGGTATCTCCTAGTTCACAATGAATAGCATAGCATATAGAAAGTGTATACAGAGATATATTATGCGGGTTATGAAACTTAGTATCTCATCCATGTACTATTTATACAAGCACTAATTCAAGAGCCAGAGGCTGGTGCCCATGAGAGCATGCCCATGCCTAGTTCAAATAGGTTCAGATGGGAGTTATTACATCTTGTATAGTTGTCAGAACTGCTACAAACCAACGTAACCACCTAATAGTAAAATGAAGGGATAAAAAATGAGAGAGATTATTGGAAGAAATTCCTCTCCCTTTTTATATAGACTCTTGTGAAAGAGTTTAATTTTCAATTACAAACAAATTTCTGGCCACGAATTTTCGATACAATAAGGAAGAAGATGTTCAAGAACACAAGGAGACCAAAATATATAATTCTAGCTGAAGATGAACTTTGGAAACTTTGATCACATGCTTTCGAGAGGTATGTTATTGATCTTCATTCTGACCGAAGATTTGATTTCTGTCATTGGTATCATAGCCTTTCATGTTTCTCGAGGCTCTAAAGATGTTGAATATACTTTCGAAATTTTTGTTTATATGGTTTTCCATAGGCTGGCTATTAGTAGGACCTCCATATCCTTCAATGGCAACTTTTGCTATGCTTGGTGTTTGAACTTTCTTTTCATATAGCGCCTATTGGGGTGTGATCATTTCTGAAAATTTGCAGCCAATTATAACATGTGGTTTGAGAAAAAAATGAATCACAAGTTCTATTATAGTTATGGACGTTTTTTTCTTGCAGACCATTTTTCTCTCAAAACAAAAATATCATATGATCAATGGCCGCTATATATTCGAAGGCCATCATTAGGTCTTTTCTACATTCATATGCCCAATTTGGCCAAGAAACAAGAAAGTTATAAGGATTGAAAGGTCAGTGATCGAATCAATGCTGTGGGAGGATGCAATGTGGTGTTAGAAGCAAAATATGAGGGAGAGAACAAAAGATAGAGCTTGAACATTATTTTTTGGTCTCAAGATCTTGACACATGTGATTCTTCTATGTTTAGATTTCTTGGCAAAATCTATTCTTATATTTTCTCCGAATCATTTTTTCTCGGTGAGCTCTCGCATACTCCATTTGTTACAGTGGACCTGCCACTCCCTCAGTACTTATAACATAGATTTTAGGTGAACCACAGTCAATCTTGATCTACCATGCTCTTTTATTTTCTATTACTTTTGTTATTTTATTCAGCTATTCCTGGGTACTAACATGGCGCAAGGAGATGAATTTTCAAATATAAAATAAGAATAAAGATGATGAACAAGATCCATCTAACAAAAGATATTTATCCAATATGCAAGTGGCTTAGAACTTCCTATGGTGGTGGGATTTGTCTTGTAAATTGAATGGATAAGTTCTTGCCTTCATTTTTTTAATTTAAAAGAAAGGGATGCAAGCTGAGAACTCAAATCATCCTAGACTTTTCTACTACCCAACCATGAAGACGATGGTCTTGACAAAAGAAGTGGACAAATTAATTAACTAAAACTTCTTCTTGTCTGCATCATATCATCATATTACTACGGCTGAATTGCTAGAAAGAAACACCTGCATCTATCTGACACCTCGATTTTCGGTGCTGAACTGTTGAGCTGCCTAGACTCAAGAGGAGAAGCTACTTATGACATTTCACGATATTTTGTTTGTTTATTTTATTGGATGTGTCCATATCTATATCCATATTCGGCTCGTCCGCTTAAAAAAAATAAAATAAAAATAAAAATAAAATAAAAAGCCCCGCACCAAGCTTCAGTTAGATGTTTCATTGCGGAGGAAAAGCGAGTTGAAAACTGGGAGCGAATTCGAGAAAAGGAGGCTTCTTTCCGTCAAACCTACAGCTAGGGGGCACCTGAGCCGATGAGTGGACGAGCCCCGTGTGGGGCCCATCGTCACATGGCCACGTCACCGCGTCCCGCCGTGTCGCCTTCGCCATCTAGATACACCCCTTTGCCCGCTGCCGTCCATATCTCGACGCGTCGAGCAAATCCACCGTCGAAATCCGATCCGACGGTCCGGCTCTTGTGTGTCTTTTTTAATCGTGGGACCCAGGACTCGGGGGATCGTCTCCCGTAGAACTCGACGGGGTGGGCCCGGGAGCTCCACTGGATCCGTTATAGAATCCAACGCCGTACAATAATGGAAAATCGCACGCTTGGTTTTATCCCAATGACCTGATTTCTCCCTGCTCTTATCAGCAATGTCGAACATATCCTTAAAATTATTTTGAAATTTGCAGCTTCGATCACCCACAGTTATTGACAATTATAGATTGACATATTTTTTTTGCCTCAAAAACAAGTGTTAAATTTTTAATATCACAATAATCTTCAAAATAATGGCTATTATAACAGTATTATGACAGAAAATATCTTGTCTTAGCAAAAAGATGGTGATATATTGATGCTATATTTTCTTTAATTTTTATCTAATAAAATAATATATTTTTTGGAAAGCACGATGATTTTTGGAAGGAATTTTTAGCAGAAATTTTGAAAATCAAAATAAATATATTGTTTTATTTTTTTTATTTTTTTTGCTAACTCTGATGTATCATATAATGTGGGTACGGATACAACCAAACAAAAATTAAAAAACAATAGCTCTTGGAGTGCACTAGGTAACTCCCTCTCCTCCACCTACAGAGTATTTCTGAAATAGTTGGCCACATACGATGTCACCTAATCTGCAGCCCCATTGGCCTCTCTATATGTCTGTGTATAAATAAAGAAAGTATAAATAAACAACATTCATAATTTGTGTTATAATGCTTGTTATTAAAAAAATAGAAAATAACAGAAAATAATACAAAATAATAGCTATTATATTTCTTCATAATAAGGGTGTATTAAACTGTTATAACAGTTATATTGCCGTTGTTTAAAACCATACATTCACCATATCTTATCATGAACATATCTTGTGTGACGTCGAAGGCTTAGTCTGAAAAATTACAATGAATCTTTATAACTTATATCTAGTAAGATGATGACTTTGTTGCAAGTAGTTATCCTTTTAAGTTGCATTTTATAAGATTAGCTTCTCACGAACAGTTGATAGGCGAAGAGACTAAATCATATATGATTATTTCTTGTTCTCATGTTCTACTGATCTAAATGCATCAAGTTGCACCACTATTGTGGACTTTTCCCTCTGCTAATAATGAGAAGAATTGTATCCTAGAAAAGTTGCCTGACAAAAAGGTTTTCTCTACAGTGGTTTAGGTCAGTTTGTCTCTTTGGTACCAACTACCAACTTGATGAAGAACAGTCTTATTGGTTGAAGGGGTGTGAAAGATGGTATGCTGAATCAATCCGTTACTTGAAATAGTGAGAGTATTAGTTATCCATGGATTCAGGGTTAATGCATTTGGAGGGTTATTATGTAGTTTAGCCTTTTGCTTATATTACTTCTAAGCCTTACTTTGTTAAACTTTTACTTTTCATAAAAGATTTGTGATCAATCTTACAAATTTACTGCGATTTACACTTGGTTTTAATTTCAAAATATGTTGTTTCTCTACGATATTTATTGTTGCACAACTTTTCCAGATTTTTTAGTGCTTGAAAGCAAAAGAGAAAATCCAACAAATGGTGTATCCTAGACCCCTAATTGCCTGCTTCAATAGGCGAATAATGGTGGCTAGCAAACAGAACAAGTCTATCATAGTTTTGGCGTTCGTAAGTGGCCTCATGTTTTATTTATCTGGCACCTATGATTTTAAATAAAGATGACTCCGTTCCTTGAAACATGAGCAACATTTCATGATCTCATTGCACATTCTCAAGTGCCAATTTAAGAGATTCCTAATGTGTATGGAGGGTGGTTATTGGTTAAGTCTCGAGTGTGATTCCTAGGTATCACTTGACGTGACGAGCATTAGTTGGTGTTTATATGGAGGAGGGAAAAGCTTCATTCTAGCATCATTGATCCTTTGTTTATCAAAACATTCGTATATCTGATCTTTATAAATCCCTTTGGTTGTAAAGGTTCTTTTGCAAACAACTTAGTGCGGTTCCACTAGCTCTATTGTTGGACCATGCCTCAAGCCATGTGGCGGTACATATAGACATTCTTGATCATATAACAATATCCTCGAACCATCTTTCTATATATCCTTCAACGCGAGTTTAGACTTTGCTTCATTATTTATGTCCCGTTTAGTCCAAATATCCATTAGCCTGGTAGATAATATACCTAATTTACTTTTGCTATGAAAAGGTGACACTACTGGATCAAATACTAGTATATCGATATCCATATTTATTTTATTTGATGGATACTGATATAGATACCAATATTAGTCTGTTGCAAAAATTTATATTAATATTTATCTTAAATAGATGCAAATACAAATCCGATACTAAAAATATAAATATAAATACGAATATAAGTCGGATAATTAAATTTTGTGACCACAGAATCAAAAATATTATAAAGTAAATGATAAATTAATTTAATAGTATACTAATACAATCATTTATTTTTCTTAAAAAGTCATGAATGCTATATAAAATTAAATAAAATTACCAATAAAAATAGATATTCAGATAGTCTATTTATTTTTTATCTATTTTTCTTTAATAGATATGGATATGAATACGCACATTAATCTCAAATTTTTATTCATATCCTAATAGATTTGAATTGAAAAATAGATCTCGATTGATATCATCTGATCCATTTTCCCCCTATCTGGTAGGCTTAGCAATGAAATTGGAATAAAAAAACAGAAGGATTACTTATTCTTTCTAACCTAAAATGGCATTGTTACCACAAATGATGTATGTTTGGTGGGACACTAGTTACACTATAATATCATGGCGCTGGTTCACATTGTGGGGATCCTCCCTGCGCAGGTGCCGGGGCATGTGCCCCGTGTGTGATTGGTGCACGTGTCGGAACTCCCATACCGCATCAACGTCCCCCGCGGGCGTGGGGTTTTGGCTGATTCGGTGTACGGATCACTGACAGCGGTCTCGTTACAAAGCCGGACCCGGCTCGAGGTACGGTTCTCCGATTTCACGGTCTGACTCACCGCTTGGGGTTTGGGTTTGATAACCACGGCACGTTCCTCAGCACGCGCATAAATTGCACGGTCGGCACGGTGATCTGGACTCTCCCCTGCTCCCCTTGTTATCTGCCAAGCGCGAGTGGCTTGAGATTATCGTGAAATTATTTGAGTTTGTTTTGCTTGAGAGGGAATAGCATGCACAACTACTGTATGCGGGATAACTATCATATATTTGGCAGGAATGGCACTTAACTAGCATGCATAGCTCCTAAGTCTTGAGGGAGGTTTGGAGTCAAAAGACTTGTTCTTACAGACCATCTGTCGGTGGTCGGATAATTCACTGATACGTCAGAAGGCTGTTAGAACGACTTGCACAGTATACCAAATCTGGCTGACAAGGAATGCTCGAACTTTTGACAAGCATAGTTTGTCGCCGAGGCTCGTAGCGGAGAGTGTCAGAGCACAGACGGTGGAGATTAGTCATGTCTCCTGCGTAGAAGGGTCTTTGACAGCTCGAAATATTTGAGGTTGCCATTCTGCCTTAGCAGTACCCCATACGATGTTCTTTACCTGGGAGCTTCTATCTCCAAGCTTTCTTAAGGTCAACTTTGATGGGTCTGTGCTGAATGGAGGCACAAAGGGAGGCATGGGTTTCGCAATCAGAAACTCATGCTCCAGAGTAGTGGCAGCAGGTGGTTGTCAGTTACTCGACATTATGGTCTCTGGTGTGGAGTTGAGGGCTCCATGGGCGGGCCTTGGACATGCTTGGCGAGTGCTACTAGCTAGTTCAGTCATCCTGAAGGGTGACTCGGCTACGATCATCAGATAGATCCAAGAGGGTCCGAGGGCTGTCGACTACGACCATCCTTTGCTTCGAGACATCTGGATGATGATGATGGATGGTGGGACCGTCCAAGCTAAGCATGTATTTAGAAAAGCTAATGGGATTGTAAATTGAATGGCCGCCTATGTGGCTAATTATGCTGGTAGTACCTTGTGGGCTGGAAATGGAAGCTATCTTTGGAGCTATGTGATTTTCTGTTTTCTGATTTTTTTGGATGTATTTATGTACATCTTGTATAAATTATCTGTCTTAGTAAAAAAAATAAAAAATAAAAAAGAAGAAGAAGGAGAAGAAAAGGAAGGAGAAGAAAGAACGAGCGAAAGAAAGAAAGAAAAGGAAGAAAAAAAAAAGAAATTCTAACCTCCTCAGTCCTCATTACAGTATTTTTCTAGCCGGAGGATATCTTAGGGCTCGTTTGGTTTGCGGGAAGTATTTTTCCTCCTAGGAATATGATTCCTGGGAATCATATTCCTAGGAAGAGGATACCTAGGAAAGTATTTTTAGCATGTTTGGTTAACCATGGGAAAGTGACAAATTTCCAAAGTGCTTATGTTTGGTTGACCATCCACTTTCCTAGGAAAATTATGTATAATTCCTATTATGCCCTTAATAAAAATTAGTTCTTTAATGCCTCTTTAATGCTTCTTTAATGTTGAAGGGTCTTTTTGGGAAAAAATAAAAAAGGAGTGATTCCCACCTTATGGGAAAGTAACTTTCCCATGTTTCTCATGGGAAAGACTTTCCCATGAAATGTGGGAATCATATTCCCATGGGAATATAACTTTCCCATCTCTCTCCTTTGAAAACTCCAACCAAACAAGATGCATTTCATTACTTTCCCGTTGACCACACTTTCCCCCCTCCTTTTCCTGCGAACCAAACGAGCCCTTAGTCTTTTTTGTTGCCGTTACCTGGGCGCCCACAGGGGTGGTTCTATATACACCCCCCCTATTGCTCAGGACACCCCCCAAAAATTAAAAAAAAATTAAATACTCTCTACACCCCCCCATTTGCTAAGGACACCCCTAAAAAATTAAAAATTCCTAAATTACCCCCCACCCTCCCCACCCCCTCACCTAAATTGCTCTCTACACCCCCCAAACCCCCCCACCCCGCTCTTCCCCTCCAAAACACCTCGCCAACGCCCAAAACCCCCCCGTTCCCCCTTCTCCCTCTCGTCGCCGGCATTCTCCCGATCTCCGACCACCTCGCCGGCTTTTTCCGGAACCACCTCGCCGGCTTCTCCCGAAATTTTTTTTTTCACGGTTCGTGCTCCGTTCGGCACTGGATCGCCGAACAAAAGGCTTCTGTTCGGCTGAACAGTGCCGGACAGAAGCCTTCTGTTCGGCACTGTGCAGCCGAACAGATCTGTTCGGTTGAGGGTTGCCGAACAGAAGGCTTCTGTTCGGCACTGTTCAGCCGAACAGAAGCCTTTTGTTCGGCGATCCAGTGCCGAACGGAGCACGAACCGTGAAAAAAAAAAATTCGAAACAAGGTGGAACACGTACCTTTGCGGCCGATTCTTCGTCCCAAATCACTAGTTGCTTGTCCATGCTTCGAATGCGGCTTAAATCTCCTTCAAAGATCGCCTAAACGATGTAAATGGATTGAGGGGTTTAAGGGGGGTTCGAGGGGTGTTTTTTTTTTTTTTTCTTTTCAAAACGAAACGGAGGAGGAGGAAGGGGGATGTATGAGAAAATTTCAAGGGCAATATGGTAATTACACTAAAGGTTAGTTTGGGTTTTTTCTTTTTTGGTTTTTGGGGGGTGTCCTTAGCAATAGGGGGGGTGTATATAGAACCACCCCGCACACAGCTTCTAGCGATTGGAGAGAGAGAGAGAGAGGGAGAAAGTTGAATGCGCAGCTGGAAAAGCAAAGCAGAAATCGAAACACCTTCCCCCTTGCCCCTCCCCCAGCCCCCACTCCCGCTGCAAACCAAAACAAAATACCAACTCTTTTCTTTCTCCCGTTCTTTCTCGTTTCTTTTAAAAATTTATTCCCCCGTATTTTATCCATCATTACTACTTTCTCTCCCTGTCTCTCCTTTTTCTACGGTGCCGCAGAACAGAGACGACGCAGGTCCCTTCCCCTCCTTGGCCTCCGCAGTAGGTACCGACATCCCATTCCCCCCAACCCTTCCCTCCCTCTCTCGGATTTTTTCTGCCACAATTCGCAAATCCCGAACCCGTGGGCTCAGTCGATCTCTCGCTATCCCTCCTCGATATCTTCGCCCCCATTGGGCCCCACGCCCACTCTCCTTCCCTCCCTCTCTTTCCTTTTTCTTGATTCCTCCATCGCCGAGATCGACTTCTCCGACCGGCATTGGGGCCTCCGATCCCCTCCGCCGATCTCGCCTAGGGTTTCCATCGATGCGTTTCTTGATCTTTTACTCTATGTTTTCTGATCCGAGTGGTGGAAGAAATATACGGTTTTTGAGATGAGATTGGTCTTCGAAGGACCGGCACGAGCATGTGTTAGGGTTTTGAGGAGACCGCGGAGTCGTCGCTAATGACCGACGCCCGGCGGCACCGGGATCCGAGCATGAGACCTCCCCTGGTCCCCCTCGCCACCCTCATCGGCCGCGAGCTCCGCGGCGACAAGTCCGAGAAGCCCACCCTCAAGTGCGGCCACCACGCCTTCGCCAAGCGGGGCGAGGACTACTTCCTCATCAAGCCTGATTGCCTCCGGATCCCCGGCAACTCCTCCTCCTCCTTCTCCGTCTTCGCGGTATCATCGCCATCTCCTTTAACTTCCTCCCGTTTCTTGTATATTCTTTTTGGTTTCGATTACGGGAATCAATGTTTGTCTGTAGATCTTCGATGGGCACAATGGAGTGTCTGCGGCCGTGTTCGCGAAAGAGCATCTCTTGGACAATGTTATGAGTGCGATTCCTCCGGGGCTGGGCAGGGAGGAGTGGCTCCAGGCCCTTCCGCAGGCTCTGGTTGCCGGCTTCGTGAGGACGGATATAGATTTCCAGCGCAAAGGCAAGTCTTGATGCGTGCCCTGCTGTTGGTTTTTGTTTATCTGATGAGAAAAATCCGATCGTTGATTGTTGTCATCAGGGGAGACTTCGGGGACGACGGTGACCCTTGTTGTGGTTGATGGGTGGAGGGTGACGGTCGCATCGGTGGGCGACTCGCGGTGCATACTGGATACACAGGGTGGTGTGGTTTCTTTGCTGACCGTCGATCATAGGCTGGAAGAGAATGCGGAGGAAAGGGAACGTGTTACTGCTAGTGGGGGAGAGGTTGGAAGGCTTAATCTCTCTGGCGGGCAGGAGGTATACAATCTGAAGAAACTCTGTTGCAAATTTTATGATCAAAGTTCATTTCTTGATGGGGAAGTGCAAACTTGTTTTGTGCTGCCTTCTCAGGTCGGTCCGCTCCGCTGCTGGCCGGGTGGTTTGTGCCTTTCAAGGTCAATAGGTGATACAGATGTGGGTGAATTCATCGTCCCGATACCACATGTTAAGCAAGTGAAGGTGAGTGTAAATCAAACTTGGTGTTTTGTTGTATTCCATATCCCATGGAATAATAGTTTTTTTGTTGTTGTTGATTGGATGGTTAGCTTTCAAGAACCGGAGGACGGCTAATAATTGCGTCAGATGGCATATGGGATGCTCTGTCGTCAGAGGTGGCTGCGAAGGCGTGCCGAGGGATACCTGCAGAACTTGCTGCAAAGCTTGTTGTTAAGGTGATGCCAATCATTAATGGCTTACGTCTTTTTACTTATAGATATTTGTTTTAGTGCTTTTTTTAAGCTCACGTTGCTTAATTCTTGTGGATTTGGTTTTTTTAGGAAGCTTTGAGAACAAGTGGCTTGAAAGATGACACCACTTGCTTAGTTGTTGATATCATTCCACCTTCATCTGATTGCTGTGTCCTACCATCATCTCCAAAAAAGCATCAGAATAAGTTTACATCTCTTCTTTTTGGGAAAAAGTCGCAGAACACTGTTGGTAAACATACGAACAAACTTTCATCAGTTGGTGCTGTCGAGGAACTATTTGAAGAGGGTTCTGCAATCCTGGAAGAAAGGTGTGACTTCATTGAATCCCATCTAGGATCCCATTTTGTTGTTAATGATGTTATGATATATAACCTATTATGCTTCATAACTCAAGTGGTTGCGTTATTTGTGCTGGGAATGTCTTTTCCAAATAGCTTAATGAATTTCTTTCCTTTGCGAGCAAAAAGATCTTCCGCTATTTTCATCCAGAAATTCGTAATTCTTGTTGAGATTATTTTTTACGAGATGGGCTGGAAGCATTAGCTTGTTTTCCTTTTCTAATAGCACCTCATAATGCATGGCAATTTGTAAATTTTGTAGTGTTAAACAAATTCTTCCATGCTTTCCTATTATCAAATTATATTTAGAACCATATTAAACCCTTTCGATAGAGCATCATATTATGTTTGTGGAACTCCTGTATTCGTGTCTATTTGATGAAACTCCCTGACCATTATATAAGCATTGCTAAGACCCTTTTGTCTTTCATGAAATTTGATTTTTGTCTTCAAGACAACTGCTGGCACCCCTTTAAGAAGAGATCTTTTTTTTTTTTGGGAGTTGGAGTGAGGGGACTTATAAAAAAGTGAGCAGTGTTTATCCAAACAAATAAAGGGTGCATGGGCTAGGTAGGTTAGAGATGATGAGGTTCTAGACTACGCTAAGCATATTTGCTTATAGATCACTTTGTAAGATCCTATAGCTAGTCTTTTGATTAAATCATCCATGGTTGCCCATGATGAAGTATGCTTTAGTAAAATGCTTTGTTGGGATGTGCATTCTCCCCATTTCAGAAGGTAAACTCATTCCCTACGCACTTATACCTAGCTTCTTAGAATAAGTATAAAAGAAATGGTCCTAAATGAATAGAAATGATCGATTAATTGCTGTGGTGTCTGCATCGCAATGTTAACCTTTATGCCTTAGATTCTTGCAAGCCTAGATATAGCATTGTAATTGTTATTAGGGAAAAAACATTTGTGCACCCAAGCATTGGAACCCATGCGGTAAACAAAATCTGGTTTTTTCTAACAAGGGGATTGGATGGGCATGTGACTGAGGTTTAGAGTTTTAAGAAATTTATGTGACAGGAAAGATCGACATACCGCAAAAAGATACCTGATGATTTTCAATGGTTTCCCATATGCATTCCATTCTTCACAACGTCGTACCTTGATTACCACGTTGAGAATTTTTTCTTCACATGTAACTGTTCCTACATCAGTTTCCCAACTAACAGTTGTGTTCTATCATGTCTGTGAACTTTAGTGTGCCTCCCACCCTCAAATCAATGATTCACAAACCATAGCATAAAGCAAGAGCCTTTTTCTTTCTAAGAAATTTTAATTGGCTTCAAGTAGATATCAAACAATCAAGAATATAATTTACAAATTCAAGTATTAGGGCTTATGTGGGCACACATAAAGAATTGCTTCATTTATGTGTTACATTTGATGTTTAATCTAAATACCTCTTAGCCTTTAATTTTATATACTGTAAAATATGAGATTTGTGTATTCATTATATGGTCATATTCAGTCACTTAATAAGAGGGGAGCTGTCCTTCACATATCAAACTAATTTATCTCATAGTTTGTTGTTACATTTTAGTACAAGTCCCTAGTGTGATCTTAGTATCTTAGGTAGAGTGTCCATGTATCAAAGGCCCTTTGAGTAGATCTAGCATATTGGTATCTCTTGGATCTTGTGACTAATAAAAACAGGATGTGGTTTACATATTCATATGTGTTGGTTGATCAAGATAACATTGTAACAGAACAAGGTGTATGCGTGGCTTTGATATAGTTTTAGTTTCTATGGTATGCCAATGCTTACAACTGTATGAGGAAGAGGATGTGTGTCATGTTGGCAAGATGTTGCCATAAATATCATGCTAATGGCGTTGCAGTTCAAATCAAAGTGATATTTATTTTTTCCATAATCCATAATTCACAAGTAGAGAGTATCCAAGTTTGATGTGTGACAGGAACCCATGTGGTAAACAAATTCTGGTTTTTTCTAACGAGGGGATTGGATGGGCATGTGACTGAGGTTTAGAGTTTTAAGAAATTTATGTGACAGGAAAGATCGACATACCGCAAAAAGATACCTGATGATTTTCAATGGTTTCCCATATGCATTCCATTCTTCACAACGTCGTACCTTGATTACCACGTTGAGAATTTTTTCTTCACATGTAACTGTTCCTACATCAGTTTCCCAACTAACAGTTGTGTTCTATCATGTCTGTGAACTTTAGTGTGCCTCCCACCCTCAAATCAATGATTCACAAACCATAGCATAAAGCAAGAGCCTTTTTCTTTCTAAGAAATTCTAATTGGCTTCAAGTAGATATCAAGCAATCAAGAATATAATTTACAAATTCAAGTATTAGGGCTTATGTGGGCACACCTAAAGAATTGCTTCATTTATGTGTTACATTTGATGTTTAATCTAAATACCTCTTAGCCTTTAATTTTATATACTGTAAAATATGAGATTTGTGTATTCATTATATGGTCATATTCAGTCACTTAATAAGAGGGGAGCTGTCCTTCACATATCAAACTAATTTATCTCATAGTTTGTTACATTTTAGTACAAGTCCCCAGTGTGATCTTAGTATCTTAGGTAGAGTGTCCATGTATCAAAGGCCCTTTGAGTAGATCTAGCATATTGGTATCTCTTGGATCTTGTGACTAATAAAAACAGGATGTGGTTTACATATTCATATGTGTTGGTTGATCAAGATAACATTGTAACAAAACAAGGTGTATGTGTGGCTTTGATATAGTTTTAGTTTCTATGGTATGCCAATGCTTACAACTGTATGAGGAAGAGGATGTGTGTCATGTTGGCAAGATGTTTCCATAAATATCATGCTAATGGCGTTGCAGTTCAAATCAAAGTGATATTTATTTTTTCCATCATCCATAATTCACAAGTAGAGAGTATCCAAGTTTGATGTGTGACATTATTGGCAAAAGTTTCTGTAGACTAGCAACTGCGATGACCAGGATAAATACAAAACATCCAATTGCATCAACCTATAGGACATATACAGTGATTTGTCAAGCATTTTAGTCCAAAGAATTTGCCGACAAAGCAGCCAAGAATACAGTTTATTAGAACATAATCGAGAAAAAAAGTACTAAGTACTACTAAGCAACATAAAAGTCAATGGATTTGTTTGGGGAAGCTGTAGCTTTTGGCCAAAAGCAGTGTTTGAAACTGTGAAAACAAAGAAGAGGCTGATAGAATTTAGAGTTTGAAGCAAGATGCTTCAGCAGTCTGACAGCAAGCTCCTCTTCACCAAATAAAAGCAAGAGAGGAGAAAAGGGGCTGACAAAAATAAAACAGCAACCTTGATTCAGCAACCAAGAACATTGAAGAAGAGGAGGAGAAGCCTTGATTCTCAGTGGTAGGTAGAATTCAGCAACCTTGATTGTGAAATCATCCAGCAGCATCTGTTGTTCTTTATATGGAGGACTGATAGACCAACCCAGTACTTACAATCAAGATGCCCGAACATTAATGATGCCTGATACTTACAATCGAGATGCATGAACATTCATGATACTTGTAAATAAACAGGGAGGAAACTATCCTTATTATTCTATTGTTCTTCAAACTACATAAAGTTGCATTCTTCAGATCCATGAGAAATCTAGTATGAAATCAGCTGCACAAGAAACCTCAACATCTAACAATGTTCTCCAAGAATGAAAACAATGCCTTTCTAAACCCAAATTTCGAATAAAAAAAGGAACACAAACAGGTAAATAATTGAGATCGGAGCAAACCAATAAAGAACGATGAGGCTTTGGAGCTTGATCGAATGAAAGAAAGATGAAACCAAACCCTAGGTACTCGGAATGGATTGAAATTCATGGAAACGAGGGAAAGGAGACGGACGTGGATCGTTGAGGACGGGCAGAGGGTTTTGTGCTGGGAGCTCTAGGTCCCGGAAGACTGAGAGGAGAAATTATTGCTATAAGAGGGGGGAAAACAGAGGGAGATGGCCTTTGGAATTGGCTAAGATCCACTGCTGCATCGCCATTGCCGGTATAGAGGGAATGATCTCCGATGAGGAGTTGATCCTTTTGGGAGGAAATTAATCTGAAGAAAAGATGTTCTGATATGTTGGGGAGTTGGGAAGGAGCGGAGATGCGAGGGCATCGAGAGACAATGTGCTATTTTCTTAAAATAAATGACTTCCCGCAAATGCGATATTAAGCTTGCAGGCCCTTGTCCATGGGAAACGAGAGAAGGTCAGCTTTACGTAAACTACATTTTGGAGGATTTTTAACATGGCTAAGAATTACTTTTGGGTTGTAGCCAAACACTCAAAATTATGCTTTTGGACTCAGAATCACTTTTGACGAGTGCAAACACACTCCCAAACATGCACAACGAAGGGTTGAAACGTTTGTGCACTATTTCTAAATCCTATTAATCAAATGGCATAAACACTGTCACCAAAATTTTTAGGTGTTCAAACGCACTAGTGTGGTAATTCTCTAAAAGTTAATACTATAGTTTTGCTAGTGGATGTGGATATACTCTAGATGGTTTCTAGTTTTTGTTGTTCTACAAGGACTTGGATATGATGTATCGATCAAATATGGGAGGAAGAGAGCAAAGCAGTAGTAGGTGGATAGAATCAAAGTTGGAGTTGGGGACCTCCCACCCAAAATCAATTCGACATCATGCAAAAGGAGAGGAGAGGAGGGAAATTGCATCATATGATTTTAGGAGCCATTTAGCAAGGACCTCATCTTAGAAACATGGACAAAGAAAGCATCTGGTTGGAAGATTTGTTTATGTGGATACCATCAAATAGTGCTACAAAATCATAAACATGGATTGATTTAATACTTTCTATCATTTTTGAGATGTAGTGAAATAAGACCTTTCTATTTTTTTAGTTCCATATTTGCTGCAAAGTTGGAAATAGAAATAGTCAATTACATTGTCATTTCTTGCATCCCCTTGAGTGAAGGTTTGAAGGATATTATTTCTTGTAGCCTATTTAAGGTTTTGTTTCTTGGGAGGAAACATGGATGTGATGGATATGAAATCTTAGGTGAAGCCAGTGCTGTTTAAATGCACATAAATCATCTGAATTACTTTCTGAGCTGGGTAAAGTTTAAATTTTATGCTTAAAGTTAAACTATCATGTATGAATTAAAGATGTCATGACATGGATGTAGTTCCATATATATTTTGTAGCAATCGTGGTATATTTTGGCGAAATTGGTCATATAGATAACTATCTAACAATACATTGACTTGTAGGTTGGCCAATAAGGCCTTTTTTATGCTTGTAACCACCTTCATGATCTGGTTACTACCTCAAATTGAAACAATAAATCCTTTTTAGGGACAAAATAGATAAGCAGCTACTTTATACATTTGGAAATGAGGCTGGCTCAAGTCCCTGAAGTATATCAGGTGAAAATGGGTGACCAATACATTAACACGCTCAATAGTGAAGTTTTGGACACCCTTATCAATGGTCCTATATTTGCATGATTTCTTTATTTGTTTTTGTAACAATACTTGTTACCAAGTTCTTTACCATCGTTCTGGAAGTACAAGATTCAATGAATTACGTGTCTGTTTATAGTGATGCAGAGGGCTGTTCATTTCATAATATTTCTATAAGATGGTGGCAATCTAAATCATATTAGTAGTTGGATGAGGTCCAACCTGTTATGAAACTTGTGATATTGGCATGGAGGAGAAGGATTCTGTTAGAGCTAAAAAGATCTAGATAGATCAGGGTTGTCTTTTGACTTGGCACTTAGAAGGCTAAGTTGGAAAGCTTTCTGATTTGTCCAGAAGGGGGTTTTGGTTGGGTAGGCAGGCGACCTTTTTTCAAAAATTTGATTTTGCATTAGAGAAGGTCATGTCTCGAGATGGATAAGTTACGATCACAATGCTTCTTATTTGTTGCTCGTAATTTATTGCAAAAGTGGGTTTCTAATGGCGCTCTTTATCAAGACATAGTTGTGTCTCACAGAACTTGTAGCCTTATGCCTTGAATATTCGAACATTAAAACTAGTTGGTTTTTACGCGACAACATTTGAGAGAACTAGAGAAGCCTGATCTATGAATTGATGATGATGTTCGCGATTTCACAACAATGACATCGCCTATTCGTGAGCCAACTGCCCAAACTGTTTGCCTGAAGTTGCAAGTCTTTTTGGTAATTCCCCCTCCTTACATCCGATAATTCTTTGGCATGTGTCTTAAATTTTTAAAGGTACAAACTTTCCTTTTCTGTGTGGAAAAGGACTACATGAATCATATTACTAGCACCTCTTTTGTCTGGAAAGCACCTCTTCTATGTGGAAAACATTAGATTCTGGAAAGTACCTGTTTTGTGTGGAAACACTAAATTGTTTTGTGTGAAAGCACTGTATGAACCATATTACCAGCACTTCTTTCCACTGCTAAATTTCTGAAGTATCCTAGATTCCCAGAGAGCTGCAATTGAAGTTTATTTTATGATCTTGACCAGAAGGCTCTAATTTTTCTGAGGTATATTCTCTCAAATCTTTGATCCTGCCTACTGTTGCTTTCAGGACAGCACCATAGCTACACATTTTTATTACTCTTAATCTTGTCAATAAGGTCATCTATCATTTTATAGTCATCCTTTAAATTTTGATGTCACACATCTCATTCCCCAAAACTTGTAATATGGTAATCTGTATCCATATTTCAACAAAATCATTGGGAAGATCCATGTATATGTGTATAACAAATGAGATGCCCATCTGGCAGAGATGTCTTGCTCATTTCTCTTTCTATGCATCATTCATGCTAAAGGTTGAACCATTGAAGGATATCAAGTTGGACTTTGGTGGCTCTAGGTCCTATTCTTCTCTCTGAGTTTTTGATGGTGCTATTGTATAATGAACTTGCAAATGTGATCATGTAAATGGGTCAACTCAATTTATTGAAAGCTTGAAAGAGGAATCTCGGTGCATACAAAGAGGGCCAAGAAATTCTTTGTGATGTAATATGGAAGATGCCAACAACTGCTAGCTCTGGTTGGAAAGTTAATTTATCAACCTAGTTTAACTGATTAACGTATAACTATTTTGTATCGTAACTCGAATGAATGTGGTTGATTTGATGAAAATTTACTGTGTGTTAGTCATCGTTGCAGTATATTTGACTTTACAAGTAGATTTTTTCTGTGACAAAAGCCTCTTTGTAGACTTTAAGATTATTATTTGTGTTGTTGAGTGTCCAGTCAACCAGGGGATCTGGTTTCACTTGACCCTAGCATGGTTTCCATTTATGTTCAGCATAATATGATTGTCAATTTGTGCGTTAGAGTAGATGCTCACTCTAAACCTGCTTTCATGTAGATTGGGGAAAAATTTCCCATTGAAGGCGAATTCATCACCTTTCCGGTGTGCAATATGCCAAATGGATCAAACACCAAATGAGGGTTTATCTGCCACTGCGGGCACACACTTTTCACCCACGTCAAGATCATCTGAGGGCCCTTACCTCTGTGTTGAGTGCAGGAGAAAGAAGGACGCCATGGAAGGAAAACGACTAAGCCAGTCGACAGTGTCCAGGCGAAAAGAATAGTGAAATATTTTTATGCTCTCTCCAAGCAATGCAAGTATTCGGTTACTTGGGGTGGTTTGCCGGTAACATGTAAAAAGTGAGCTGAATAAGCTGTTTGATGCTTTCTGTAAGTTGCCACTTTATTGTTTGGTGGTGAACTAACTCCAGTGCACTCTCAGATTGGGATAGTTTGATCGCTAACCACTCGGAAATTTGTATGGAATACTAATGGCATAGTAGTGTTATTTTGCAGGAAAATCCTGTTGTCTATGCGCTCGGCAGCCTCAGGCTTTTGGTTTTGAGGGCTCCAAGCTTATGAAGTAGTGAAATAATGGATTATACTGAATCCAATTACAGCGAAACGATTGCAGGGCACATGGTTGTGTAATTACCCAAAATCCATTTCAAGTCATGCTGATGTTGAGGTCTTGTCGGGGTGACGGAGTCTCTTGTGGGGGCTGGCTTTCATTTGCCCTCACTGTGCTGGCGGTGCGCTTGGTGTTGGGCGCCTGTGCGCATATTGGTGCCATGTTTGTGTCCGATACAGGGCGATTCCAAGGAGGACCGTTAGAAATCCAAGAACTCCTGCTGCTGCAAATAACCCTGGTCGAACTACATGGCAGCTGGACCTTGGCTTTGTCCATTGGCATATATGACTTGATTCCACGGCCATACCAAACATCAGAAGCACCTCAGCAATGGCAAAACTGATCCTGCAAGTACAATACAAAGGGTCGAGGTTTCAATGCCCTGTTTAACGCACTCAAACCACATCTGCATGCAGGCTTCGATGGTTGGATGCTATGGCAGTGTATTGATGATAGGTGCATTTTGAATTCTGATGCACTGGTTGAAGGTTCTGCTTACCAAGTTGCGAGAAAAAGGAAACGGGCCTGCCGTGCAAGAGTTCTTATGCGTGATGTCGAGGTTAGCATTACCGTTGATGGAGCTGGCGAGGGTATTACCAATGTCGGCGGTTGAGGACTTGTGATGACAACCAACATGTAGGCAAGTTCTGCGAACATGGCCACCACAAGCAACAGGAATGCACCCACAGCAAACGCCAGTGGTCGGAGACCACTGGCGTCGTAGATGCACTCAGATGCGTCGCTGCCATGACCCCAGTTGCTCAGGATATACCGGGTGGCCTGACAATGTATTCATGATGAGTCACAGGGTGATACAGACTTTATGCATTCAGAGGAAAGTTAATAACCAGATTTAAATACGGCTATCATGATCATAATTAACCGGGGAGAATCTGTGCATCACATGGGATATTTTAATTGTTACCTCAGTCCTAGAGCCCTCGGCAGCGAGGCATAAGACAAAGGTGAAGAGGCCACAAACCACGGATAGAACCACGAGGAACAAGGCCAGCCCGATGCTGACGTCGGAGCTCCGGGGGATTCTGTGGCAGTGGCACAAATCAGCAAGCGTCATGGCCATGGTGGATAAGCACTCTTGGATGCGGCTTGCAATGAGCCAGCACCAGAAATATAGGGCTCGATGGGAACCGAATTAGCTTGGAAAGTGGGAAGAAGAGAGGAATCCATGAGCGACATCCCTTGCAGCCGAGGCCGAGAGAGTTGGCGTTATGCGGGAGGGATTCCCGTGCTTTTTTAGCACGTCATGTTGGTTCACGCCTTGCGAGTAACCCAAAGAGTTGCCACCTACTGAAATAATGCGAGCTGGTAAGATGGACGGACAGCGATGAAGAGCATCACGGAATGTGGCGTAGAAATTTCTCCATTTCCTCCTATTCTCTTCGCTAGTCATGATGACTCTCTACCCCGGTGGGGAGGGGGGGGGGGGGTGCGTAGAACTATGGTGACCCTTGAAACGACACAGTTCGTTCCCTATTTACATATGATTTGCAGTCCGACAAAGCATAGAACAAAGTGGAGTCCAAGGAAGGCAGGAACAACTCGGGAAAAAGGCGAAAAGAGCTCCAACAAGAGTGTGCTGACAAATAAAAGCAGTTGAACATATAAATACTGAATGACACACACAACTTATGTGCAGATCCAAGAACAGTCGCAAGCTAAAACTACTTCTCCCCTACACTACGGTTATCCAATATACAGAAACTGAACAAGTTAAATAAATTAATTTACTGCCACATGACAAACAGTTCTAAGAAAGGTTCCTCTGCAGGAGAGAGACTGAGTTCCTCTGTTTCGGCTCCATCTCAAGCATGGTTCAAAGCTCTCAAGACGAACGTGAAAGTGTTTTGCATGAACTTGCCATGACGCCCTCCACCTCACCAGCCTCTTCCGCGTGCATCAATCCATGTACCTATAGTTGCTGCCGGGTAATCGATATCCAGAGACTGTGCCCTTCTGGCAGCACTGCGCCTCGAAATTGCTAACCATTTCAGAGCTGCTATTAGCTTGATCCATCTGCTTGATGTAATGGGAGCACCAACAGCAGACATGCGAGGTGCACAGCTTCTACTTGTTTCGCCAATTGATGTCTGAATTAAGGAATTACTATGATCCCAAAGCAAGGGACGGGGAGAAGAGCTCAACGTACCAACCTCTTGAGCATATCCCATCATGTGCTCGCTTGTTACGGCAGGCCCGGCTGACCCACTTATCTGGAAATTGCCACACGGCATATCGCAGAAATCCCTCATGCCGAAACTATTTGGTGGGAAGGAATCCAGCCGTTGAACCATATGAGCGAACTGCCCAGAAGTAAACATGTCTCTCCCTGGGGCTAGCTCTTCAAAGAATTCATTTCCTGGTGAGCTAGCGCGTTGCAGAAGGCACACTTGATCAGAAGGTTCATCTGTCAAAAGTCACGACATCAGTGGATGGCCACAATATGAAGGAGGCCTAAGAGTGAAGGACGAGACGGGCTCATCAAGCGCTCTGATTCCACTTACCTTGATTTGTGGCAGGGAGGTTGCGAATCTGTGGGTCCAACATGCTTGACGCTGGAACGGTAGGTAACAGTCTGGGTCGATTGTCAAGCAGTTGTTCACGATACTCGAGTATATGGTTTGGGAATCTATACGCATCTTGTTTTAATTTGTTCACCACTGCCTGCATACAAATAAGAAAATTTATTTTTAAATGAATGCAGAAATTTATAGAAGGCACAACAAGCTGGAGAAAGAACTAGTATCCACTGCACAGTGCCATTTCAAGTTTCCCTGGATGCATCACTTGGTCTATAAGCTGAGGACCGCTGCATAAAACATGCAGGATCAAGTTTTGCCAGTCGAGTCTCTTTGTGAGAATTTCTTTAAACCGATTAATCAGCATAGGTTGGCCCCAACCAACGTATACTGCGGGACTAAGTAGTGCAGTATAGCCATATTGCAAAATGAAAAACTGAATATATTAGTAATGTAAATTCAATATACAAGACCAAAAGGCACAAGCACCGGTTTAAGGAAGTTTGTCATAAGTGAATTAAGGGGGAGTAAACAGATGCTGCGTAAAGTAAAAGGTCAGACAACAATGGTTAAAAAAATTGTTAGCAGATTTATGTAAATAGCTTGACAAAAACATAAATTTTCTGGATCATGATAATCTACCTTATGAGTTGGAGGAAGTTCATCTAACTGGTAAAAAATATGGTGAAGCATTGCCCCTACAGGCCGATATACAGAGTTGAACAGAAGCATGATTCCCTGTCCATCGCAGTAGGAGTAAATCTTGTCATCTAGAACGCAATCCCAAGCATGTTCAATTGTTGCATCCCACATCTTGTTTGACATCCCACTACCAAGGAACTACAGGAAGGAAGCAAAGAACGTTAGCACTATAAATTTGTGCATGGATATCTCTCAAAAGAACTACTTAATATGGCTATCTTACACTGCGTAGTCTGTCTTGATCCATAACCAAGTTCCTTAAGAAGTCTTGGACAGTGTTGATCCCATTGTCAGCAAGCTTTTTATGGAAAACACCATCTTTACCTATCTTTTCCAGACGCCACACATCATCCCCCAAAAAAGGAGGATGATGCTTTTTATACACTGAAATTAGAATAAAGTTAGAACAGAATTAGTTTTGAATGTAATTAGTTTTCTTTTAGGACAAAAGAGAACTCTTAAAAGCATATGCTACTGGCATACAGTGAAGAGTAACACGAATTTATGTAAGATATGCCAGAACTGGGCCATGCCAACAAAATGTTTTATATGAATACCTATCTTAAACAATCGTTAATTTTACATCCAATTAAATAATTTTCTAAAATTGGTTTCAAGGTTATCTGTGTCTTTAAGCAGATCACAGGAAAGGACTTTCAGGCTAAAAAAGAAAAAAATATTACCCCAATCATACACATATGGCACTTATAGAGAAGGAACTTTTAAATTTTTGATAAATCGGAGCATGACAAGATGGTAATAGCAGCGGCAGTTCCATATTCGATACAAAAAGCTATACATAACCTTCAAAAATCTAATGCATGCGCATACCATGACATTATTGGGAAGATGACTCAATAGTCAATACCAAGCAGTTGCACAAATATATTATACTAGAAGGTATATATATTAGGCAGATAATATCCACATAAATGTTTCACTTAAATTTTCTCAGTTCCCATCCTCTTTGATCAACCTAATGACGACAAATGTCAAGTCCTGATACCTAGATATGCAATTAGGTGTTTGGCATGCCATAGCTGATTATGAATGGCAAGAAAAGGAAATAACAACAAGGTCCAAATAATATAATTCATATGCATAACTGCAAACAATCAAATCGCAAAGCATTCTGCAGATGTAAAATCAACAGATGAGGTTTAGACAGCTAAAACTAAGAAAAAATGATGACACAAAAGATTCTATATAATATGTATTCCAGATTCAATATTCTGATACTTCATTCATAAGAATAAATTTTGGTACAGCTAAGAATATATTCTTAAGAAATAGCTGCAGCAAAAGTCAATTAGAATAACAAGCAAAGAATTCTAGTATGCCGTCTCGGAGCCGGCCTTCATACCGGTGCCACCCTATTACTATATTGGTACGCCCAGTACAAGAGCCGGTTCGGCGTACCAAGCGTTGGCACACCCTCTGTAAAAGCTCAAGCTTTATTAGAGCTTATCTGCGATCAGTCCAAAAGCTATCTTATCAACTGAACTGCAGATGCAACATGTACATATAATAGCAGTGTTACTCCAGTATATAATTTGCAATGGTGAATTTTTATGGCACGTGGTATTTATGTTGCTTGTTGGCATATAATGCCGACATAAGCTCTTGTCTGCTCTCATTGTCACTCAAATAAATTTAGCTTCAATCACTTTCCTAAATAAAATTTCAAACAGTTGAGCTTAGACAGGAGAAGACTTACATTCTCCACGGTGATCCTTCACCAAAAAAGCTATACTTATTGCTTCTTGAACTCTTGCTTTTTCAGTGCATCTGCTTTGAGAAACCCTCGCACCAAGCCTGAACCTTCGGCTTCTTATCCAACTGGAGTTGTCAGTGAAAGTGACATCACCAAGATGACCAACTCCACTGCTCAGAGTAATTACCAGGTCCCCTGTCAATAATGGTCTTTTACCCTCCCTTTCACGTACTATACTGTCACCAAACTCCTTTTCGGTCCATTCCACTTTTCCATCAGCACCAAAATCACCATCAAGAACAAGAATGTCAATCTTGATTGCAGATAGTGGGCCAGATGTGATAATCTCATTTGATTCAGAATCGATGATGACAATTTCAACAGGCTTTCTGCCTTCAGCTTCTATTCTGCTTCCTGTGAACAGTGTTTCAGGCACACTAGTTTGGAAATGCAGCCGATATTGCCTGCTAGCAGTGGGTGGGATCTGGTTTAGGGGCAGTCTACACCACGCACAACACAAATACACAAATTAGAACATCCAAATGGCTTAAAAAGCATTTAGTCCTAAAAATTTGTCAAACAAGCAATTTTTTGCTGCACCACAATATGTATAACCAACAATTATGTTAATATGCATGCACGTGCATGACATGGGAAATGGCGAGCATCAAAATAATAGGTTTACAGCGTCAGATAGTAGCTTTCATATAAAAACAATTATTCAAATACTCTGGCGAACTAGTTTTACCTCTTTATGTCTATATGGGTGGGGTTTGTAGTAATTTTCCTTTCATATAAGGAAACAAAGAGTAAAGAACTAATATTTTCCAAACAAAAATGTTTTATGGATACATAATTATTCACATATGGATTTACCTTTATGCATCATATTCATGACATCATAATTATTCACACATGGATTCAAAGCATCAGATGTCATGAACAATACGAATCCATCTGATGGATTTAACCGCAAAATATAAAATTGGGCAACTGGGAAAGGGTTTACAGTGCTCGAGCCTCAAACCCCAAAAAGGATTTTCAAAATTTACCTTGGAGCTAAGAGTACATATCGGTAAAGAGCATTTTGCACCTCTTCTTGCACCTGATTTTCCACAAAAAGAATTCAATATGCCAGAAGCTCAAAGGATTAGCTTTAAGTAATAATAAATACTAACAATATCAACTCGCAAAATTATCATGAAGATAAATGCTAATTATACTGCTTAACTATGTTTACTCCCATAATCATAGTTCGGTGCTCAAAACTCCTTTTTAGTTCTTTTTTCATTTTTTAGTTTGCGTGTGTTGTGTGATCTGCTCAACTACTTTGAGTTCTAAGCAGCCGTATGTCAGGATTAAATACAGTTCTTAGCCTTCATTTACCACTTAAGAATATAATATATAAGGTTTCCCTTAGATTCTGCATATCCTTAAGATTGCTATATTCTTTAGCATTGTTGCTTGAGGCAGTCAGTTAAGTTTTAATATACTAATATCTCTTGGAAGTCTCTAACAAAAGATGATTGGCAACATCAAAAAAAAAAACTTGCAGTAATACCTGGAGAACTGTTACAACAATAATAATAAACAAATGCCTTGATATTTCCATTCTAAGAAAGTTGGTGGTTTTCTTTTATCTCTATTCTACATAACACCACCATTGTTGGTTCAGAAGGCATTAGAGACCAACCAAATAATATAATCCTCACACAAAGCCAGATGGTAAAGAATTAGCAAGGTTTGAGCTGAAAGTTGCGAAGTAGATCAAGCCTATCAGAAATGAAAATGCAAGATTTTAGCTTGAGATTGCAAGGCCTGTGCTCAAATCTTATATTGATGTTTAGGATGTCTCATATATGATTGTCCTCAACCAAGAGAATATATATAATATAGTCTAATATGATGTAATGCATGAGCATATAACTATTTTTTTCATTTTCTAATGACTAGTGCATAGTTTCAGCTCATAAACCACTGGACGTATTTATACCAGTTTGAACAATAAAGCATATCTTAAAACTTTATACTTCTCTTATTTTTTCCTGCTTGTTTTATTGTTTAAACTATTTGTTATTTTTGGCCTAAACTGGATAAAAAATCATGCAAATTCATAGAAAACAAAGCTCATATGGCCAGCTGAAACACAATCAAGGCCTGATTTTTGAATCTTAGTCCTGAATCAACAATGTTATGGACACTTGCTTATAGTACATAAGCAAGTAACGAACTACTAGCGACAAGGTTGATATGTAGGTCCCCTCACTACTTCTGATAATTTAAATTAAAAAAATGGCAAGAAGACATATTCCGGTAGAAATTTCAGACAATCTTAGGGAAGTTACAAATTTGAAATTGAAAAACAAAACCACATATACAGGTTTTAAGAAAGATTTCAAAGAAATTAGGCAACAAGAGAGAGAGAGAGAGAGAGAGAGAGAGAGAGAGAGAGAGAGAATAGATCATGGACAATATGCTAATAATTCATGATTTTTCACTTGTTTTAAGAGTTACCAGATTTGTAATTAATTTAATATTTACATTTTTCACAACAAACTTTAATGCGATTACATATGTGTTATAATAGAAAAAGTGAAAGAAACCTGTATTTAGTTTCAATTATTCTAAAATGCTGCAAGTATCACTTCTACTCATGTAAGAAACCAAAACTAAAGCATGTTACAAATGGGTACGTTTCACAGTGAAAGTCAAATGGAATAACTTTGAAAAAAATATAAGGAAGATAAATATGGTGCCACACCAAAATGAAAGAAACCCTGGAGGGTGTGGGGCGGACTGTTGGTTCCCAAAAACCTGAAAGAAGCAAGGCAAGCTCTCTTTGGAAGCTCCCAAGGATTTGCATCACCTCAAAAATCCTCAAAAATCCGTACAGAAATCGCAAGAATCCATGAGACACAAACTCATATGGATGTTAAATACATCATACAGATGGTGTCACCAGAGGAGTATATTAGAACATAACATGAATACTTTAAGCAGGAATCAACCTTTGCTACTGGGAGGTAAAAAAGTGGGGGGTTTTAAAACAAACATTCTCAAAGTAGAAAGGATCAGCCAAGGTAGCCCACATTTATATGGTCTGGGAGGTTCCACTGATAACCTAGAAGGGCCAACATGGCAAAACGAAGCTACACGAAATTGAACAACAACACAAGGATTAAATACAATGATGATTCTGCGCACAAACTGAAGTCAGCTAACAGCCTAATAAAGTCTTACTTAAAAAGAACTTTCGAAAAGGATTCCGATCCTGTAGAATTCCTAAGCATTGCAAAAATGACAGCAGGACTTATCTTACCACTTTGCGAAGAAAAGGCTCCAACTTTGGCAAATGCCGCTGTATATAATTCGCCCCCATTACTTCTCTCATTGAACTGCCAAAAAAAAAAAAAACCCATAAGACAACAAGTATCAATCACTTAGTAATAAAGAAACAAGATAAGAGAACTCCCAAACTATTCACTCACTTAAGAAAGGTTCGCCGTCGCTTTGTATCCTTAACAAGAGATCCTCCGTCGTCCTCCCCTTCCTCCGGATAGGCCCTCTTCCGATCCATCACGAGGAAATCAAGGGAGCAAGGCAGCTCCACAAGCTCCCAAAAGCCCTTTCTAACCCGAAAACCGACACTCTCAACCGTTGTGGTTCAATTAAATGTCCGAATCATTACTATATATGGAATCACAAGACAATAGCTTGCTGCGAAGCAGCTACGAAGCTTCCTCGAATCGTCAGCAGCACGACCGGGGGATAAAAGTCTCGTCGGAGCCCCTAATAAAGCCACGATTCCGATCCTTTTTTTAAAACAAATGCCAATAAATAAAATACTTTCTTTTATCGAAGGAATCGGTCGGGACGAGGAACCATCCAAACCAGAGATTCTCTCACTGCGAGCTTCGATCGAATGTACGAAATACCGACCAATATACCAAATTCCAACAAAATCTTTGAAAAAGGAGGGATCGGCGGGGTAGGTGCGCGGGGAATACTCGTACTGGCGAAGGTGCGAGGAAGAAGGGAGGAAGAGGGGGCGAAGGACGGGGGAGAGCGGTGATTGACGAGAGCAAAGGGACCCCATCTCGATCGAATTAAATTCGTTGGAGTCGTCGGCGGAGGGAGAGGAGGGTGGGGAATCCGAAACCCTAACCCTAATTTCGGGGGACGAGGTAAAAAGAGAGGAAAGGGGGAGGAAAGACGTTTGTTCGCGGGTACTGCACCAAGTGGAGAGCTTTGGTCGAGACTTTTCGAGCTTTTTCGTTTTTTCCAGCGCCTTTACTTGGCTTTCACTGGGGTTCTTCGGGCTTTATCAACAAGTGAGTGAGAGCTTTTTCGAGGAAGTAGATATTGCGAATCTCCTGGTCATTGTCAGGAGAATAATCTTTTTTTGGTTTGCTTTTAGAAAGAGTTATCAGCATCATCATCCCCATGTTTCACCAAAAAAAAAAAAAGTTTGTGATATGACACCAACCATGTAAGAAAATATGCCATCAGATCTCTAAGTAATCTTTTGAAATGGATATAGTGGGAATCCCCTTATCATTGTCAGGAGAATATCTTTTTGGTTAACTTTTAGAAATATCATTCATCCTGATCAGCATCATTCCCATGCATATTCTCTTTTTATGTCATGGAAAATGTCCTTGAAACCAGTCGATGAGATAAAACGAAATAAGTGGTGATATTTGCATTGCTTTGCTTCTCGCTAATGTAATGATGTGGTGATATAAAAAAAAAAGATAATGGCACTTCAGCAGTCACATTTTTGAATCAATAAATGATTATGATTTTGTGCGAATTATTGCTTGTTATCTGGGATTGATAGGCTTTGCCTTCATTAAAATACGATGATTAAGGAGGAGGTTCACCACACATCTCATCTTGAAGTACATGAGATATTAAACCACTACATAATGTGTCATTAGTTGTCCTTCGTATGCATCGCTTCCTTTTTTTTTAGTAATTCATGTTTAGCTAAAAAATTACCGAGTAATACGGAAATCATGCAGAAAAAGGGCTACTATCTCCGTGTCTATTTTCTCGCGTATATATTATGCCAAATAAGATTTGGGTTGCCAGTTGAAATGTGCAATAGGAAATCTAGACATGAGATTTGTGTGTTACGCAATCACTTGTGCACTCATTTCATGGATAACCAAGGACCCTACGTGTTTTATGACTTAAAACATTGAAACACTCAGAAAAGGTTTAGCATAGGCGAAATAATATAATTACTTTTTAAAAGCCTAGGATAACGTAATTTTGTTGCAACATTATAAGTGAATCTCTGCAGTGGCACTTAGTGCAGCTGAACCTAACATTCAAATCAAACCTTTAATAAAATTGATGTTGGAGTTTTAATTTTTTAAAAAATTAAATTTTCTTATCTTCTAAATTTTAGTTGTTTTAAATATTTTAAAATATTTTTTTGTGAGATGCGTTTTTCAGAAGAGCTAGAACTCTTAAAAAAATGTTAGTTCCCGAAAAAAATATAGTATTTCCAAAATATTACTTCGGTTTTTCTTCCGGAATTAATTCAAAAATAATTCGATCTCTCTTTTTCTCACTACTTCTTTGCCTTTCGAAAAGTTTTTCTAGAGAATTTTTTCATCTTTCAACTTTATACTTTGTATCTTTTTTATTTCTGATAATCTTAAAGGATCAGTCAAGAGGATCGGGCTGATCCAGATTGTTGTAGACCCGCACCTAGAGATGAATCATGTTTTTAGAATATTATTATTTACACTTCTCGATCTAGACAAGATCTTTTCAAACTTCTAAATTTATTTTTTTATGAATTATTATAAGATAATGATATTGCAATTTGTAAATAATATTTTTTCAATAGTTGATAGTGGACTTTGACGGGGAAGGGCCTTAGTTTTGAACTAGCTTTCTGATAGCGATTTCATCGTAGTCATCGCCCAAGCGAACTTTAAGAGCTTCTCATTACGGCTAACAAAGAAAACCTAACACGGTGGTTCCGAAGACAGTGCTGATGAGGACGAGCGGCTACTTCGGAGCTTCCTGTGAGGGTCGTATGGAGGGGGTCATGGGATGCACTTAGTGGCGTAGGAGAGTGTCTGCCTACTATTGAGTGAGGGCGGCCTCGGTGTATTATCTCTTCAGGAGAGGCACGAGGCGTTGATTGTCCGACATGTTGTTCGATTCATGCTGGAGCCTCAGAGGTTCTGGAGTTAGACCGTGGCTGCTAGATATGGCCGGACCTGTATGGAGGAGTGATCCGGAATGGGCGCAGATGCTCGTTCATGTGGCGAGTGATTGCGAGGTATCTGCCAACAGTTGTGGAGAATACTAGATGGTTGATAGGTGATGGGCGGCACATTGATGTGGTTAGTGACCCGTGGGTGGGTGCCCTCTCCTTAAGACTTTGGCCGACTATGGTTGACATCGAGGTAGTGAAGGGACTGCGGGTCTACGACCTCCTCGACCTTGGCAGGGCAGCTTGGGATGAGGCTAGGTTGGGTCATCTGTTTGGGACACACCTTGCTGAGAGGGTCCGATCTCTTCCGATACCAGGGTGTGCAGGTTCTGATACTCGAGTACGAAACACCTTGAGTAGGACCGGTGTTAGGGTGGGGGAGCTCTCCCGCGTGCTTCGGAGGGAGCATGAGCTAGGTCTGGAGTGTGTTTGGATCTGGCTCATGGGCCTCCACCCGAGGGTCGCACTGTTCTTATGTAAGGTGGTCTGGGATCGGCTTCCGATGAGAGCCAGCGGACGAGGATTAAGGATTCCCTCAGAGTGTGGGGTTTGCGGGGCCAATGAGACGGTGGACCATGCACTGTTTCAGTGCACATGGGTAAGGGTGACCTAGCGTGCTGTAGGGTTGCTGCAGGAGGGGGTCCGAGGGGGACTAGTTCTTACAGACCATCCGTCAGCAGTCGGGCAACCCACTGACATGCCAAGAGGCGGTTAGAGCGACCTGCACAGTATACCATATCTGGCTGACAAAAAATGCTCGAACTTTCGGTGAGCATCGTATGTCGCCAAGGCTCGTGGCGAAGACCGCCCGGGTGCAGATGGTAGAGATTAGTTATGCTTCCTTCTTAGAAGGGCCTTTGACAGCTCGGGATATCTGGGGTTCCTATTCTGCCTCGGCAACCTTCTGTATGGTGTTCTTCACTGGGAGCTCCCACCTCCTAACTTCCTCAAGGTCAATTTCGATGGGTCGGTGCTGGATAAAGGCACAAAAGGCAGAGCGGGTTTCGTTATTACGGACCCAAACTCTAGGGTTGTGGCAGCGGGAGGCTGCCAGTTATTTGACTGCATGGTTTCTGGTGCGGAGCTAAGGTTGCCTGAGCAGGTCTCCAACATGCTCAGCATGTGCTATCAGCTAGTTCGGTCATCTTGGAGGGTGACTCAGCTACGGTCATCGGCTAGATCCAGGGGGTCTGAGGGTCATTGCTGGTGATCATCCACTGCTTTGTGATATCTAGATGATGATGAGAGATAGAGGAGTTGTCCAGGTTAAGCATGTGTTTAGAGAAGCCAATGGAGCTGCGAACTAGGTGGCTACCTACGTGGCCAACCACGCTGACAGCAGCACCTCGTGGGCAGGGGATGGGGAGCTACCTCGGGAGTCCGTGATATTTTGTTTTCCGACTTTATTGGGTGCATCCGTACACGTGTTGTATAAATCACTCGTTGTAGCAAAAAAAAAAGAAGAAAGAAAAGAAAGAAAAGAAAGAAAGTCTAACATTACGGCTTTATTTGATGCAGACATCCAATAAATGTACGCTAACTTACCAAGTGAGCTTGCACAGCGAAGGCACCCCACATGTTCCACATCATGCATGTGCGGGTCGTTTTCACATACGCACATGCTTCTGTAACCGGCTACGGCACAGTGCTGGCTTTTAAGGATTTGTGCAGATGTGTATTTAGTCTCATATCAATTATTTGCTGAATATTTTATGTGTACTTATACAGGATTAAGCAACCCAAATAATATCTTTTGTCTAGACATTTTGGGTGAGGTCCTATGTTGTGATAAATGATATCAAAGCGGACCTAGCTTATAACCTATGTGAATTAAGGAATACTGCAGCACATTCCATTGGGGTTGACCTGGCCAATCATGATGTTTATGAATAGATTTGAATGGATTTAAATCCTTAGTCGGACGAAGACGTCAGGACTTGAACGGAGAACGTATGCGAAGATCCGTGCGGACACTTATATAGCCTCACGTACCATAAGATTTTTCTAGAAAAGTAGTAATGTAAATGAAAATGAAACAGAGTATTTGATAAAAAAAAATTCAGTAGCATAGCTTCTTTGTTGTGTTGGAACAAAAAATATAATTTATTTGATGCAAATCTCTCCTAAGATACTGCCTCATCATAAGAAATTATTGATTAGGCTCGGTCTAGCTACCAGCTTCAGCCGTAGATTAGGCCTATAAAAATCTTGCACGTAGAGTTGCAATAACTATTAACAGCAAACAAAAAAAATCCAAACAAACTATAGAATTCTGTTGACCTTGCAAGGCACCTAAAGAGTAAACATACACGGCTCCAGCCACGGCAATGAGGTGCTGTCACTCAAAACTTCCTCCCAACCCCCGGGCGATATCATGCGAAGAATGGAACTAAAAGCTAGGCTACTTATCATTATTATTTCCAGTAACAAATATATATATATATATATATATATATATATATATATATATATATATATATATATATATATATATATATATATATATATATATATATATATATATATATATATATATATATATATATATAAAAGTTCACATAGCCACAACTATAAGAGTATTCTGTTCGGTAGTTACAAAATCATTCCGCTCCTAAGGGAGGGGAATGTTATGATCACACGACTACAACTGTAGAATAGTAAATGAGTATTCTATTCCGAACCAGTGGTTACAACCAAGAAATATTTTGTTATTATCCGATACTTGATGAACAAAGATGATGGCCAAGATATCGCATGGGCATGCAAAATTCAACCTACTTAGCCATTCAAAAGAGAATATTTGGTAATATCATATTTGATATAGCTATGATATTCTTTGGGCATCCCGACATCCTCCTAGGTAAAAAAGGTTTGCTAAGACGATGATTCATATAGTTCTAGTACGGATAGGATACATCCAATAAGATCATAAAACAGTAAGTGCTTGGCTTCAAGTCAATGATTTGTTGCGAGCCGAGCCCCAAGGAGGAAGTTGATGAATTCCTTCAAATACCTATCATGAAGCTCTTTGTCAGCAAATACAGCTGCCATCTCTCTTGCTTTTCTTCTCAATCCCTCCACTTCATTGGAAAGCATGACCATTTGCAAGGCCTTGGCGACCCCATCCCTGTCATACGAGCCATCATCCCCTCGCTCCACCTCGACTGCAATGCCCTTCTCCACCAGCAATCTGGCATTAAGGCCCTGATCAAATATGTTTGGCAAAACTATCAATGCATTCCCATAGCGAAGAGTCTCTATTATAGACCCCCACCCAGAGTGAAACAAAGACCCCCCTACAGAAGGATGGGCCAAGATCTCCAACTGAGGAGCCCAACCGAAGCATACCGCGCCGCGGCCCTCGGTCCGGGCTGCGAACCCCTTCGGAAGAGCTTCTTCGTCACCGCCCGTGACCCAAGCGGGCCTACGTAGGGCCCACAAGAAACGAACGTTGGAGAGCTCAAGCCCATAGGCGAGTTCGCGGACTTCGCTCTCGCTCAACTTGTACTCGCTCCCGAAGCTCACGAAAACGACCGATTTAGGGGGCTGGGCGTCCAGCCACCCGAATATCTGGCCCCACCTGCCGTTCCGATCGGCGCTGGCCGCTGGAGACGTAGCCGGAGGGATTAGGCCGACGGGAAACACCGGCTTCCGGTAGATCCTCCGGAGAACATCCAGGTACTCCCCCTCGTACTCGGGGCAGGTCCGTAAGGCGATGGCGGTGCACCCCTCGACGGCAAGCCGGAACCGTTCGACGTCTGCAATCCCCGAGGTGTTCGTGGTGAAGACCTCCGAGTAGAACTGCTCCGCCTCCCGGCGGCGGAAAGCCACCGTGGAGCCGGGGGGGAACCATTCGGGCGGCGACGTCATGCTCTCCGGCGACGGCCAGCGCCTCCTCCGGCCTTCCTCTGCCAGGACCTCCGGCGGGCCTGTGAAGCCGGTGGAGGCAGCGTTGAAGGCGAACAAAAGGACGGGGAGCACGCCCAAGTCGCGCGCCGCGGCGGGGACCCAGTAGGGGAGGAAGTCGTGGAGGATGACGTCCGGGGACTCGTCGGCGAGGAATTTCTTGACGGGGTTCTGCAGGAAGTCGTAGGCGATCTTGAGGAGAGGGCCCTTGTCGGCGGGGACGTCGACGGTGGCCTCGGCTTCCTCGGGGAGGCCGTCGACGCGGGGCAGCGGGAGGTCGACGAAGGCGATGAGCGGCGTCAGGTGAGGGGGTATTTTAGGAAGGCGGCGGTTGTTACGAGGGCTGGAGAGGAAGGAGACGCGGTGGCCGGCGGTGGCCAAGGCGAAGGCGAGGTGGAGGTAGGGAATCATGTGGCCGAAGGCGAGCCATGGGAGCATGGCTATGTGGAGGCGTTGTTCACCCATCGCCATTATTGTCTTCTGGGCCTTGGAACAGTTTGGGTGTCGCAATGCGGTGATAGCTGACCAGAAATAGGCGACCACAGGAAAGTGTATATAACCATCAATCCTGCTTTCACTTCTCAACATGCTTTCACTGAATCTACTACATTTATTACCACTGCTCGATTCGGTTTCGGTGAATCTGCTTTTATTTTTATTAATAACTGCTCGATTTGGTTTCGGTGAATCTGCTTTTATTATATATATATTCCCACTGCTCGATTGCATGTATGCCACTTTTGACGGTTGAGAACTTTAGGTGCCGGTTTTTTAAGCAAGCTGCCTGTGAAATGCCTCCATTGCTGCATGTTCGGAGGTTTCTCTCTCCCATGGCAACCCTCGCATGGCTTCCTCTATATCCACGTGGATGGTTTGGAGAAAATGACAAATCGAGTCTATGCACGGGCGGCAATTTTTTACCTTCTCACCCGTTTAACTTGTTTCATACATGGGTTCAGTGAAATAGATAGATTTATGTTTAGAATTTTGACCTATTTAATAAAAATATTGGGTTCGAATTGAAAGAATTTTGACCTAACCAATATTCAAGCCAAATCTGATTGCCGCCTCTAATTAGTCTCTGGGAAAAGATCTAAGTAGCTAGTAGGGTCAGCTATGTCTGGATGCTAGCTAGTTATATATAAATTCAAAAGGAGGTAAAAAAACAAATAGTTAGGATTCACTTTTTCGTTTGGAATGAAATTGGAGATGTCCAATTAGTCAAACATGCCCGAGATGTTACTAAATTTGGTGCTGGCATGCCACATGCTGCATGCACCGTCACGGGGAGCATGTATAATCACAATTCACACATTATGCATGGATAGCTATTGTGGATAGATGAGATATCTTGAACTCAATCCCAAAATAAAATGAAAGGAACTTAATTTAATCTTAAATTAAAAAAGTAAACACTTGATCTAATATATTTTTTTGAGAGAGAATTTATTTGATATGTTATCAAATCAATGTTTATCGGCATGCATTAATTTAAAGGCTATCAAATGTTAAGGGTAGGTTTTAAATTCAATGTCCCATACTTTCTTTCCTTTATTTGTTTCCTTTTTTTTCTTGCATTTCTTTCATTTCTTTTATTTTTCTTCTTTTTTTCCATACTTCTTTATTTCATTCATATCCTTCCTTTTTATTCTCCTTTTTTCCTTTCTTTCATTCATTTTTTTCTTTTTTATTTTTTCTTTCATTTTTGTTTTTTGTTTTTATTTCATTCATATCCTTCTTATTTTTTTTTCTATATTTTCTTTCTCCCCTTCTTTCTTTTTTCTTCTTTCCTTCCTCGTTTTTTTTTTTTTACTTCTCACTTCCTTCCTTCCTTTCCTTCCCACCACACACCCCACCCTCTCATTCTTTCCTCTTTTATCTCTAAACGGGTTTTGGAGTCCTCTAACCATCCAGATCCACTTTTTCACAAGAATAAAATACATGGTTGGGGCACCCCTGTAAGACTAGAATTTATAACATTGGCTAAGGGTTTTAAGTGCCGAGATGGAGTTCTATAAAGCATTTTTGAATAATATAATTATCTTATTATCCATTCTTGAATAATATAAAGCATGCATTTTGAAGTATAAGAAAAAACAGCTTGGAGTTCTAAACCCAATAGAAAACTGAGATGGGCAACAGTAACATCCTTAACAATTGGGAGGCCATATCAATAAAGGGAGTCAGTTAAAGATAAAAAAACTATCACTAACATGAAAGGAACTAAATGGTTGAGGTCCATGATTAACATGCTATAAACTACATTAGTAGTTGATCTATCATATATTAGAGAGCTAACGTATCCAGTAATATTTCACATGAATAAAGCTCTTGTATTTACTATTTGTAAAGTTCTAACATTTAGTACCCAAACTCGAGCTCGAGGAGATCAATGATGATAGAAATAGCAAAAAGAGCAAGGCTGCTTGGCAGTTCCAACTTGTAACACCATGTCTTAGCAACAGAATGAACCTTATCAGCAATCAATCTAACCTGTAATTCGATGAGGAATCAGACATGACGCAAATAGATAGATTGTTGTTGTAGAAATAGTCGCTTCAGATATTGATACTAATGTTAAATGTATAAATACAATCCATGCTCCTCCCTCTCTTAAGGCAGTTATAAATATACAACCATCAAATAAATGCTCCCACTGATCCAAAGGAGATGATAAGCAACAATTACAACAATGACGCAGCTTGCTGATGATCCTGGCGTTTTCTCAACGGCCCCTTTAGCCACCATAGTGGTAGAGAACTCCTTCATAATGTGTCATCAAATATTGTAGAGAGCACAAGCTCCTGTACAAATTCACTCCTTCGAGCTCTCTCCTTCTGGTCCTCGTCAGATAGAGATGGTTCCACCCTGGTAGTAAGTACATCAAAGGGTTAATGAAGTGGATAAAAGAAGTCCAGAAAATATTTAGAAAACTACAACAAACATATAGACTAACATAATGATACTTCAATGCAATAGATTACTGTGGACTAAGAATTATAGGAAGGAACAATAATTACATGGTTGCATGAATCAAGAACATGACAACAACTTCACAGTAGAAATGAATGTGTAGAGGTGCACAGGCCCCTATCGCACTACAAGTTAATTAAATGTTGGTCCAATATTTTCTCTAAAACTAAACGTAAAATGAATTCAGCTGCTGATAATAAATGGGCAATATGCCAAAACAAGATCATCCAGAAAAGCAGACCACTTTGAAAGGTGAACTAGTTGCCTAATGGGTCTCATCGGATTATCAGAACAAAATTAAAAATTAGAAACTAAAGGGAAAAAAAAGCAACCTAAGCTTTTTCCCTATTATTATAGCAAACCCCACTTCAAGAAGCATGCCATCACAAAATCACTTTATAACAATAATTTAGCCACCAATAATCCTAAGATGAGATAGATTTCAGCAAAGGAGTTGTTTTACTGTGAATTACTCAGTTCAAAGAAAAAATAAATTATTAAAAAAATTCTGATTGACCAGATTACACTGTCACGGTATCACCTCTTTCTGAGAGGGAAAAAATCAGCTAAAATTCCACGTCCCCAGAAATCCTAGTACCTAAATTTTTTTTTTTCTTAAGCAGACAAACTTGGAAAACAAATTCATCCTCAATTTGTCTAGAGTGTGAAGGAATCAAAATTTGTTTAAAAAATCTCCAAACCCCCAAAACGAACATAATCATCTATTCCGATTTAATTACATTTATGCAAGTCTTTTGGCACAACGCTGCATACCTAAAGCTGCCAAATAATGCAAGATTATCAAAATCCTGTAGCATTAATGGCAAACTTCTGTCATTATTCATAAATACTGGCTCATGGACATCCAACTTGATGACAAAAATGTGCATTTTTAAGTACAACTCACTACCATCAATCATATATTACTAGGTTTCCATTCTTTTACCGGTCCCCACAACATCTAGATCCAGGCTGCTGGAATTTCTTATGCCATAGGACTGACCTCAAACAATATATAGCAAGAAAAGGCATTGAAATAGGAATTCTTTCACTCTTCTTCTAGATTGGCGGGCGGAATTTGCAGCATTTTCAAAGTAGAACATACAAGTTGTCCAAAATGTGCCAAAATAGTACCATTGGCAAGAGAAATCAACTCCAGGATTCAAGATAAAACTAGCCAATATAAGGTATAATCCATCACCTCAATAAAGCTACAACATACATCAAAAGAACTCTCACTAATCTTTTGCAATTCTAGACACTAACCACAGTCTAGAGGTATTTGGCCACAATCTCGACAATAACAGATCCGATTTACCCTTGTTCTTTTCAAAATTCGTACGAATAGTATTCATAGAAGTGCAGAATGTATCATGAAAAATGAGATTGTGATCCTGTTAAGGCAAAATGGATCACATAATATCCATCCAGATCTATTTCCATATCTAAATTTATCCAGATTTGGACACAAATTTTACATCTGACTAATATCCAGATCTATATTTGTATTTGTCAAAGAAAATGGATACAAATATCGATACATGAATTTCTGATCCGTATCCAAATGTCCTATCCTAGTTGCTATCTCTCATGATAATTGTTTGCATCCTTGTTTAGTCTCCTCAAATAGTTCTCATGAACTCCAAAAGGAATAAGTAATAACATCAACAAGTCTATTGTTTAAACTTCTTTTTCCCAAATAGCTATGTCTATGCATTAGTGTATTGCATCCTTAACGGTCAGTATTTGAATCCAAAGTGTGTAACTCAACAGAATATTAGGATCCACCAAAAGAAAAAGGTGATTGAGTGGATGCAGTTACTTCTTTTTTGGTCTTATGTCAGATCATTTTGGTTTTAGAATAATAATAGAAGTTAGGAAGCTCAGGTACCTATTTTGAGTTAACAAAAAATAAAGTCAAATAACATTCTATACATTGAGTTTAACTATCCAACTATGCCTGCATTTGTATCCGTACTGTCAATACCCAATCATATTAACATCCATTAGAACAAATATCAATACAAAGTTTAGCATCCAATTAGTCTCTGCATCTATATTCATATTCGCCAAATAAAATTGGATACATATATTAATATTATTGATATCCAACCCATTTTTCAGGCCTGGATTATGTAGATTTAAATGTCGATCAGAAATATGCAGATCATCCTGAAGTAATGATCTTTAGCTACTGATGAAGATTCAAGATCTTATTGATATACCTTGAGTGGGTGAGGTCCAACAGCTGCTCAGCTCATTAAAATCTGAATGGATGAAAAACTTATTTTCAAACTTACACCACTGTAAGAGACATGGAGGATGTCTTGGAGAATTTACCCAGTTAAAGAAGACATCAACCATTTGCTGCTACAGTTTAAGGACAACAAGGTGGAGCATGTCAACAGAGAAGCCAAACAAGTTAAAGATTGGCTAGCATATTTTGGTAGGGAGTCAGCCACGGATTCAATTCGTTGGCAGTAAATCATGTTAAACTAATTCTACATTGTATTTGATATTTCTGTGTTTACTCACAGAAATGTAGAACTGTTTAAATGTGGCTGATATAAATGTTTCCCTTTTATCACGGATGCAAGTCAAGGGAGAATAACCTGTTAACGAGGATCTCAGCCAGCTTTCCCTGGAAAACTCAAAAAATAATAAGAAATTGGAGCAATCATGAGGTTAGATGGCATGATGTTTAACTAAAGCAGGGAGAGAGGAAAAAGAACTTAAGAATCATACAGGATGATAAAGCATTTCAGTAAAATAGTTGCAAAGATTATCTACAATGACAAAGTATGCGGAAAAGCTGAAATGTGATTGTAGAGGCGGAAGGGGTAAATGTCAGAATGTTAAAAGCAATTATGATACATCTGCAGTTTGGAGAAAATGATTTATGAGGCAAAAGGGAAAAGGGAATGGTGTCAACTTTATAATGGGCAAGGTCACTACTACAAAAAATTCAGAGACAGTTGAATAATTGCTTATGCATATTTCTGGAAATTGCATGTCAGCCAGATACTAAAATCGTGAACTATTGGATGGCAGGGATATGGTGTGCAGGCAGTTGTTTTTTGGAAAGAACTCGAGACATGAGGAAACAAAGTAGGTGCAAGGACTCCTCTTCTATTTGATTGATAGAGTAAGGTTAATATTGGATAAAAGGATGGCAGAAATCATAAATGCATGCTGAGTGATGTCTATTGTAGGTAGCTGAAGGATGGAGTGCAAAATTTGGAGTCGACCATCATGTATAGATCTTTTCAGATGTTTATTGTGGATAGAGGGATAGCTGTGCTGGAACAAGGTGTTAACATTATGCGATTCTTTCTAGATACAATTATCCAGTTCCATTCAATTCCATCCATCCAAAGTGGTACTTCTCATTAAGAAAAAATATTGATAGGGGTAATTTTTGACTCATATCCTCTCCTTAAAATAGTTTCCTATTCATTTGTATTGTTCTTTGGTATCTAAAAGTTGCTTAAGGTTCTGCTTCCTTCAGTATTGACCTTTAACATACTTTGACTTATTTACATAATAAGTTAAAAACCAACTTATTTCGAAGAAATATTATCCAACAAAAAGATAAGTATAAACAAAGCTACGAATGCCTGAAACCAAGATAGAAACCATAACAAACACAAAGACCAACCGAAACCAGATATAAAGGAAAATTCTTAATTTAGAGACTCCAACAAGAAATCAACCAAGGATAGTAAGTTCATCCAACAATAAGCTTTACCCCAAATGAGGATTTGATTTTATGTGTCCTTCAGCAAGTGTTCCTATTAAGGGCTATATCCTCAACCACAACCGACCAGTCCAATCCTTTAAACAATGATTCCATAACTTAGGTCCGCCCCTCCCCTTTTAAACATTTGAGACATTTGATCAATTCTCAGTTCTCACAAAGGTTTCCTCATATTCTGTTTGAATGCTCATGAAATTTCATTCAATTCCTACAACTTCAACATGAAATTTAATAACAAGTTTCCTCTGTTACATTAACAATCCTCCACCAAAATTCAACAGATGGTCCAATGTTATCGGTAATGGAATTTTCCATCAATCTCCAAACCTATATGGATAAATGTGCTTTCAACATTACATATTCATGTCTTTTGAATTATATAGAGGTAAATACGACTCCTCGCTATACAAATCCAGTATTGTAATCCTCCTTATTTCTTAGGATCACTGACTTGCACAGTTTTCCACCAATGCCGGTAACTGAAACAGCTCAAGTTGAAAATCATGCCTCCTCAATTTTTTGAACTTACAAAGGAGGTGATTAAAAAACACAAACCATACTTTCTGCCGATGATTCAAATAATTTGAAGCTAAGGTTCAATACGTCCTGTACTGCACACCAGCCAGTACGCATATCAGTTACAAGACAGGGTACCAGTTAGTACCAGAGAGGAAAAAAGAGGGTGTGAAAATACCTTTAAGCTTGGCACTAAGTGAGTAGATTGGGGGCTGGTACGAGCTGGTTCATCGTAGTTCAGGATGGTCCAGACTGGCTAACCTAAGAAATTGTCCCAAGGGTTGCCAGGCACTGGTTTTAGGCTAGAAAACCCAGGTACACTTGAGATTTTAAACATCACTGGAGGCAATTAATAGCTAGCAAAAATAAAATTTAGAATCTCAATTTTTTTCAGTCATCAATAAAATCTCGCTTCGGTAAAAGCTTGGAAATGACTGATATTAGTTGTTAATTAAGATTCTTGACAGAACTCTAACAGGCCTATACATACCCAAATTATGTCCATAAGGCTAATATAGTAGTAGAAATAAATGACCAGTATCAACTTCAGTGCAACACATCAACATGCAAATTACTAATCTGCTCTTTGCCTTACATATAACACAAATAACTAAAACAAGCAATAGAACTCTTGAGGCAGCTAATAACAAGTTACAGTACTCCTGATACAATAAAATAACCACAAGAACTAATAACATGACTAAATATAATACGACTAAATAAAAATGAAGTCCGCACTAGATGTCATGGATCCATGACAAACTAAAGGATAAGCAGTAGTTAAGTTATGCACCACAAGCTCACATTAGGACTACAAGATTCTAAGTACAACATTCCAAATGCTGAGGTTCAAACAGAAGTAAGAGAGAATAACAATAACTATCAGCATAAGTGTCCCTATGCTAACCAGGTGATTCCGCATTTAACATCAACCAGCCATAAATTCATAATCAGTGGTAACTAAAAAAACATTTATCATCTTGTCCTAAGCCTCTAGAACTTCAAGACTAACTTTTATATCTCCTACCAATAAATTTCTCAATTATATTAATATTGGAGTGATGGCAGTTGACTAGAGCATAGGTTCATCCTGTAGATGATAGAGTTAAATTTTGGTTGTCACCCCAAAGCTTCGATGATATCCCTCGAGGGAAAACCATAAATCATGCTTTCACTATTACAAGCTTTAGGAATGATAGTGATATCCGACATCACAAGCTCCCAATGTTGCCATCCCAAAAATCCAATCCCACCGTCCATGAGCATTACCTTAAATTGAATCATTCAAACATTTGCTACTAACTCGCATTTAAATTGAATCAGAATTGATAAATGATGTACAACATAATTAAGAGGTTAAATGATGCATTTGAATGTTTGGGCCATTAGTTGTGATCAGGCAAAACAATGCACTTAAAGGTTCGCCATTTTGGTACCAGTGTCGTACCAGTTGCCATGCTGGTACAATGTCGGTATGCCCGGTACGAGGATCGGTTCAGTATACCAAGACTCAATACGCCCCCCATATCGAGCCTCAGTTCGGTAACGGTACGGTACATTACATCCGATACACAACGATACACACCGGTATAGCAAATCTTGATGTACTTCTAATTGAATATACATTGTGATGCAAGTTAAAGCATAGCATGATGCAATACAATTTTTCCTTCCACAGTATGAAAAAATTGCATAACATCCATATAGTAGAGATAGAGAAAAGCATCAAGAATAACTTGAGGCCACCATATGATTCAACACAAAATACAATACTGAAAATTATAGTACAATAATCCATAAGTTTATCTGCATTTCTTGATCTCATACTCCACCTAATTTAAACTTTAACTTACAAAGTAATAATTCTGGTGATTAATATGCATTATTGTCCTCATAGATTTTACTTTTTATAACTAGTACGGAACATCATGCATCATGTGCTTGTCCAAAATGATAATTATCTTCACTACAAAATAAGTGATAATTAAAGTATTTAAGACTTCTGAAAAGAACATTTTTTGAAAAAAAGGGAAGTTGCTGAACCATTGATAAGTTGCAAGAAATAAACAATATCACCAGTTTCAATCATGCTGACACCAGATTCTTAAGACATAGGAAAGACGGGAACATTAAATTACCATAAATATCACCTGTTTCAATCATCTAGCATACACCAAATTCTTGTGACATAGGGAAGATGGGAACATTAAACCATGAATCCAACACATCATACCTCTCTGCAACCTTTTCATCTAAACTCTTGTTAACCAGACTTCCTTCATCCAAAGACTCAGGTTGTACATCTCTTGATGCCTCAGCCACAGGTAAAGTGTAAATCAATGATGACAGAAAGGGATCAGGTGCCGCAGCAGAAGGGCCAGCCATGTAGGAAGATCCTCCAAGAAGAGATTGTAGATTGCCTTCCCTTAGATCCTTTCTCAACAAAGATAGCATTGAATGGGACCCAGGTGAACCTCTGCGGAATCTCCTTCTATATTGCATGTGATTTTCTATTAAGGAATTCAATTGCTAAAATTATTTAAACACCAATCATGACCATTTTATAAATATATAAAGAAATACAATAACCTTCTAAGCATAACATTATTAGTTTAAACTTCAAAAAAGATGATAGTCATTCATAAAGACAAAAGGATATCTTGAAGAAACTTCCATGCTGTGTTGTTATGTGCCCAACCAAGTCCAAACCAACCCTAGCTGCACAAATGGGACATACCTGCAATTGCATAATTCATCCCAACTCTAAGCATTAATAGTATTTTTCAACATAAAAATTACATGACATGAATCATAAAATTTTGGTATTATATGCTAGGTAATGGTATCTTTCATATGCATCCAAGAAAAACTATTCAATAAATTCAATAAATTGGAGACTTCTGAACACCAAAAACACCACTACTTGTGGGTTGATATACTTTTAAAAAAAAAATCAACTTAAAGCTGACAGCATCTATGGTGTATTTCACATGCATGGTACAATATTACATTCTCTTGTGTTTAAAGTATCTATCTATAGTTCTGCGTATGAAAAAAGAATGAAGAAATCCATTTTAAGCTGTATGATGCAACATAAATATGTACTTCACTTTGATACAAGTAATCTACTTCAATTTCATGGATTTTCTATTATAGTTCTTGTATTAGTTCATGATATAGCTATACTGATTTGGATCGTATTCCTGGTCTGACTTAACATGATCCAGGGGCAAGAGGGGTGCTTGCAACCCTGGAATTTCTAAAGTGTCAAAAACTGGATATATACCTACAGATTCACATGTGATCCAAGCTCATTGCAAGGTCATCTTCCAAATGAGATCTTTAAGTATTGATAATTTCCATAGATATCACAACCTACACTTTTGGGGTCCCTTTGCAAGATCGGTTTAGCACCAAGGCAACCCCTTTAGGAATAAATTGATAACATGCCTGTGTGGCAGAGGCAAATCATGTTTAGCATAAATTTGGTTGGAGGGGGCAAGATTTATGGCACAAAATTTTTGAAGTTGTGACTCAAAGAGCTTTGCTATAGTTATCTTTTCACGCTTCCTGTTATTGATCAAAAGTAGAGTAGGACCCACTGAACCCATGGAATATCAAACTTCTGATACCCCCATGCAGTGCAAATCCACTAGAACTTAGAAGCCACATTACAGAGGTATCAGGTTGTATTTGTTTGTGATGAAAAAATTGTTTGTATCTGTCCAAGCATGCTTTCCTTCTCGTGAACTCATTCTATACATACTCACTTTTACAGATATGATTGTGAACTATTTCTCAATTTAAGGTTTCAGTTTCATTTGTGACAATGATGAATTTCTGTCTTTGTATTCAAGCAACATATTTGTGTCTACCAATTTCCTTTTCTTCTTATTTCTATTTTAGGAAAGACATGTTTCTTCTTTTTGACAACTGATGCCAATAAGGCTGTTGGTGGGCATATATCCAAAGTGACCATCTGTGGTGCTCAAATATCAAGATCCCCCTGACAAGCGTCAGGCTCCAGTGGCCCCTGTACAATGGATTTAAACTGCACCCTTCTTTTATTCATTTTTCACTGCCTTATGCTTATTATTTTTAATCGTCTAAGTTGACTTTCCACCAGGTAAGCAAATTTATTAGTTAGTTCCCAAAAATTTTTAAATTAGAAAGCTTGTATAGATGACTGGAGCCGCTTAAACAAAATTCCTGAATCTGCCAGTAGGTTGATATTTGTAGTTGATATGATCTTGTGGCACAGTAAAAATACTCGCGCTTTCAAAACTCAGTCGTACGAAAGCACATCTTTCTCAGAAGTTAAATGCTTAAGCCCACTTACAATGCCTGATGGAGGCAAAATAGATGGAGCAACTAAGCACATCACTTTGATAATATTGACCAATAACATGGAAAATCTAAAAACAAAGAATAAGCTTATTACAGATCCATCACCATATAATGGCACTCAATATTAACCAAAAGACAATGCTGATACACGCATTTCAAACATTCCCAGCAACTTGAATTCTAAGACGCTGTACTTACAAGGCAGTTGCTCGTGTCTAGTTGTTATCACCCACTTCACATAAAATAGATAGGTGTTTAAAAATGGGAAGAGAGGATCCTTGAAGAAAAATCACAATTTCTGTAGAGATTGTTTACACAACAAGCAAATTACATGTGTGCACATCTAATTTCAGGAAAAATGCCAGCTTTGACAATTATAGTTGAAGAGAATATCTATATTTACAAAATGGCAACCAAAAATCAACTACGAGAACAGGTGTGACATGGAGTACAGCCACAAAAGCAAGTGAATATCATAAAATTCCTACAATTTTTTTATTTACTTAGAGGGTGGCAACTCTGCACCAAAGGAACAGCAAGCCTAAGTAATTTAATTAAACAAGAAAAGAATAAAAATCTGAGAATACAAAATTTTGACCATAGAAAGGTAAAGATAAACATCTCCAATCCCAGATTAAAATCCAGCAGAACTCCCGTAAGTAGGTAATATCAGCAGCCGATAAAGCTATAAAAATCCTGCATTCCCCCAAGCTAATAAACTTAGCTAAACAGAAAGTGAAGAAAACACCTAAAAAGTTAGAAAACGCATAGACTATATCTACCATTAGAAAATAGAAAGACTTACAAACCTAAAAAATCCCAACAAAAATAACCATCGCCATCCCAAAAAATGTATTTTTATTCAACAATTATAGAGAAAAAAACATAAAGCTCATCCATTTCAAGATCGGATAATTCCAGAACATTGAAAAACTAAAACGAAAGATTGGATAAGAAGTAATACCCCATTCTTAGCCTCCACGGGGTGCTCATCATCGATGTGGCAGCAAAGCCCGACGATATCGAAATCCTCGGAGCAAAACGGGCAGGGAAACTCCGCGCGGGAGTCGTCCTCACCGCCATCAATCTCCTCGAACCCAAGGTACAGATCTGGCAACCAGAATGTTCATTAAAACCCACTCCCAGAGGCCCAAAAACAACGACAAGAATCACAGCCCCCTCAAATAACTCCCAAAAAGGAATCAGGATCTTGAGGCCTCACCGTATCGCGATTGGTGAGCGGACTGGCGGCGCTTCGAGGCGGCGAGCGAGAAGCGGCTCCAAGAATCGGCCTCCATGGATTCCTCTTTTTTTTCCTAGCGAAGCTTGGATGCGATGATGCGATTCCTGCCCGGAAAACCCTAATCCAAGAACCCGGCCAGTGACTGCCAACCCCAGAAATAGTTATTAGAAATAACAATTTACAAATAATAAGCAGAGGAAATGAGGACGAGAGAGGGGCGGAGTGCTGATAACCCTTTCTGCGAAAGCGCTCCCACCGACCGACCCCGCTGGTCAGCACTCATGCGGGCCACTAACCGGACACAGCCTTTGGTCGGAATAACCGAAATGGCCTTAGCCTCGAGATAGATCATAGATGACGTGTATGGTGTTGAAGAGAAATGGGGCCCACTACAAAATGCGGTGGCTGGATCTCCTTATGCTGTTTGCTGGATTTCCGGGCATCCGATCTCAAGGAATGGTGTTTTTTTTTTAATGGAGAAAATCACGCGGCCGCAGACCATTCAGACCACGAACGAGGCGCAGGGCACGTGGAGTTTATGGGCGGAGTTGATGAGACGATCCGCGTTGGAACTTGGAGCCAGAGCTTGAGGATAACCTGTCTGGTCTCGGACAGCACACATCCTCTTCTACTAACTAATGGCCAGGAGCGTTCGGATCGGTGATTCACACGTGCATCAGAAAATTTTCAAGAAAATTTGCGTTGAGAAATGAGGGACCTGATTTACGAGTCCCGTTTGTCCAGTGGCGGCTCTGTAACTCCGGTACCGACCCAACGATGTGTTCTTCGGATGGTCCCCATGAGATTTGGATGTGTCATCTTCTTATTGTACTTTTCTAGTATACATTAGAGGTTTATTAGGATATTTTTACTAAAAATTTCATAAAAATCATGTCTAGTGGGGCATCTAATGTATATTTTTTAAAAGACTATCCAGATTCAACTTAAATGTCTGGTCTTTAGGAAAAAAATCATAACATTGGATCTAGATGAAGTTTGATTGATGCAGAATTATATTTAAATAAATAATTTAATTTATAAATTTTATATAATATTTATTTTAGTTTTATAAAAGTAATCAAAGAAACTTTTTGAAGGTGCCGAGGAGTTGAATATTTTGCCTGAGTCGAAAGGCAGAAAAATTGCGTGGTTTAAAAAGCCGGCACACAACGCAAATCAAGCGCAGCCTACTTTTTAAGGAGTCCGGAGGATGCAAGAGGAGACTTCGTACGATCTTTGGAATCGGAGCCGTGCCGGACACGCGATTCTATGGTGGTTCGCTTGTTAGAGTTTCTGATGGTACACGTGGATTATGTGATCTAAAAGCTTATTGGACCCGCTGCCGAAGCTGGGCGCCGTCGATTATGTGATCTTAAAGCTTATCGTGCCCGCGAGCACCAGTCGTCCATGACCGTGGGAGACTAATACGATACACGAGATGATATCGTGTATGCCAAGCTAACTGATGCTATGAGCAGGGAGTAGAATAGTGAGGTGAAATGTTTTTCAAATAAGAAATGAGAAAAAGGGTGGGTCAAACAGTTCACGTGCAAGAGTGGGGCCGGACAAGAGTGGAGTTGTTAGGACAACCCCCCTTCCTACCTTTTTTTTAGAGGGTAAAGCTAATTAGGCCCAAACAGGGCGCCCAAATGCTGCAAGAAGTCATGAAACCTTAATGTCTTCCTTGGTGTCTTGTATGTTGCGTTCTGCCAACGGCGAGGCTATTAAAAAAAAAAAAGAATTGATTAGGGTGCACAACGCCATTGACTCAGACCACCTAAATGCAGATCTTTTTGCAAATCATGCTTACCTAATTTGGTTTTATGCATTGCAAAAAGAGTTTAAAGTTAAGGGGAGCAATAGGATTCAATTGGTCAGATTGGATGCCCATCGGATCAAAAATTCATTAATCTAAATTGATCTTATTTATTAAATAGGTAATCATATCCGACCCGTATAACTCATTTATTAAATAAATCAAGTTGCACTAAGTTAAGAAAATTTTTAATAGATTAAATAAATTTATACAAGTTACATAGATTAAGCATGTTGGATTAAACGTGACAAAAATATGTTAAGAAGTTTTAAACAAGTTAAATTGGCGGGTTATGATTCGACTTAATTATTAAATGAGTCAAACTAGATTAAATAGGTCAAAGGACTAAATTTGAATCCAATCTATTTAATAGATAGGTCTACATCTATTTAAAACAGAATATTGTTTGTAGGTCACATTGAAAATTTAGATTATAAATTGCCATTTCAATTTAGAGTAGTATCAGTGATAGCTCTTTATTAAAAGAAGAAAAAGACCGCTTTACCCAACATAGAAGCTTCCAAAGGATGATGCTTCTAGCCAGCCGCAAACAATTGCAACAACTCAAATCCTAGCATAAAACCATTCTCCCCATTCCCACGAGATGGGAGAGGGCTCTAATAATATAGAGGAGGACGCATTCTAGACACTCAAAAGAGGTGCCATGCCTATATCACTACATATTTTTCAAATTACAAAATAATTGAGCTGCCTTTCTGGGGACTTGGTTCATCGGCTTCCGGTCCAATAGAACCGATAGATATATTTTTGTTTTTTTTAAGAAAATCATATCATGCAATTCTTCTTCTATTCTGCTTTTCACCCTTGATTGTGCATGCACGAGAATCTAGGTGACTTTTGATACCCTATTGCTCGTTTCATATCTTAAAAACATTTCATTCATCGAGTTTAGTATATCTTTTCCACACGGAAGCCTATCTTGCTATTTGACCGTAATTCAATTTACCTGATTTTAGCTTAAAATCATTGCACACAACGCCCACAATCCTCCAGTTGTCATGATGTTTCAGTTGGAGAGAAAATGCGGAGTGTCACACAACAATCGTCCCGTACAACTAGGCATATGCATTATAGAAAACTTCTTGGACTTCAGTTAGGACATCGATCCATCATCTTTTCACGACTTCTCTGAATATGTAGAGGGCCCAGTTGGCCCATTGCGCTACCCACTGGACGTAATAGTAAAATGCTCCTCAAATATATATATATATATATATATATATATATATATATATATATATATATATATATATATATATATATATATATATATATATATATATATATATATATTGCTGAACCGAATGATTCATGCTATTCAAATATGCATACATATAAAATAGTTAAAATATAGTATATTACAGAGCGCACTAGGCAGATCACTTTTTCTAACTTAAATGGTGTCTTCGGAATGGTTGGCCACCTAATCTGCAGCCTCATTAGCCTCTCTATAGATGTGCTTAACCTGAAAAGCCACCTAACCACCGACCATAACTAGAATGAGGTGATACACATCCATACCGCCAACAATCCATTGAACCTATCCAATAGCAGTAGCCAAATCTCCATCAAGCAACACACGCCAAGCATAATTTAGACCGGTCTATACCGCCCTAAACTTAGCCCCCGGGGCCGAGGTGCCAGAAAATTTGGCAGCTAGCCATCAACCACAATCACCGTAGAATCCAAACCTATAATAACAAAGCCTCTTTCTCCTATTCATCCAGCCCGCATCAATCAAATTTGTTCTTTTAGGAAAGTCGGGATGGGGGCTACAAGGACCTGGGGAGGGCGTGGCGGAAGTGGCAGCGGTGGCCGTAAGGGCAGTCAACGCCGGAGCCGAGCATGCGGCAGAGCTGGGTCTTGTGGCGAGGGTGCCGGATCACCGGCCTCAGTTCCTGGATCCCGTGCGCGAACTAGCACCGCTCCCCGTACGTGCACCATCCCTTCTTCCCCCACTTGTTGCACAGCTCCGTCTTCGCCATCCCCTGGCTATAGACCTCCACTTCCCCGCCCCACTCCTCCCCCTGAATCAAACGAATCCGACGTCAGGATTGAGATAATAATCCGATTACGACACGTGGCGAGATCAAGTGTCTGCTTCTAACCTTTTGCACCGGAGACGACAGGAGGCGGAGGCGGAGGCGGTGGGGTCGCGTCGCCTCACCGCCCTCGCCCGCCAGCGGTTGCTTCACCGCCAAGAACCCGCGTGACCGGATCGAGATGCTCTTCGGCAGGCCGCCACGTGTCGCGCCCTTCAGCCTCCGCCGTCCGATCCCCCCAGTGGTGCCGGCTCCGGATCCGGATTGGGAACGTCCTTCGCACCGTTTGCTCCGACAATCTTTTGCTTCCCCTGTACCTCCGGAGTCGCGGATTCACGGCCGGCCGTGGCAGCGGCGGCGGAGGCCTCCAGCTCCTCGAGGAGGAAGGTGAGGTGGAGGTGGTCGGCGGTTCGCTGGAGATTGTCGGCGCGGAGGAGGTCGAGGTCGGAGAGGGCGGCCTGAAGGCGGCGGAAGTAGTCGTTGTAGCAGTTGACCATCTGCTGGAGCTCCCGGATGATCTGGTGCTTCTGCATCTCGAATCAGTGGCCGGGGATCCGTCCGGCCAACTCCGGAGTCGATCCGTCATCGTCGTCGAAGGAGCAGCACGAGCTGGGCGTCGCCTCCACCGAGTTCTGGGATGCCGACGGGTTGATCTCTCCCTCCATTTCTACAGCCACGAATCCTACGAACTCTCGTTGCTTCACGAATTTCATCGGAATAAGAAGAAAATTGAAACAACAGTGATGAATTCAAGAACCGAGATCGGGCTTTCTCGGAGTTCCGGCTTGAATTTTTGCGGCCAAATCGCTTTTGATCCCAATAATTTGGGGAAAACAGTAACATGATCGGAGATGAACTAGTAGATCGTGAGAAAACCCTAGTATCGGAGGAGGAATTCAAATCGATCGCCATGGGAGCTGGGTCGGAAGGAGCTTACCTTCGAGGCGGTGGAGCGCCTGCGACTTGGAGATCGCCGCGAGCGGCAGCACGAGCAGTTGGAAATGGAGGGAAGAGATCTGGGTTGCAAAATGCACAAGAAGACTTCCCTGCCCTTAAGCTTTGAGAAATGGCAGATCAGCCAATGATTCGCGTCGTGCTTTCGTGGCTCAGTTGGTTAGAGCACCCGTTTAGTAAGCGGGAGGTCTTGAGTTCGATTCTCAACGAAAGCACTCAGTTAATTTTTAGCTTTTTTTTATCTTTCAGGTTAAAAACCAAAAATGGAAAGGGAAATTCCAGTGCCTATCCTGTCAGAACTCGCTCAGCAACTAACACTCTGATATTCCCAATTACAAAGGTTTAGAACACTCCATTTAGTTGAAAACTTCAGAGCAGATGGTAGATTACTGAACTTTATTCAGAGTTTACAGTCCAATATATAAGTTAAATAGTATGCCGAAAAGAATGAACACTGTGATACAGCAATGCTTAATGATCACTTGAGAGATGAATGAGATTTTTGGCTTTTACACTTAATTTTAAGTTAGAGAACTGCAGCAGCACTTGTCAGGGAGGAGGGACCTTGATAATGTCCGAAGCCCGGAAAGCTATATCTATTAGCTCTGGAACAGTCAGCTTCAGATCGAAAGTAATTCTCTGGAGTACATAGCATAATGTTGTCACATCCTGCATTGCCCTGTGTGCAGGCCCAACTAAAGGGATGTCGTAGTGCTCACGTAGTGCCTTCAATGACGAGGAGGTAAGTCTTGATCCTGCAACAGAAATGGAAATTGCCAGAGTTTAGCTTGCTTGAGCTGATGATATATACCTTTGGTTTAATACTTTCTCTATCCAAATTAACAGTTAACTAGAAGCCAAGAAATGATGAAATATATGACAGAAAATACCTTTGAAGTCAGAGATGCTGATTGTGTGAATTAACTGAAATCAACCAGTTCAATTGTCATGTATAACCATTAGGCTTTGCCACATATCAATTGCTCCAGTGGATGTCTCTACTCAGGAGTTAAACCATGACCTTTTTCGACTCTAAATTAATATAGTCCTATGTCAGAATCAGGTTCAGATTTGGCAAAATTAGGTACTTTTAAGATAAACTGATTGAGTTTGACCAAACAATATCTGACCATCAAGGTAATTCATTTTATTATTACTAACAAACCCATTACCCACTGGTTAATTTTTTCAAGAATTGACAGAAATTTTGTCGATTTCTGGTTTCATTTCACGTACTGCCACTTGAATCCAGTTAAATCACGGCTCAAAAACTGAAGTAGCCCGTGCTTGCTTCTGTTTCCTTCCATTTTCTCAAGTTGTTATATAACTTCTTAGGCAACTACGCACGAAAAACAACCCAAAGAATGATCTTGACACTATAAGAGCACAAAAGAGATGAATTGACCAAGAACTATAGGAGTAATACAATCATAACATGTTCATAGAGAAGGAAGAGCAACTAGATCGAAGCTTCACAAAGATTAAACACTTGGAAGTTACGCAGATCAGGCTTTCTGGTCTTCATACCCAAAAGAACTTGATGGAGCTATAAGACTACCTCGTTTTCAAGAGTTAAAACAGTGATCTCGGACCTGAACAGTTCTATATTTCCACTTGAGATTACTTTTATAAAGGAAAACATAAGTAAAGAAAAGGGGTTGTGATTGGTTTCTCTTTCTTATGCCGTATAACGAAGATAAATTAGAAGGAGAGCTAGAGAGACCTAGTTAAATTAGAGCAACTACATAAATCAGATGCAGTAATATCTCCATGTGGTTAAGGCAGACCTAATAAACCTCTCTTATGCAGTATAAAGAAGATTACTTATAAGGAAAACGGGAAAGAACCAGTTAAATAAGAGCAACTACATAAATCAGATACCATGAGATCTCCACGTGGTTCAGGCAGATTTAACCATGAACTCAGAAAAAAGGGCTTCTCGGAAAGCCATAAAATTTGTAGTTTAGCCGGATAAGGCTTGATAGTTATGGTTATTATGTTTACCCGGCCATACACAGTGACTTTTTAAGTTCCTCATAGTTGCATCAATAAAATATTAAAGGAATGCAGCTTTTTGCAAGTGATGCTCCTTTTCCATGTGTGTGTTGTGTGTGATCTCCAGTAGCAGTAGCTTTTTAAAGATTACTATAAAAACCAACATAAAACTGAAAATAACCAAGACAACCAAGCAGTAGACGGACATTAGGCTTAACCATAAAATACCAAACCGAATACAAGAAACAATTACCTACCATCCGGCTTGACTAATTGGCGTGCAAGAGGAAGTGTGTCTACGAACAGCCAATCTGCAGGAACTTCCTCAGAACAACGATGAAATTCCTCAATAATGAAAGGTACATCAAACCGGCGCCCATTGTGAGCAACCCATAGAACTGGTTTGCCAGCCATTTGGCGGCTCCTAACATATTGGAGTAGGATTGGAACCAGTTCCTTAAACCTATTGTAAAATCATGAAGGTAATGTTCAGGAACTACAACTAGGTATAATACCAACGAGAATATGAGAAGAACTTGATAACCAAAATAAGTACACATAAAGAAATCACAAAACTTGACAAGCAACATACAAGCTTGCTCATGCTGGATGAAACTCCAGGGCCAATCTCCTTGCAATAAAGCAACTGCAAGAATCATTGTCCCAGATTATATGCAGCATCCCCAAATGTCGATTAAATAAGAGTAAATTTTCTCTCAATCCTCAGCTCTTCTTTTTTCCTCTCACAAATTCTTCTTTTCGCTGATTCAGATTTTACAGCATGTCAATTTATATTTTAATGTTATATGTCATAAGTAGGCCATATTTATCATCACAAGCACCTTAAATCAGAAGGTAAGGGCAGCGCTCTGACTCGCTCGCTCTCTCAGAAAATAGAACCAGATTTTTCAGATTTTAACATCAACAAAAAGAGCAGTCCATGATCAAATAAAAAGTAGTGTAGGATCATGGTGTTAAACAAGTTCATGAAGCTCCAGTTATTATATTTAAATTTATTCATCATCCAACTTAGGAACTCCAACTGCAAATACAGGGGACCATTTAATGAGGCTTGGAACCTCCATGATGAACCATGAAGATTAAGGAGAAGAAAAGAAAGATAGAAAATTCAGTATGAAGAGGAACCATACCTTGGGACATCAGGCCTGTTGACCATGCACGTGCTAATGCCATGAACATATGCATTCAGTACATCTTTTTCAGGATTTACAAGGGTTTGGAATGTACTATTCTTGCCCCCTATGAGATCACGAAGTGCAAACTCAATAATTCTTTCATTCCTGCGACTGAATCCACTAGTCTCAATATCGAACACAAGAATAGTTGCAGACCGGTCGATGATGACTTTTTGGTTAGCAATCTTTTCTTGGAGATCATAACACTGAATGGCTTTAAATTCATGAAGCTGTGATTGGTTTGTATTAATATTTGTTGATGATCCGACAGTTCCATCATGAAGTTTCAGATTGATGCTGCTTGATTTGCTGCTCTGTGATTTCCAATTCCTCCCTTCTGATCTTGTCGTGAAAGATCGTGGGTTGCATCTTCCAGCATCAAGCACCTTTCCAGGAATAAATTCAGTATGAAGCCTGAACAACCTAAAACAACAATTGCACCCAAGACTGTTCCTTATTTGATGAAAGTTTCCCGACCACATAGCAGCTAAGGACATTCTGTGAAGACAGTGGATCCAGCATCAAGAATCTCGGGTCACAGAAATCATATGAAACTTGCCCTCATCATAGGCTCTGCATCAAGGTCATAAGCTTTGATCCTGAAAATGCAAGCATAAACAAATTCATGTTAATATCTGAGCTGAGCTTTATTTATACGAAAATCTGGCAGTAGAATTAGAACCCGAGACTTAACCAAGCTTTAGGAACTTTCTATGGGTTTGATTGATTTTTTATAACAAAAATGTTTGTGAAATCATGACTTTCCTTTCCCAGATCCCATACTACATTATATTTTTCAGGATTTGGAGTTGCATCTTCCCATATAACATAAACAAATTTATCAACTATGCATACACAAAAATTCTAATTCACAATGATCAAAGTCATCTACAATTTGTCTATATAGGCTGAGGGATTTCTTGCATGCTATAGCATTGGAAGACCCGAAAACTTTTCATGCCAACTTAGAAACATCACCTAATTCATATCAACTCAATGATGCCACCATGAATATATATTAACAAAGTCATAAGTCAGAATCATATAATCATATAAAACCAAAAGTACCACCTCGCACCATGGAATGAACACTAATAGGAATACAGCCTGGGAAGAAGATCAGCAGAGAGCAAGTCTTTTAAGATGACTTCCACAACAAAAGGAGGAGGCAGTTCCTTAGGGAATGCAATGATATACAAGGCAAGACGTATTAATAATGTAGAAGGAGATGGTATCACTGACATGAAAGAAGAACGAGTGATCCTATTTGACTCCTTAGTGATAAAGCTCTATTGTTGCTCCCAAAAAAGAATTTAAACAGAAATTAAAAATGCAAATGCTCCGATTTTGAGTTTAATCATACATCAAAAGTCAGCCCCTAAAGATCCAGCACCATCTGTTTACTCATTTGTTTCCTTCTGGTCTGGCAGCACAACAACACAGTTTCTTTTCTGTAAGGTCAAATTGAGCAAGTAAACAGAAGAACATTGATAACAAAGTGGATGAATCAATAACGGTGGGCTATGGTATCTTACACGTATTAAACAAAAGGACTTCAATTATATGCGTTCAAAACACACATTATGCTTGCAGAATTAAACACTGGTATAATTCTGTTATAGGTATTATCAAAACTAAAGTAAGCATAGGTCAACTACAAATGACACTAGCTAAAACCATGCCCATTTGATCTATAATCTTTCTGCTTGTTGAAATTCCACACATTCAATAAAAAGCAAAGGGATCGCAGTGGTTTCATCAAAAATTTCTAAGAGAGTTCAAACCACAAAAGTAAGCACATCAAGAAAAATTTTCTCATGGATATCATCAAAACTGATCAAATCACCATCATTTTTTTTTTCTTTTTTGATTTGGTGGTGGGGGAGGGGGAGTCATACCCATTGGATCATTACGGCATTATACTCAACTAAATTCCTCGCTACACTAGATAAACCACAAAATTTCCACGAACGACCTTAGAACGTGTATAATATTCACGAAGCAAAACACAGCAAAAGCAAAGAACAAATAAAAACAAAAATAAAAAGGTTCAGTCCTGGGCCTCATAAAAACTCTTCATAATCACTATCGAAATATGAAACTCGAAAAAGGGAAAAGAAAATATCACAAATACCAGCAAAAACAAATTCATTGGATCTATATTACGTGTTCGACGATATTCCTCAAAGAGAAATATCATTTGCTGTCCCAAATTCCTTCGCCTACATAAAACATCAGACTGAGCACTGAACCATGAGCTTAAACAAGGAAACTGAAAACATGGGAATAAGGCTTACAGAGATTAGGAGTACCTGGAGAGGATTTATTTCTGGGGGGAGAAAGAAATGTGATAGCAATAGCCGTGGAGTAGGAGGGTGGGAGAAGAAAGGTATCAAGTAAAATGGGCAGTTTTTGGTGTGTGGTGGTTACCGAAGCCTTGAAGGGGTAAAACCAGAAGGGGAAGTGGGAACCGGTTCTATCCGGGCCAAACGGGTGGAGACCGGAGAGAGGAGTGGGGCGGGGATGGAGCCCTCTTTTCTCGGATCATGCGCTTGGGTCTTCCAGCCGGAGCCGTGAAGCAATCCCACGCGCAAACACCGTTGGCGGATTAAAATATGCGCATCAAACTCCCATTTTTAAGTGTGATTTCCGAACATGGTAGGGTCGATGCCATGGCATAGCCGGATAGCATAGATCGAGTGGCTGATGCAGGGATTAAAGTGGATTGAATAATATTTAAATTTATTTTTAAATTTAAATTTATCAAAATATATATAAAAATTTGAATATCCGACTAATATATATTCATATCCATCCAAAAAAAAAATATGAATATGGATGGACAGCTATTCCATAAATATCCGAATATTCTATTTATAATTCTATTTAATTTTATATAGCACTTATAAATTTTTTTAAAAAATAAATGACCACATTGAAATGCTATTAATTTGATTTATCATCCATTTAGTAATATGTTTTATTCTGTGGTCATAAAGTTTAATTATCCATATTTATATCCATATTTTCAGCATCTAATTTGTATCCATACCTGTTTAAAATAAATATAGATATAATTTTTTGCATCCGACTAACATCCGTATCCGTATTCGTTAAATAAAACAAATATGGATATAAATAGGCTAGTATTTGATCCGATTTTGGCCCTAAGCTGATGGCACTACTTGCATGAAGGACCCCACTTGATGATTTGATTAGGATCCGATCTGAATCTAGGATTTTATGGATTGTGTCATCGTGCATGGACTCGAAAAGATATTTGCCATTGTTTCCGAATATTTACTTGCTTCCGTTAGGATCCAATCTAAATCTCTAAATTTAAGGGACATGCGGCAGCACATGGACTTAAAAATAAATCCGTACTTGTGCTGAATATTCTGAGTCCAAATTTGAGTCTAATAAACATATATTTGATTTAGATCCAATGCAACTAATAGGATAGTTGAGTAAGTGGAACCATATCTGTTGAGAACTAGGACACCTAGAAACCCAGATCAAGGGAGAGCAGGACCCAATTGGATGATCATTCACACAAACCTCTAATTACTTTGCAAATTATACTAGTTGCTACTCTAAGAAACGAAGGAATACTAAATCATACATTAAGATTGAGATTGACATTTTGAATTGAATCCAAGACATCCAACTCGAACTTGAAACTAACAATTTCTCCAATACATTGTATACGGTTTTTTCATGTCCTTCCTTTTTTGTATAAAATTTATTGATTTTATTTTATAATTATTATAGAAGTATGAAAGTATTGAGATTATCAGATTCTAATCAATATTTTGAACTTGAAACAAATATCTGATCCTAAATTAGCATATATCATAAGTTAGGTTGCAGCCACCTAACTTTTGGGGTTAGACCAGTTGTATGGGGTTAGGCTTGGGAGGGTCGCATAATGGACCAGGACAAAAACTGTAGCAACTTTTCTAAATGAGATGGCTATCTGACACTACCTCAGGCGAGCTTGGACCAAGGATATCTCTAGTTTCAAAACGATTAGTATGACAGCCTAGCTTGCATAATACTGAACGCCCACAATCTCCCCACGTACATGTTAACCAAGAAGAAACTTGAATACATGATAAAGAGCTCTTCACTAAATTCAAAATAAATATCATGTTGGACTGATCAATTTTGTATATAAAAATTATGCAAATATGACTCCAAAATCAATACTTCCAATCTGTCTGATAAGGTGAACCATAATTCAAAGGATATTATAGAACATTAGGGTTGTAGCTCTACTCCTAAAAGCTCCATTGTTAAGCCTTGTTTATAGGAAAAGCTTCCTCCCCAATGGCTTAAGCTTTACACCGGCGGCTTTACATCTAGAAGTTGTTCTGGCATTGCCAGTATCATTAGAAATAAGTGGGGATGATCTTGTTCTTTCTTACTCCAAGCACTTGCTAAAGAAAGATATTTACCTTATAGAATTGGGGCTTATACTGATGGAAATTTTGCATCTTTATCGAACCTTCGGATTGAGAAAAATTTGGATTGAAACCAACTCAAAATTTTTGAAAGAATGGATCTCTACGCTGGTTGATCCCATGTGGCGTGTCATGATTATTATTTCAATGACATCTTTTCCTAGCTCAATTCCTTTTTTTTCTAGAGCGGAGAACATCCCAAAGTTATATTCAATAAAACAAATATTTTGGGCAAAAAAAAAATAAAAAAATACTATAGATTCATAAATTTCTCTGAGTCCCATGCCCACACCTTTTATTTCCCACGCCATAGTAGCTAGCAAAACTCAAAAAAAGGGACAAATCTAGAAAATGGCTAACCAAGAAAAAGAAAATGACGAAGATTAAGATTTTTTTAAAATGAAAGACAAAGGAATAGGAGATTCGGCCTCCAATGGACAATAAGAAGAAGAAAAAGAGGATGAAGAAGATGAGGTAGGGGAAGAAGAAACAACAAAGATATCCAAAATATCACCTCTTCATATTTACCATTTCCCAATAGTGTCCTCACTTGGTGACCTCCTTCTAGTTTTCTTTCTTTGATATCTCAATACACAAGGACAAGGTAGAAAGTTTTGCATGAAAATGGGCTATCATATTGCATTTGAGATTTTGAGTGGTTGTTCGTTATTTTTCTTTAGTTTATAACAAGGTTTACTTCTAAGAATGTAACTGAGCCGAGCTTAAATGAGCCTGGATCCGATTAAGCTTGTTTGAAATTAATTTTGAGCTTAAAATTTGAGATCAAGGTTGATTCATTTACCACTGTTTCAAGCTTGACTCGAGCTCAATTTTAAATCGAGCTCAATACAAGCTCAGTTGATCAGCTTAAAAATCCTCAACTAAGCCAAAAATCAAATCAAGATCGAATCAAGCTTGATTTGAACTTCGGTACAATCTTGATTCAAACTTGGTTGACATCTGAGTTAATATAATATTTTCAAAAATTAAATAAAAATTCAAACTCGAAATGATCTTGATAGCGTGGACTATTGAGCTGAACTTGATCGAACTGGGCCAGTTTCTGGCTGAGGTTGAAATCAGTTTCGAGCTCAATGCAAGCTTAGGTTGATTTGTCTAGTTTCGAATCAAGCCCAAGCCAAGCTTCTTTTTAAGCCGAGCTTAGGTTGTTGTAAACACTTGACACCTTCACTTGTGAGTCATCTTAGACATTCATTTTAATAATTGGAGCCGTTGAACTGCTTGTACTAGCAAACCAATGGAAATTCTTATTTTGAAACCGATGCATTATCATTGAGTAACAAATCAAGCATGGTGGTTTGCTTGATCTTATAAGTCTTAAGCACCAGCTTGTTTCAAGATCGAAACAGACAAATATAATGAGAATTAATTACACTTATTGCTGCTCAAAAAGAATTATTATCTAGTTGTTATTCTACTCAGTTGGTGGTTACATAACAGCTAAAATGATCGTTACTGGATATTTTCCCTGTTTATTTAGATAAAGTTAATATACGATTTCAAATTTAAAACTCCATGCTATGTGAAAAAATAACATTTAGTTTGATGAATAGATGACTTGAGAGTTGAGCAATATTTATTTCCTAAAACCTCAACTTAGTAGAAAAATAAATATTGCCTAATTCTCAAGTCACCATTCTTCAATTACAATATTATTTTTTGCACTTATTCTCCATTGGAAACAGCTGAATTTTTTTTTTGATAGAATGAATCCTACATTGGAACATTGTTTTATATTACACCAAAACGGTCATACCTAAAAATATGTTCTATGATAAGAAGGACATGACAAATAAAACTAAAAAACCTCATCCCAATTTCTGGCTTGTATCTCTCGTGGTCTAGCTCACAAACCTACAGACTACAGTGGAGGCATAAAAAAAAAATTATTTATAATAGAATAATTTGTATTCTTTTAAGCTATCCATATTTAGTGAAAGATAAATAATGCTGCTGACTTGTGAGGGATAATTTTATTTTGAAAGTTTAATTTTTTTTTAAAGCACGTAATTTATACATTATGTATGAATGTATTTAATAAAATCCAAAAACAAAATACATAATTTTTCATCTAAAAAACTACTGTACGGTTGGATATATATTTTGGGTTTTTTTATCTTACATTGCAGCTGGTGGGAGTTGCCGCTATAAAAAAACATAAAAAATAAAAAAATAAGACGAAGAAAAAGAAAAAAAAAGCCGACTTAAAAACCTCCAGAACGCGATAACGAGATCTCATCCGAGAGAGAAAGAGAAGGCCATCGCATTGCTGTAACGTAGATTTCATTCTACTTCATCTCTATCCCGGCATTGGCCATGGCGATCTTGTCGTTGTCGGCCGCGATCCCTTCGTCTGGATCAATCCCCCTCTCTCTCGCTGTCTCTCCCTGTTGGGGGAATAAGGTTTTTCCCCCAGTGACACAAGTACCCCTAAGAAGTCGCACAACCGCCGACCTTGGACAGTCGGAGTCGGCGTCCGACCTCAAGACATCCGACCTCAGAACCTCCGACCTGGAAAAATCTTGACACCCGAGGTCTATCCTTGTCAGCCACCTACTACGACCGTACCCCTCCGAGGTCCGGCCAAGGCCCATATCCTGCCACTGCTCCAGCATTTATTGCGCATGACCCCTGCAAACCTCCAGTTCACTCCACAATTAATGCGGATCTCCGGCTTACTCCACAATTAATACGGATCTCCGGTTTACTCCACAATTAATGCGGATCTCCGGCTTACTCCACAATTAATGCGCATGGCTCCTGGCATCTACGGACCCTTAGCTCTCCACGGCAAGTCAGCCCAGCAGAGTCCAATCGACTATGATAAGTCTCTGATCTTGGCCTTACCTCCGACACCGATGCAATAATTCGCCCGATCGCGTGCCAGCTCGGGTCGTACGACGACCTCACCTCCGACATCAGCACAATAATTCACCCGATCGTACGCCGATCCGAACAACATGCCGAGCCGTACTATGGCCTCGCCCCATCACATCACAGGTAAACCGACCCCCCCTATAAAAGGGAGCCTTTGCTTCTCAGGGGGGGAGATTCGGCACTCTAGAAACACTGTTCTTCCTCTTCTCATACATTTTGCCCCCCTTCTGACTTGAGCGTCGGAGGGCCGGCGCCGGAAAACCCGGCCACCGGTCTGTCTGCAGGCACTCGGACGGAGGACGCCGCTCGCCGACGGATCGCCGCTCCCCTGTGAGAACCTGCTGCTCCCTCTCTTCGACCGAAGATCGCCCCCGGGTCCAATTTCCAGCAACAGTTGGTGCTAGAGGAAGGGCCCGAGTAGCGATCATGAAGTTGAGAAGCAAGGGAGCCTCCAACATCTCCCGGCGTCCCCCACAGAGTCCTGGACGTTCCGTCCGGAATTCGCCTACTCCGGCTGATCCGATTTCTCAGGTCCAGCCGGAACAGTTTAATGCCCTGGTACAGCAAGTCCGGGCCCTGGCCGCTGCCGTTCAAGGCCTGCGGCGCGAGGAGGCCTTACCAACGCTCCCCCCGCAGGCCCAGGTCCTGCCGGAATTTCCTCCCAACGGCCCGGTTCTTCCAGGCCAGAATTTGCATGGCTCCTCCAGAGCCAACAATGAATAGCGGACTTCTCCCCAGAGAGAGCTACCGGGGGAAGATTTCAACAGAAGACCCCAACCTTCTGAGGCTGAGTCAGCCCCAGACCACCGTGAGCCGGCGCAGACCACGGCGACAATCCCACGGGTGGGGGACCTCGACAGGAAAGTTGAGCATTTGGAGCGCCAAATTGCAGCGCTCCACAGTAAGAAGGCGAGGCAGGAGGGAGACTTTGAGTTCACTACCAAGTCCCCCTTTTCCTGCCAGATCGAGGATGAGCCGGTCCCCGCGAGATTCAAAATGCCTCAAGTAGAGCCCTACAGCGGAATGACTGACCCCCTCGACCATTTGGAGAGCTACCGAGCCCTTATGGCTCTACAAGGGTCCTCAGAGGCCGTACTCTGCAAGGCCTTTCCAGCGACTCTTCGAGGGACTGCTCGGCTTTGGTTTTCTGGACTAAAGTCGAACACGGTATCCTCCTTTGAGCAACTCGGCAGGCAGTTCGCCACCAATTTCACTGCCAGCCGGCGCCAGCGACGGACGTCAGACTCCCTCTTGGACATCAAACAGAAGGAGGGGAAATCCCTCAAGGAGTACCTGGACCGCTTTACTGCCGCCACGTGGGAAGTTCGCGAGCTAGACCAGTCAATAGCCATGTCGGCTCTAAAGACTGGGGTTCGCTCCTACCGATTCCTCTTCTCCATCGAGAAGAGCTTCCCGGTCGACTTCACCGAAATGCTGGCCCGAGCCCGGAAGTATGCCAAGGCCGAGGAGGCAGTCGCCTCCAGGCGGGGAGCAATTGAGCCCGCTTCAAAGAAGCAGAAGAAACGCCGCGAGGAATGCGGCCGACAAAGGAGCCGATCCCCCCGTCGAGAGAAGAATCTCCCCCAACTGAGGAGCCCGCCCTGGCAGTAGGGACGACCTCAGCGGAGGACCCCTCCTCGACCGAGGTCTCCACCACGGCCTCGGACGTACCCCGGGAGGTACGAGAACTACACACCTGTCAATGCTCCCCGGGCCGAGATCCTGATGGAAATCGAGGGTCGGGACTTCTTCCGACCCCCGCCTCCTATGCGAGACACGGGGGTTCCCCGTAATTCCAGGAAGTACTGTCGCTTTCATCGAGACCGTGGGCACGATACGGAGGATTGCTTCCAGCTCCGGGACGAGATAGAAGCGCTCATCCGTCGGGGAGTACTCAACCGATTCGTGAGGAACCGACGTGAGGAAAGGAGGCCAACGGAGAACGCCGTACCGTCCGAAAATCCGGACGACAATATGCCTATCGCCGGCACCATCAATATGATTGGAAGAGCCTCGGCAGGAGCAGCCGCCCAGGGAGCACCCCTAAAGCGCCCGCGTACTGATGAAGTCATCTCGTTCTCGGACGAGGACTTGGAAGGGGTCGAGACCCCTCACGATGACGCTGTGGTCATCTCTATGATTGTAAATAGGTTTGATGTAAAATGTGTCCTAGTTGACAATGGAAGTTCAGCCAACGTTTTGTATTATCATGCCTACCAAAAAATGGGGTTGCCAAAAGGACATCTCCGGAAAATTAATGCCCCACTGGTTGGGTTCACCGGAGACTCGGTCCCAGTTGAAGGTGAGGCCAGCTTCCTTGTCACAGTTGGCCTCGCTCCCCGGGAAAGCACTGTGAGGACGGACTTCCTTGTGGTCCGTCCGCCCTCGGTCTACAACGCCATCCTTGGGCGGCCAGGGCTAAACGCCCTTCGAGCCGTGGTTTCAACCCGCCATTTGCTCATGCGGTTCCCCACTGGCCAAGGAGTAGGCGAGGTCCGCGGAGACCAGCTGGTTGCCAAGCAATGCTACATGGCGGCCCACAGAGTAAGGCAACCAACCAAGGCGCCGATTCAGCCAACAGGCCCCTCACTACCCATAGAAACCCTCGATGCGAGGGACACCCTTTGGAAGAAGCAAGTAGAGCCCGGTGAGCTTCTTGTTCAAGTTCCACTGCAAGAAAATTTTTCCGAACTAACTGTGCAGGTTGGCTCCGGCCTTGGCGCCTGCGAGAGGGATCACCTCGTCAGCTTCCTACGGGACAATGCTGACGTTTTCGCCTGGTCGCTTGCGGACGTGCCGGGAATTGACCCTGAGGTCATGGTCCATCGACTCCAGGTGAAGCCAACCAGCAGACCTGTAAAGCAGAAGAAAAGGGGCTCTGCCCCGGAACGACAACTGATGAGAGTACAAAAGTGAAATTTTCATATTATCTTAATTAGTATTATAGCTAATCTTTATTAATAAAATTAATTAATTAATGCTTTATTTGTGTTTGAGTGCAAGTAATTTAAAAGATCCAATAATACTGGGTTTGAGCCCAATGCTTGGCGTTCCGAGCTCAACAAATCCTTAGCGTCTCATCTGAGCCTCACGCCGCCCATCATCCGCACGCAATCCATTTCACTGTATCCAGATGCTTCAGCTAGCATAAGTGCCCGCGTTGTGGCATCAAACGTCTACAACCCGCCTCATTTAAAGCTCCCCTTCCGTTCGAGCAGGATTCATCCGTGAGGAGCTTCCCAGCGTCCGTCATCTCCAATCGTTTCATCTTCAAATTCCCAACGGCAGCGAGGGAAATCGAAAGCCAAACCGGCTCTTTCTTTCATCCATGAAATAACTCCCCAAGCTCTTTTGGCTTCCAAGCAACAGAGAACCGTCCCAGCCATGAAGAGCATCCCAACCGATCGTGGCATCTCCTCAGAGTCCTTCCGTCTCCCCCATTTCTTCCCAGCTCATCCACAAATCCAGCAGCTGTGAGGAGTCTTCTCAACTTCCCAACATAAATGTCTTCCTAGTTTCTCTTCCCAGCTTCTCATCTACCCGTGAAGCACATTCCCAAAAACAGAGCATGCATCCGTGAGGAGTTTCCCTGCATTTGTGGCGATGTGCGCAACTCCCAAACTTCTGCAACGCTCCCAGCTGAAGAGTCCCAAAGTCGATTCAACTTCATTCATCCCGCATCTCAAGCAAACAGAGGGAGGCCACGGGTTCTGCATTCAAATCCATGCGTTTCAGCTGCGACCCGATCCGTATTCCCAGCCACACCTTCAACAGGCTTAACATGCTATAAAAGGAGGGAGGAAGGAGGGGATTCAGGGGAGAGACAGCCGACGGAAGAGGAGGAAGCCAGCAGCCGCGACGGGGGAGAGACAGCCGACGGAAGAGGAGGAAGCCAGCAGCCGCGACGGGGGAGACAGCCGACGGAAGAGGAGGAAGCCAGCAGCCGCGACGGAGGAGGAAAGAAGGAGGAGGAATTCGGAAGCCAGCAGCCGCACGGATCCATCCAGCCAGGCCACGGAGGGGAGAAGGCATCATCGGGTGAAGGCAAGAAGGGAGCTGGGAGAGAAAACAGAGTGCCCTGTTTTCTGAACCAAAGAAAAGAAAAAAAAAGGGGATTTATGCTTTATTTTATTTGTTCTATACTAATCCCTTTTTTACAAAAATGCTTGCATCTTATATGGATAGCTAAATCTAATATAGCTAAGGCTAGGGAAAAGCCTAGCATTTTCTTCATGTATTTCCTTTAATCATCAATTGGATTTTAATGTTTTTGATTTGATTTATGGTGCAGTAGATTGATAGAAATTATTTCAAACTTATATATTTTCTTTGATTTGTTATTTTTCCCGGGTATAACAGATGCTTAGAAATCCATGTAGTTTAAAATAGAATTACTGTAATGCTGCCCATAAAACTAAATCTATTTTATTCTGATTAATAGATGATTTTAAGAAATGCATGATTAAGTGCTAGGCTAAATCCTAATGCCTTAGTTATATTTTTTTGTTAATCTGAATATTATTTAGCCTTTAGTTTTTGTTCACTGTCAAATCCCTGTGGATTCGATCTCGGACTCACCGAGAATATTACTTTGCTACACCCTATACTTGGGGTATCCTACTTTTAATTTCTCTTTTAAAAAGAACAAGATTAAAATCGAGCAACAACGAGCTGCGGCCGAGGAGGTGGATAAGCTCCTCGGAGCCGGCTTCATTCGGGAGATCTCCTACCCGGACTGGCTCGCCAACATAGTCCTCGTAAAGAAGGCCAATGGGAAGTGGCGCATGTGCGTGGACTACACCGACCTGAACAAGGCTTGCCCAAAAGACAGCTTTTCCCTCCCAAGCATCGACCAACTCGTTGATTCCACCTCAGGACACTAACTGCTGACTTTTATGGATGCCTTTTCAGGGTACAATCAAATCCGAATGGCGCCGGAAGACGAGGAGAAGACGGCCTTCATCACCGACAAGGGTACCTACTGCTACAAGGTGATGCCCTTCGGCCTGAAGAACGCTGGAGCCACCTATCAGAGACTGGTCAGCCAAATTTTTAAAGGCCAAATCGGCCGAAATATGGAAGTTTATATGGACGACATGCTGGTAAAGAGCCGAGCGGCGGAACACCACGTAGCTGACCTCAACGAGACGTTCTCCAAGCTCAGGAGATACCGAATGAAGCTCAACCCAGCAAAGTGCGCGTTCGGAGTCACCTCGGGCAAGTTCCTGGGTTTCATAGTAACCCAGCGTGGAATTGAAGCCAACCCTGAGAAAATCCGAGCACTGCAAGAGATGGCGCCTCCGAAGACAGTCAAGGAGGTGCAGCGGCTCACAGGGCGGGTTGCCGCCTTGGGGAGGTTCGTCTCCCGATCAGCTGAGCGATGTCTCCCATTCTTCAAGAGCCTCAAATGGCCGAAGGACTTCCGGTGGTCAGAAGAATGCCAGCGAGCCTTTGAAGAGCTCCAGAGCCTTCTGGCCTCTCCCCCGCTACTCACCAAGCCACAGTGGGGCGAAGTCCTTTACTTATACCTGGCCGTCTCCCCAGTTGCAGTGAGCTCAGTCCTCGTCCGGAAAGAGGACAAGCTCCAAAAGCCGGTCTACTACATCAGCCGGGTCCTCAGGGATGCTGAGACCCGATACTCCAAACTCGAGAAGACCATCTTCGCTCTTATCATTTCGGCTCGGAGATTTAGACCTTACTTCCAAGCCCACACAATAGCTATACTGACCGACCAGCCTATGAAGCAAATATTGCAAAGGTCGGATCGTGCGGGGAGGACCGCCAAATGGGCGGTCGAGCTCGGGGAATTTGACCTCGAATATCGGCCCAGGCCGGCTATCAAAGCTCAAATACTCGCCGATTTCATCGTAGAGTGTACCCTGCCGGACGACCCCGAGCTGCCATCCGTATCCATGGAGGAAGCACCAAGGCCACCATGGGTCCTACACTCGGACGGGTCCTCAACTTCGGGAGGTAGTGGGGCCGGACTCATCCTCACCAGTCCAGATGGGGTGGTGGCCGAGCAAGCCTTGCGCCTCGAGTTTCCGGCCTCGAACAACGAGGCTGAGTATGAGGCTCTCATCGCCGGGCTCAAGCTGGCGAAAGAACTGAAAGTGGAAGACCTGAGAGCCTTCAGCGATTCCCAGCTGGTGGTAAGCCAGATCCAGGGAGACTTTGAAGCAAAAGAGCCATCCATGCAGAAATACCTCCAAAAGGTGCGGAAATTTACGTCTACTCTGAACTCTTTTGATATTCAGCACATTCCCAGAGCGGAGAATTTCAAGGCAGACCAGTTGTCCAAGCTGGCAACCTCCCGCATGAGCGAGCTTCCCAAAGGGACAACGCTCGAGTATCTACAGGCTCCCAGTACGGAGGAACCAGAACCTACCATGTGTATCGACTTTGAACCGAGTTGGATCGACGGGTTCGTCTGCTACCTTCAGGACGGAACCCTACCCTATGATGAGACAGAAGCTCGTCGAATCAAGCGCCAAGCTCCCCGGTATGTCTTGTACGAAAATAGACTTTATCGTCGATCATTTACTTCTTCTCTTCTCAGATGCCTCCGCCCCTCTGAGGCGGACTATGCCCTCCGAGAGGTCCATGAAGGAATCTGCGGAAATCACTTGGGGGGTCGGGCATTAGCTCATAAGATCCTGCGGCAAGAATATTACTGGCCCACGCTCTAGAAAGATGCGACGGATTTCGTCCGAAAGTGTGACCGGTGTCAACGGAACGCTAATATCCAGTGCCGACCTTCAGCCCTGCTGACTTCCATCATCGCCCCCTGGCCGTTTGCCCAATGGGGGATCGACATTCTGGGGCCCTTTCCTCTGGCCACCGGACAAAGAAAGTTCCTGATCGTCTCCATCGATTACTTCACCAAATGGGTCGAAGCCGAACCTGTAGCCCGGATCACCGAGCAAAAGATGCGGGACTTCATGTGGAAGTCCATAATTTGCAGATTCGGACTACCCCGTATTCTTATATCCGACAATGGTCGGCAGTTCGACAATGTCCACTTCAGAGAATTTTGCTCTGAGCTCGGCATTGACCACCGCTTCACCTCGGTTGCCCATCCCCAGACAAACGGAGAAACTGAGGTAACTAACCGTACTATTTTGTAGGGGCTCAAGGCTAGGCTTGATCGGTCCAAAGGACAGTGGGTCGAGGACTTGTACAACGTCCTCTGGGCGTATCGGACTACGTTCCGATTGTCCACGGGAGAGACCCCCTTCAACCTAGCGTACGGCACTGAAGCTGTCATCCCGTTGGAAATTGGCCTCCCTTCTTCAAGGGTGGAGCATTACGACCCCGACACCAATTCTTTCTGGCTCAGGAACAACTTGGACCTTGTTGAGCAGACCCGAGAGGTCGCTAGGGTCCTTATGGCGAGATATCAACGGAGGACGGCCCAATACTACAACTCCAGAGTCAAGCCCAAGCTCTTCAAAGTAGGGGACCTCGTCCTCAGGAGAGCCGAGGCTTCTCAACCGACCGATCAAGGAAAGCTCGCCCCAAATTGGGAAGGGCCGTATCAAATCGCCCGAGTACAACGACCCGGAGCATACAAATTGAAGTCCCTAGAGGGGACTCTAATTCCGCGAAGCTGGAACTCCGAGAATCTACGAATGTACTACCAATGAAACTCCTAGGGGTTCAAGACAATCAGGATTATGGACTCAAGTCTCTTTTCTGCAAGTGATTTGCCTATTTCAATGATTATAACTCTCTTCTAATGTTGGGTCGTCTATGATCCTCAGATTTCTCGACTAAAATCGGGATGCCTCGAGGCTCGACCATAGAGTCCCAAACTCCTCCGACCTCGGAAAGCGTCGCAGGTCGATAGAGCGTGCTCAGACCCATCGACCTGACGAACGATTCCTCGACTAAGGTCGGAATGCCTCGAGGGTCGACCGTAGAGTTCCAAACTCCCTCGACCTCGGAAAGCGTCGCAGGTCGATAGAGCGTGCCCAGACCCATCGACCTGACGAACGATTCCTCGACTAAGGTTGGGATGCCCCGAGGGTCGACCGTAGAGTCCCAAACTCCCTCACCTCGGGAAGCGTCGCAGGTCGATAGAGCGTACCCAGACCCATCGACCTGACGAACGATTCCTCGACTAAGGTCGGGAGGCCCCGAGGGTCGACCGTAGAGTCCCAAACTCCCTCGACCTCGGAAAGCGTCGCAGGTCGATAGAGCGTGCCCAGACCCATCGACCTGACGAACGATTCCTCGACTAAGGTCGGGATGCCTCGAGGGCCGACCGTAGAGTCCCAAACTCCCTCGACCTCGGAAAGCGTCGCAGGTCGATAGAGCGTGCCCAGACCCATCGACCTGACGAACGATTCCTCGACTAAGGTCGGGATGCCCCGAGGGCCGACCGTAGAGTCCCAAACTCCCTCGACCTCGAAAATCGTCGCAGGTCGATAGAGCGTGCCCAGACCCACCGACCTGACGGACGATTCCTCGACTAAGGTCGGGATGCCCCGAGGGTCGACCGTAGAGTCTCAAACTCCCTCGACCTCGGGAAGTATCGCAGGTCAGCAGAGTGTTCCCAGAACTACCGACCTGGCATAAGATCCCTCGACCGAGGTCGGGATGCCCCGAGGTTCGACCGTAGAGTCTCAAACTCCCTCGACCTCGAGAAGGGCCGCAGATCAATGAAGCCTTCCCAGATCCTCTCAACTTCGGTGGGCGTCATCGGGTTCGTGAGAAGCCCGAGCCCTCTGACAAGTCAAAGAATGACTCCGAAAGCCGACGAGGAAACGAAGCAACCCGCTCCGCTATGAAGGACACAATTCTGGGAATACAAAAGGTACATCTAACTCAACGTCCTCCTTGTCAAATTTTATCTACGCGCTGCTAGCGGAATCTCAGTCAAAGTCGGAACCTTATTTCGCCCAAAGTCGGACTACTCCTATGAGTCGGCATAAGACCGATCTCCCACCAACATTATGCATACTCCGTCCGTTAAATCTCCACAACTTATGCAAGTCCTCATAAATTAAGGCCCAACTTGGCCCCCGTACGTGGACTCCGATGTCTAGCTGTGAAAATGACCTCGGCCGCGGGCGTACCGATCGAACACAAAGATGCCGAGGCATTCCTTAAAAGTCCCGGTCCTGCTTACCGAAACCTCGGCAAAGTCCGAGAACGATAACTATGGAAACCCTTGGCGACAACTCGATTATTAGCTCACGCTCCCTACGAAGGATCCGGGGGTCGAATTCGGAAACCCGACTAGACCCCTCGAATAGCGGCACATACAAATCTAGTGCGATCTTACTCGAAAGACTAAGGCCCGACCTCGATGCCTTAAGAACCTAAAGGCCAAACATGGCAATTTCTGCAATTTTAAGATCCGAGCTGTAGGACTTAGAGAAATTTTCTAAAAGCCTAAGCTTGGAGCTCCCTCTAGTTGGTATGACCAGAACTTGAGAAAGCCAAGATATAAAATTAAAAGTCGGAGAATTCAAGATTCCGGCTTCATTTACGACAAGAGAAGGAAAGATAAACACAATGTGATAAAAGAGATTTTTCATTAGTAAAAGGCCAAAAGGCTAAGTACAAAATTGAAGGTCGGCCCTCCAAAAGTTGGGAAGTGCCGACCTCGGTTACAATGAAAAAGAAAAAAAATATATACACACCCAAGTCCTAAGGGGCGGCACCGGCATCCGCGTCACCCTCGGGGTCGTCCACGGTGATGACCTGGGGACCTTCGGCAGGCGCGGGCTCGGGGTCTGTAGCGGGGGCCTCGGCGGGTGCTTCCGATTCGGCCACCGCCGTTGCAGGCTCGGCGGCGTCCGACTCATACAACCCCGCCTCGGATGTCAGGATGGCGGGGATGTCGTCTGTATCAGACCCGTAGCCCAGGTTCATCCTCGGACGAATTATGGAAAGATCGAACTGGGGGCAGATCCGAGCCATCTGCTTCCGGAAGTTATCGAAACTCCGGAGAAACCCGTCCACAGTCTCCTCCTCCAACATGTCGCGGAACTCCTCCGACCCCTTGAAGAGATCCACGGCATTCTCGGCCCGCTCGAGTGCCTTCTTCTCCTGAGCCTCAAGCTGCTCAATCTTGAGGCGGAAGACCCCGCACTCGTACTTGAGGCCCGAGACCTCGGATTGGGCCTCCCCCAGGTGCGCCTCCGAAGCGCGCAAAGCCGACTTGGTCAAGGCGTGGGCGGCCCTTTCCTCCTCGAGCACCTCGACCGTAGCTAGACGCCCGGCCTCAGTGGCCTCCCTCCGTGCCTCGGCCTCGGCCAGAGCCGCCTCCAGCTCGGCAATTCTTCTCTTAGCCGGCTCCAATTGCTGGCCGAGCTGCCGAGCCTCCTCTTGACACCCCTGAGCGATGAATACCAGGGTGTCAAGTTCATGAATGTGCTGCAAAGAAAGGAACAAAATGATCGTGAGTTGAAAAACATATAGGTTCGCTAATAACTTCAAGGAAATCAAGAAGAGGACTTACCCGGGCGGTGTTGCGGTAAGTACCGTCAACGACCTCTTCCAGCGGCAAGTTCCGAAACTCGGCCCGGTCCGCTGGAAGCATCGCACGACGAAATACGGCGCGTGCGACTTCGGCGTCGTGGATAGCCGAACTCCCCTCGGGAATAGGGGAGTCCGGCTCGGCCGACTCCTCTCGGAAAGCCCTAGAAGAGCTTGGCTCGCCCGAGCTTGGGATTGCGGGGCCGCCCGCTTCAGGGCCTCGGGTTGGCTTAGGCCCCGGGCGCCGTAGTCGGGTCACCGCCGGCTCCTCCCGCTGGGCGATGGGGGTAGGACAAAGCGGGGCCGCTGGGCCCGCGTCACTGGCGGCCCGCGTCCGCCCCAGGTCGGCTGCGGAGGCCCCCACCTCTGGGCCTCTCGTCCCGACCGATGTGGAAGCACCGGCCGACCTCGCCTTCTTTCGAGGCTGGGGAACGGCCCCCCCGGCCTCGGCCTCCCGCCTCTTCAGGCGGGAGAAGGGCGACACGTTGCTGGTCGGCATATGAGGAATATCTGAAATCAAAAATTCTCCTAAGTATCAGATCAACGTTAGTAAGAAGAAAAAACAGACAAAAAAGAAGGTAATGCAACTACTCTTACCCTCGGGGCGCGCCGAACTCAGACCCACGCTCGCCAGGGCGTCCTCCCGTAGGAGCTCGGTCAGGTCGTACCCCTTTCCGAGGGCCCATAAAGAGTCCAAGACCCTCAACTCCCTCCCCGAGGGCTCGGAAAGCCTGTTGAGAGTCTTCAACCGAGGGTTCCCCCACCTCGGGTTGAACCCCTACGGTGCCTCGGACGCAAGAAAGAAAAACTTCCCCTTCCACTCATGAATAGAGGAAGGAGCACCCTGGAAGAGTGACATACCGCCCCGAAAGGCGAAGTATAGCCACCCTGCGTCCGCCGGGTTTTTCTTTAATAGAAAACACCGGCGGAAGACGCTCACGGTGATCGAGATTCCATGACCGAGACACAGGGACAGAAATCCGATTATGGTCCTCCACGAGTTCGGAGCCAACTGTGCCGGGACGAGCTGGTACTCGACCAGCAAGTTGTTTACGAACTCGTGAACAGAAAACCGCAAGCCGGCCCAGAGTGTCTCGCGGTGAACCGCGATCCGACCTGGGGGCGGCCGTGTCGTCCTATCTTCCGGTCCCGCCGTTTCAAGACGAAACCCGGGCTGGAAGAAGAACCGGGAGCGGATTAACTCCAACTCCTCCCCTGACAGACTCGACCCAACTTCCTCAGAACCGAGACCCATTCTTACAGAAAAATGAAATGAAACTAAAGATAAAGGAGGAAGGGGGAAAAGGAACCCTAGCTAGTATAGGGTGGGAACCTACGGGACATCGCCGGAAATCGCTCCGGGCACCGTCGGCAAAATTTGGTCGAAGGGTGGAGCAAGGAAGGAGACGGCGAAAAAACAAGGCAACCAAATAGAACTCTTAGGGCAGACTCGTGGGGTTTATATAGACCCCCCTGACAGCCCAGATCGACAGGGTCGGTTCCCATCTCCCGACCGGATTGCGCCACGTGTCGACCTCGGAAGCCGAGGCACCACATTCACTCCGGATCAATGAATCAGGTACGAAATCGAAATGCTGTCCCATCGGATCTCGGGGCCTCATTATGGGTCCGCAGGATCAGATCACCTTGAAGAACGAGCGGACGTCACCCCCGCTCCCCTCATTTAATAAGGCCCTGGGACACGTGGAGCACCGATGTAGCCTCCACCTCCCCAGATCAATGATCCGCTAATACGAGATCAGAAACGTCCGACCTCAGATCATGCCGCGTGTCCATTTTGAAGCACGGAACGGCATACTCATTGATGAGCAGGGAGCCTCGACCACGAAATCGAGGCGCCGCCTCATCGGGCCCAGGGACCCTCATCATGGGTTCGCCGCACGAAGCGATCTCGGAGATCCAAGAGGCGCCACCCCCATTACAGCTGCTTCGAAAAACGTAAGGATACAAGCCCATCATAAGTTCGCTGAATAAAGCGACCTCGAAGCACCAAAGGGCGCAGGTTCCGTCATAAAGGCTCCGAGAAGCGTAAGGGTGCGGACGTGATTCCCTCCAACTTTAATGATAGTCTCTACTTCCCACATCCGAGCCTGCGAGCCGCTCGAACTCGGAAGTCGGGGGGTAGTGTTGGGGGAATAAGGTTTTTCCCCCAGTGACACAAGTACCCCTAAGAAGTCGCACAACCGCCGACCTTGGATAGTCGGAGTCGGCGTCCGACCTCAAGACATCCGACCTCAGAACCTCCGACCTGAAAAAATCTTGACACCCGAGGTCTATCCTTGTCAGCCACCTACTACGACCGTACCCCTCCGAGGTCCGGCCAAGGCCCATATCCTGCCACTGCCCCAGCATTTATTGCGCATGACCCCTGCAAACCTCCAGTTCACTCCACAATTAATGCGGATCTCCGGCTTACTCCACAATTAATGCGGATCTCCGGCTTACTCCACAATTAATGCGCATGGCTCCTGTCATCTACGGACCCTTAGCTCTCCACGGCAAGTCAGCCCAGCAGAGTCCAATCGACTATGATAAGTCTCTGATCTCGGCCTTACCTCCGACACCGATGCAATAATTCGCCCGATCGCGTGCCAGCTCGGGTCGTACGACGACCTCACCTCCGACATCAGCACAATAATTCATCCGATCGTACGCCGATCCGAACAACATGCCGAGTCGTACTATGGCCTCGCCCCATCACATCACAGGTAAACCGACCCCCCTATAAAAGGGAGGCTTTGCTTCTCAGGGGGGGAGATTCAGCACTCTACAAACACTGTTCTTCCTCTTCTCATACATTTTGCCCCCCTTCTGACTTGAGCGTCGGAGGGCCGGCGCCGGAAAACCCGGCCACCGGTCTGTCTGCAGGCACTCGGACGGAGGACGCCGCCCGCCGACGGATCGCCGCTCCCCTGTGAGAACCTGCTGCTCCCTCTCTTCGACCGAAGATCGCCCCCGGGTCCAATTTCCAGCAACACTCCCCATATCTGGGACCCCGAGATCCAAACTATTCTTCACCAATCCCTTCGTGATTTCTCCCTCCGAGATCTGAACCCTAACCCTAGCGCCGGACCGTCCTAGGGTTGGGAGAGAGATCCGTCGGTGGGAAAGGGAGGAGAGATGCTGACCAAGTTCGACACCAAGAGCAATCGGGTGAAGGGGCTGAGCTTCCACAGCAAGCGGTTGTGGATCCCCGCCAGCCTTCACAGCGGCGTGATTCAGCTATGGGACTGCCGGTTGGGCACCCTACTCGACCGCTTCGATGAGCACGACGGCCCCGTCCGCGGTGTCCACTTCCCCAACTCTCAACCCCTCTTCGTCTCCCGAGGTTTTATCTTCATTCTCTCTTCCGATTTCCACTTCATCTTTTCTAAGTTTGGTTTTCTTAGGAGATTGTTTTAGATCTATGAGCATCTTTTAGGAAATATCATACCAATTGGCGATGCATTGCTTCTCGTTTTAGTTGTCTTTTTTTTCTTTTTTTTTTTCCTTTTTTTTTTTTAAGGTTTAAAGCCTTTTGGTCAGTGGTGGGTAGAATTTTGTAATTCTGCCTGAAAATGATTGGCTTTTCAGATCTGTATGTTTTTTTCTTCTTTATTGCACTACATTTTAGTTTTCATTTTCTTAAAATATTGGCTTTAGATCTCCATGCGTCCCTTAGGAAATATCATAACAATTGGCGATGTGATGCTTTGCATTTCTTGCCGGTACTTTTTTTTTTTTTTTTTTTGTTTAAAGTTTGAAACTTTTGGTCAGTACTTGATCAGATTTTGCATGTGTGCATAAAAAATGGCTTTAGATGACACGGCCTTAAGAAAATTGCTATAAAGTTTTTTTTTTTTTTAATGTGGTGGTTCTCGACAATTATACTTTTTCAGCATATTACATTTGATGTGACTGATTTAATGGGTCAGTATGCGGTTAATTACATTCATGCATGCATGCATACGTGGTTGGCATCTCTCATTCTTTGTGAAATAATTTTCTGTATCTGTACTGGATCTGACTGGATTGATGAGTCATATATCATAAATAATGGAATCCAAACTTTGATTTTTTCTTGTTTTAGTCCTATGTAATTTTTCAAGCTGCAATTTTCAGGAGTTGACTGCAAGATCAAGGTTTGGAATTATAAGACACACCGGTGCCTGTTTACTCTTTTCGGACACCTTGATTACATCCGTACGGTTGAATACCATGATGAATACCCTTGGATCATTAGTGCGAGTGATGACCAGATAATTAGGATCTGGAACTGACTGTCAAGGACTTGCATTTTAGTGCTAACTGGGCACAACCACTATGACATGTGTGCATCATTCCATCCAATGGGGGACTTGGTTGTATCAGCTTCCTTGGATCAGATCATCTGAGTTTGGGATATCAGTGCACTGAGGAAGAAGATGGTGGCTCCAGTCGATGATGTCTTGCGTCTGAGCAAGATGAACACAGATTTGTTTGGGGGAGTTGAAGTTATAGTCAAGTATGTGTTGGAAGGTCATGATCGTCCATCCAATCCTTCCTCTTATTGTTTCTGGAGCTGATGATGGGCAAGTGAAGTTGTGGCGGATGAATGGTAATTCTAAAATCCTCTATGACTATCTTTCTGCCTTTACCGTGTCAATATGATGATTTTGATAATTCGTATTTAAAATGAGTAAAGTAAAAGAAGACTGCTCAACCTTTTTTTAAAAAAAATAGAAGTGGAATTTCAGCTCTAAAACAACTGGTATGAGCTTTTGGATGTACCAAAAATTTAATATCATTTGTTATTTTGCATGGCAATGGCTGGATAACTTATGGCCTTACCAATTCTGTTTGGTTAGGTTTAAGTGAATCAAAAATTGCTTGAAAGATCATAGAACTAGAATTGTCATATTCATTTGTTGAATGCTTCTGTGCATGTTAGCAATCAGCATCTTCTACACTTTTTCTACCTAAATAAATAACTGCATGAAGAAGTTTGGTTCTTGAAACTTAGAAGCATTTTCAATTGAAGGAATAACACATACAAGGGATCTAACCTGATCTGCTCTTTTACTCCGTAGATGCAAAGGCTTAGGAAGTAGGCACATTAAGAGGGCACATAAGTAATGTATCTTGTGTTATGTTAAAGCACTCGCATTTGGGATGCTGCAAAGTGTACTGCTCTTCAGACAATTCGGCATGAGCATGACAGTTTCTAGATTCTCGCTGTACATCCTGAGATGAACTTTCTTGCAGCAGGTCATGACAGTGGTATGATTTTGTTCAAATTGGAGAGAGAACGTCCTGCGGTTTTATGAGTTTTTATCACAGAAGGAAAATCAAGTGTGTCCTATAAGAATACCTGGTTCTGTTATCTTGAATCAGGGACCTAGAACACTGTCATTTAGTCCCACAGAAAATGCTGTATTATTCTGTCTGATGCTTATGGTGGGTCTTATGAGCTCTATATGATTCCAAATTATATAGTTGGAAAAGGTGATTTTATCGAAGCAAAAAAGGGTAGTGGTGGATCAGCAGTTTTTGTTGCTCACAATAGATTTGCAGTCTCGATAGGAGTAGCAATAAATCTTAAGAATGAAACTGTGAAGAAGTCTCTTCTTCGTATTGTCACTGATGCTATCTATTATGCTGGGATAGGCAATATATTCTGCAGGGCTGAGGATAGGGTGGTCGTATTCAATCTCCAGCAGAGGATTATTCTTGGAGAACTTCAGACTCCTTTTGTTAAGTATGTCATTTGGTCGGGTGACATGGAGACTGTTGCATTGCTCAGCAAGCATGTGATCGTTCTTGCTAGTAAGAAACTTGTGCATCGATGTACTTTGCATGAGACTATCCGTGTGAACATTTTTGCGTGGGATGAGAATGGTGTATTCATATATACAACCCTGAACCACATCAAGAATTGCCTTCCAAATGGGGACAATGGAATCGTCAGAACATTTGATGTCCCAATATACTTAACCAAGGTTTCTGGGAACAATATCTATTGTTTGGATCGTGATGGGAAGAACAGGGTCATACCAATTGATGAAACAGAGTATATGTTCAATGCTGTGTGGACAGGCTGTGATTGCTTATTTGCAACAGAAAGGGTTTCCAGAAGCTGCTCTCCAATCTGTCGAAGATGAGAAGACATGGTTCAGTCTGGCTCTTGAAAGTGGAAACATCGAGATAGCTGTTGCTTCTGCAAATGAGATAGATGAGAAAGACTACTGGCATAGGCTAGGCATCGAGGCCCTTCTGTAGGGAAATACCAGTGTTGTGGAATATGCATACGAGAGAACAAAGAACTTTCAAAGACTATCTTTCTTGTATCTTGTAACAGTAAGTATAGAAAAGCTTTCCAAAATGCCAGGATTGCCAAGATTAAAAATGCTGTGATGGTTCAGTTCCACAATGCCATCTGGGTGATATAGAGGAATGTGTCAAACTCTTGGAGAATGCAGGTCATTTGCCTCTAGCATATGTCACGGCTACTGTTCATGGTCTTACGGGGGTTGCAGATAGGCTTGCAACTGAGTTTGGAGATAATGTTCACTCTTCCCTCTCTACCTGAAGGTAGAGGCCATTCTTTTCTAGTGCCACCTAGTCCCCTCACGTGCAGTGGTGATTGGCTATTGTTGAGGGTCATGAGAGGAATATTTGAAGGTGGTTTAGATAGTGGAAGAAGAACAGGACAGGAGGAAGAAGAGGAAGCTACTGGGGCTGATTGGGGTGATGATGATTTGGAACTGGTTGATGTAGTGGTTGTGATGCAGAATGGTGTTTTGGAAGTTGAGGACGGTGAGGCAAATGAAAGGAATGATGAGGAAGGTTGATGGGACCTTGAAGATTTGGCATTACCACCCGATGTTAATACTCCAAATTCTACAGGTAATGCTCACATCTTTTTATTTGTTGCCCCTACTCCAGGCATGCCTGTGAGCCAGATCTGGATTCAAAAATCATCTCTCTCTAGGGAGCATGCAGCAGTTGGAAATTTTGATACCTTGCTTAGCTGACAATTAGGCATCAAAAACTTTGCTCCCTTGAAGCCCTTGTTCGTGGATCTAGATATCAGAAGTCACATGGACTTAGATGCTTTTACTTCAGCTCCTGTTATATCGGTTGCTGTTGAGAAGGGTTGGGGTGAGTCAGCTAGCCTGAATGTGAGGGCCTCCTGGACTTGTGTATGAATTATCTCAGCTGGATGAGAAATTTAAAACAGCATATTGGGCCACAACAGAAGGGAAGTTATCAGAAGCTTTATGGTTCTTTCTCAACATCTTGCATACTATCCCACTTATTGTTGTGGACTCCAGGAGAGAGGTTGATGAAGTCAAAGTGCTGATCGAAATAGACAAAGAGTATGTGTTGGGCTTTAAGATGGAGGTAAAAAGAAAAGAAATGAAGGACAACTCGGTTCGGCTGCAGGAGTTGGTGGCCTCTTTCACCAACTGCAAACTTCAGAAAATTCGTATGGGGCTATGCTAACCAGTGCCATGACCACCTGCTTCAAGGGAGGGAACTACAGGACTGCAGCCAACTTTGCAAGGATGCTTCTGGAGAACAGCCCAACCAAAACTCATGCAAAAAAGGCTAGACAAGTGCTGCAGGCATGTGGTGATAGGAAAGATACAAGCCAGCCGAATTATGATTTTAGGAATCCTTGTATTGTTTGTGGGGCAATTTTTTTTCCAATTTACCGAGGGGAGGAGGATGTGTCCTGCCTTTACTGTGGGGCACGATTTGTTCCAGCCACTGAAGGGCAAATTTGTGCTGTCTGCGAACTAGCAGTGGTGTGAGCTGAGGTGTGAGCTGACGCATCTGGTCTGTTATGTTCTCCAACTCAGACAAGATGAGGAAAGGTATTTATCATACTATACATAATCTTTTTCACTGTGGCCTTTATCTTGGAGCTTTTGTCTTTGGCTGGAATATTGATTAGGTAGAAAGTAATGCAATAAGATACGTGGAAATGTTGCTATCTTAAGTTGTTCTTTTTGGTTCCACTGGTTCTTTGAGCCCCCTGGGCTCCCTTCCGTGTAGGCAATCTGTGCAGAGAAGGTTCATTTGATTTAGAGATGGAATAAGGAATACATTTGGTCTTTGGCGAAACTTGTTTAAAGTTCCTAGTGAAGACCTGTTTTGGGCATGTTACAACTCTTGTTCAAGCACCATATATATTTTGTCTGAAATTCTTATGTTTGGTGGAATGACTAAACAATGGCTAAAAAATGAAAGACAATGCAATCATGGCTCATTAATTTTGTGAGGAAATAACTGGAAGTGATACTAGTGATTTTTATTCAGGTTTCATTGAAAGAAGTTGATTCTGCCACGCTGCCTCTACGAAACAACACAAAAAATTGCCTTTGCTTTGTGCGGTAAATTAGTTACTGTGTCGTGCATGAAATAGATGCTTATACTTTTCATTTCAAGTAAACTTCTAGATTACATGGCTTTATTTTCAGTCAGAACAACTTGTGTGGTGGCTCCTTAAGGTCCAATGTATTAGGCTCTTGCATCCTTGAGCCTGGGCCTGACCTGATCTAATTGGGCTGTGTACCTTTCCACTGTTGCTCAGGTTTAGTTGTGAGTGTTCACATAGCAGTAGAGGTGATGCGCCAATCCATTACTTAACTTGAATTCCTGGCTTCATAGCTATTATCTCTTAGCTTGACAAATAAATTTAGAGTTTTGTTTTCCAGCAAGTTGAACTTTGGATACATGGCTTGTGCTATTGGGGCTCGTGCCTCCTATAGCCTCAACTTCCTCTATATCGAGTGATGGGTCCCTGCAACTCTGATTAATTAGGCACCTTTTTTTGTCTTTCTGATGAAAAATGAGCTAGGAACTTAGAAAAGTTAAAATGTGGAAGTTGAAAAATATCAGACTAAAGCTTAGATGCTTGTGATGGCCAAATATGGTCACCTATTTCTATTATTCAAATGCTGCAACTTAGGATTATTAAGGCAACAGCTATTTACTTTAAAGCTTTCTTGTGGATAGTGACAAAAAAAGAAAAAGACCTATAAAAATTTATGTTTAAAAAATAACGAACAATTTTCTCTCTTAATCCTACCTATTCATGATAAATGCTGAGACTTGGTAAATGGGCCACTAGGTAGAGGATGCTTCGTCATGGAGCATTGCGTAAGTTTTAGGTATAACATTGGTCTAGAGTATATATTTCTTCTGACAACCGTAATCACAGCGACTAAATGAAAATCCTTGACTTGAAATTCCAAAGAAGACTAAAAGCGTATTCTAGAATGAAGTATATTTTTTCTGGAGCAAAGTCGAGTGAGATTACTGCCACAATTAATTCAGTTATTAACATACATTTAGTTGCAATAGGAATCACATTAGGCCATAACTTGATAGTATGACATATTTTGGAGCCTGCTACATGGAAATCTTATAAAATTTGAATCGGTGGCACGGTCCAAAACCCAATGGGCCCAGGCCTATGTACGAATCCTAAATTCTGCTCGTCTCCCTGATTGGGGCCCATCCTAGAAGATCTTCCTGTAGGGCGGGATGACCCAAACACTCCCTTACTGAGATTTCCTTTTTAGGTCTTAAAGTAAATTTGGGATCTTTGATTGGAATGATGTAGAGAAGTTTAGAGCGGTTCCTACGCGGGGAGGACATGCTCTTTTGAGATCTTTGAATTAGATGAGGTTGGGTTTAAAGCTAAATCATTGGCATCCAACATCTAACAAATTTAATGACATGAACAATTCTTAAGTAATGCTCTATTTTTTTTTTTAATTTACTGAAAAATAGTAGTCTTTGCGATACTCATCCATGTAGAGCATTGACAATCTTTATATTATTGTCGATTGCTTCTGTTGTTTGATTTGTTGCATCTTTCTTCTCCAGAAAGTTTATGATAATTTTATGCAAGGAAGATTGCATATTTCAATGCTTGGCCGTAGTTCGCCTCTCTTTTTCTTTTTCCAGAACCAAATGGGAAAAGCCCTACATATCTATTATGTGAAGCTGACTAATGCTCATAGTTCTTGGATCCGACTTTCAGATAAGTGGGAATGGCATGCAGGTATGTGTTTGGCATCAAATAGGTGACCTCCACAAAAATCCCCCCTTGCCACCTAGCAAGAAGATGCAATTAATTTTACAAGTACCGGGAGGTAAATCACGGCTCTATTTCATGGGCCAAGCTCTGTGTCATAATTCAAGACCTCATCCAAAAATTTATCGGAAGATATTATTTGTATTTCTTGATTCTATATAAATACCCAATGTAGATACTTAGTGTATAATCAATATGAGACTAAATACACGATTGCATTGATTCTCACATACTTCTTCCATTTAAGCTCCGGCATCCTTGCCATGCAAATGGTTCAAATTCATTCAATCTAATTACAAGCGCCATAATCGGCCAATGGCTATCCCTAATGAACCTGTGTTGTAGTACTCTTAGTCCGCATAAGTCATAGGCTGGATACATTCTAATACTATTTGTTACAGCTCAGAATTTTATTCAAAAAAGTTAATCAAAAGGTATTATTTAAATCTTTTGGTCTTATATAAGTGCCTAAAATCTACCTAATGCATAGTCGATGTTAAACTAAACACACACTCGTATACATTCTCACACCTTATCCTGACAAGGGCTTGGCGAGGCCATGATGCACATAAGAAACTATAATTTACCTAAAGATGCTGCTCGAGGGTCCAAGAGTTTTTAAAGAACTTAAACTTACGTTTTGTGGTATATGCTTAAGCCCTCTTTCAAATCACAACCAAGTGCATGGGTTCAGCATTGCTCCTTTTATTTTGATTTAATATTATAGAAACATCAAAGTTCTACGACATCCCAAGTTAACCTAACACTTGGTTTGCTTTCATTTGATGTTTCCATCTACCCTTGCGTGGTAGAACCCTCGGTTGGAAGGAGTCAAATAGAAGAGCTCCAATTAGATCAGTGATGAGGTAACTCATGTGGGCTTCCATCCATGTATCCACGTCAGTTCTAAAGTATAGACAGAGGGCCGACGACAAGATAGGCTCCGTGTGCACTTAAGAGATAACGTCACCCGAAGCAATTAAAATAAGCCAATTCCAAGTACTACATCACAAGTTCCGTGCCTCACCGTCCTTAGGAGCGTGGGGCCTCTCTTTTTTGTAATATGGGAGGTCGGATGGGAGGGAGCAGCAAGCCCACTTCCGGCTTCTAACAGCTTGCTTCCGCGAAGAATCTCATCAAGGGGACAGGTTTTGGTGCCACCAGTGTTGGAAAAAAAAATACTGAACCAATTCGGCTGCTGAGCGTGTGGGCTTATTTGGCTTCATTCTGCCTTGATTTTTTATTTTCTTTTTTTTGGTAAAATAGATAGATTAAATCATTGGAGTATAGATGCATACGTGAAAATCAGAAAATAAAATATTTGACAATTGAATGGGAAGATTTGTGGACAAATCCCATAGTTCAGTTCCAATGTGGTTAGCCACATAAGACGCCATCTAATTGATTACACTATTAGCTTATATATATATATATATATATATATGTGTGTGTGTGTGTGTGTAAAGTCTTGGTAGAAAGTAATGCGCACATCATTAGCTAGCAAGCTTCTAGAAGAGGATTTGAAAGCTATCTAATCACTATCGGAAAGTCTCCCTCCAACCGAATGTGGAAAGCTCTCAATGTTTGTGAAAGTTAACCACTCCCATTTCGCACGTAATTACATTATTAGAATTGTCATATCAAAGATTCTGACATCACCTATGTAATAAGGCACTATTAGCACTCCTAATAATAAAGCATGCACCACTAAATGCACCTTTTGCTTGTACGATGCTATTAAAATTGACTTTGAAGAAGCAGAAAGGTAGTGGCTCTCAAAAACATAAGTCATCTATAAAGATGCAGAAATTGCATAAAAAGAATTACAGGTTGCCCTTATTATCAACACACTCTTTGAAATAGTTAGCTGGAGAAACTTGCAAACCTAGATCTTAGGTAGAAGCTTTTAACATAATCAATTTACCACTCTGTCTTATACTTTGGAAAATATGGTCATCTCTAGCCACCTAGATATGATAAGCAATGTAATAAATCAAAATTGCTTCATTTTTACTATTATTACTAGAAATTTTTTTTCTAATAGTTTGGCATCCAATGAGAGATTTGGGAAGGTAGAAGATCCTAGAGAGGAGCTTGCTTCCATTTCTAGGCTGCTATTCTACATTGAAGTATGACATGAGGAGCACACTCCTCCACACCAAGGTATAAATCACAATAGCTCGGTATTTGAAACTCATACTGATGTAAAATATCTCAAGCAATTTTTTATATAAATAGAGCGATCCCACCTATCATGCACATTCAAACATTGCTATGATTTAGTTGGAGTTTAAATAAAAAGAGTCTATAAAAATCAGAAACTTTCACATAATAGAATATAGACCCCATCCCAATCTGTCACTACTATTGTTGCCTGAGATTGCAATAGACAAGATTTTATCTTCTAATCCTTTTGCAAATAGCTGAAAGATAAATGGCAGATTCTATCTCCTTTCTCTGGTAATTATAAGTTCTTTTACCATAAATCATGAAGCACATCAATAGATATACCATTACCAATACACTATATAATGTTAGAAAAAATAATTAGAGCAAAGAAGCAAATCTTCTTCCACAAATTGGATAAGACAAAAAACTAGAAATTATATTTCACCCGCGTAGCTGCTGCTATTATCATTATCATTATTATTATCACTATTATCATTATCATTCTCAAACTATATAAACACAATTTAATATTCAAAAATAATCTTCCTCTGATAACTTCTATTAGATTTTTTAAAAAAAAATATTTAAAATATGCTCGACTGCTATAAAAGATATGGATTCTAATACGGTTAAACTTTATGAATAATGATAGTTCTAATTAGATTTCTTTCTTAAAATATTTGAGACGTGCTACACTTCTATAAATGAAAGATTCTAATAGAATAAGAAAAGAAAAAGTAGAGACTAATTGTAGGGAAAAGAATCACTCATTGCATGCTAGTTTTTGAACGGTAGGTGAAAGAAAATGTAAAATAATCATAAATTAACTACTTTAGGTTTTAAGAATTTAGATTTAATAAAATTATTCTAAATTTAAAATTTTGAGCAGTCACGTTGATCTATACGTGCATTGTAACTAGTTGCTTAAAATAATGGCTAGTTATATGGAGCTTTCATGCAAGAAGTTAGAAGCTTCCCTTTATATAAAATAATTTATTAGTTGAAACCTATCATAATGTTCTCAAATTCAATGTTCCGAAGACTTAGAATGGCAGGTGACGGCTGCTGGGGCCGTTCATGACATGATTTCCAGAGTCTATACTGGCCAGCCAATCTTTTAAATTTAATTATAATAATTTAAAAAGTCTTAAATTATATATCGGTTCAATGTAAAATTATTTTTTTTAAAAAAAGGGGTTTTAAAAAGATTATACATTAACTAAATAAATTTATGAAAAGTATCTTAGTTATTTCTCGGAAATATGTTTTGCTAATTCTGGTAACTTAGAAAATAATAATAAAAAAAAGTTTCATGAAAGGAAAACAAATCTTCTATTTATCAAAAAAATTATTTTAAAAAATAAAAAAAAAAGACAAGCAAACAAATAGCCCTATTTTATGGCATTAGGTGAGCACAGAATGATGATACTATATCATATTTTTTTAAATATATACCTATCTGGTGCTTGCAAACATGAGTCCAACCAAATTATATAGTTTGAATGAATCTCAAGATCTCTATTTGTATTCGTATCACGCTCGTATGTAAAGATATATTATCTCAATTGATGTATATAAATACATCCTGTGATATCAACTAATACAATATGAATGCATTGGATACCATTCTTCGATCGTCCCTTTCTACTTTTTTGAATACATAATTTAATATTGATGGCTAACAGTGATCATTAATGTCATATCGGCCTAGATTTTGATATTTGGGTTCATCATATAGGCAGAGATCTTAAAAATTCTTGATCCTTTGTAAAAAATCCTCGCTTTCCTTCTCAACTTGGTAAACCAAAATTTCAATCCATCTCGGTCTTGGATCACCCACCCAGATAACTGATACCTCTAGTTTCCGAAAATCTTGACTAATTTCTAGGTGGGCAGTTCTTATCCTTGCCTAATCCAGACTAGTTCAAAACACTAACTAATCAAGTGGGAGAACTGGAGAGAAGGTCGACACCAACCCATGGGACCTGCATTTACTTGTCCACTCTAACCTAATTAGCACCTACTTTTCGTCCATTCAAGACATGCCGGCCTGCATGGTCGCGTGGAGCAACCCTAGTGGCTTCGAAGCCCGTTCGTGGGGCACCCACCAACCCAGTGGTTGGCCCGCCCTCGAGGCGACGTACTGGCGGGCACCGCGTGGGCGTTGAGTAACAACGTCACACACGCACGCACGCGCGCGCGCATATACAAGTATGGATGCATACATGCATGCATGTATATATGTATATAGATATATAAGTATGCATGAATATATATATATATATATATATATATATATATATATATATATATATATATATATATATGTATGTATGTATGTATGTATGTATGTATGTATGTATGTATGTATGTATGTATGTATGTATGTATGCATGCATGCATGCATGCATGCATGCAGGCATATATGTATATTAGATTTATCATCTAGAAACTTGTCTATAAATACCATATTGGAAGAAACATAGAATTTTGTCATTATGTATTTGTCCAAACACAGCCGTCGAGTTTCTATAAAATTTATAACTAAAATATTTCTATAAAAGGATAGGGCTAAAAAAAAGAAAAAAGACTTTTCTACTATCACCGTATAAGGTGTTTATGAATAAATAATTATTGATAATGATCAAGCAATACCTATTTTTCTGCTAAATAGAATCTATTGAACACATAATTTGCTTGATACTTTTTATGAATGTCAACTAAGGAAGAGTTGTGCTAAATTACTCAAGATAGCATTGTTTTCGGATGTGACTAGGTTCCTTTCTCTGTCCTTTTTCTTTAACTTACTCTCTTTTTAGTAATTTGGAAGGGTGCTTCTTAGTTTTCTCCCTTAGAACACGCTGAAGGATTCATGTATGTTATTTTTAAAAGTATAGCTTTATATAAAGATCATGCATGCACTTGCTTCTATTTTTTTTTTTTTCTTCTGTTACAATACATGCACCTAAAGACGCGTCAACTTCATGGACAAAAGGGTGGGAGTAAAACTGCATGTGTTGATTGGGATTGACAACTTTTGTATGAACATTTGTTGTAAGAATTTTAGCAGCAATTGATTATGTTCTCCTAACAGGAGTGTGAAAATGTGGCATGTTGAGCGTATCCTACATAACCATTATAAGGCTGAGCAAATTTTGGTGCAGTCACTTCTCAAAGACATTTTCCTTAAATTTTTTTTTTTGTTTTTTTACAATTTGGGAAATGGAAGCATAAGTTCCTTTTGGTTCTCCCGGAAAACGACCTTCTTTTTTTGAACCCATTTATAAAGAACTCCAAAAAATAATTAGAAAAAAGTCTTCTGAATTTTTGCCAAAGATGTCCATTCTTGTCATGCGACCAGTCATATCATACAATCTAATTGTTGTGTCTTTTGCTTTGTATATAGAGGTTATGTGTGGCGGACTATAATATATATTGATATGTGCTTCTTGTAGTTAAATTTGATTACTTTTTTACATTTTTTTTCTTGCCAAAATCTTAAATTATGGTTATTTATAAATAATTATTTGTCGATCTACTATAAACTATTTGACCGTTCAATTTTTCAAAATGCTGATAAAAGCACTTCTAGAGTCTATGTCATGCGCCTATAACACCTCAATCAATAAGTTAATTATTTCATCATTTACAATATTATCTATTTATTGGGGTCATATAACTAAGGCGCTAAGCTAGTGGTAAGCTAGCGCACTCAAATGTAAAAGCAAGAGCTAAAAATTAAATACCACTCACGTTTTTTTATGGACTACTTTTGGTGTAAATTGCGTAGCTGAGATACTTTTTCACGAGATGGATTAGGTATTCCTAAATCATCTAATTTAAGGATATTTTATCTACAAAGAAACTTAAATGATAATTTCCCATCCCTAGTATCTTTTGCTTTCTAAAAGATAATATTCCTTTTTTAATTCATTTGACTACCATATTGTAATTACCATCAAATCATCAATATATAAGAGAAAACTTGTAATAACCTAGGACTTTACCTAAAAAGGCTACCTAGAAATTATTTTTTTAGGTTTATTTGTCTTATATTAGTATCCAAGATCTTCTCGGTAAATAATCAATGTGGGACTAAACACACGTCCGTTTAGATCCTAACTAATAGATATCTAATCATTTATTTAAAGTCTTATCGAACTATGCAGTAAATGAGAAATATAAACATGCATACATACATACATATATACATACATACGTATATATATACATGCATATACATACACATGCACACATATATAGATAGATAAATATAGATATGTTATGTGTGTGTGTATACTAAAATTTATATATTTACTAAACAAGTTTGAATGGCTAATTTTTATCTTCTAAATTCTTTTGTTGAAAGATATTGATTAACTAGGAATATGTTCCCAAATCATTTCTCATCATTTAGCTAGAGTATGATTGCTCCGTTGCACAATTTTTACACATTGGCAGTTTTTAGAGAGTATAATTAGTGAAGTATTTTGATGGTTATCACATTTGTCATTGATTGATTTATTCAGAAAAAGTAAAAAAAAATCTTTAGATGCTACACAAAAGTATGTCTGATAGTTAATGACCATAGAAAGAATGCTATGAGAGATGAAACCCTTTTCACTTTCAATATTTAAAAATTATTTTTTTAAACAATTCATGAGGTTTCCGTAGTATTGCCCAAAAAACTGTGGAAACACCAATCCTTTCAAATGTGTCAAATACTTTAATTAGTAAAGTCTTTTTAACATGTTATTTTTCGTTTATCTATTTAAAATTGTTAATTATCACCATAATTTAATACGCATGTTCCACTCATTCCATAATCAATGACTTTGCAGCACGCCTTGTCCAACTTTTGGAGAGTTATTGTCATCAATCTCATCAGTTATAGAAATTTTTATGTTTCTAAAATAAATTACCAAACTTTCTGCAAACAAGGTAAGTAACAGATTTTTATTTGCTGCACTACTCGGAGCTTATGCAATTTACTAAAAGATCTTTGGTTTTTAAATTTTGTTTTAATTTTTTGGGAGCAGGGTGTTATATGAGGTTCTTCGAACTTGGGAGATGGAGGGTCTGCTTCCTGTCTCTTCCGGGGAAGCAACCTAAGAGTCACTCTAATCAAGCAAGGCATCACATACTATGCAAGTGCTTTGGACAAGCTTTGTTTTGTTCAAATGATGCTAGTCTTTAGGTTGAAACCATTCAAAATAATCTATTGCTCTATTGTATTAATTGGATACTAGCACTAGCACCAGTGGAACCCTCCGTCTATCAAGGGTGAGATAAATAAGAATGGATGATTCCAAGGAACAAGCCACTAAGCCTAAATGTTTGGGTTAGCCATCCATTGCCAACTGGAGTTTGCTTGGTTCGATATGTGACATTTAGGACTCGTTTGGTTCGCAGACAAAGAAGAAAAAAAAGTGTGGTCAATGAAAAAATAAAGAAAGGCTTCTTATTTGGTTGAAGTTTTAAAATAAGAGGGATGGAAAAGTAGTATTCCTCAAGAAATAAGATTCTCATGTTCCATGAAAAAAAAAAAACTCATAAGGGATATGGAAAAGTTACTTTTCCATCAGATAGGAATTAGGATTCTTTTTCCAAAACTACTATTTAGCCATCAAAATCATGAATAAGATCTTTTTCTTTATTGAGGGTATAATAGATATTTTAGACAACTTTCTACGAAAGTAAATGCCCAACCAAACTATGCTATGCTACTTTGAAATGTACCATTTTTTCATGGTCAACTAAACACGCCAAAATTATTTTTTCATGCATCATATTTTCTCAAATTAAATTTTTTTAAAAATATTCTAATGAGAATTTTTTTTTCACGAATTAAGAGAGTCCTTAGATTTCATTGAGAGCAACCTACTCTAGCTACCTAAATGGTTTACTAAATTTTGTCTGGTTGACATGGCTACGGTCTCTATAACTGGCCTTGGAGCTCAATAACAAATGCCTAAAAAGATCCTCATATTTATACAACATTCCCGGGCACTCATAGTTTATTCAATTTGGACAAAGAAATCAGATTTTTCATGATATATATATATATATGGTATGGGGTGATCGTCCTAGGATCAAGGGTGATGTGGATGGAGGTGATGAGATCACCGCGTTTGGTTGCACCATGGTGATCCTACGTGGCGGTGATCTTAAATCACCTCCACTTCTCAAATCACCCTCCAACTTGGTAATAGGATACCCATCCTTGAGGTCGAAAATCCAAGATCACCCCAGAGCAGTGATACTGGGTTAAAGGTTAAAGACAAAAATACCCCTCAAGTAGTAGAAAAATTGATATATCAATATACCATCAATATATTATGTCAATGTTATATATATATATATATTATGTTGATGTTATATATTATATTAACGATATATATTATATTATAATATATTACTAATCATATTATTATCCTATTATTATTGAAGGATAATTTTAAATTCTAGTAGAAATATATTATTATATTTTATATTTATATAATGAAAATATTTAATATATTACTATATTACTTCTATTCACCTTATTTTTCTAATCAAAATAATTATTAGTATTAAAAAAATCTATTATAAGTATAAATAAAAATATTAATTCTATAATGAAAAATAACATATGTTTGTAAGATTAATAATTTAAAGGAGTAATAAATATATTTTTATAGAATATATTAATAATTAATATATTGATAAATATATTAATATCTATATTATAATATATTTTATATGATTAATAAATATATGATAAGGGCTACTAAAAGTAGAATATGTGACATAATTATGGAGCTATTATAGGAATTAGTATATTGACTTACATTTTTAATTCATGAGACTTAAAAATATATAAAAAATTTATCTAAGATATATCAAAGGTATTTGTGGTATTATGTGGTCAGTGATCTTGAATCTCTATATCATACCAACTAAGTTACTCATGGATATCTGAGAATTTTTAATCACTGGATCATGGCCTACCAAACATATTAATCTTAGATCACCGGGGATCAAATCATCAGGAATCTTAGATCACCATGGTGATCCTGTTGGGGTTACCAAACGCCCCCTAGAGGTACTCATAATAGTGACCTTCCAGTGGAGGTAGCTAGCGCCATGATCAACTTCTATTGATTTTACCAATCCAAGCTCACTCCAAACACCTTATAGAAATCTTCAATCAAGTGTGAATAGGTATGAAGCTTGGAATAACTCTTGCGTCTATGAAACAGTATTCAAGAAAGCATAACCAAAGAATAACTATACCGGCTAAACTTGCTTACGACAGGCATAACCATCGTAGAAGGTAGCTGTCATAAGCCATTCGTCGGTAGAAAGGCATTTGATATGCATACTTTTACTTCTTCTTTTTTTTTTTCATGGACACAAAGTGTTATTTTCAAAAGATGATTTTTTTTTTGCTATTCGAAAGTGTAATCAAACAAACAATGGCATAGTTCAATGTACACCCATTTTCACAAGCATGACTTTTACCATTTCTATGCTTTTAATTATAAACTAAATGCAGCCTAAGTGGTTTAAAAAGTTTATTAGTAACAAACTGAACAAATTTTTCTTCTATGTCCTTCACATATGTCTCATGATTTTGTCCAAGGTCACCCTCATACTCATTCAATCCTTCAATGGATCGGCTCCTCCCAACCAATTCGGTCCCACCCGTAGTAGCCCAATATACGGTCCTGCGACTGGACGTCAGTTCCCACTTGGATAGCCTTGTCAGTTCGTACTCCCAGTTTTTTAGCCATCATTCAGTACACGCGTGAATCAATGCGCACACTCGCACATATTCGATTCCCTTAGGTTCACCCCTGCACCGCACCAGTAAAAAAGTAACAAAATATAACGAACACCATAAAACACCCCCACTTCTACACCAAAATATGCATTCCAAACATTCCTCCTTTTTTTTTTTTTCCTTTAAAAAACTAAATCTACTACAATCTCCATAGGGAGGTTTGAGCGCGAAATAAGTTGAGCAAATATACCAAACACGGTGATCATATTATCTCTGATAGAATATTAAGCTTTGAAGGTCGACTATATTATCATTGAAAGAGATCCAGTAATAATGATCGGTTAGATTTAGAGTTAACTAGGTGCTAATAAATTTATCTGTTCTTGTTTGATGTTTCGAGAAATTTAAAAAAATATAATTTTTGGATGACTTCATATGTCTATTGTAAAATGAATAGTACTATTAAGTGATTTTTATTTTTATTTTTATGATGGAGTATTTTGGAAGGATACTTTAGACCCAATTGTTAGAATTTTTATTGTGCTTTATGGTACTTTATTTTTTTCAATATATTGGATATATTTATATTAGAAATAAATGATCTGTTCGTCTTATCAAACTAACAGAAAATATACGGAAAGTTTACGGAAATGAAGCGCGTCAGATGTTGGCACGTGTAAATGGCGAGCGCTTTCCGCAAGAACCCACGGAGAGCGAGCCGGGAGGAAAAAGAGAGAATATACTGCTCCCAGTATGATGTACCGCGGCGAATCGTTGGTCTCGGGTTGAGGAACCCTGGAGGTGCCACGTGTCCAACTTAGAGTCGCCGCGGGTGCGTTCGAGCCCTCGCAAGGCCGGCGATTGAGGTTCGGAGTCGTTCGTTAGAGTGCGCCGCGGTAAGTGGAGAGGGGCGTAAAAAGGAGAGCGGATATCTGGACCTGGATATGGTCAGTTCCGTTGACACCGTGGGCGTCACGGTAATAACTTTTTCTTATTTTAAAATTTTTACCTTCCTTTCACTTTTACCACGCTTACAAGCTAAATTAGTTTCCTAAAGCTAAAGCGAGTTTGTGATTGCTGCCATTGACTAACCTGTATGGTTTAAAACTATAAGCAAGTATTTTCTAGAAAGTAAATAAATATATGGAGGACTCAAATTTTGGAAAATAGATTGATTAATCATGATATTAAGGGAAGGATTACTATATCAACATGACATTGAGGGGAGAGTTGGACACCGGATTTGGAGCAGAATTCAAGTTTTTTTAAAAAAAATAGACTTAGTTGGCCCGCCGTAACCCATTGGCATTGCATTTTTTTTTCACTTATATCATATTCATTTGTTAAACTATATAGTAGTTTGTTTATGTCAAACTTAAGATGGAAGCTCATAGTGAAAGCCTCATCAATTAGGAGACGTTTGGTATAGGGTGATTGTCCTAGAATCAAGGATGATATGGGTGGAGGTGATAAGATCACCCCGTTTGGTTGCACCATGGTGATCTTATGCAGCGGCGACCCTAAATCATCTTCACTCCTCAAATCACCGCTCAACTCGGTGATGGGATATCCGTCCTTGAGGTCAGAAATCCAAGATCATCCTAGGGCAATAATCCTAGGTTGAAAATTAAAGACAAAAATACTCCTCAATTTAGCAAAAAAATTGATATATCAATATACCATCAATATATTATGTCAATGTTATATATATTATAATATATTACTAATCATATTATTATCCTATTATTATTGAAGGATAATTCTAAATTATAGTAGAAATATATTATTATATTTTATATTTATATAATGAAAATATCTAATATATTACTCCTATTTATTTTATTTTTCTAGTCAAAATAATTATTAGTATTAAAAAAATCTATTATAAGTATAAATAAAAATATTAATTCTATAATAAAAATAACATATTTTTATAAGATTAATAATTTATAGGAGTAATAAATATATTGTTATAGAATATATTAATAATTAATATATTGATAAATATATTAATATTTTATTATAATATATTTTATATGATTAATAAACATATGATAAGGGATACTAAAAGTAGAATATGTGACAAAACTATGAAGCGGAATTAGCATATTGACTTATATTTTTGATTTATGAGAATTAAAAACACATAAAAAATCCATCTAAGATATATCAGGGGTATTTGTGATATTATATGGTCGGTGATCTTAGATTTCCGTACCATGCTAAATAAGTTACTTATGGATATTCGGAGATTTTTAATCACATGACTATGGCCTATCAAACACATTGATCTTAGATCACTGGGGATCAAATCACTCCAGCATTCGGATCACTTGAGAACTTAGATGATCGTGGTGATCCTGTTGAGATTACCAAATGCCTCCTTAATTTATGCCAATTTGAAAAGGAAAAATGGGGCTAAGTATTTTAGCCACTACTGCATTCCTTTGATTTTTATCAATCTTCCTATAATAACATATATTGACAGATCGTTTTATAAAACAAAGTTGTCTTCGTGCTTATAAAATTATCTTGGAGGTGTTCAAAGGGAAAGGGCGTTCTAGAATTTGTCTTATGAAGACCAAATCAATTATCAACCCACAAGTAAATTGAGCAGCAAATTACCATTTAGAGAATCATTAATTGTCAACTCATTGCCTAAATTGATGTCAAGGACCATTGAAATTTGCTCTTATGTAAAGTCTCAATAAGCCAACTCTTAGAAATTACAATATTTAAACTTGCATTAGTTTCTCTCTTTTTTTTAAAAAAAAATCTGCATCAGTTACCAAATGTGCACGCACCATGGAACTTTATGTTATCGCAGTTTTCACATGCATCCCCTATAAAAAATATATATCACTATAAAAATTATAAAATAAAGATAAGTAATAAAATATTAGAATATTTAAGTATATCATCCTTCTATGCATCATGATTCACTTGCTTTTACGATATCACCAATGGGTACACTTTCTTATGACTATTAATTTCTTTCGCATTCATTTGCTCATAACAAATTTGATTATTTATGAAGGGGGCTGCATGTGCCAATTCTCCAAGATGCCAAGAAATTTGCTGATATGGTCAATTCACCACATGCTATAAATGGTGCACGAGGGTAGGGATGTAATTGAAATGAGCTAGAGGCTTAAATTTGACTTAATTCAAAATACTCGAGCTCAAAATTTAACACGAGATCGATCAAGCTTTAATACTTAACTCGACTCGACTCGATAAAAAAAAAATAATACTCTAGATCGATTTGATTTGACTCGAACCAAGCTGCTCGAATTTGATTCTTGGCCATAATTAAAAATACAGCTAAAACAAAATATAACAAAATATTATATTTAAAATATTAAATTAATATTATAATATAAAATAAAATATATTATTATTATTATTAATATATACATATATATATATATATATATATATATATATATATATATATATATATATATATATATATATATATATATATATTTGATTAGGTTTGGAAGCCTTCGAATTAAGTATTTGGTTGCTTGAGCTAGACTTGAAAAATTATCAAAATTATTTGTTTTGAACTCGAGCCCGATAATAGCTGAGCTCAGGCTTGAATCCGAGTGGAGACGGCACCTCCAAGATAAAGGAGTTAAATGTAAAAAGCATATTTTTAGACGTAGAGTAGGGAGCAAATGGAAACGAATAATTCCCACCTCTGACGACCCGTAGGATTGGAAATATTAAGCCATTCTTATCTTTCTTTTTTTTTTTGGTGGAACCATTCTTATCTAAAGTAACGGCGTTTCGTTTCACAAATTGGAGAGAGAAGGGAGAGAGAAGAGCGAATACGGTTGGCCGGTTGAGAGAAGCGAGCTGGCTCCTCCCCTCTTATCGGGGATAGAGGTTGGAGTCTAGAAGAGAGAGAGAGTCGATAAAAAAAAAAAGCTGAGAGAGAGAGAGAGAGAGAGAGAGAGAGCAATCAAACAGAACAAGTCCAACCGAGCGGAGCAATCAGTCCAACAAGCGCCCCTCTTTTCTCTCTCTCTCTCTCTCTCTCTCTCTCTCTCTCTCCTTGGATCTTAAATCCACCTCCAAAGTCTTCTTCGTAGTATTCTCTCACGGATATCCTCTGGAATCTGGGTTTCTCGGATGCTGGATTCGGAACGATGGAACCCAGCAGAGCAGCCGCATCCACGGCGAGCTCGGGGAGGCCGAGGAACGCCCTCAGGCCTCTGTCTGACTTCCCGGCTGGCCTCCGGGTGCTGGTCGTCGACGACGATCTTACCTGTCTAAAAATCATCGACAGAATGCTTCGCAAATGCCTCTACGACGGTATCGCTACCGGCTCTTTTTGTTCATCGATATCAATCTAATTCTCTGATTCGGTACTTTATGCGCCGACATGGTTTGTGCTCTCTTTATGATTCGAAGTGATTTGATGCAGTGACAGTTTGCTCGGGGGCGGCGGCGGCGCTGGCGATGCTGCGGGAGAAGAAGGGAGAGTTCGATCTGGTTCTGAGCGATGTGTACATGCCGGACATGGATGGTTTCAAGCTGCTCGAGCACATAGGCTTGGAGATGGACCTTCCCGTTATCAGTAAGTAGCCTTGTATGCGGATTAGCTCGAGGTTTTTTGCGAAGTCGCAGGCGGGTTTTTGATTGGTCTTTCTTGTTTTCATCGATGCCCAGTGATGTCGGCTGATGACGGGAAGGATGCGGTCATGAAGGGAGTTACTCACGGCGCCTGCGATTACCTTATAAAGCCGCTGAGTATGGAGGCGCTGAAGAATATATGGCAGCACGTGGTGAGGAAGAGGAGGAACGAGTTGAAGGAGTTGGAGCACTCGGGAAGTGCAGAGGAGAATGACAGGAAGAAAAGAGCTCCGGAAGAAGGGGACAATGCATCCTCGGGGAACGAGGGGAGTTGGAAGAACGTGAAGAGGAGGAGGGACGAGGAGGGGGAAGTGGTGGTGCAGGAGGAGGTCGAGGAGCGCGAAGATCATTCGACATTGAAGAAACCAAGGGTGGTTTGGTCTGTCGACCTCCACCGACAGTTTGTCGCTGCCGTGAACCAATTGGGCGTCGACAGTAAGAAATTTTTTTTTTTCTTTGTTCCTATTTGACATTTGATGTACTAATTGGTTTTCCTTTCTACGGGTCAATCCAATTTTAGATAGTGAAAATTATTAAATTATCCGTGATATTAGATTTCATCATTGGAAATTAATTAGGGTAATTATGGATTCTAGAATGAGAAGTTCTCTTAAATACACTAATTCAGCTGAAACTTTGAAAAGAATCTACAATAGAAGTTCTCTTAAATGCACTTATAGGGAGGAGACCTTCGTGAAGATGAAAAGAGATTCTTTTCCAAGTTTCAGTTTAATTAGTGTATTCAGATGCTTAAAAAGCTTCCCTTCTTACCATGTGACTGTTCAGTCTTCCTAATTTTTCCGGCTTCATTGTTCTACATTCTTTTTTATCATGCCCGGTATCATGCAGAGGCTGTTCCCAAAAAAATCCTTGAGTTGATGCATGTTCATGGACTTACTAGAGAAAATGTTGCGAGCCACCTGCAGGTACAGTAGCTAGTTCAGAAGCTTGAACTAATACATTTTGTATGTGATAGTCAAACTTCTTCACATATATTTTACCTGTTTTTAAGCTCGACTTTACTTGCATCTCTCTCATGGACTAGCATGTAGGACTTCAGATGCTTATGTTCTGACTTGCAGATATTGATTTGCATATATGGTCAATTTTAAGATTACTAAAATCATCAAAGTGCCTTCAGTAAACTAATTTTATGAATTCAGTGGATGTAATGTTTTGCTATTCAGTATAAATTCAATATTTTTTTTTCTGATATTTGATAAGAGAGTATTACAGAGTTAATGAAAAAAGGGCCAAATGTCGTCTGCATAAAAATGACTTTAAACATCTGGCATATGGATTGAATTGGATGCAACTAGATTCGTCTACTTAATGCTCTTGCATGTTGCATGACTGTTTGTAACTGAACTTATTGAAAAATCCAGCTGCTATTGTCCCATAAAATATAAACTGTTCTATCTTTTGCCATTTAATGAAGGCATAGCAGAGATACCATCAGCAATTTCTAGTTCATGAAACAACATTGGTTTACTAATTTCTCTGATGAAGATATATAGGAATTTTCTTCCACTCCTGGACACCGAACAATCTCATCATAAAAATAGTGCTAAGCTACTTGTTATATCAAATTTGTTTAATAATCTCAAAAGGTTTATAGGAGACCATAGGTATTGCTCATATGACCGTTTGGCAAAATTTTCACCATCTTATAATGGTATTTTGGTTGGTTTAGTAATTATCTTAAGAGTTTCTCTAGATACATCAAAAGAAAATAGGTGTGGATCAATTGATTTTCTGATATTTTTGAGATGCAGTGCATATGCACATTTAAGATCAAGGAAACTTGGTAAACACCTTATTAATGTGATGAGGAGAGAAAGAGTCGCTTTAAACCCACAGAGAAGTGCAAGGAACAAAATGAAAGACAAGAAAGAATTTCAAATGTAGCGAAAGGATCCCAATGAGAATACAGAGGACACCCATTAACTGTAAGACTAGTGCTTCTTCTGATGAATATCCAAAAACTTTGATTCATTAAGATTCCCTAAAAAAATAATTTAATCTGTTTCCAAACATTTTATAGCTTGCATCTGGAAAAGGCGCTGCAATGATTTAGACTATTTTTCGTTTTTTCTTTGAGGGGGGTGGTTGAGGAAAAAAGTCACGCATATATCTCCATACATAGTTGGTCAGAGATTTTACAAACCCTAAATGTTTATGTGGACTTCTAAAAGAGATCAGTGATTTTCTGTTTGTTCCTTGATAAGACAAATGGCGTACTCTCGATCAACCATCATCTTGGAAGGTTTTCTGCTTGGATTATCCTTTCCAGAATAGTTGAGTTGGATCTTACGCAATACCATTGAAATCCAACTTTTTCTGTGAGGAACATCGAGACCCCTCTTATGCTAAGAGCCTTCATAAAGAATAAGAAAACATAAACCATTAACTCCCCACCTTCAATTTCTGGTATCCTAGACCCTGTAGATGTAATCGAAGATAAAAAGTTTATTTACCTCCCAAATCCCCTCCTTCATAATTCATCTTTCTAAATATAGATATGCAAAGCATGCTACCATTGTACATTTGGTCTATCCAACCAGTAGTTGAATGCTTGTCTTTTAGCCGCCAATATATGAATAAAGACAATTTTTTTAAAAAAATCTTTAGCATGAACTCTTTCTCCAATCATGTATTTGGATGTGTATTTCTCATTTTTATCTTCATATTTGCAGTGAAACCTGTCATATCATGGTATCAAGGGCGGAATTCTAGTGATAATATCATATACACTGAATTGTTTTATTAGGTCAATCAAGATAACTCCATAGAACTGCAAGAATATTTGTGCTAATTATTTATATAGATGGTTGGTGTTGTTTGTGCGAAATTGTTGCTTTTTTTATTAAAAAAATCTCTCTTTGATATTCTCTATCCGGAGCACGTTGAGTCACATGCTTCACTTATGATCATTTCATTCTGCATGAGCGTTTTTATACATTTGTTACCAATTCTTGATATTCAGCATGTCTATTTAGTTAATGGCATCTTCTTGATGTACAAAGTTCCCTTTTTTGTGTCATTATACGAAAAGTCATTCAGCGATAGTACATTGACAAATCTAATGATGCACAACAGAAGTACCGATTATATATGAGGAGAGTAAGTGTACCGCAACATCAGGGCAGACTTGATACACCATATACAGGGAGTTCAGAAGCAACATTTCGTTCAGTTGATTCATTTGATGGGTTTGATCTTCATTCTCTTGCTGTTTCGAGTCAGCTTTCACCACAAAGTCTTACTACTCTACATTCAGCGCCTAGAAGAGTTACAAATACTAGCATAGGCATGTCTTCCGTTGATCAAATGGGTTTCTTCAATTCTAGTGCACAAATATCTAATGCTTCAAACATAAGGCCTCCGTTGATGCAACAAATTAACAAGCAGCAAATGAACTTCCCTTCTGGACCCTCCACCAGCATGGAGTCAAGGCAGCTTGGTCAGTCACAACAACTGATCCAATCATATGGAAATATGGGACTGCAAGCCAGTGAAGGAGCATCAGTTCTTTTGAACCTACCATCTTTACTAAGAACAAGCACCTCATTCCCTGGAGGCTCCATTAATGCAAACCTGAGTAATTCTTCAGTTATGCAAATGACTCATCGAGGACAGCAATTTTCTCTATCTCAGCAACGGAATCAAATACATGCTAGTATGCCACAACTGCCACAAACAAGGGGACTGATACTAAATGGAATTGCAGGTGAACATGATTCAAGGCTCCCGACAACCATCGGACAAATTCTTTCAAATGAGGTTTCAAGTCATATCTCAGGAAGAAGTGGGAGTAATATGAATGTGGACACTTCATTGCCTGGAGGCTACATGAATGCTTCTTCATATGGTGCAGTTTCTCATGCTTTGTATGCCGATTTTCCTAATAGCTGCATGAATGAATCAACAGGAAGTTGCTATCCTCTTGCACGTAGTGTAGGAGCAACCAGTCTCACTTCAACTGCTATGCCTCCAGTGGGAGATGTCGAAGCATTAGGTAATTCCACTGGCCTAAGAGGGGCGAAGGACTTTGTTCCAAATTATGATCTATTTAGTGAACTTCATCAAAGTAAAAGTCAAGACTGGAAGCTACAGAATATAAATGTTTCTTACCCCTCAGACCAACACCTTGGCTCCAAGCAAAGCAATATTGCCTTTGGTTCTCCATCATTGGCTCATCAAGATTCAAGTGCTACTGTAAAAGATGGGAGTAGCAGGAATACGCGCACTGTTAGGAAGGAGATATTTTCAGTAAGAACAGAAATTGGACATGAGAAAGGAGAGCGCATTGCTCAGCGCAATAGAACCATTCTTGTTGAAAATTCTGTCAGACTAAAGTCTGAAGGCATGTCAGATCCTAGGTATCAAGATGTGCTTTTTGATGACAATATTATACAAAATGAGCTAATGAATGTTGTTGGAAAGAAGGTTAGTATTCTTTTACATCATCTTTATATAAATATGTTGAATAAATCATCCATTTCATATTTTGTCTTTGGTGGTTTTTTCTGTAACTATTGGTTTAATTATTGAACACCATGAACCATAAAGCTTTGCTTCTCCACATGTTTTTTTCCTCATATGAATTATCTTAGATTTCTTGTTTGATACATCAAAAAGTTATCTTCGATTCCTTGGCGTATCATTAATTTGGGAGGAAAAAAACTTTAGTAGCTCTGGAGCCTTTAATTGCTTGTGGAAGATGTTCATTGCATAAATATCTCGGGATGTATTTTCTCTTCATCTTTTCTTTATTTAATATGTACATGTATTGTTTTAGATATTTCTGTCTCACATTGAGGTTTTGGTTAAATTTCAGCAGCAAGAAGGGGTTGTGCAGGTTGATCCTGAGCTTAATTTTGATGGCTATTCCTTGGATAACATTCCATCGTAGCTCACTGGCTTCCTCCAAATGATGCCGCCACCTATGCGCTTCCACAATAAATTCCATAAACTGCTGTCGCTGTCAGGATATAGAAAAAATCCAGAACTTTTGTCTCATGGCCGTCCTCTTTCCCTCATTCTGTCACTTCGGCGACTGTTTGGAAACCATGTCCAGAAAAGAGAGTCCAGATAAAAGTTCTGGAGAGTGGCATCAATCACAAAGACAGGATTGTGCAAAGATGACGGCCAGTATGCAAAGGCATACCTGAAAAGTTTTGAACTTTTGCTTGCTCTAACAAGATAGACCCGGTTTAATGGAGGTTGTGAATTGTGTGGTTGTGGTGTGATCGAGTTTGGTAGTTGGGCAATAGGAGCCTTTAAATACTCTCTTCAATATTTGAGGGGAGTATCTCCTAGCTTCAATAACTAATCTTGTTTCTTTTAGAATTACAATTTTCATGTACAGCTTTCTACTGATTTGTGAAGATGTGGTGCTTTTATTTATTTTTTTATTTGTAAGGTTGCATCATCTCCTTTCCATTGATTCCTGCTGCTGCTGCTGACACTCTTTTTTTTTCTTTTTCCTTGAAGAGGACTGCTAACATTCTATATCTTACACCTTGTTTCTCCAGTTTTCGTTGGGTAGATCATATGCTGTCCATCGGTGCTTTCAGATTGTCTTTTAATGTCGTATATTGTTGTCATTTCTGTCCATCAGATGTCTAACAAAATTTTTTTAAAAAAAATACCGCAGGAAACAACGAAATGCAATATTATAAAAAACGTATAGCAAATCATTAGCGTAAACTACTAAATAGTGTTGTCGATTGAGACATTTACAGGCCTTCTAATGAAACATTATAAATTTTTTTCAATTTCATGCTTTTTTCATCTGTGTATTTATGTAGGACATGAATTTGTGCTTTCTCCTGCAGAGTAAATAAATCAATATGCCGCATGGCAATAAGGTTCTCAAGAGGCATCAATTCAGTTGAATAATATTGTGGTGGGTGTACAGTGATAAGGCCTCATTTAAGCAGTCCTTGTAATGGCACTTGAAGTACAAAATGACATTAAAAATCTTTGCTAAATATAAAGACTAGTGTATTGTCCGTGTTCCTCATCCGTTCATTTGTCACATGTGATGACATGTAAGGAGTTAAAATAAGATGGATATCACGGCAAGCAAGATTTAACAGCCATATTTAATAAAAAAATAAAATGGAAGCTAAAATATTATTCATATGGTGTATATCTTTTTTATTTAATAAAATAAATTAATATTAATGAAAGGTTTTGAATTTTTGATTTTTGTAGTTAACAGCCATAATTTCTGAACTATTGGAGAATAGATAGATTAGATTTGTTAATATTTTTTTAACTAAATTTAAATCTGATCACTGATTATAAAAAAAAAATATGACTCTCAATCTCTCGCATAAGCCCCACAAAATGCGTTGGATTCTAGAAAGACTATAATGAAGAGGACGACACGATCCGAGATCGGAATAGGTTTTTGAACAAGAGCTCTTAGAGTCCAGTACATGTGTGATGGTGAGCAAAGCACAGTTTTCTAATAATGAGATTCATTATTATCTCCATCATGGGATGCCGCCCATCATATGATTCATCCACACCTCATATCCACATCATCTTATGGCCAGTATTTGAAGGGCATCAAGGATTGCATCTGTTTTCCCATATCATCTAATGGTTAAAATTCTATCAATGCTGTCTTATTTCCAAAATCACCTCCAGTTTTGTGTCAAAAACTTTAATTTTATTTCGAAAATTATGCCTACCATGGACGATTTATGAAGGAGTCACAAGGAGATCATAAAGTGAGAAGCGACATGTCTCTGTTTGATTCATGTTAGAATTTTTAGAAGTTTAATAAAGAAGCAATCTAATAATTTGTTTCTTTTCCAGAAGTTACGGAGAGTGATAGAGCATTATGATATTTATATTCAATTGTTCTGTAGTCTGTGATTTTCAATTCAAATTCTCCAATGCCACAAAACTAAAAATTATTTCTTTACTTTCAATCAAACAGCTACTTGCTGAGAGATTGCTTACTACTTCCCATCATCTTTTGCTGCATCACTGTTCTTGCCAAATCCAATGCTTCACAAATTTTGAAATCTCCAAAATTGAGTTTAAGGTTTCATTGTTACTGTGAATGGATACATGGAATGGGTGTGATATCCGACGTACGTGCAACCATTGTCATCACAATGGATAGCGATATAGATGGTTCAATACTCAATAGTGGTGGTCACGGTCGCAACATCGTGATAAACCTAGTGGTGCCAAGAGATTGGGTCTTAATATTGGACTTGAGGGTTGTCCAATCCGTTAGGTGATTTGGATGGATCCGACTGATGGAAAATATTTTAGACCCAGCGGGTCATTCTGATAAGAATCATGTATGATTCAGACTCAATCCAAAATATTTGGATATAGATAGGGTTCGAATTGTGTCCAGGTCTACACTTATTTATTGACATGATTTAAATTTTGTACTTCTAAATCAAACTAAATTTTGACCATCGCTAACATTTCAAAATTCTATGAACTAATGTTTATCTAGAACAGCAATATTCTTCAAAAAATTAATAATCTCAACAGTTAGCCTCTTTTAATGTAGTACGGTTAGTTTGAGTGCTTTTCATTTATAAATAAAGAAAAAGAAGAAAGTCCAAAAATAGACCCATATAATGTATGAATTGGGTCGAGTTGGGTCGGATGAGGTCAAAGTTTATCAAATCTAGATCTGGCCTGAAATGTGGAATAGGTCTAATATTGAACCAGGCCAGACTCCACAAGTTTTCAAGGGTAGGTTGGGTTGGGTCTAACCAAGTTCGGTTGGGTCGCATATCAACCTAGCCCATTTGCAGCTTTAGCTAAATCAGTATTTTCTTGAAACTGCATTCAACAATGGACACATCAACCTAGTCTCCTATGAGATTGAATGATAGGGCAATAGCTCCCTATCAGAAATTGTCGTCCAATCCGATAATGGTAGCAGAGAAGTATTCAAATTTTGGAAATATTCTAAGACCAGAAAACTGGGTAGCTATCAATGATGTTGGCCACTTAAGAAAAAGTCAAGACGAACTGCCACGTGCACGGCATTTCAAAACTTGTAGGTTCTAAAGTTCTATGCTGGTTCCAATAAATAAATAGTGTAGGATGAGGGCTTCGTACCCTTACAGCTTGATCTTGAATTTATTGATGACTACTTTTGTAGATATCGGATCCATGGAAAAGAAGGGAAAAAATAAATAATGTGTGAAGAGAAACAGATCTGAGTCGAAGAGTATAGCGGGGTTTGATCCTTATTAAGATGATAGATTGCTTGCTAAAATTGCATCAGGATCCTCTCCCTCTCTGTAACTAATACCATGGTCATGCTGTTCCCTTGTTGCTTTGATCTTGAACAATAAAAACTAATCTATCAAAGGATATCACTAGTGACATCTCAGTTCCAAAATGCAAATACAATATATATATTTATATATATATATAAAAAAAAAAATTTAAGGGCTCCCCCTTGCTCACCTTTGAGCAATTTTAATTTGTGAACTCTGAAGGCTACTCATTGCCAAACCAAATTTTTGCAATTTTAATTTGTGAACTCTGAAGGCTACTCATTGCCAAACCAAATTTTTGCAATTTTAATTTTTTTGCATGCGATTTTTCCCAAACAAGACATCAGCAGTTCAGCTAGTTGAAAATTCCTGATGCTGATCTCTGACTAGCGCTAATTTCTTGAAATGATCCTAGTATACTTTTCGTACTACGGTTTAGGTAAAACGCAGTTCAGGCTCAGGTTGGTTTAAGACAGAATCAAAAGCTAACTGCTCCATCAGACTGGCACAACGCAGAACTTGCTCAATCTTCCATCTGAGTTTGAGAGATTCAACTTCCTAGGTTTTCTCATTGTGCCTTAGGGGGACTGCTGATACTCGAACCTTTCTCTCAGTATAACGAACAGTTTCATATATATATATATATATATATATATATATATATATAAGTTCTGGTATGAAGTTGATCTAATCAAACTCTGGTTGGTGGCCTTCCATCAAACATTCAAAGGTTGAGCTGAGAGGAAAACCATAAAGCTTTTGCAGATGAGACCACCTACTACCGAGTCTCGTTGCCTTCAGAGAGATCTACTAGAGCCTAGAGGTCTGGTATGTAGTGACAGGAAAGTGATGAACGAGTCTCCTTACTACATAATGAAACTTCACAGCATCTGATTAAATAAAAACTTATTGGTAGATTTTCAGAGTTAATCAGGCAAAATAACATGCTTAATTCTAACAGAAGCTCTAACAGGCATATTTTATTGGAAGCTGACGAGTAAATTAGGTTTAAGAAGGAAGATATTTAGGAACGAAGCAGAGATGAAACTTTTAAACAATTAAACAGAAAAGCCTTCTGAAATGGAGGGAAGGTGATTCTCCGAGGTTTTAATGGAGAAAAAGAACTTTATATAGATGATCACATACTTATACATGACAATGAAAAAAGTGGAGCAGATTTAACATTAATGACTCCAATTAAACTGTGGAAGACTCATCTCCAAAGCTCACTGATTCCAGCCAGCTTAAATATTACCAAAGAACCCAACCCTTACAGTCTGTTCAGACATTCTAACAAGAAAAAGCTCATGCTGATCAAAAAGCCAAACTAACTGTTAGGTACCATTATTTTGGCATGATCTGCTGCAAATTCTAACATTTGGCAGGCATTTATTGAAGAGCTGATAAGAAATCAGTGGAATTTTTGAACAAATTAGATTCTTATTCATCTATTTTCACGAGTCATCAATCACAGCATTAAGCTTAGCACAATGAGATGCCAGATGTTTGTAACCAAAAGCTAATAGACAAAAATGTGCATTGTTTACCTGCTGGCATCCAATCATTACTGGAAAAGTATAAAGTCGAAGGAGATCAAGATAAGAATTTACAGACAGTCTTCTGAAGTTAAATGAAGCCGATGTGGTGAGAATATAATGGAGGACAACAGATTATGCTGAATATTATCGTATTTCCTATGAGTACAAAAGACAACAAAAACAAAGGAACAGATCAAACATTATTGACTCGAGTAATTCTGAAATACACTAAATCTGTTCTTCATCCCGAATGAGCCCAACCAATATGCAGCTATGAGTTTCTCCCAAACAACAGGGAATGTGAGCAGACTCCCAACTTTTCTACAACTTCGTAACGATGCTTGGTTACCGCAACAACTTTTGCCAATCATTTCAAAATGCCAAATACTCATCAGTTTGGTCCATGTTCGTCGATCGGCCATCGCAAGAATCAAAGAATCAGCAGCAGCAGCAGGAGGCATGCTTCAGAGCTATTGGTGGAGCAGTAGAAGAGTTGAAGCAACAAGAAGCAGTACCAAGGTAAAGACACCAACAGCACCACCATTCCTGAAACCTTGGCTCGTTGGAATGGTATCGGGCAACGAGCACTCCTCCCCATTGAAGACGACCTTTGACGGGAAACCATCCCCTGCAACCACATTGATCCCAGGCGTTGCCCTCTTCGTAAAGGAGATCACAGACTGCTGCTTCCCTGGCACTCTGGGATCGGTCGCCGGGTTGGCTCCATTTGTCTCCCCCACAAGATAATTCAACCCCTCCAGGCCCTGCATGAAGATCGTGTTGTTCCCCATCTTCGTCCCATTGAACGAATACGTATCGTCGTAGCCATCATAGGCCTTGTCCATCTCCACGGCAAGAAACCAGTTGGCGAAGGGCACATCTTCCCAATTAAACAGCGTCACCCTCGCACTCCAACCCCGGCTGTAGTCGGTGTTGATGTGCCAATTGATGCTAACACCGCAGTTATCCCCGCAGGGCATCGGGCTTGGGACGTTCAAGTGCTTGATCTCGGCCCAAGCCCGGGCCTTGTCGGTCCGGTTGTCGAACGGAACGAGAAGGGCCTCCGGCGGGAGGAGGAGGGCGGGGGCGGTGGCATTGCAGGTGCGGCCGCCGCGGCTGGCGGGGCAACCGCAGGCGCAGGTCTTGCAGGGGACGACGGAGTCGTTGTAGTACGCGGAGAAGGAGACGCAGCACTTGGGGCTGGCCCCCTTGGGAGTGGTGATGTTGCAGACGACCTGCCAGCTCGCGATGGCGGAGGTGTCCGACTCGAGCCCACTGGGGTCGGGGAACAGCGTCGGGCTGACGCGGATCGGCTGGCGGCAGCTGTAGTCGGGATTGAGCTTGCTGCCGGAGATCCTCCAGTTCTGGGGAGGGAAGAGATCGGTGCGGTTGAGGTCGGGCGGCATCTTGAAGACCTGGACCTGGAAAGCCGAGGAGGACTGCGACGGGTCCATGGAGGCCGGAAGGATGGTACCGTTCCGGCAGCAAGACGGGATGCGGCCGAGGTCGGTGTCGTTGAATCTGGTCGGCGGGAGGTCGAGGATGGTGGGCTTGGCCTCGCAATTGAGGACCTTGGAGAAGTCTAAGTCCTTGAAGTACTCGCCCTGGCGGCCGTAGATGCAGTCGGTGGCGTCGACGAGGAGGGGGTAGGCGCCCTTCATGGAGTAGATGAACTCGTCGCGCATCCACTCCCAGGAGAGGTGCCAGTTGTCGAGGCGGCCGAGGGGGCTGTGGTTGTCGATGGTGACGAGGGCGAGGTAGCTGGAGTCGAAGGCCTGGATGACGTCGTAGGAGATGGTGAGGTCGCCGGAGCGGCGGGGGAGGTAGGAGTCGGAGACGTCGACATCGGAGGAGTTGGTGGTGGTGTTGGGGGTGAAGTCGGGGTTGGGAAGGCAGCAGGTGGCGAGGGAGGTGTTGGAGGGGGCAGCGGGGGAGGGGCAGGAGAAGGCAGGGTCGGCCAGGGAGAGGGAGGAGGGGAGGGGGGCGGCGGGGGGAGGGGAGCCGAAGAAGGTGCCGCCGATGGAGATCTGGGCGCGGATCTGGGAGGGATCGCCGGCGACCTCGATGGGGTACTTGAGGTCGGGGTTGGGGGAGCCGGAGAAGGAGGTGGCGGAGTCGTTGGGGGTGGAGTAGGGGAAGGAGGAGCCGTCGGTGAGGATGGCCGAGGAGGCGGAGACGAGGATCTCGCGGTGGCGGAAGCCGATGAGGAGCTCCCAGGCCTTGAGGTTGGTGGTGCCGGAGTTGAGGATGGTAGCGGTGGCGTTGAAGGCCCAGGCCTGGTCGTTGGGGTCGCGGACGAAGGGCCGGAGCCGCTGCCCCCGCTGGAAGTCGTAGGTGAGGAGGACGCCGTTGCAGTCGAAAGCCGAAGGCGCCGGCGCGGGGGCATCAGCCACCCGCTGTGATCGCGATGGGCGGAAAAGAAGGACAAAGGAAACGAAAACCAGAAAGAGACAGAGATGGAAAGAGGATCTGAGAGAACCCATCGGTCTCCCCAACTCTCTCTGTCTATGTTTTGCTCTTTCTAGGGACAATGGGGAGGATTTGGACTAGATTTTTAGAGGGGATTAGAAGCTGGAGGAGGAAACCGCGTGGGGTGGACGGGGAAAACAGCTGGAGGGAGGAGGCTGGGAGGGGTTGAATGGGTGTCTCCTGGGGCTTTTTTTGTTTTGGTTTTTTAATGGGAGGGAAGGATGCCGGCTGGGAGTGGGAAAGAGGGGAAGAGCTTAGAGGAGTTGGGGTCCGATGGATGCGTACATTTGGATATGTTTTTTAAGGTTCTGGACACGGGTCTTTGGAGCGTCGTGACCGGAGAGAGAGACGGTATGGACGCGAGGAGAGGGGAGAGACGGTAGGAGATTTCCACTGTTACTTAAGCATGTAAAATAGCCTCCTATATCATTATTGCTAATTGTAATAGAATATGCATATAGAGAGAGAGCGAGAGACAGGGAGGTGTTGGATCCTCACTAGATTAAGCTAAAATATGATAACAAGCTGAGGCTGTCAGTTGTTATTTTGTTTTAATTATTTTATCTTTTCCTTTCAGTTTTGAAATGTCAAGAAAGCAACGGAAACGCTGGTTAGGGAAGACATCCGTGTGGGCCCCATCGTTTTCCAGGTTATGCGCCGGTCTATTCAAACACAGCGTAAGAAAGCGAGCAAGTTGGTGGAAGCTGGCATTGCCAATGTTCATGCCTCTCCATGTGGCTCTCCTCCCTTTTTCGTCCGTGCGTTGGTAAAATTAAACTTAAAAAAAGTGGGATTCCAAGACCTCGTCAACTTGATACTGCGCCAACTTATGTCGACTGGCTCTCGGGCCATGCTTGGATTGTGCCCGACCGTCGAGCGCCAGAAATTAAACCATGCTAACGAATGATGAAGAAAGAATACTTGCAAGAAACCGCAGGGAATGAAACACTAGACCTCCCCTCCGCATCGGCAACGAAAGGCAACCAATATTTTGGCTTGGGCACGCATTGCTAAACTTAATTCTCTAGCCTAATTAGTTTTTCTATGAGACCCCGGCAATCCAACTCCTGCACAAGTACAGTCCGCGTGATTCATAATATAGTCTCAATTTTTGTTTGTAAGTAATAAACTTGCCTATGTACAATTTTCATCTACTCTTCCATTCCATAAATAAACTTCTCCTTAGCCCTGTGCCATCGCTCTCTCTTGCATTTGAAAATGTCTATGACCCATTTTGCTCTCTTGTATATCGAAATATTTAAAATTTTGGTGCTGCAAGATGAACAAATTACAGAAAATATAGAAAATTTGCTAGATTGGAAACATTTTTGTTGAAATATAAATATATGGGACAAGTAAACCGACGGGCATTGTCCAAGAATACTCTTTGCACGAAAAGGGCATAATGTTAGTCAAAAGCTGGCCTAACATTTGTCAACCAAGGAAATCAAATACACCTAACTTCATTTTCGGAAAGCGGCTGAGAAGATTTAAATCCAAATTCTAATCATTTTGAACAATAGGGGAGAATAAAAATAGGTCATCCAATACTAGATTATATCTTATAATTATTGATATCGTTTGTGCCGACAATCTCTTGCCGCCGATTCTAAAATGCCGATGCGGGACCATCTTTATGAACCTGTAAGACAACATATGCAAAATTAAAGAACTCACTGGATTGGTTCTGGCTGGACCCTCTAGTCTTAAGTTAGAAAGGATTTGTTTTTGTAGGCAAGCAAGAAAAAAAAGGATAATGATGCCAATATTAGAAGATAGTGGAGTCTTCTTCCTCTTATTATCTTTGTGGATGTTTTTTCGGACTTTCGTACAACTGAAACCCTATATCTTCGATGAATCATATCCGAACAAATTTCGAATCATGCCACAACAACTTGCTAATGTGGTGCAACAATCGACGACGTGTTGTAACCATCCAAAATCTCGTACGCATTTGAGGCATAGACTCTGCTCAGCTGGGGTTAGTCGTTCGAATTGTTCAACTGAGCTGATGAACTTTGGCTTTGATGATCGGCCACTCTTAATCTGCTCGTCTTGACTTTTAAGTTGGCACAGAATTCTAATTAGAATGCTCTGGAGAGTTTTTAAGGATACCTAGATCACCGTATGGACGATGAGTTGGATTAATCTGATCGTCCTATATCACCTTGATTATTTATTATCCTAATACATATCTTTTTATTTGCAAAGAGTACGTTGTTCATACTAGCTAAACTACACCGGAATCGTAGAGTTATAAGCCTGTTCGTTGAATCGTAAGCTGTTGTCCGCGAGCATGCGGAAGAGGGGGTCACGTGGTTGGCTCCGTGATTCTCGTCAATCGTCATATACGTTGTTATTTCGCGCTCTTTGTTTTCGAAAAAAAAACACAAAAAGAAAGAGGCAGGGTCTGACACGTAGAAATTAAAAGAAGAAAACAAAAGGTAGAAATATCACCGCCCGACAAATGGAGCGGCGGCCAAACGGAGGCTTTCTCTGGGAGCCTTGCATGAGCGTGGGACCAGGCCTCGAACGTTTCACATTGCAGCCCTTGTGCCAAAAATTTAAGCTTTCGTGGCTGCTCCGCTAAGCAAACCAAAGTCCCATTCAGGAACTTGGATAATCGACAATAGTTTTCATTGGAAGGTTCTAAGGTTTCATGCTGGCTCCTAAAGTTATGGTCCATAGTTTTTGACCCGTTTCGGATTGTATCTTTCGCCCGCAAAAATATATATATTTTTTTTCACCATGTCAACCGTTGGATCGCATTTTGTATAATTTCAAAGCATTCTAATTTTTTCCTTTCATTTACTTGCATTAGATCTTAGAGCAATCATTGTGTGATCCATTAGTTAACATCGCAAAAGAGGAGAGGATACAACGTGAGTCCTTTTTGACCAAGGTTCAATTCTCCATGGAGCTCGTTTTGCGAATGGACCCTAGCATAATTATGGTGCGGGGTATAATTTCTCCTAGTACAGGGACCATCGCCGCCTCGTAAAATGGAATCAGATGGCGCTAAAAATCTTAGCTAGCCGGCTGTGGAAAGATAGCTAAAACAGCCCCGTCACATTCGCCATCTCTGCCGTCTCATTATCCCATTGATCACCCTTCCATTATCTCCTATTTCTTGAGCTAATTGTCTTAAAAAAAAGGGCTAGACATCGACTGGTGAAGAAAATAGGGCAGTAAACATGTAACACAATAAAAAACCGGTGAAATAACAGTAACTCGTATATTTGTGCAAATTTGGACGAGGGACAGAACTAATGGAAAAAGTGTAAACCAAACAACAAGCTATACAACTTCATGAAATATATCAAAAAAAAAAAGGGAAAAGTTTTCAAGCTTCTGGAGCAAAATTGCAGTCATAATAAACCCCACATAGCCTCTTTCAATTATGTGGTCTAAAGAGAACGGGTGAAAACTTATACCAACAATGTAAGGGATCGGAGATCTTTCTCTTCAAGAGTTCGGGACTATGGGTGATGGAAGAGAAGGTGACAGGCCTCAAGCAGAGGGATGTATAGAAGGGTGAAATATGAGATATGGATAGATATAGAGCTAGAGGCCTCAAGCGGACTTGTCATCTATCCAAATTTTGCACTTTATTTTTGCTAATGATTGTATGCTTCTTGTTTGGGCTATGAGATAGAATGCTTGGGCCATACGGAGCATCATGGAGGCTTACTGCTCTGAATCTAGACAGTAGGTTAATCTGATCAAGTCAATCATCTGTTTCAGTTCGAAAATCAAGCCTTGTCTCAGGTCCACCATTAAGGAAACCTTGAGAGTGGGAGAGCAGAAGGGACTCTCGAGGTATCTAGGTGTGCCAATCACCAGAAGGCAGCTTCAGAGGGTGGATTGTAGCAATATTGAGCATAGCATTATGCAGAGGCTTGAAGGGTGGCAGTCGAAAATACTCCCTATGATGGGCAGAGTCACTCTGGTGAGAATTGCCCTCAGCTCGGTATCGATTTACCTGTTATCCAATACCATTATGCCAAAAGCCCTGCTGATGAGATTGGAGCAGATGTTCAATAACATCATTTAGGGGAGGCGTGAGGGCAGAGCTAGAGTGCATTTGGTGGCCTAGGAGGTTGTTTGTTAGCCCTTCTGCAGTAGGGATTGGGTATTCAGTCTTTGCTGACGAGGAGAGATTCTAGCAACTAGACATGTTGTTAGGTATCTGCTTGAGCCAAAGAGCCTATGGAGTACTATGATGAGGGCTAAGCATGGCACATGGACTATGATGATGGACTTTCAGACTGGTCAGCATAGCTCCTTTATCTGACGGGAGATGTGTGCTTGCATCCCACTGGTGTTACCTAGCATGAGATGGTCGATTGGGGATGGTCGAGTAATTAATGTGATGGATGATAGTTGAATGGATGAGCTACCATTATGTCTTTGGCCCACTATGGTTGACCTAGAGAGCGCGAACGACCTCAAAGTCTGCGACCTGATTATCTCAAGGGAGAGAAGATGGAACAAAATAGTTGTCCAGCATATCTTTGTGGTTCAGTGGCTCTGCCGATTCCTACTTAGGGGGTCACTGATAAAAGATCCTGAAGATCAACCTGTAGGTCAAAAGTGAGATCTAGTGACGTCTGCGACATGTTCAGAGCTGAGGCTACTCGGACGATGGATGGAGGTTGGATCTGGAAGCTCCGCATTCACCCCTATGTTGCTCTGTTCCTTTAGAAGGTTGCGTGGGGCTGCTTACCGACTAGGGATGTTTTAGCTAGACGGAGGTTGAGGCTCAATTTTGCCTATGATGGATGTCCAAATATCAAGGAGTCAGTTTCCCACGTTTTGTTTAGGTGTCCGAGGGCGATTCGGATGTGGAGATTGGCCAAGGCTACTTGGAGCTTCATGTAGTCCATGACCCTGGTTGAGAGCTTTCTTGTTTACCTAAAGGGATCCATGAGGAGCCCTGCTACTGAGTCAGGCCGGCCTATGTGGCCTATCACATAGTCTTCAAGAGTAGTAGGCAACATCTAAGGACTGTGGTCGATGGAGCTTTACTCCATGAGGCCAAGATCATCTAGGCTCACTCCTATATATGACGCATCTGGGATTACAAGAGATAGTTGGGACTTCTGTTCATATTTTGCGGTGACCCAGGTGGTCTTTATTTTTTGGGATCCCCTATCTCTGAGTTTTTTCAAGATGAACTTTGATGGGAGTGCGACTGATGGAGGCAACAGGAGTAGAGCGGGGTTTGTGATCAGGGACCCCAACTCTAGACTTGTCGCATTCGGAGGGTGGTGCATTTATGATATCTCCAATTCTTGTGCGGTGCTGAGGGCTGCCTGGGAGGGTATCATCTATCCAAAGCTCATGTTGGGAGTGGATTGTATTCACCTTGAAGGATATTTGGTTACAATGATCGAGTGGATCTAGGGCCAACACAAATCTAGCAATAGAGCAATAGACATCCACTTCTGCAGGACATCCGCAAGTTGATGATGGACTGAGGTGCTTTTTGGGCCACTCATGTATATCATGAGATAAGCAGGGCTGCTGAGTAGGTCACCTCTTTTATTGCCCAACATTCGGGTGATATCCTCTGGGAGAGTTATGAGACTATTCCATTGCTTTTTCTCTATCTTTTTTTTTCCGACTTTCTTGGATGTAGTCATGCTAGAACAGTGTGATCCTCCTGGACTATCAAAAACAAAAATAAAGAAAAGAAAAATCAGAAGCGATTTTTGCCATCACCAATTCATGAGCAAAATAAATGATCATAAAGACAAATAAAGACAACCACGTTAACAAACCAGCCCAGAAAACAAGTGATGGAGCCCAAGGCTTCTAAGGTCTCTCTCAGCAGAAAATGCAACCTGCAAAACTGTACAGCCAGTCCTCAGTGGGCCACTCTACTGTCTAATGAATTTCTAGCTCATCCCTAGAATCATTTTTCGATTAAAATCAAGAAAACCGAGTTGTTCTGTCATGCTCGTCCTCCAGTGCAAGAGTCTTGGCCTACCTTGTAGTGCTCAGAAAATCCAAAAAAATAACATTCTGGGCTTTGTCCACGAAAATGACAACCGAACACTACGTGTGAGTTGACCCCGGATCCAAACATCCTGGGCAACCCGGCCCAAATTATGGACCATGGACTATAGAGACCAGCCAACCCATAATAGTAGTACAGGCGTTTGCTGCCTACTGGAGTGGTAAAAATCCGGGCATGGGGTGGTAGATGCTTTTCTATCCGACTTGGTCAGGACCCAAATTTTGGGCAATAATATATGCCACAAGGAGGACTAGAGTTTAACCAAAACAATGAATGTTTCAAACAATAGATTAAGAGGATGTAAAACAGCTTTTTTTTTTTTTTCAATTTGATCAAAGTTCGAAGACGGTATCCAATCTTGACATGATTTTAAAGCACTACAACAACAAACCAAATTGTCCAAATTTGAACCTAACTTAACTATGACTCGGCTTTAGAATTTTTGCAGGGAGAGCTACGACTGTCGAAAAATTTATATATTCAAACTCGATATGATTCTAACATGTTTCCAGTCCTGAAGGAAAGACCTCATTTCACCTGAAATCACAGATTGATCCAGATCCGACTCCATTTTAGATTAAGATGAAGTTACATGCCCAGGCCATTATGGCCTCACTAGGTTTTCTTTGAATTTTTGCCCCTCTTAACTGGCTAATTAGTTTCCCGGTCCACGCAAGCCAGTCTGCCTAATAATTCTTTAATAGAAGTAACCCGCCGTGGTATCTGGCCTATAAGCAATTTAAATGAAATGACCGAGAATCTGAGGTGGTTTCACGTAGTTACTGCTTTTGTCCCCCCCGAAAGCTACCTCCGAAATCAAAAAGGCCGACCGTTAGATTCGAGGGACCACGGTTGGTCCATTGGATCCCTTTCAATGAACCAATCGGATTATCCGACCGTTGGAGCTCGAAAGTGGAGCGCCTCCCAATGGCCAACTAGCCAAACCCAGGTCAAACTCGACCGTTGGAGATGTTCGAATTCATTCCCCGCTCTAAGTGGATGGGAGCAAAAGGGCTCTCTCTTATATTCGTTCCCTCAGATTGACCGTTTTGATTGCTTTAGAGCTTCTTCTCTATCTGTTACAAACTGTTTTTTTTTTCTCGTTTTTCCAGCGTATTAGTGCTCGAAACTTTTTCTTCGCGTTTTATCTCTCAATTTTTTAATATATCTATATATATATATATATATATATATATATATATATATATATATATATATATATATATATATATATATATATATATATATATATATATATTAGTTCCTCAATTATAGTTATTAGGCACAACTAGATCTTCCATTTGCTTACCTCTTTTTGAGTTGCAAAATGATCTCAAGTGCCTCTTATTAATGAGCTTTTAGGATAACCTGTTCTGGAGTTGGAAGATTAACACAAGTTTCCAATCAAGCGATGCATGGTAATAAGCCTGGATTACTAACAGGTTTCTTGTTGTTAGGCGTGCAACTCTTTGCTTATAAAGGAGCTTGGCACTCGGACTGGACTTGAGAAAAAAACTTATGTGAAATATTTTACCCGGCATCTGCATTCAGAAAGCAGCTCATATTGGCTAAGGCGTAAGCGCAAACTATCAAATGTATTGCATAGAATATCGAGAGAGTATAGGAGGCTATGATGTACATATTGGATTCGAACTTAAGGCCCCATTCGGAAGAACTTTTGGAGGGCAAAAAAGTACTTTCTGGTCCTCCAAAAGTATTTTTAGATGAAATATGGATGCTCGGTAAAAATTTCAGAAAACTGTTTTAGCTTTTTCAGAAAGCCAAAAACAGTTTTTTGGGAGAAGTTCCATTTTGGAGCTTTTTGAAAAATCACTTTTAGGCTCGGTCGGAAAGCTATTTTTTTGACCAAAATACCCATGATAAAATATTACAGTTACACAAAATATCCCTTTAATAATTATTTAACCAATTTTATCACCTAGCTAGAAATTTTGTTATATTATCAGAAATTAATTTACGCTAATAATTATAATATTTTATACTTTTATTATTGTATTATACTATAAATATAATATTATATTACATTATAATTTATATCATAATACATTGATATGTTATGTTAAATAATTTAATATTATATTAAATTATTATGCTATAGTATATAATATTATATTACTATAATATAATAATATAATATTATATTACAATAATATAATAATATAATGTTATATTACAATAATATTATACCATATCATATATTTATATATTAATATATATTATATTTTATTGTGCTCTGTTGTGTAATACTATGCAATGTTCTTTATGGTTATTTTGTTATGTACTTTTTTAATTTGTTTACCAAACACATGTTAAAGTGGCACACTACTTTAAAAATATAGTTATTAAATAACAAATAGCTTTTTATAAAAGCTCTACTTCAAAAAGCTCTATTTCCAAAAAATTTATTGCTAACAGCTCTTCCAAACGGGGCTAAAGCTTTTAAGTTTTGGATCCCATCATGCGCTACTAATACTTTTGAGCCCAATATTTTGCATTTTCTTAAAAAAAAAAGTACCAAGCAATATGGTTAAATATCAGAATAGATTATCATAAGAAGAAGACTTCGTTGGAGAGGCAAATGCTCACACATAGATATATGTGCTACCATCATCATAGGTTCACGCGCTCCCAAAAAGACCCATAAGTAATTAATAGATAAAATTATTTTATCCTAAAAGTGGATATTATATCCAAGTTGCAGTGAAAATTATTTTATCTTAAAATAAAATATATTAAAAACAAATTTTTTTTGCTGTCAATAAAAATTATAAATAATTAGCAAGGAAAACTATTTCATCATAAATTTACAAAATAAATAAAAGGTGCGACTAAGCCATGTGCATCATTAAATAGCGTATATTTTGTGAAAAAACTTAAAAATCTACCGATAGAAAGAATATTTAGCAGCAATATACTATTCCAACCAAAAATTAAAATCTGTTTACTATGAAAATGGTTTTTATCATGTAATATTATAAAAAATATTTGTAGTGAAACTAATTCATCAATACAAATATTAGACATTTGTATGCAAAAAATATTTAATTGTATTCCAAAATGATTTAACTGTATGCCAGGCTAGATTATGTGTGTTCCAAGCTTATTTAACTGTGTTCCAGACTAGATTAAGTGTTCAAATATTGATTAACTGCATGCCAAGCTAACTTAAATGTGTACCATGCTATATTATCTATATACCAAGCTTACTAACTTAATTACAATGGCGAGTTAACTGTATTCGAGGCTATATGAATTGAGTTCCAAGCTTACTTAACTAATTGCAATGGTGACAAATACACAATACCTATCAATATCATAAAGATCAGATTATTTGCCACACATTCATTATTTTTTTTCTTTTTTTTCTTCTATTTTCTTCTCTAGTGAGGCCGACGATGCCAGAAGAGGGGTCGGGCCATGGCGTCCGCGGGAGGGGCCCAATGGCAACCACGACTTTATTTATTTATTTATTTGTTATTTTATTTCATCACAATATATTTATTTATTATCTTATTTATTTATTTATTTATTCGTTCATTCATATATATATATATATATATGTATGTATTTATTTATTTATTTTCTTTTTCTTCTTTTTTTTCTTTCCTTCTATTTTCTCCTCGTGAGGCCGGTGGCACCAAAAGGGGGCCGGGCTGTGGCAGCAGTGGGAGGGGGCCCGACCGTGGCCAACGACGGCCACAGCAGCTTTATTTATTTCTTTATAATTATTTTATTTCATTACAATATATTATTTATTTATTTATTAATTTATTTACTTTCAATATATTTATTTATTATCCTATTTATTTATTCGTTCATTCATATATATATATATGTATTTATTTATTTATACTTTCTTTTTTTCTTTATTTTATTTTATTTTATTTTCTTTTTTCTCTTTCCTTTTCTTCTTATTTTTTCTTTTCTTTTCTTTTCTTCTATTTTCTCCTCCCTCGAGGCCAGTGGCACCAGAAGGGCTGAAGGGGGCAGGCCATGGTAGCCGTGGGAGCGGGCTCGGCCACGGCTAGCGACGGCTGTAGCGGCTTTATTTACTTATTTATAATTATTTTATTTCATTACGATATATTATTTATTTATTTATTCGTTCATATATATATATATATTTATTTATTTATTTTTCTTTTCTTTTTTTTTTCTTTTTTCTTTTTCTCTCTTTCCGTCTTCTTTCTTCTCCTCTCGCGAGGCCACCGGCACCGGAAAGGGACCGGGCCGTGGTGTCCGTAGGAGGGGGCCGCGGGAGGGAGCCGGGCCACCGCCGCCGGCAGGCCAGCGGAGACGGGCGCCCTCCCGCGAGGCCGGCGACGCTAAAAAGGGTCCAGACGCGGCGGACACGGGAGGAGGGTGGGCCATGGCCGGCGACGGCCGCAGGACGCGGGAGGGTGCCCTTCTTCCTCTTCTTCGGCACGTCCCCACCGTGGGGGTAGGGACGTTTCCGAGGGCGCGGCCGCGGGAGAGGACGGGCCGGGGCCTGCGACGGCCACGGAAGGGAGCTCGGGCGGGGGCAGGCCGTGGTCGGCGGCGGGCGGTTTGGCCTTTTTCTTGTTCTTCTTCTTCGAGGAATGGGAGATCAAAGAGGCGGGGGCATTTTCGGCATTTTCTTAAAAATAAAAGGGGCAATCACGGACCGAGAATTGAACTCGGTGAAGTTATTCGATCGAAGATTTTAAGACCGGTCAACGGAAACTTTTTGTTATACGAGGGTCTTTTGGAGGATGGAAAATTAATTTGCCAAAATTAAAATCTGATTACTGTGAAAATGGTTTTTATCATGTAATATTACAAAAAAACATTTGTAGTGAAACTAATTCATCAATAAAAAATGTTAGATTTTTTTTTTTCATACAAAAACATACCTATGGCAACGATTCTAGCATCATTACCAAAATCAATAATCAATTAGCAACAAGAACATGCCATCCCTAAAGCCTTCATATTTGCGATAATAACATTTTGATATCTTGTTGGTGGAGGCTTGAGGGGCCGAGTCAACGTTGGCAGAGGCCTGAAGGGCCGAGTCAGTCCCGCCGCCTGCCAACGTGGATGCGCTGGAGGAGTAGGGTGGGTTATACCACTAGGGGGTCCCTAAACCCACTGGCGAGGCCCTGTCGGAGTCCGGAGTTGGGCGAGGCTTGGTCGGAGTCGACTCGTGGCGCTATGGGCCCCTGCGCTAGTTTAAGGAAATAAAGTTGCGCCTTCACTGACACCTGCGGGTTTTGGTGTAATGGTAGCGCTTGATCCCAACATATCTTCCTATGATAGATATAGATCATAACTAAGCAAAATTCTTGGATCATAACTAAGCAAAATTCTTGGCAGGAATGAAAGTATTTGGAGCCGCAAATTTGGTGGCAACAAAATATTTTTTTATTATCAAAAACATTACCAAAGAGATATTACACGACAATTTTTTTATTTCATTGCATGATGACACCTAATAGTAACAACTTATGCTTCGTAGTAAATTATTTTCTTACTAAATGATAAATTTTATTGTAGACATCAGATGCGCTTGCTGGTTACTCTAGAGAGTAACATATTTTTTTGAAGGAGGCTTGGTTGTAGTCGAATAAGGCCACATGGACCTCAATGCTTCCATCTCCTATGAAGGAAGGTACGAGGAATATGACTCCCTCGATAGGCAGGAATGATGGCATGAAATAGAATGGACTTCCTCCGCCAAAGTCGAGATCATATAAGGGCAGCCTCAGCCAGCTATCCACGTCCACGTTAGGGCACAGCACCCACTTGTCCGCGTCGGCCGTCGGCGCCAGATCCTCCTTCTCCACGTCCACTTGCGAAGTCTATGAACGACCTGAAATAGGCGTCGTTCACTCTCGCGACGGCGTCATGGATGAGCTCGGCCGCATACTGCAATGGGCTGTCCACGAGATCCCGCACCCTAGCACGGGGGTATGCCCATAACACCATGTTACCGAAGTACTCGCCGGGCAGGCGTGGGTTCATCCTCCTCCGCCCGTCCACCGAGATCCGGACGTGGGTGGTCTCGGACTCGTGGAGCCTACGAGCCTTGGTGACCACCCTCCACAGGTGAGCCATGAGGCTCTCGAACGTGCTGTAAGGCTTGCTGGCCCCTGCCGATGCTCGGGACTTGAGCTTGGTCAGGAATTCCTTCGTGAAGTGCGCCTTGTGAACGACTATGTTGTCCTTGAGAGGATCGGACTTTGCAGCGCCGAACATGTTCTTGGGTGCGAACTCCACCCCTCGGTGCTCGAACTCCAGCAGAGGCGGCACGCGAGGGGTGAAGAACGCGCCCCGGTCGTGAACGGCGAGGCTGATCACGTCGAGGCCCCGCGTCGCGAGGCTCCATGCGATCAAGAAGTTGCCGGCGGCATGGGCATCGGCGACACGGTGGTGCGAGGTGAACCCCACCACGAGAGAGCCGCATGCAAACCGCGTGAGCTGGACCTGGAGGAGCTCCGCCACGCCATGCACCTCAGGGTGCAGGCTTAGCAGTGCCGGCGAGGGCTTGAAGGGCAATACCTGGTCCAGAGTGGAATCCACCGATGCCTCGACGAACCGCACGCCTTCGTCACTGAGGAGGATGACAGGGTTCCCTTCGGCGTCCTCCCCGAGCCTTCCGGCGAACTCCCTGTACTCGGAGAGCACCCTGGCGAGGCCATTCTGCATGACAGAATTGGGAGGAGCTGGTGCACGGAAGGCGTAGATGCTTGCAATGTGCATGTCATAGGTGGCTTTATCGAATACGCTCAGGGGGACATGAGGAGTGGTGGGTGGAAGATTGCATTCATAGTTGGGCTTGACGATTCTCGTGCTCTCCACGCTCACCTTCAGGATTTTGGTTGGGCTTGGCATGGCTGTACTGTGCGTTGGAGGAGATCTGTGAAACTTAAGGTTTGCAGGAGTGGTGGTGGTGGTGGCCTTGCTTAAATAGAGTGGAAATGATGATATGTGTCGTCCAACGCGATCCAAGTTGGTGGATGGTGGTTGTGAAATATTTATCAAAAGACAAGCACTGTCTTTTTTGTTCCCTATATTTAATTTTTCGTTTATTTATACGGTTGACTTGGCGAAGGATTCGCAGAACTGGGTCAGCAGGAGTAGGTAGACCGGAGAAAAGAGTCATGGATAGTTGCTGCTCTAGGAACCTACGTTGGATATTGGTTTTTTTATTACAATTCTAGTGCAAGGAGCTGGAGGCAATAGTAGTAGAAAATATGGAACTGGATAAAGAAACGGTTTTATTTCTCTTCTGGTTGTTTTTTCAATGTGAGCATAATGCAATACAAGAGCATCACTTTAAATAAAGCAATGCATAACAAATATAACAAATTAATAAAATATCTACATAAGTTGCGCTCTTCCTATCTTTCAGTATTCCTTTTTTTGAATTTCTTGCTATCTTTGACTGATATAGTTAGGATGCACCTGGACTTGAAGTTGGTTTGGTGCATTCCTCCAAAGATGGCTGGATTGGCTTGGATCAGATACTCTCGACTGATTTGTTGTTATTCCATGCAATATTTCCACATCTTGTTGGATGTCTTTTGGTTTGAATTTGCTGACCTTGGGTCTTCTTTATCTCAAATAAAACCCTCAGAGTGCTGAGCTGCAAAGGATGCCACCCAGTCCACCTACTTAGAGCCAACTGGGGCGGTTTTTATGCTTGTTTGGTAGAGAGTTTTTTTTGTCCTTTTTCCTATCCTTATCTGTTGAGCTAGAACCGTAGGTAGTGAGTGCATTATATATGCTTGGGTTAAAAGAACACGATATATTGGTCTGAAATGGAGTCGAACTTAACTTACTTCTCAGAAAATAATTTGGTAATGTTTCTACTTTAATAATAATTCAACAATATGTTTCTTCTGTAAGGGAGTATTTTAATTTCTCATTCCATTCATTAGATTTATATAGATAATACTTGCTCATATGATGCTTGCACGGTTTTTAAACAGGTGTGGACATTGGGAAGAAGTGGGTTTCGTAGAAACTTAATGATTAGGTTGAAGGTATAACAAAAGCAGCATTTCATGGTCATGCATTCAGCGGCTGGTAGCGTGGGGCATGCTGTCAAACATGCCACGATCAGTACCCCTTGATAAGATTTATTTTTTCAAAAAAAATTTAGTAAGTATTGTGTAGGACGATAGAAATGACTTAAGATGGTGCATGCTGGTTGGTGCAGGCTCTTCCCGTTTCGGAACATGCATTTAATTTGTGCCCGTGGAGTTGCGTGGTTGACTCACAGGCCACTCTATTTTTCTTTTTTTGGTAAAAACAGGCCACTCTATTTGGAAGGTTTAAAAAAAAAAAAAAAAAAAAAACCCACCTCGACAACATAGATTGAGACTGTAAACACTAGTATGATTCGGAGCCACGAAGATCGCATGACCTCTAATGGAATTCAATTATTGTAGTCTAATCAAGAGAAGCATAAAAATATAGGATAAAGAAATAGAAATCAAGGCTAATCATGATATGTGAACACATTAGTTTGACATGTCAGTTAGCTATGTCATCATTGCTAAATACATTAGTTTGTTATGTTAGCTTCATGATCTGCCATATTAGTTTTTAAGCTACTATATTAGTTTCTATCCTGTCATGTTAAATTGTATACTGTCACATCAACTTGACACATCAGTTTATCATATTGGTTTCTGAGTTGTTACGTCAACTTCTGATTTACTACATCAGTTTCTGAGCTGTTACAATAACCCATGATCTATCACATCAGACTCTGTACTGCCACGTCGACTTTTGATTTATCACTTCAATATATAAACTACCACGTCAACTTTTGAGCTGCTACTTCTAATTTTGATCTAGTATGTTAGGTTCTGCATGCATTCGTGATTTAGTTTTCAAACTCAAGTTGACATCTACGATAACGCCTTGAATTTGAGAGGGGTTGTTAACATAATTTTAGGAATATGTAATAATTTGTATTAGCTCATAATATTTTTTTATTAGCATAATTTTATATCATCTTTTATTATTTTTTATACAAAAACTTATATCAACTAGTAATATTTTTCTTTGTTAGCACGATTCTACATCAGTTTATATTATTTTTTTATATACAATCTGTATATTAGTATATATAATTTTTGAGATATATCGAATATAAGAAACATAAATATAATATTTTTTCTCTCTTTCTTTTTTTGTAATTATTTTAATAAAATGCAATTATATCAAAAAGATTCTTAATGCGCTTCTGCGACATAATAATTAAAGTCCCCTTGGTAAGCTAAGGAACATGGAGTCGTCTCCAAGGACCAGAAGGACTCCACCGGCCTGATGGCTGCTTTCATATTTTTTGGCTGTTTAACATTTCTTTTTATCATATTTGATTGATCGGACGAGAAATGATATTATTATGACATATTGACTTTTCTTTAATGAAAGAGCGAGGCAGCTTTTGCTGTCACGGTTCTTCCTCGCATTGCCGCTCGCCTGAGCGCACCAGGCGAGAATCTAATGAACCCCTTTTTCCTAGCATCTGAGCTGGGAGGCACCATGGGCGTACTATGCGAGCAGGAGCCGTGATGAACCACGTTGTTGCCAGCAAAATCTGATTTAAGAATTTAATAGAACTGCATGAAAAAAGAAGTACTGATCAGAAGCTAACGGAGTTGTGGATTGGATGACTGCCTACATGGTCAGTCATTCCGAAAGTACCATATAGCCCGAAAAATGAAGAGTTGCCTCGAGCACTTCGCGATTTTTTGTTTTCTGACTTTATTGGCGGGAATTCTTCATGATTGGCTTCTCCATTGCCTAATAGCAGTCAATCCGAAGGGGCTGGAATTAGTTCTCCCTTCCCGATAATTGCAAGGCCTACTAAAGCTTCATCTTTGTCTCTAGTCCGGATAGGATAAGATTGGATCTGGATAGTATAGTTTAGGCTTCCCGTCGAACTGGTGCAACATACTAAGTGGATTCTATCCATTAGGGTGATCGCAGAGACCACTTTCTAGGTCTGTTCTATATGTTTGCTAGAGCAGAGCCATCACTGAAACCTTTCTAATCTCAATCCTGCCTGCTGCCTAAGAGTTTCATACGCTTGCAACTTCTCAAGCGACATCTCATATAACACTGCAATTTGATGTATGACCTCGAGCTTGATATGCATGTCCTCATGAAACCTTGGGCATGTGTAAACTAGAAGCAATTTTTTTTTTCTTTTTCTTTTGGAGTTGAACATTAGAAAAACCTGGATTCTTTTTCTATCGATCACTTTGAGGCTGCCAACGGGACAAGTTAGGCCTAGGTCCGAACCAAGCCTGTTCACCAACTGCAGGCATTTTTTAGTTGTAATTGAGCTTTCTGGCTAAACAAACAAAGGACCTTCCGTCAAAGTGAGAGGAAATATCTATGAGATTGTTGACGCCTCCATGCATGGTCTCATGCGGGCAATAAGAAAAGAAATATGAAACCATTTTAGATACACTTTCACATGCTATGCAAACAGAGGGCTTTCCATGAAGACACAGTGGTAGTTGGGAGGTTGGGTTATCGAGTGCCCGGAAAATTTCAAAGGCGAGAAGTGAGCACTCCAGCAGTGCAATTACTAGGCAACCAGTGATCTCTGGGCCAAAGATTTTCTTCGTTTCATACTACACGACCTCCGGTGTTCATATATGTGTTCTCGGTGATTCCAATTTGGATGGCAAACAGCGACATGGAAAGGACATCAGGCCATTGCCCCTTTCGATGATTGGGAGTTGGACAATGGAACTCAGGCAACTGCAGGGCCCCCAAGGGTCGACATGCAAGCTAGCATCCAAAGGTCACTTATAAATGGAGCCAGCTCGGTCTTCAACCAAAAACAGGCCTACAGTTTCTGGTATGAGTGACCCAACTAAGACTCCAGCCCAAAAAAGGCCCACCGCTAGAAAAACCTCAAAGATAAAATGAAAAAAAAAGTCCCTCTGTGAGTACGCTCCCCAAATACATTGGGTCACTCCTGTCAGAGCGATTCCCATATAATAAAAGATTTGATCGATCATCAGATAGTACATTTTTTTCGGTGATTTTAGTTATCTTCGTAAGGTTACTCTTCTGAGCTTTTTCTAATTTTCTTCTCATGCTTCGGTGTAATTCCCTCGTGCTGTGCTGAGTCTAGGATGAATGTTGCTCATACAGCATTATTATCTAGTCCTTGACAATTAAAAATAACTTAAATGATAGGATCCAAAGGGAAGGTGGCGTACTCTTTTGTATTATATGTCGAGAAAAAAGCGTTTTAGTCTAAGCTTGTATGATTTAACCTGGATAAGTATTATGATTACCCTGCTTCCTGTGCAGTGTATATTCCCTCGAGAATTGCTTCCCTTGTAATGTACAAAACATTATTCTTGTGCGAGTTTGCTCGCTCTTACCTCCTACGCATGATGGCTGTCTTACCTATTTGATATCAAGTCCAATGCAGCAATGCACAATCATACAAATGATTCTTCTTCTTCTTCTTCTTTTTTCTTCAGTCCAAAACTCAAATTTATGTGTCTATATGCCACACCCCGAACCCATCATCTGGGTTCGGCATGCGACGCGGCCGCACACTCCGTAGGGCAGAGCTCTAGAGAATATGCTAGGCCTGAAAATTTAATACAACCTCAATATCCGTAAGCAAGAATGATCTCAATTCATACCAAACAGCAAAGTTGATCCAATTATAAAATTTGATCATCTAATCAGTATCAATAATGCTCTATCTAGTCATCCCCATCATCTGGTATCTCAACTATAGCTATATACTATGCAACCTGCAACTCTGAAAAAGAAAAAGAGGAAGAGATTGTGAGCTTTACAGCCTAGTAAGAATCCCCACACTTCCACACCAACACAATAATAATATTATAAATTTAAAAATTGTAAGAAATTATTATACACACTAGGAAATTACAAATCAGCTATCAATAAGGCTCGAATAATTAATATAAATTTATACATAAAAAATCAATAGAAATCCAGCTACTTAAGAGTGATATACCATACGACATCTCATAAATCTTGATTAGTGTTTTCAATGCTTTTCATTCCATTCCTTTTTAATTTGATCCGGATAAATTATCTTTTCAACTTTAGACCAAATCTTGGTCATATTTTCCAGCCTATGATAGAACCTTCCAAGGTGTCATATTTCCAGCCTGGGACGGGGCTTGCTATAGTTTCGCATTTCCGGCTTGTGATGGACTTACCAAAGTATCACATTTCCAACTTGTGACGAAGCTTGCCATAGTAACGAGATAAGCCAAAAATTCTTGTTTATTCAATCCAATTCACATCCACACATCAATTCCTTTTTATTTTCGCCTTTAGGCTAACCACGATCACGTTTTCCACCCGTGACAGGACAATCAATGTAACATGGTTAGTCTAGAGCACCACATCTATTAATCCGATTATGCAAGTGTAAGTTATGCCCATATATGCATCCATCATACTCTCAATCACAGACATACATGATCAGAATATGATTTGATACAGAAACCATCATAAAACTATTCTTACTTCTTACTTATCTAGATTATTAACATATCATACATATATAGGTACAAAAATATCTATATCATACAGGTCAGTGTATAAGGATTCTTATCTTTTTACTGACAGTCCAAATAGACTAATACTTGCCCGCACCCCGATCAACGAACCAGGGTGCGCAGAACCCTGCTCAATGTCCTCTTGCCCAGAAAATTGTTCTCCTACAGAACCATATCAATATCAAAAAACATTCGAGGTATCCGACAACCCAGAATTCTCAACTAGTACACTAAAGGGTCTATCACATAGTAATCTCAAACTACCACCCAATCATTTTAATCAAGAATTTCTTCGAATCGACTAGAGAAACCCGAAAACTCGGGACCCCTCATACGGCTGCATAACGTCGACTTGAAACCTTTCCTATAGCTACATAATGCCGACCCGAGACCAATACCGACTCGAAGCTCCAGGTCACAACGCTAGCTAGAACCACTCTAAGGGTCAGCCCGATTTGACAAAGTACCTAGACCCGTCACTGGTCCACTAAAACATGTAGAAAAAGAATGAGTAGAGAGAGATAGAGTGATAAAGAGAGAAAAATAGAGAGAGAAATAATTCAGGTAGAAAGAGAAACAAGAGAGAAAAGAGAGAAAAGTAGAGAGAGAAGACAGAATGCCTTCTTCCTCTTCTCAAAATTGGGGAGAGTCTCTCTCCCTCTTCTTCTCAAACCGAGCAATGGAAGAGAGAGAAAGAACGGAGATTGCTCGGGGTGAAGGCTTTGGAGGGAGAGAGCCCTCTCTTTATAGAGGAGCTCTATGGTTCCGGCGGCCCTAGGACTCCGACTCCTAGTTGGAAAAGTTGAAGGAGAAGAAGACTCCAATCGGAGTCTCTTCTCTCTTGCCTCGCGCTATAGGGCACGATTTGCCCTAGGCTAGCCTCTTTCGGGCCGGCTCGCAAGCCCAAAGGCTAGGCTGGATTAGGATGTGTTGCTACGGTATATGAATTTAGTAAATTGATTTATTATTTTAGAAACCTTTGCATTTTGGGCACTTAGAAACCCAAATATAGCTTGGTAGTGCATGTTGCCCATGTATACATAAAAAATAGCAGATACAATGAGGTGTGCTTGTATAAGAATCCATCATTTCTTGATGCAAGGTTCCCCATCGGTATCCCACATTTTTTACACTATTTCCCTTGCTTCGTCCCACATCAATCTCCCAGCATTGCAAATATTTTAGACACCATAGCACAAGAGCCGAACCACTGAGCTGAAACTAATAATAAGAATTTTTAATGGACCCACTTGCACGGTCTCGGGCTCTTGGATGGTTGTCGGTAGCTGTAAAGGTTGGATTCTTTTCTGCTCCCTCCTCTGAAGAACTTCTCCACCATGAGTGCATTGACAAATGGGAGCCAGAGACTCAGAGCCACACACGGTGATTTGTGTTTTAAAAGTGTGCAGTAATGGCAGACCTAAAGGCCGATGGAGCCAATTCCAAGACCTCTCTCAACTAAGAGATGCCAGGCTGGGAGGCTTGGGATGCCTCGCCTGACCTACCTGAGAGCTTTGAAAAGAGGGAAAGAGAACAAATGGTCTGAGAGCATCCAACACCAAAGATTGCAAATATAAAGGGTTGGTAGAGCACTCTGTCACCAAGACCATCAGCTTAATTTATCAAGGTGGCTGGCTCAGAGGACAGGCGATTAGCTACCGGCTCTCATAATGGAACCACTCAATGTGAGGTTGGACCCACTTTAACTTGGTGACTCCACTTAGTTGTGTACCGAGTTGGTGGTACGTAGAGAAGGCTGCGTGCTGCGTTCCAGATTGTCAGAGATGAATTAACGGGATCTTTTGAAGGGGGCACCCAACAGATGTCTGAGATGAAACATTACTTAAAATGTATGTGACTTTTTGGTGAAAAAATGCATTTGATTGTAAGCTAAATGCCTATGGAATGAAAAGGTCTTTAAATGTTTTAGAGAAAAAGCTGCTTAGAGCGCTTCGTGACTCGTTAAATTTTGATTTTTTTGAATGTATTCATACTAAGTCATGTATGGATTATCCAGTTGCAAATAAAAAAAATCTTTAAATTTTTGAAATATTTTTTTTGCCATATGGTTCACAATTAGTCGGTACATCAATATCTTCCTTTTGCTATGAATTCCATAAATTAAGATGAATCAGAGGTACTCTTTTTCTTGCACAATGTCATGGGTCAAGAATTTTTATTTCTTCCATGTAGGTATAGCCAATGGAATAACGTAATTTTTGTTTTCTTTTTTTTTCTTCCTCGAGATGATGTCACTGAATAAATCTTTAATGAAGTGAGTGTCTGGCTTAGTGGTGCATAGCATTATAACCATTCAGAATGCTGTCCTATGTTCTACATAAGCTGCTATGATATACATATCTTGGCATGTAGGTTGGTGAATATATTAACCAATAAAAGATCAAATTTGGTAATGAACATGTTGTTAGTATGCATCAGCAAGAGATGCTCTGAACACAAAACGCCACATCAGAAGGATTGTTGTTTTTTAAGGCATGCCCCTTTATAATATATTATCTACGAATTTGATTTAAACTCTCCCCATTTAATAAATTCAAGGAGAAGGTCATGTTGGCATAAGGTTTGGTATGTCACAGTAGACGCTTTTATTTGAATGATTAGAGTAGATATATGCATTTAAAACACTATCAGGAAAGGGAAAAATTATTAGATTATCAACGTCTGAAAGAGAGATTATTAAGTATGGAAGAGAAGAAGGAAGTAGATTTTTACTCAAACTCCTTAATATGTTCATTTAGCTTACAACCATATATCATATGGTCTCTTGACGATTAAGAATCTGCCAAAAAGGAAGATCAGCTAACCGTCGTGCGAAGATCTGAAATCAGCAACAAAACTTTCTGAATTCCTCTACTAACCAATCCGTTACCAGTTTTTGCAAACTTACACCACTTTCAAACATCGCGTTATAGACTATGATTCAAGGTTAGTTTTAGCTTATACTATCTCAGATGCTTTCCATAGTTTAACCACGAATAGCTAATAAAATTTTATTTCATTATCATTATGCACCTTGCTTATGCAGAACATGCTTGATTAATCCTCCAACCATGTTTTACTGAGAGGCTAAGCATTCATGTTAAAAGAAATTTGAACCAGATAAAAATCTTATTTTAAACTACAAGCATATAACATAATGATATAGGTTCTGGCAAAATATCATCTTTAGCTGTTTCAAGAAAAATGGTGATGGAATAGTTCTGGAAAGGATCCAGGATTTACAGAGCCATCACAGTCAATACCAATTCTTGCCTAGACATATATATATATATATATATATATATATATATATATATATATATATATATATATATATATATATATATATATATATATATAATGGGTAAGGTTGGTGCCCCAAGTAAAATCCATTTACCATTTAGGAAGGGAGAGAGAGGTACGTTAGAGCTATATGAATTGCCGTTTTCAACTAAAACAAAAAAAAGAGGAAGGGAGGGAGAGGTGGCAAACCTAAAGCGTGTCATCAAAAACTTCTAAAACAAATTAAAGACTATACCAACGACTGGAGAACTAACTAGGAATTAGGAAATGACTTGCATAGATTTCTTTGTCTACCTGGAAAGCAGTCGTGCCACTTGGACTATTTATTTAAGACGGAAACATGGTGCCGTCCACGGTTCTAAAATAGCTCGATGACAGAAAGGCAGGATAAAGACAGGAGTTCTAGAAGCAGGGGTTGCTAAATTATATTGCTCAACCTCGATTCTTGTAACTATTAAAGCTCTTGCTTCGCCTTTGGATTCCTCCCGTCTCTGTGACGCGTCCGGAGTGCGCGGCCACGCACGGCTGATCCTCTCCTTGCATCAACTGATACCTCTAGTATGGGTCTCTCGTTACTTCGTCCACAAAGTTTGGATCTCGACCCAACGGGGTTTCTTAGGTTTTGCTCTTGACCTAGTCTTGACTCAATTCTTGCAACAGACCAACAGCATCATACCTTTGAGCAGTTCAAGCCAGGACTTACGACGGTCTCTACCTCTCTAGAGCTTATCCAGCCGGTAATCAAGAGTTTGAATAATTATATCCTACACGACGTGCACCATATGGCTATGCACGTTACCACTCATAGTCACTCGTTCATCTGGGCTCGTTCATCTGGACTCGTTCATCAAGTGTTCATCTCGATGCACCACTATAGGAGCAAACATACATTTGTGACCGGTGGCATGCACGGCTTCATGATGCAGGCGGTGCAGGATATAGTTTGCCCAAGACATGCCCCTAAATTTGTGGCCCAAGTAAAGATAGATTGAGCTGGCTTGCTGGACCTAGAATGCTACATAGAACCAAGTGGAATCACCCTAAAAGTAAAATATTCTGGAGCAAGTAGCATTTATAATCCAAATATTTCAAGCAAAATCTTAGATTGTGATTAACATATCAGTTGGAGGACAGGTCCAGAAGCGCAGTGGTACAACTTTTGATACGTAGAAACAGAAGCCGGAACACCACAACCGCCGACATCACGGGCCCGTTGATCTCAACCCACCAACCGACGGGCCCACTGGCTCGCTCGTTGGACCACCATCGCAATAGCTGCATGGCTTGACTCGTTACATAAAATTCCAGGCCAGCCGATCTTTTTGTTTCCCTACCAGCCTCACACTCGAATGAACAACTCTTTAAGAAGCAACGGTGCAACAAGGGATTGGACGGTTGTGGTAGAAGAAAGGAACAATCGGATGGCCCACACCAGCCCATGGGTTCTCATTTCATTTGGCAGGACCACCACATGCAATATGCCCTCACCAACCCTAGCCTCTGCAGCAAGGAATATCCGGCCTTCAAAGCCGAACCCCCTTTCTCTTTATTCCAGAAATCTCTAGTGGACAACTGACAGAGCCAAGTCTCTAATAATAACTAAATATATGTAAACGAAGTGTTCATTTCTTTACTCATACTACTACTCATGAAAAATTACAACTCATGGTGCACATCATTTATAGGCACAAACATTGAACTCATGTAGTAACTAACTGCTCCGCCGGGAGATTATTAGGATGAACCTAGCCACTTCCAATAGAAACAAGCGGAACGTTTTTGTCCTTGTAAGTACTTGTCTAAACCTGTTTTTTCCCAAACATAGGCCTGTTTAATCCTTGTGCACAGTTACTCAGCCTACATAGTTATCCCTGCAAGGAATTAAGCATAAAATGGACATCATAATGAAGAATCTATCGACAGGAATCAAACACAAAATGGCTGTCGATCTAAGTAGCTAAATTATTCCTGATCGACAGAGCCCAAATTAGTCCTCGAAAGAAGCTACAAACATAAACTGGAAACCAGCAAGAAGGTCCCTTCTGCCACCAAACGAAATCCAGAACGAGATGACACGGAAAACTCCTGCTACTTATATTTACCTTTTGGGCTACTTACTGCTAAAAAAATAATAAATATATATATATACACAAAATCCTCTCTAAGATGAAAGATAAATTATATTTACCTCTAATAATTTAGAAAATCTATACTTAGTCCCTCTAAATTTGTATTTATACAATACTTTAATCCACGTTACCTCAAATGGAATCCAACTTTAATATCAAAAAAGAATTTCAAAAATGATCCAAATAATCTAAAATGATATAGCAACCACTCAAGAACATAAACAAAATATGTGCATCTACCTTTCTATCGAGAAGCAATTTTGATTTTTTATATGAGATAAATAGTTTTATTAACACAACCATTAATTTAATTGAATGGAATGGAAGTGTGGGTTGTACGCATTACTGGATAAACCTAAACCTCGAAAAAAGTTATGTAATTTACTTTTTTTAAAAAAAAAAGCCACTCCAAAAGCCAAAAAGCAACCCCCGAGCCTCACACCAAGCCTGGTTTCTTAATGATAGGAAGATGTAACCGCTAATTAAACAAAGTATTAGGAGATGGATGTCGCCATCACGACAAACTATCGAAGCCCGGCAAGAATAAGGAGAATGAGAGGGCCGAATACAGAGCATGGACACGAGTTAACAGAGGAAAAGGCACCCGGTCCCCATTCACTCCTTGGATGCGAAGTGCTCTCCTATGGAAAGCGAACCTTGCGGGCTGTCCCTAATAATGCAAGGATGACACGAATATTTCTTTAGCATATAAAATTTAAAACAGAAGACTTGGGAATGCAGATGGACATGATATGGAAGGTGGTAGAATGTTAGTGGAAATAATAGAAGAAATAAAAGCTTATAGCTTTATATCGATGTAAGCAAAGGCGAAGGAATAACTAGGAGAAAAATAGAGGGAGAAGTGGGCCAAGCAGAGGGTTACAGAGAAATGGGAAGGCGATGGTTTCGGGCGGTAGTTCACAAATCACAAGTCTGTTGCTGCCACTGAAACAAGGCCATGCCTCCACGATCCCAATCTCTCTGGCCAGAAAAGAGCCTCACCCCTTTCTCTCCGAGCCATTCTACTCACTTCTTGCCATGAAATTTTTAGCGGCACATCCTTGAAATCCTTCCTTAATTTAAAGCAGACGTCTACGACGCTACCCATGACTCCCACCTTTCTATCGCCTGCCAATAAAGTCCAGAAACCGGCGGTGCCTCCTTCCAGACCAAATCAAATCCCCGTGTCTTCTTTGTTCTTTCTATCAGCGCTTTAACAGTCGTGCGCTGCTGCTCAGTTCGATCCTTTCGCTGTTAATAAGTAGAAAAACCCGGCACCTGCCGGTGGGACAGATAAATAGTTGGAGGGAGAGAGGGAGTAGTAAAACAAATTGAATGTCTGTTCCTTTTATTTGTGGAGGCAACAACAATAGAATAAAATACAAATCACCTCGTAAAAGAAGAAAAAGGATGGTGGTAGTGAATGGTGAGGTCACCCAAAAAAAGAAAGGTAAAATTAAAAATAGAATATGGAAAATATAGAAAGTGGAAGAGGGGGTGGAGATGGTTGGAGCGGCAAAAAAAAGGAAAAAAGGGTGGGGGATGATGATACGATAAGACGCCAGTTGAGGAGGGGTGAAAAAAATGGGGGTTTACAGCGAGGAGGCGGGGCCGTACAGGTCGTAAGGGGCCCAAAGGGCGTCGAGGGGGCACGGGCGGTTTGAGTCGAGCCGCACCCAGGGCTTGCCGCTGCCGCTCCAGTGGAGGAGGCTGACCGGTCCCGGGTGGAGGTCGCGACAGCTGCCCTTGACGTTATCACCGCCCAGCCCGTGCTGGTTCCACCTGTGCTCGATCGGCGCCACGTGTCCCGCGAACACCAAAAGGAACGGCGGCAGCGAGCCCAGCTCGTATATCCGGCCGCCCCAGCCGGCGCTCGCCCCGCCCTTCTGTACCTCCATCCACCTCACGATCCGCCGCGTGTACCCGAAACGCCGCCAACGGACCAGATCGATGACCATCACACCCGTGTTGAAATAGCACGGCCGTCGGCCGGCGAACGTCCCGGCGAGTCGCGGGTCCGACCAGAAGCGCTCCGTGAAGTACTTGGTGAAGTTGGCGTGGCAGTACTCCGGCGCCCCCACCGTCCGCGACCCCAGGCTCGTCCTCCACAGCTTCGCGACGTCGTCGACCACCACAAGATCGGAATCCAGGTAGATCACCCGCCGCACGCACGGCTCCAGCATGTCGGCGAGGTAGTTCCTCGCGTAGTTGAGCGGCTGCTCCAACGCCTGCCGCACGGACGAGGAAATCAAGCCCCGGACCCTCTCCGGATCGAAGTAGTAGACCTTGAATCGGAGCCGGGGGAAGGCGGAGCGGACCAGGGTTTCGAGACTGGTATCGGAGACGAGGAAATGGAAGAAGACGTTCTCCGGGCAGAGAGCGTGCTGCAGGATGGAGTGGACGGCGGCGATGGAACCACGGAGGTAGTCCACGTCGAGGGTGATGGCGATGTGGACGAGGGATGGGTCACAAACGGTAGAGTCGTCGCCGAGGCCGCCGCATTCCTCCGCATTGCGGAATGGCGGGGCCTGGCGGAACGAGAAGCTGTCTCGGGCGCCACTGGCGTGGGTGCCGGCGGGGAAGCGGAGGTAGCCGTCGAGATTGGAGGATCGGATGGCCTCGGCGGGTGGGAAGGACTGGAGGGAGGGGGAGAGGACGACCATGACCGTGGCGGCGGAGAAGAAGCCGGAGATCCGCATGATCCAAAGCATCATGCAGCCGCCGTGGTCCCCGCCCTTCCGCCGCCGCCGCCGCCGCGTCTTGAAGTGGAATAGATCCGCGAAGCGGGAGAAGGCGGAGAGGAGGAGGAGGGCTAGGGTTCCCTTGAGGCCCGCCAGCTCGGAGTGCGGGGGCAAATGAGGGAAACCCCGGGGTGGAATCGCCCGATCGTGGAGGCTTCAGAGCTCGGATCCCTTGGGAGCGAAGCAATCGCCGACAGGAAAAGGTCGGTAGAAGAAAAGGGAGCGGGAATAATCCATAAGAAAAGATAGGAGAAGGAAGCGTGGAACCAGAGAGAAGGAAGAGGAGAGCAGAGCCCGGCTACGGTGAAACGATCCGGGGTCTCAGTTTCTCGCTTCCGCTTCCGCCGCCTCAGCTTTTCTCTAATCGATATTCTCTCTTGAAGGAAGCGGAGCGGCGGCAGCAGCAGCGAAAATGAGTAGCTTTCGCCCTTCTCCTTTTGCTTTTTCAACCTTAGAAATAAATGGCCCCGAATATTTCCCATCTATTACTTCGTTTTAAAATCTAGTACGCTGGTGCCAGTTTTAATTATTTATCATAATTATAGTTTTATTTTGTTGTTACCCACTAATAGAGTTTCTCACGGGTCCTAGTTGTCAGCCGCATTAATAAAGATCCTCGCGAGCCAAAGCGGCCCAGCTGGCTCCGACGAATCATAGACGTCTATTTCCCTAAAATGACGTTTTGACCCTCCTGTTCTGGATTTCGTTGTCCCTAAAATCGCAAATATCTGATTCCGGCGACTCTTCCTGCTTAGCTTGCATGCTCTAGGGACAGGATGGTCCATTTGCTATCACATTGATGTATAGACCAAACATGAGACGGTCAGTGATTAATTAGTAGCCTGATAATTTGATTTTGTATTTTCTTGGTTAGTAGCCGGATTATACGAAATGACGAGATTGCCCCGTACAATTTGACGTCGGCGAGGTTGGACTTGCCTGCATTCTCCATCCGCTTCGCCGGAGCCGCTCGATGGGCGATGATGCGCATCGGAGCCGTGTGCTCTAGGACGGCCGCTGGGGCTTCCTAATCGCCGCGCGGTACCGATGTACGGCCCCGTCATCGCCGCAGCGTCGTGATCGTGTGCCCCCCGGGAACCGTGCTACCTCGAGATCCGTGCACGCCACCGTATGCCGTACGCCAGCTTGGCGACCACTTCGGGCGGTCTGGCGGGAACACTCGGTCCGTACTCCCAATTGTAAGTAAAAATTCTGCGATTCCAACCAGATACTGCCACCTCCTCACACCCGCTTGATTTTTAAAGAATTGATATGTTGTTTCCTTGCAATTTGGTTTGTAGGGAATCCGCTTGCGAGCTGTCACGGGTTGGGACTCGCAAGGCCGAAAGAGGAGTGGAAGGTCTTTGAAGGATTGGGAATTCCGTGAGTCCTCGTGACGGGTGCCCGCACGTTGCCCATTACGTCCTTATCGACTAACAAAAAATCCTGACCGCCGTTGAGAGGGTTGGGCTTCATATTTTGTCATATTTAATGTCTATTTAAAAAAATAAAAAAATTAAATTAGGATGGATTTTTTTTCTAGGAATAAAGGTTTGTGACTAAAAAAATAAAAAAGAAAAACAAAATCAACCATCTAAAGAGAGACCTAAGTGCATCCTCTCTTCTTTCTCACGAGGCTTTACTTCTCATTCTGAAATTCTTGTCTTCTTTCTTATGAGGCTTTTCTTCGCATCCTAAAATTTTTGACTCCTTCTAGAAATCTTCTTCTTTATAAATACATCCAGGCCATAGCATAGTGTTCGCCATGACCAAGTAATGTACTCTTAATGAAATAGTCATCTAGCATCTTAATATACATCTTCAAATAAATCGATACATAATTTTCAGAGCATGATGCTCACCAATAGATATTACATATCTTAAGGATGAAAGTAGATTGGATAATATCCAAGATCCGTTTTCGTATCTGAATCTTTCCGAATATGAATAGAAATTTGAGTAGCCGACTAATATCTGTATTCATACATCTTAGAGAAAAATAGATTTGGATATAGATGGACAACTATCCGATTAGTATCTAAATATCCTATTCCATTGGTAACCTTATTTAATTTTATATGGCACTCATGAAATGTTAAGGATAATAAATGGCCACATTAACATGCTATTATTTTTGTTTATCATTCACTTTTTAATATCTTTGATTATATGGTCATAAGGTTTAATTATCTAATTTATATTCTTATTTTCGGTATATGATCTGTATCTGTTTAAAACAAATATAGATATGAATTATTGCATCCGACTAACATCCGTATTCGTATCTATATTCGTAAAACAAAACAAATATTGTTATGGATATGCTAGTATCTGATTCGTATCCGATCCGATTCCAGCCCTAACATAGTTCGATGATATACCACTAGTAACATAGTTATTTAATATCCTAATATACATCTCTGGGCAAATCAATATAAAGTTTCAAAAATATTGTGTTTACTAATATATACTTATGGCTAGACGGTAGATACTTAGCAAAATAGTCATCCAACATTACAATATGCATCTCTAAATAAATTGATACACAATTTTTAAATTATGGTACTCACTAATGTATAAATATAGTCAGGTGATATACGCTTGTTGGCTTCTAAATATATATAGTCACCTTCTTTGATATACACCCAGTAGGGACCCATTCATACTTTTAGGTAAATTGTTACAAATTTTTAAAATATGATATTTATCAATATATAGTACACGGTCAGATAATGCACACCTAGCAAAGTAGTTATCCAGCATCTCAATACACACCTTCAAATAAATTGTACATTGTTTCTTGAACATAATATTCACCAGTACATACTATATAGCTAGATGATATATATTTAGCAAAATTATCATTCAGTATTTCCATACAAACTTTTAGATAAATCAATGCATATTTTTTAGAACATGGTGCTTACCGATATACATTATATAATTAGATGATAAACACTCGTCGACTTTGTAAGCTTTTTTTTACGCTTGTTTTTTTTTTGGTTAAAGTATGAAACTGATGGAGTTCATTAGTGGTAGAAATTTGATGTTGATTTGACTTTTGAATTGCATCCATCAGATGAGTGCGAGAGAAAACGTTGTAAAATAGAATGCTCATCATTTGACATATCTCTAGTGAGTCTACCATAAGATTTTTGTGCCTCATGAAATGAGTCAACAGACGTATCTTGAACGTCGTACGTTGCAGCTGGCTTTTCTTCTTTGGGAAAGGGAGCGTGACCGGGTGCAGAGGATTTCCCCCCAAAAGAACACCCATTATGAAAATAATTAATTAAAATAAGAAATCTCGTAATTAATGATCATAATCCGAATTTTTATGTAACAGAAGAGCATTTGCAGTTCCAATGTTCCCTCCTTCCAGTTGCTCCTTAAAAGAGAGCGGTTGGAGAGGGAAGTAAGGATGAATGATCTTGTAACTTTTGGCATCCATTTTTGGGTTACTAATTCACTCGACATTCACTGTTGGCAAAAAGCAAAAAAAATGTTTTCATATATAATTTTAAACAAGCAGTTAATTTTATGATTAAATTTGGTAATAAATTAGGGCTGTTGCGTACCATCCTAAGGTTAATAACATACACTAACTCCCAGAAAAAGAAATAAAGTTCTTTTTTTTTTAGTGAAGCGGACACATGCACAACAAATGGTTTAAGCACTACGCCAGTACAAGATGTGATATAATCAAGACTCCTTTGTTGAGAAAATATTGTGATTAAGGATTTTGTGCGGTGTTTTTTTTATTGATAAATATTTTCTCTCTCGATGTATATCTCTGGTTGCTTTTGTGGTAAAGATCTTATGAAAGTAATGGTTTCTTAAGGATGTGTTGGGGGAAGAACCCCAAGCCATACATTCACGGAGGCGCTCGGCCGAAGAGCACCAGCCGGAAAGTTGCTCGGCGAAAGAGTGCCGAACGGAGAGCTGCTCGGCCAAAGATCGCCGACCAGAAAGCTGCTCGGCCAAAGGATGCCGACCAGGAAGGCGCTCGACTAGAGGGCGCCGACCAGAGTGCGCGCCAAGAGGTGCCCAACCAAAATAAGCTGCTCGGTTAGAAAGTGCCGACCAGAGACAGCGCCGAGGCGCTCTGCTAGAAGGTGCTCGCCTAAAGGACGCCGACCAGGAGTACTCAAAGCAGCCCCGCCACAGGGTGCCCCATTGGGCGACCAGCTCGGCTCGGCACCCTTGCCGAGCCGATGCCTTAACCAAATGTTCAACCCCCGCCTAAAGTCCAAGGGACTTGACAACTCTTACGGCTTGTGACCCGCCACTATCTCCAAGCCATCAAGGCATAAGATCTCCGCAGGCGTTCGGCACGACCCACCATTAATGCATGAGACTCCCTCAAGTCTCCGATGCACTCAGACATTTAATGAACACGGCCCAAGACGATCTCCGGATCACTGAACCATCAGAGCGTATGGCTCTACCTGGCCACCGGTTCATTCGGTAATAAATGCACTTACCATCTACAGACCCCAGGCCCGCTACGGCCGGCGGTTCAACCACTCCAACATGTCCGATCGACCGTGACAACTCCCTGATTCCGGTCTGATCCGGTCCCGTTCTCCATTACGCCATTAATGGGCTAAATCGTGCCCAATTATTACAAAACAGGACAAACCTCCTGTCACCTCCCAGGTAACCAAAATCCTCCTATAAAAGGAAACCTGGGAGGAAAAGGGAAAAAAAGGAGAACAACAAAAAACGGAAACAGATCCCCGGGACTGAACCCGCCGGGAAGCACAGACACAATTGAGGACATCATCCTCTTCGTCTTCTTTATCTTATCCAAATGTTCTTGCTGTCTTCTCCATATACTCTCTTCCCTGCTCTCTCCACATACTTGCCCCCTCTGACTTAGGCATCGGAGGGCCGGCGCCGGGGAGCCCGGCCACCGGCTTTCCTTGCAGGACCTGCACACCCCCCCGCAGCAGAGGACGCAGCCAGCCGGCGCACCGCCGTCCGCCTCCTGCAGCAGCGGAGCTCCTCCTTCCACGGCTTCGCGGCGGCACCCGGGTCCAATTTCCAGCAACAGGATGCATGTTACATATATCATTGATAACAACTAAAAGTATTAAGTCAAGTCATACCTTTAGTTTTCAAGTCCTAGTGAAAGTTGTTTTTGACCCAGAACTAGTATGACTGTCAAGACTTTATCAACTTATGTTGGTAGATTCATTTATTCTATGTCCTCCATGGTTAGAAGCAAGCAATAAAGAATTATTCATTTTTTAATTTTTTTTACATATTTATGTTTTTTATTCTTTAAACTTTTGTTTTTAAGTAGAGAGAGGCATATATGTTTAAGCCAAGCCAATCATAGATGCATAACCTATGCGAAGCACACGGCGAGTCAGCTACTATGGCTAATAACGTTTCACTTAAACATGCAGGCCCTCCTAATAGAATGTTTGAGCATGTTCCACACTGAGATAGAGTTTTCTAGTCATGTATATTTTTAAAAAATTAATCGTATTCATACTAAGGAATCCAATTCGAATTCTGCAATGATAGACTCCACTATTATAAATAGACTTTATATAATTCAATTTTTGATCATCAATAAAAGAAGAGTTTTCTGCATGGATATCCTTCTAAATCTCGGATTTTGCATGAATACTCTTTCAAAATTAATATTTTCATGTATACCCTCGTAAAACTCTGTTATTGTACAAATGCCCGTAATATAACGATTATTCTAACGGTTTTAAAAAAAATATATTTATATTAATTAAAAATAAAATAAAATTTTAAAATTATGTTATTGTTTCTGTCTTCTTTCCATGTTATCGAGATCATGATCTATTTGCATGTCTACCCATTAAGGGTATTTTAGTCATTTTAATTTGAAACCGTTAATTTTTTAACATTGTTAGATAGCATGGGCACATATGCAAAAATAAAAATAAAAAAGATATAATGGCAAAACAAGCGTTTTACGAGGGTATACATATAAATATCAATTTTGAAAGGATATTAATGCAAAATCCAATATTTAGGAGGGTATTTATTTAAAAAATCCATAAAAAAAGAAATAAATCCTACATTTGCCATTGTTTATTTATTTTTTAAGAGATATAGATTGAATGGGTTGAGAAAATAATTTCTTCTTCTAGATTGATTCAGTGATGAAAGAAGAGTTGAGGTGGTGTCAGTCAACGAATATGGCCGTTGCTCCAAAACATGATTTAGCGGAGGGCCTCGCTAGCGACGGAGCCAAAGCTTTATCTTGTCGACAAAGAAGACGGTCACCAGCAAAGCGATGCTCGGAGGGAATGCTCGCAAGGGCGGAGCGCACAGTATAATTATCTTTTTTTCCCTTTCTAAGGTGGAAAGCCCTGTCTATGTGGCAGGCTTTTATAGGCCGGTCTACAACCAAGCTAATAGATCGGATCCAGAAAATAATTTCCAATGTATCTGGTTTAGTGACCAATAAACATGAAACATCATATCCTATTAAAGTTAAAAAAAAAAGGTTATAAGTAGGAAAATCTTAGTCAGGATGATACCATGTAGCATAAGGATTGAGACAGATTATTATTAAGCGAAGGTCAGAACATTGCGGATTGTTTTCTCTCGCATAGTTTATGAAGGTTGCTTTGCTTGCACGTTCAAACCTCGCACACCAAATTTAATGAATGCTTCCGGTGCGATCGGCCCCTGCAGCATGCTCAATGCGAATAATGTTTATCTTTTTTAAATGTTGGGTTTTCTCAGCTTCCATTATCAGAACGTGAGAAAGCAATGATTATAATTATTCTTCGGTCGGTGGCATTAACGTGTGCATGTCACGCAAAGAAGGATGGCTGCTCAGGGGAGCAAAGCTGATGTGGATTTCTAATTGATTGGCGGTGGACTCGCGGACGGAGATTTATGATCTATATCCAACAATATAAATATATGATGTGATTTCAGTACACAAGTGATTTGGCAGCACGATTTGTTGAGAACATTCCCTCGTTGGTGACTAAAATGGAAATAGTTGACACCTGTTGCTGCTAGAATTTGGGTTGACGTCGGAAACTGTCCGTGGTGCTGAGGTCGGCATTTGCCCAAGTGAAAAGCACGTCGTCCGAGAGCCAGGGATCGAGCAGTTTCAGGGATTCGTAGGACCAACATCACTGCTCCGAAAAATAAGCACCATATGCAAGAAAGTCTATTTTTTGGAAGGTTTTCAATAGAGGACAGTCTCAGTGAAGATCTAGAACAACAGTAGGAAAGAGGAAGAATAAGGGTGAGAAAGTGCTTTGAGAGAAAAAGGTTTCCCCTTAGGATCTCCTAATCATCCCCATATATAGGATGAGATTGGTGCAAATTATCTGAATTATCGGAAAATACTATAACTACGCGATAACAATTAATTGTGCATTAACCAAACGGTAATGGTTTTCTACGATAAGCATGTGGTGATAATTGCATTGATTGTGCATCTACAACTGTGCTGGACAATCGTTGTCAAGACTATAAGTACAGCTTCTTTAATGATTCTTCGCGTTATTCCATGGCTGGTCCGACCAGAATAAGCTGTCGGTTTATATCGAAGTCATTCATCTCAGCTAAGGCTGAGGTTAGGGAGATCGGGAAAGTCTAAGGTTAAGATGACTAATATTCTTCCTATCGACGCCAATATAGGATTTAGATAGAGAGTTTGTTGTCAGAGTCTTGAGAGTAATATTTGGGGGTTTGATTATAGGCGCATGAATAATTCTCTTACCATATAGCAAGAGAGGATTGGCCCAGGAGCCATGCTTACGAATGTTTAATCTCATGCCGATTGCATGCTTGAAAGATCTTTAATTCTCGTGTGGGGCTGGCCTAGGGTTGAGCCTAGGCAAAAATATGTTTAGTCCTGTACTAGTTTTGCATCGAGATCTTGTTTTTTTTCTATAGAATTCGGGCTAGCCCATTCTAAATTTACTCCTGAGTATTCAGGCATATAGATCTAGCCCAGCCTATAATCCTATAATTTCGCTAGTTGTAGTGACCTAACCTATGAATCCTATACAATTTTTAGCCCAATCATCCATATAGATTCCTGTTGGGGGAAAATAAAAAGCCCCAAGGCCCGTAAACCAGCTGCCGGCGCCCGACCTGAGGACGTCCGACCTAAGGACGTCCGACCTGAGGGCGGCCGAACTGAAGGCGCCCGACCTGACGCGCAACTTCGGTCCAAGCACCCTACCTCGGATGTCCGGCCTGATGCCCGACCAGGCGCGCGACCTCGGAGTTCGCCAACCTCGGAAGCCCGACCTCACCACCCACCCACCACGGTCACATCCTTTTGAAGCTTAACCAGAGGTCATACCCTGCCACCGTCGCTAACAATTAACGCGCATGACCTCTGCAGACTTCTGGCTTACTCAACTATTAATGAGCATGGTCCCTGAAGACCTGCGGCTTACTCAACCATCAATGCGCATGGTCCCTGTAGACCTGCGGCTCACTCAACAATTAATGCACGCGACTCCTGTTATCTACGGACCTCAAGCTCTTCACGGCAACTCAGCTCGGCTACGTCCGATCCGTCATGACAGCTTCCTGGCTCCGACCTGATCTCACACAGCAAGCCATTAATACATACGATCGTGCATTAATTCCGACGACATGCTCAATCATACGGTAATTTCGCCCCGTCATATTACAGGTAATCCTATATCTTCCTATAAAAAGGGAGATTGGATTCTGAAGTCTGGATGATATTTTTTCTCCCCTCTCACTTTTGAATACACTTGCCCCCTCTGACTTAGGCATCGGAGGGCCGACGCCGGAAACTCCGGCCACCGGCTTTTTGCGGGCCACTCGCGGAGGACGCCGCCCGTTGACGGATCGCCGCCCGCCAGTTCTCGTCGGAGCTCCTCCTTCCCAGCGGACTGGTCGCCCCCGGGTCCTGTTTCCAGCAACAATTGGCGCTAGAGGAAGGGACCGAGTCGCGGCCATGAAGTTGAGAAGTAAAGGAGCCTCCAATGCTTCCCGACATCATCCACCAAGCCCTAGATATTCCGTCCAGAACTCGCCGCCTCCGGCTAACCCGGTTTTCCAAATCCAGCCAGAACAGTTTAACATCCTGGTGCAGCAGGTCCAAGCTTTGGCCGCCGCCGTCCAAGGCCTGCGGCGTGAGGAAGCCTCACCCATGCTACCTCCACAGGCCCTGGCCCAACCGGTGCTTCCTCCAAATGGACCGATCCCCCAAGGCTAAAGTCTTCATGGCTCCTCCAGGGCTAATAATGAAGAACGAGCATCTCCCCGGAGAGAACTGTCAGAGAGAAGCCTAGACAGAAGGCCGCATCCTTCGGAGGCTGAGTCGGCTCCGGACCGCCACGAACCGGAGCGGGTTACTTTGACAATCCCCCAAGTTGGGGAGCTCGACAGGAAGGTCGAGAACCTGGAGCGTCAGATTGAAGCGCTTCATAACAGGAAGGCAAGGCGCGAGGGTGCTCAATCGGTTTGTGAGGAACTGACGTGAGGAAAGGAGGCCAGTGAAAAATGCCGTGCCACCCGAAAATCCAAATGACAACAGGCCCATCGCCCGTACCATCAATGTTATTGGAGAAGGAAGCTCGGCTGAAGAGCCAGCCTAAGAAGGGGTTCCCCCGAAGCATCCGCGCACTTCTGAAGCCATCTCGTTCTCGGACAAAGACTTGGAAGGGGTGGAGATCCCTCACGATGACACTGTGGTCATCTCTATGATTGTAAATATTCGATGTAAAGCGTGTCTTGGTTGATAGTAGGAGCTCGGCAAATGTTTTGTACTACCATGTCTATCAAAAAATAGGTTTGACAGAAAATCAACTTCGGAGGATGAACGCTCCACTAGTTGGATTTACCGGAGACTCAGTCCCGGTTGAGGGCGAGATCAGTTTTCTTGTCACAGCTGGGCTCGCCCCTCGAGAAAGCACCGTGAGGACGAATTTTCTTGTAGTCCGCCTGCCTTCAGCCTACAATGCCATTTTGGGAAGGCCGGGACTGAACGCCCTCCGGGCTGTGGTCTCAACTTACCACTTGCTCGTGCGGTTCCCCACCAATTACGGGATAGGCGAAGCCCATGGAGACCAGGCGGTAGCCAAGCGGTGCTACATGGTGACCTGCAAAGCAAAACCACCGGCTGAAGCGTCAAACCAACAGGAGCTACCGACCGAGACGCCAACTCAAGCAATGGAGCGCATGTTGCCCATTGAAACCTCGGACGTACGGAACGATCTCTGGAAGAAGCGCGTAGAGCCTGGTGAGCTTCTTACCCAAATTCCTTTACAGGAAAATTATCCCGAGCTAACCGTGCAGGTCGGCTCTGGCCTAAGCCCCTGCGAAAGGGAGCGTCTGATTAAATTCCTCCGGGCCAACATTGATGTCTTCGCCTGGTCGCCTGCCGACATGCCAGAAATTGACCCCGAGATCATGGTTTACCGGCTCCAGATGAAACCAACCTGCAGACCCGTGAGACAAAAGAAGCGTGGCTCCACCCCGGAACGACAGCAAGCGGTGGCCGAGGAAGTAGACAGACTCCTCGAGGTCGGCTTCATTTGGGAGGCCTCTTATCCGGACTGGCTCGCCAACGTGATCCTCGTGAAGAAAGCCAATGAGAAATGGCGTATGTGCGTGGACTACACCGACCTGAACAAGGCCTGCCCAAAGGATAGCTTTTCCCTTCCTAGCATCGACCAGCTTGTCGACTCGACCTCGGGACATCAGCTGCTGACCTTCATGGACGCCTTTTTGGAATACAATCAAATCCGAATGGCACCTGAGAATGAGGAAAAGACGGCTTTCATCACCGACAAGGGCACTTATTGTTACAAGGTGATGCCGTTCAAACTGAAGAATGCAGGAGCTACATACCAAAGACTGGTCAGTTAAATCTTCAAAGATCAGATAGGCCAAAATATGGAGGTCTACATGGATGACATGCTGGTAAAAAGCCGAATCGCAGAGCACTATGTGGCCGACCTCAATGAAACATTCTCCAAGCTCAGAAAGTACCAAATGAAGCTCAATCCTGCAAAGTGCGCGTTCGGAGTCACCTCGGGCAAATTTCTGAACTTCGTAGTAACCCAGCGTGGAGTCGAAGGTAATCCCGAGAAGATCCGAGCACTGCAAGAGATGGTACCTCCAAAGATGGTCAAGAAAGTGCAGAGGCTTATCGGGCGGGTTGCGGCTTTGGAGAGGTTTGAGGATGATAGTGGTATTTTGATGATTAATACAATGATAAATAATGAGATAAAATTTGCGATAGGAAAGGGATAGTGAATTCTAAATTCCAATTCGGCAAAGTTTCAAGTGAAACGTACTCTTAAGTGGACAATAGTAATTTTCATTGTTTAGAGTATGTAGCACCACCATGACATATATTCAAAATTGTTTAAAGTCTATTTCATTGATTATATGGATAAATCTAACCTTAAGTTGCAGCAAAATATGGATTGAGTTGACCCCGGCACATTAAGAAAATATCTGGCACACTTCTGCAAAAATGGCACGGATGAACAGTACTTGGGTCGACCCAAGTGAAAGTTGAGTCGACCCCATCTTCAAGCTTCAAGAAAACAAGTCTCTAGAATTCCTAAGAGGGTCGACCCAAATGGAACTTGAGTCGACCCAACCTTGAGTCGACCCCAACAGAACATGAGTCGACCCAAAGGCTATGTCATTCAAAAATCAGTTCTCTGGAATCTCTGAGGGGGTCGACCCAAGTGAAATTTGAGTCGACCCAACCCAACCTTGAGTCGACCCAAAAAGTGTTGAGTCGACCCAAGTGAAGGAAGGCTGAAACACAAGGTTCTGTGGTTCCTGAGAGGGTCGACCCCAATGTTGCATGAGTCGACCCAAGTGAAAGTTGGGTCGACCCCAGTAAAAGTTGAGTCGACCCAAGCACGGGCAGAAGCATAACGGCTAGTTCTGCAGAAGTACTTTTTGACCTCCAAACAGTAAGTAACGGCTAGTTTTTGAAATCTGACCAATGAGGAATGTCCAATGGGTGAGGAAAACTATTTAAAGGGACACTATTCATCAGAGAAGAATATCCTTTTGCAAAAAGATCAAAGCTTACACAAGAAAGACAAGTGCCCTAATCTTCTTCATCCAAGTGCTTCATTCAAGAGTTGAAAGGAAGTGGTTGAGCAGATTCCAAGAGATATCAAGAGCTCCATCCACCCTTGAAGAGTGAAGCATTCTTGACAAAGAAGAGAGAAGTCTCATCAAGCGATAACTATTCTCTAAACTCTTCTTTGTAGCTTATAATTATTATATTTGCTCATCTAGGAGCTTCAACTTTCTTCTTTCTTTTGTTAATCACCTTGTAAAGGTTTGTTGGTGAGCCTGCAAAACCAACGGTGTAGGTTTATTGGTGAACCCGTAAAACCAATTGTGAAGGTTCGTTGGTGAGCCCGTAAAACCAACAAAGATTATTGATTATCCCGAAAAACCAAAGTGTAAAGGTTTTTGGATTGTGAGCCCGGAAAACAATCTAACTGTAATCCGAGGGATTATAGTGAACTCTCAAGGGGTCGCTTGGGGAGTGGACGTAGGTGCTTAGGAGAGCACCGAACCACTATACTTCTTGTGTGTTTGTATTGTGCATTGTTCTAATTTCACTCACTCATCAATTAACTAAAGTAAGATAGCAAAAATTTAGAAAAACCAATTCAACCCCTCCCTCTTGGCTTGTCACCTTGGGCAACAAGTGGTATCAGAGCGAGGTGCTCATATAGTATTTGTTAATCTCACAATCAAGAGACAAAGATCATGACAACCCAAATGGGATGTTCTATGAGTGAGGGGCAATTTACAAATAGACCTCCTTTATTTAATGGCACTAATTACACATACTGGAAAGCTAGGATGAGGATATTTATTCAAGCTCTAGACTATGAATTGTGGTATATTATAACTAGAGGACCTCATACACCCACAATTATTGTAGAGGGCACTATCATACCCAAACCAGAAATGGATTAGAATGAAAGTGATAGAAGACTAGCACAACTAAATGCTAAAGCGATTAATGTACTTTACTGTTCACTAGATGTAAGTGAATTCAATATAATATCTACATGCATCTCCACAAAAGAAATTTGGGATAAACTTGAGGTCACACATGAAGGAACTAGTCAAGTTAAGAAGTCAAAAATAAACATATTAGTACAAAAGTATGAGTTGTTTAAAATGGAATCTACTGAGTCCATAACTGAAATGTTTACTCGTTTCACAGAAATTATAAATGGGCTAAAGAGTTTAGGAAAGTCTTATAGTAACTCTGAATTGGTGCGAAAAATTCTTAGGTCTCTACCAAGAGTTTGGGAGGCCAAGGTAACAGCAATTCAAGAAGCAAAAGACCTCAATACACTGCAATTGGAGGAACTTCTAGGATCCCTCATGACCCATGAGTTGACCATGAGGCAAAATTCAGAAGATGAAGTCAAGAAAAGAAAGACCATTGCATTAAAGACTACCACTCCAAAATAGGAAACTGAATCGGAAGAATCTGATGATGATGAGGAATTTGATGAAGAAGGAATGGCTATGCTTGGAAGAAAATTCAGAAAATTTATGAGAGGAAAAAAGAAACTTCATAAAAAGAAGCCCTTCTTCAAAGGTAGTTCAAGCAAAGAAAAGGGTAAGAACAAGAAAAAAGAAAAGGAAATGCCAATTTGCTATGAGTGTAACAAGCCTGGGCATTTCAAAATAGATTGTTCGAAATTGAAGTGGATGGCACAAAACTTAAAAAGAAGAACTTCATGGCTGAATGGAGTGAAAGTGAGGCGTCAAGTTCGGAAGAGGAAGATCAACCAGAGATGACTCAAATCTGCCATATGGCTAATGACGGTGAGGTAGATTCTGAACTTGAATGTGATTTTACTGTTGATGAATTACATGATGCATTTTTAGAACTCATGGAAGAACACAAAAAACTAATCAACAAAAATAAAGTTCTAAAAGATGAAAATCAATCTCTTATCAAAGATAAGCTGAAACTATCTAATAACTATAAAACATTAAGTAGGAAATTCTTAAATGAAACCAAGAATCTAATTGCTGAAAATGTCAAGTTAAAAGAAGATGGTGAAAAATACAAATCCCTAGTAGACAAGTTTACACTTAGCTCAACCAAATTAATTATGATTCTTGATAGTCAAAAAGCTGTATATGATAAAGCTGGATTAGGATATAAAACAAATAGGAAACAAAAATACTTAAAGAATATATTTGTGAAAGACAAAAATGAAAATATAACTTGTCATTGCTGTAATAAATTAGGACATAAAGCATATGAATGTAACTATAGAAAGTCCAGCTACAACAAATTTAGTAATAATTATAAGCTTAAATCTAAGAAAGTTTGGATTCTAAAAGGAACATCAAGTACTAACCCTAAAGGACCCAACAAAGTTTGGGTACCTAAAACTTATTCTTGATTTCGATTGCAGAGGTGTCTTGCAGCTAATAAGGTGGATAAACGATGGAATCTAGATGGCGGCTGTTCAAGACACATGACAAGTGACGTAGAACAATTTGTCACCTTGGAATCTAAAAAGGGTGGAGTAGTAACCTATGGAGACAATGGAAAAGGATATATCATTGGAAAGGGTAAAATTTTCATTACTCCATCTATCTTTATAGAAAATGTCTTATTAGTTAATGGTTTGAAACATAATTTACTTAGCATAAGTCAATTTTGTGATAAAGGGTTTAAAGTCACATTTGAAGCCTCAGTTTGCATAATCATAAATCCTAAAAATAATAGCATTGTACTTATAGGTCAAAGGCAAAGAAATATTTACTTGGTAGACCTTCATGAATTATGCAAGAAAAATGGATTATGTTTAATTACTAATGAAGAAAAGAAAAATGAAACAAGTTGGCTTTGGCATCGTAGACTAGGACATGCTAGTATGGACTTAATATCAAAACCAGTCAAGAAGGAATTAATAAAAGATGTGCCAAAATTGATTTTTGAAAAGGATAAAATCTGTAGACCATGTTCATTAGGAAAGCAAACAAAATCATCCTTTAAATCAAAGAATATAGTATCGACCACTAGGCCCTTTGAACTCATACATATGGATCTATTTGGACCTACTAGAACCGCGAGTCTAGGAGGGAAGAAGTATGGATTAGTTATAGTAGATGATTTTTCAAGGTATACATGGGTTTCATTTCTTGCACATAAGAATGAAGCATTTTCAGCATTCTTTAAATATTATAAAAATATCATAAATGAAAAGAAGCTCATCTTAATAGCAATTCGAAGTGATCATGGAACTGAATTTGAAAATCAACACTTTGAAGAATTTTGTAATGAAAATGGTATCTCAAATCAATTTTTAGAACCTAGAACGCCTCAACAAAATGGGGTTGTTGAGAGGAAAAATAGGACCTTGGCAGAAATGGCACGCACAATGTTGTATGAGTCAAATTTTCCAAAGTACTTTTGGGCTGAAGCTATAAGTACCGCTTGCCATATTTTAAATCAGGTTTTAATACGACCAATAACCAAGAAAACTCCATATGAACTTTGGAAGAATAAGAAACCAACTGCTAAGTATCTTAGAGTATTTGGATGTAGATGTTTCATTTTAAACAATGGCAAGGAGGATCTAAGTAAATTTGATGCCAAGTCAGATGAAGGTATCTTCTTAGGATTCTCTACATCTAGTAGGGCATACAGAGTATTCAATAAAAGAACTCTTATAGTTGAAGAGTCAGTTAATATTATTTTTGATGAGTCTGATAGTGAGTCTCCTAGGAGAGAAAGTATTCTTAATGATGATGCAGGAATTATTGACTTTGAAAAATTGAATCTTGATGACGTGCCAAATCAAGAGATGAAAAATGATTGCGTGCCACCACAAGCTCAAGACTTAGCAAAGGAATGGAGGTATGCATATGGACACCCTAAAGACTTAATCATTGGTGATCCATCTCATGGGGTAAGAACTCGATCCTCTCTTAGAAATTTAAATAATTATATTGCTTTTGTTTCACAGCTAGAACCTAAGACTTATGAAGAAGCTGAAAAAGATACCAATTGGATAAATGCTATGCAAGAAGAATTAAATCAATTCAAAAGAAGTAATGTATGGAAATTAACTGAGAGACCAAAGCATAACTCTGTACTTGGAACAAAATGGGTCTTTAAAAATAAATTAAATGAAAATAAGGTAGTTATAAGAAATAAAGCTAGACTGGTAGCTAAGGGATACAATCAAGAAGAAGGGATAGATTTTGAGGAAATATTTGCTCCCATGGCTAGATTAGAGGCTATTAGATTACTTCTAGCTTTTGCATGTTTCATGGATTTCAAATTGTATCAAATGGATGTAAAAAGTGCCTTCTTAAACGATTTTATAGAGGAAGAGGTATATGTAGAGCAATCTCCTGATTTTGAAAATCATGAATTGCCAAATCATGTGTTTAGACTACATAAGGCACTATATGGATTAAAACAAGCACGTAGGGCTTGGTATGATCGACTAAGCAAATTTCTACTAAATAATGATTTCAGTAGAGGAAATGTAGATAAAACACTTTTTCTCAAAAGAAAAGACAAAAATCTGCTAGTGGTACAAATATATGTAGATGACATAATTTTTGGTGCCACAAATGATAATCTTTGTAAAGAGTTTGCTAATTTGATGCAAGGAGAATTCGAGATGAGTTTGATGGGAGAACTAAATTTTTTTCTTGGATTACAAATCAAACAAACTAAAGAAGGTATCTTCATTTATCAAACTAAGTATACAAAGGAAATATTAAAGAAGTTTGGGAATGAAAATCACAAGAGAGTAGGCACCCCAATGAATCCCACTAGTAAGCTAGACAAAGATGAGAAAGGAAAAAGTATAGATATGAAGCTTTATAGAGGATTAATTGGATCTTTGCTCTACCTTATTGCTAGTAGACCAGACATAGTGTTCAGTGTGGGAATATGTGCTAGATACCAATCAGATCCTAAGGAGTCCCATTTAATTGCTGTTAAAAAAATTCTTAGATATTTGAGAGGAACTACAAACATAGGATTACGGTACTCAAGAGACTCCTGTCTAGATTTGTTTGCCTACTCTGATGCAGATTTTGCTGGATGCAAATTAGATAGAAAGAGCACTAGTGGAACATGTCAATTTTTAGAAAATAATTTAGTACCATGGTTTAGCAAAAAATAGAATTCAGTAGCACTGTCAACGGCTGAAGCCGAATATATAGCCGCCGGCAGTTGCTGTGCTCAAGTATTATGGCTTAAGCAACAACTAGAGGACTATGGAATTAAACTAGATAACATTCCTATAAAGTGTGATAATACTAGTGCCATAAACCTTACTAAAAATCCGGTTCAGCACTCTAAAGCCAAACACATTGAAATAAGATATCATTTTATTAGAGATCATGTGCAAATTGGAAAAATATGTATTGAGCATGTATGTACTGAAAAACAATTAGCTGACATATTCACAAAATCTTTGAGTGAAGATAGATTTTGCATGCTTAGGAGGGAATTAGGCATATGTGATCCTTTTGATTAAAGAGATATACAAAGGAGCAAGATGTCTCATGATACTCTTCTTTCATTTCTAAAAACCTATTAAACATTAGTCAAACTAGTCGTTTATAGATTCCTTACTAATGTATCATTGTCCCAGTAAGAATTTGTAAGGATTAGAAGAAAGAAATTTTTTTTTTTGAAAGAGAAAAGGAAGAGAAAGAAAAATTTCTGAACTTGGGTCGACCCAACCCAGAATGGGGTCGACCCAACGTTGAGTCGACCCAAGAAAAATCTAGAGTCGACCCAACGACGGGACCTCACTGTTAAAAGGGGGACCTGTGAGCAATCTAAGGCACTATTTTCACTTTGTCCTCTTCCAAAAATCCTATTTTCCACTCTCAAATCTCCTCCAATCATCTTCAAACAATAGAAGGAAGCTTCCCAAAGCCGTTAGATCAAATCTTGAAGAAATGGGACCCAAGAAAGCTGTAGCCAAGCGATCCGGGAGGGTTTCACGGACCACCCGTATTGATAGAAATGCTACAGAGCCTTCTACAGTGCCTCCACAAGGTGAGAGACGTATAGAGCCTCCTCCTCCTCCCTCCCCTTCTGTCCAACTTGCAAAATTTGCGGGGAGACCGGTTACCATGGAAAGAAGAATCCACTCCGAGTTTTTGGATCAAGAAGGATTCCGGTTGGGTGATTGGATCCGAAGGCAAAGATGGAAGTATCTTTGCTCCCTAGATGTGGTGATCTACCCAGGATTGGTTCGTGAGTTCTATGCCTTCCTGAAATCTGGAATGGGAGGGCTTATATCTGAAGTCCGAGGAGTAAGGGTTAGGGTTTCCGAAGAAAGTTTGAGTGAGTTGCTTCATCTTCCCTGCGAAGGAGCAACTCCAGAAAAGCCTGAAAATAAGTTGAGAGCTCTACAGTTGATTCTTGAGAATGATGATTTCGACTATTCCGAAAATGTAATAGCAAGCTCTCTTTCAGCTGAGATGAGGTTGTTGCACAACTTCATAGGTTGGATTTTGTTTCCGAAAAGCGGGAGATTTGATCTCATTTCTGAGCGAGACCTGGTCGTCATGGAGCACATTATTCAAGGTATTCCCCTGAACCTCCCAGCTATGATGCTTAGGCAGATGAGAAAGGTCATATGCAACTCGAGAGTCTTCCTGCCTTATGGTATGATACTCACCCTGATATTCCGACAGCATGATATATCAGTAGAGGGAGAGATCTCCAGGCATCTACTATTTACTGACACATACACTGCACGGTCCCTTATTCGCATGGGGTATGAAAAGGTGAATGGGCAGTGGGTGCGTGTAGGAGCTGGGATTCATGCTGTATCATAGGGTGATGCACCAGAGGGTGATGCACCAGAGATTGGAGATCCCATCCCTGATGAGGAGCCTGAGGATCATCCTACAGCGCCTTCAAAGGCTGGACCTTCGTCATCTGTTCCCGCGGGATACACAGATGAGTTTTGGAGTAGGATGACTGAGCTTATAACAACTCAGGCGAGGACTATCACTGATGGATTGACGAGCAGATTGGATATTATGACCGCTGAGATTAGCGATCTTAGAGAGCAGGTAGGAGCTCTACAGAGAGAGAGATTAATGGACCATCTGTGCCTCAGGCAGCTGAGTCAGAGATTTCGGCACAGAGTCATCCAGCTCACCGAGCTCCATGCCAGACTCAGTCCCATCAGGCCCGACCTCCCCTCGCCACATATGCTCGGAGGATGAGGACTAGATCACAGCCATTAGATACCCCTTAGGCTGATGTTAGCACTTTTGGTATTAGTGCCTAGGATTTATCTAGTTCTCATATGTATTTTTTGATTGATCATGTACTTTGTGTGATTTATCATGTACTTTGTACTTTGATTGAGGAATATTGTATTTATTTTGTTTTGGCATTAATGTACTACAATGTTCCATTTTGATCAATGAAACTGAACTGTTTATTAATTATTGTGTCTATTTATCTATTACTATGCACCTATTTGATGATAACAAAAAGGGGGAGAAGCAAGGAAAAAGAAATAAGTTGACAAACAAGGTTGAAAATTATAATAGGAAAAACTATACATTTAAGGGGGAGCAATTTGTACAATGAAAATGTTAAAGTCTAAAATTTAAATCGAATTTCAGATTTTGGCACATACCTTTCATACCTCGATACATAATCTGAAATTCTTTCATTATCTCAAATTTTTGAAGTGTCATCTTTAACCAAGTATAAAAGAAAGGGGGAGAAGACCATAAGTTCAAATTGGCAACATTTGGATGAAATAGGGGGAGACTTCACTCTCATATTTGAAAAGCTGAAATTCAGCAACTTGAGCCCTTTTAAAATTAATTTTAAGATAAGAATCAATTAGATCATACTCAATATTTTGTAATCATCAAAAAGGGGGAGATTGAGGATGATAGTGGTATTTTGATGATTAATACAATGATTAATAATGAGATAAAATTTGCGATAGGAAAGGGATAGTGAATTCTAAATTTCAATTCGGCAAAGTTTCAAGTGAAACGTACTCTTAAGTGGACAATAGTAATTTTCATTGTTTAGAGTATGTAGCACCACCATGACATATATTCAAAATTGTTTAAAGTTTATTTCATGGATTATATGGATAAATCTAACCTTAAGTTGCAGCAAAGTATGGATTGAGTCGACCCCAAGCTTGATTGAGTCGACCCCGGCACATCAAGGAAACATCTGGCACACTTCTGCAAAAATGGCACGGATGAACAGTACTTGGGTCGACCCAAGTGAAAGTTGAGTCGACCCCATCTTCAAGCTTCAAGAAAACAAGTCTCTAGAATCCCTGAGAGGGTCGACCCAAATGGAACTTGAGTCGACCCAACCTTGAGTCGACCCCAACAGAACATGAGTCGACCCAAAGGCTATGTCATTCAAAAATCAGTTCTCTGGAATCCCTGAGAGGGTCGACCCAAGTGAAATTTGAGTCGACCCAACCCAACCTTGAGTCGACCCAAAAAGTGTTGAGTCGACCCAAGTGAAGGAAGGCTGAAACACAAAGTTCTGTGGTTCCTGAGAGGGTCGACCCCAATGTTGCATGAGTCGACCCAAGTGAAAGTTGGGTCGACCCCAGTAAAAGTTGAGTCGACCCAAGCACGGGCAGAAGCATAACGGCTAGTTCTGCAGAAGTACTTTTTGACCTCCAAACAGTAAGTAACGGCTAGTTTTTGAAATCTGACCAATGAGGGATGTCCAATAGGTGAGGAAAACTATTTAAAGGGACACTATTCATCAGAGAAGAATATCCTTTTGCAAAAAGATCAAAGCTTACACAAGAAAGACAAGTGCCCTAATCTTCTTCATCCAAGTGCTTCATTCAAGAGTTGAAAGAAAGTGGTTGAGCAGATTCCAAGAGATATCAAGAGCTCCATCCACCCTTGAAGAGTGAAGCATTCTTGACAAAGAAGAGAGAAGTCTCATCAAGCGATAACTATTCTCTAAACTCTTCTTTGTAGCTTATAATTATTATATTTGCTCATCTAGGAGCTTCAACTTTCTTCTTTCTTTTGTTAATCACCTTGTAAAGGTTTGTTGGTGAGCCTGCAAAACCAACGGTGTAGGTTTATTGGTGAACCCGTAAAACTAATTGTGAAGATTTGTTGGTGAGCCCGTAAAACCAACAAAGGTTATTGGTGATCCCGAAAAACCAAAGTGTAAAGGTTTTTGGATTGTGAGCCCGAAAAACAATCCAACTGTAATCCGAGGGATTATAGTGAATTCCTAAGGGGTCGCTTGGGGAGTGGACGTAGGTGCTTAGGAGAGCACCGAACCACTATACTTCTTGTGTGTTTGTATTGTGCATTGTTCTAATTTCACTCACTTATCAATTAACTAAAGTAAGATAACAAAAATTTAGAAAAACCAATTCACCCCCCCTCTTGGCTTGTCACCTTGGGCAATAAGGTTTGTCTCCAGGTCGGCCGAGCACTGCTTCCCATTTTTCAAGATCCTTAAACAACCGAAGAACTTTCTATGGTCGGAGGAGTGCCAGCAAGCCTTTGAAGAGCTTAGGTGCCTTCTTGCCTCCCCTCCGCTACTCACCAAGCCTCAGCAAGGTGAAGTCCTTTATTTGTACTTAGCCGTCTTCCCGATTGCAGTAAGCTCAATCCTGGTCCGGAAAGAGGACAAGCTCCAGATGCCTATCTACTATACCAGCCGGGTTCTCAGAGGTCCTGAGACCCGATATTCTAAATTGGAGAAAACAAGCTCAAGCTTTTCAAAGTGGAGGATCTGGTCCTCAAAAGAGCCGAAGCCTCTCAGCCGACTGAACAAAGAAAGTTAGCCCCAAACTGGGAAGGAACTTACCGGGTCGCGCGAGTCTAGCGGCCCGGAGCGTACAAATTGGAATCTTTTGAGGGAACTTTCATCCCTCGGAGCTGAAACTCCGAGAATCTTCAGATGTACTATCAATAGACCCTTCGGGGGTCGTCGACAAATGGGAATACAACTCTCACCCTCCACTTATGATAATTTGCCTACGGTTCTCCATTAATCATTTCACATTCTTCCTGATAACGTGATGTCCATGAATCTCAGGAAACCCGACCAAGTTCGGATGCCCGACCAAGCTCGAATGCCCCAGCAGAGCCTGGAACGCCCCGCCGCATCGATATCAAGCTCGGTCCCGGTCTCCCTCAAAAACTTCGACTGAAGTCGGGTTGCCCCGTGTGCCGACCGTAGAGTCCCAAACTCCCTCGACCTCGGGAAGCGTCGCAGGTCGACAGTGCGTTTCCAGACTTCTCGACCTTGCGCATGATTCCTTGACTAAGGTCGAGATGCCCCGTGTGTCGACCGTAGAGTTCCAAACTTCCTCGACCTCGGAAAGCATCGCAGATCGACAGTGCGTTCCCAGACCCATCGACCTTGTGCACGATCCCTCGACTAAGGTCGAGATGCCCCGTGTGTCAACCGTAGAGTTCCAAACTCCCTCGACCTCAGGAAGCGTCATCAGGTCGACAGCGAGCCCCAGCTCCCCCGACCTCGTGCTCGATACCTCGACAAAGATCGAGATTGTCACGACCCCCGCCCCGTTCCCGGCGGGCCGCCGCGACGGTCCTAGGGTGCGGGTAGGCATAAGGCCACCAGCCACCGCGTAGAACCCTACTACCTATCAATTATCAATAAATCTTGAAAAAAATTTGGCATGATGCATGCACAAAATGATCACTTTTCCTATAGTGACCTGTCAGGATTATCTCAATACATACAACACACTACCTGTCAGAGCAGCAATCACATAATCTGTCACATAATAAACCTGCACAATATATAGCAATACATTATCACAGGCACACAACTGATCTGCACACATATGTATGTATACCTGCTTCCCAATCCATCCATGGTCAAACCCATATCCACAACAGGATCTATGACTGTAACTATGCACTATATACAATAGAAGGTTTATAATACACCAAAAGGTATAAACCTCTATCTACATTATACTATACTATACTATGGAGCGGCACAGCTAGCAGGCAATCTCTAATCCTGCTCTTCTCTATACAATACCTGCCCTGCAATCAAAAACACCAAACTGGGGAGTGAGTATATAAATACTCAGTGAGTGGAGTAGAGAGTACTATGCATATGAGACAAGATATAATCATGGCTCGAGGTGAAGTCTCAAGATCAATAACAAGATGAACATGAACTCAACATAAAGAATATGGAGTAAATCATCAATATCACCACAATCACAATCAACTCATCTGAAGCATATATGGAATAATCGAGTAAACATATATACTACTCATGAATATGCTCAACAGATCATAATGCTGGAACATACAAATCAGGTGTCAATATGCTGAATCATCAACAAGACAGCTATTGGGAGGTGGGTTTTACGCCCCAGGCGAACCAGCAACAACTCCCTACTGTCACATGCATATGCAGGATAAGATACTATACCAATAATATAAATGCTAGATAGCTATCGGGAGGTGGGTTTTACGCCCCAGGCGAACCAGCAACAACTCCCCACTATCACATGCATATGCAGAATAAGACACCATACTGATAATATAAATGCAAGCCAGTATCCAGAACAGAAATCCATCTCACATCTATATACTAAACGGCACCTCGCGGGAATTCTACATCCGCGGAAAGCCATACTGCACCTCGCGGGGTCTTACTATGCCCGGCGGCAAGCAGAATATAAGTCGTAGGACTGGCCAATCCTACGCCTAGGGCCGTGTCCCCCCCTAGGAAGGGACTGGGCTCCGCCCACCCAGAAGGCTACTATGTGCACAAAGGCCGATGTTCAACCCCATCGACTATAGGTGTCCTGCAGATACTGTCAAGCCATGCATGAATGCCATAATGCACCCTCCCAATACTCTACTAAAAGGAGCATAATTAAGACTACCACTCACTCGACTCCGACCCAATCATAAACTAACATCAGGTTTGGGAGTGAGGGGTCAAGGGTGTGCAATGCAACTCAATATACCACTGAAATGGGCTCTACAAATCTTTGAAATAGAGGAAATGAAATCAATTTACAAAAGAAGTCATTTCACAATTCAGATCCAATTTAATTACTCATAAAGAGTATAATCAAGGTTACCACTTACAAGTCTCTGAAATAGAGGAAATGAAATCAATTTACAAAATAAATCATTTCACAATTCAGATCCAATTTGGTTACTCATCAACCCCTCGAAATTTCTCTCAATGTTTCCTCAAATGCATGTACAGAATAATCAAGCATGGAGAATCAAGATTATAGAGGAATCTACTACAATATCAATCAATATGCTCAAGTGGAATCAATTCACACTTGGCGACATTCATGAAAATGAATTAAGGAAGCTCATGGTGCAAAGTACATGACTCCCACTCACCTGCCAATCCGGCACGGCCTCGATATGCCTCTAGAATTTTACAGTAGGTAGCAGGAGACTTCTTCCTCTTGTTCCCTAGCTTCTTGCCCAACTGTGACATGCATTTACAATACATTTAGTTTTGTATCAAGGGCTATAATCTACGTGCCAATTATAATATAGGGAACTTTAATTGATTCAACTCCCCCGTTCCCTAAATCTTTTCTTTTCTTTCTCTTTTTCTTTTTTTTATTAATTAACTCATCATTTATGTGTATTAGGGACTCCCTTGCACGAGTACAAGGTCCCTTTTAGCTTGATCTAGGCTTAATACCCTATTATAGCATGAAATTCCCTATTTTCCACCCGGATGAACAGTAATCCGGACCGACAGCCGGTTACTTCATCCCGGGTTTGATCCACTTTCAGGACTCCAAATTTGATGAAATTTTTACCTAACATTCTACACTCATAGGGAATTCTAAAGAGGTAACATGCATTGCTATCGGAGGTCATTTGACCCCCAAAATACTTTGCCGAAGTTGGGACTTCGACACAGTTTTTCCGTAGTGCCGGAAAAATTTGTCAAAATCCGATTCTTCCTCTTTTAACACCCTTTACAACTATCATCTACCCTTTCTATAGCATAAATTCTTTAGAATACTAGGTAGGGACGAGTATTTACCTTTTTCTTCTTGTGAAACTTGGGTCCTTGCATAGAAGGGAAGGAGATCTACACTTTTCCCTTCAGCAGGCAGCGCAACCGGAGCTTCCTTGCACCTCGAATCCCCTCCCTCTTTCTTCTTCTTCTTCTTCTTTTTCTTCTTCTTCTCTTTTTCCCTCTCTGTTTCCACGCCTGAGACCTCCTCTCCCTCTCTGTCTCAATTTCCTCTTTTCAGCCAACCCACCGCCAGACAACCCCCATTTAAGTCAAATCAAACTCTAAAAATTTCCATTTTGCCCTTGCCACTTCAACGGATCTACAGTTATGCCATTAACTTTTGATTCCTTCCCATTTTACCCCTTATATCAATTTTAAAGGACTATTCTATCCCTTTTTATATATAAAAAAAAAAGTTTTGGGGTTATTACAGAGATGCCCCGTGTGTCGACCGTAGAGTTCCAAACTCACTCGACCTCGAAAAGCGTAACCAGGTCGACAGCGAGCCCCAGCTCCCCCGACCTCGTGCTCGATTCCTCGACTAAGGTCGAGATACCCCATGTGTCGACCGTAGAGTCCCAAACTCTCTTGACCTCGGAAAGCGTCGCAGGTCAATAGTGCGTTCTCGGACCCCTCGACCTTGCGCACAATCCCTCGACTAAGATTGGGATGCCCCGTGTGTCGACCGTAGAGTTCCAAACTCTCTCAACCTCGGAAAGCATTACTAGGTCGACAGCGAGCTCGAGCTCCCTTGACCTCGGAAAGATGGGGTAGTATCTTCGCGGTCCTCCCTGACATTTGACGATGATGGCAGAATGACATCTACGCAAATTTCTGACGACAGCGACATCTCCCAACATGCTGGCATCCCCTAAGCGTACCCCAGGCCAAAAAATGCCTCTGAAAGCGGGCCTAGGAACGGAGCGGCTTGCTTCAACATGGGGCGCTTGACTTCGAATGCACAAGAGGTACATCCCACTTAGCGCCTGCTATATTATATCCATTTACTTATGAATCATTGGCAAGATCTTGATCAACCTCAGGACTTTCTCCGACCAAGGTCGGGATACCCTTTTGGATCGACCCAAGGCCGAGGTCCCGTGAACCCCGCGCATGCTCTCCTTATTTATAATCTCCATTTCAGCCCACACAAACCCCTCTGAATGAGGGCCCAGCCAAACCCAAACACCAAAAATTCAACGTCCGTTTGTAGTGATGACCTCGACCTTTGATGCTCTGGTCGAGCTCGGGAGTGCCAAGGCGCCCACCATATATTTTCATTCCACTTGTCGGTACCTCGACTGGGCTCGGGGCCAATTACCACGGAGGCCCCAGCGGCAACTTAACTTTGATTCACGGTCTCCTCGGAGACCGACCCCAAAACTTTTCGCGAACCTACGGCCGAATACTCCAAAAGATGAATCTGAAAGCCCAGCAAAACCCCTCTTGGGGTCCGAGGCCCGAGCTCGGTGCCTTAGAAATTTGGGAGCTAGGCTCGAGGGCTTGACAAACTCTGAATCCGAGCTCGAAGACTTAGTGAATCTTCCTAAGATTTGAGCCCAGTGCCTAAAAGTTCTTCATCGGACCTAAGATTGATGGTTTGGCACACATAACCCGAACCTGAGTCCATGAGTTTAGCCGAGCTCCAGCACTTAGAGGAATTCGCCAGGAGGGAATCAACTCGAATGGTTAAAATAAAGGCCTATCCGTTACGCAGAGAAGAGAAAAGTAGACATGAATTCATAAAGAAAGTTCTTTCGTTAATAAAAACCCGAAGGCTAAAATACAAAATCAGAGATCGGCCATACAACAAGTTTGAAGGCCGATCTCACTCACAAAGGGAAAAAACAAAAAGAAAAGCTAAGTCCTAGGGAGCGGCGGCTGCACCAGTGTCACCCTCAAGGTCATCTATGGTAATAACCTGAGTGCCTTTGGCGGGCGCTGGCTCGGAACCCTCCGCAGCGGCCTCAGCTGGGGCCTCGCCAGAAGCCTCGGGAGCGCCCTCGGCAACCTCCCCAAGAGGAGCCTCCGACATCGCCTGATCGGCCATATCAGTTTCGGCCTCGGCGAGCTCCTCCTCGGCTGCGAGAATTGCAGGAACGTCGTCCTCGGACTCAGCGCCTATCCCCATCCTCGGACGAATCCCCGAAAGGTCGAACTGGAGGCAGTACGAGCCATCTACCTTCAAAAATTCTCGAAGCCCCGGAGGAACCCGTCCACGGTCTCCTTCTCCAACATGTCGTGGAACTCTTCTGACTCCTTGAAGAGCTCCACAGCCTTTTCAGCTCGCACGAGTGCCTTTTTCTCCCAAGCTTCGAGCTGCTCGATCTTTAGGCGGAGAACTCCGCCCTCATACTTCTGGCCCGCGGCTTCGGCATGAGCCTCAGCAAGACGCGCCTCAGAGGCGCGCGACTTGGACCGTGCCAGTGTGTGCGCGGCCTTTTCTTCAGCCAGTTGGTCGAGCGCCGATTGTTGCTCGGCCTCGGCAGCCTCCATCCGCGAGACGGCCTCCGCTCGCGCTGCCTCAGAATCGGCCAATCCCTTCTCGGCCGTCTCCAACTGCCTCTAGAACTGCCGGGATTCATTCTGGCACTCCGAGGCTATGAATACCAGGTTGTCAATCTCGTGGAGGTGCTGTAGAAAAGGAAAGAAGCGGTAAGTTAAGGCAAAGAAAATGACACACAACCAAAACTAGAGAAAGAAGTAACTTACTCGGGCAGCATTACAGTAGGTCTGGTCGACCAACTCGGCGAGGCCAACAGACCTGGCCTCGGCCCGATCGGCCGGAAGAAATGCGCGACGAAACACCGTGCACGCGACCTCGCTGTCATGGAGGGCCGAGCTGCCCTCGCGAATAGGGGACTCCGAGTCATCGGACTCCCCCTCGACGCAACCTCCAGCCCTCGACGAGCTCGGCCGGTCCGAGCTCGGAACCCCGTCGCCCCCGCTTGGCTGGGGGCCTGAACGCCGCGGGCGGACAATCGGCCGACTTGGCCGCTGGGAAATAGGTACGGGGTACGCTGGGGACGCCGAGCCCGTCCTCCTTTAGAGCCCGAGCTCGCCTGCTCGGAAACCGAGGCTTCAACCCGGACGGATCTGGAAGGGCCGGCCCCGGAGCCCCTCGCCTCGGCAGGGGCAGAAGTCGAGGCCGCCTTGGCATTCTTCCTGGGCTCTGGAAGAGCCCCGCCAGCTTCGGCCGCCCTTCTCTTAAGGCGGGAGAAGAGCACGGTATTGCTCGTCACCATGTTGGGAACATATGAAAAGGAAAGAATCTTTCTAAGTATTAAGATCAATGATTAAGAAAAGAAAAAGAACGAATAAGACTAGCAAAACAAAGGAAGCAATGCAACCGCTCTTAACCTCGGGGCGCGCCGAGCTTAGGCCGACGTTCACCAAAGTCTCCTCGCTCAGGAAGTCGGTAATAGTGATGTCGCCCCCGAGGCTACGTAGGGCATCAAATGTCCTCTGCTCGTCCGCCGAAAAATCGGTGAGCCGGTTGAGAGCCTTCAGTCGGGGAGTCCCCCATCTCGGGTCAAACCCCCACGAGAGCTCGCAAGTAAGAAAGAAAAACCTCTCCTTCCAGTCATGGATAGAGAAGGGGGCACCTCGGAAGAGGGACATACCGCCTCGAAAGGCGAAGTATAGCCACTCCCCGTCCGCCGGGTTTGACTTCAACAAGAAGCATCGGCGGAAAACACCTACCAGGGTCGGTATCTCGTGCGCAAGGCAAAGTGATATGAACCCAATAATGGTCCTCCACGAGTTCGGGGCGAGCTGAGCTGGGACGAGCTGGTATTCCACCAGCAGCTCGTTCACGAACTCGTAAAGGGGGAACCGGAGGCCGGCCCAGAGTGTCTCGATGTACACTCCAATCCGGCCCGGAGGAGGCCTCGTTACCCGGTCCTCCGGCCCTCAAGATGAAACCCAGGCCGGAAAAAGAACCAGGAACGGACCAAGTCCAGTTCCTCTTCGGTCAGGTTAGACCCGACCTCACCAGGACCACGACCCATCCCAGAAAAGAAGAAGGACGACCGAAAAGACAAAAAACCGAAAGAAAGCAAAGAAGAAAACGAGAAATAAGGGGGAGAAGAAGGAGAAGAAGGGATCCCCCGTGCCTACGTGGGAAAAAGAACTACGAGGCGGCCGCCGCAAATCGCCTTAGCACGCCGCTGGGAAGACTCGGTCGGACGAAGGAAGAAGAAAGAAAACGAGTAAGAGAGAAAAAGCAATAGCGGCCAAGCGAGACCTTTTTAGGGCTAAGGCAAGGGGTTTATATAAACCTCCCTAACGAACCAGATCGACGGAACTAAATCCCGCCCTCTGGCCAGATCTTGCCACGTGTCGGCCCCAAAAGCCGAGGCGGCATGCTTAACTCGGATAGACGCTTCGAATGCAGAATCATGCAGCGTCCCATCGGATCCCGAAGCCCCATTACGAGCCCGCCACACAAGGCAGCCTCGAAGGACGACAGGGCGTCGTCCCGTCTCCTCTCATTAAAGAAACCCCGAAGCGCGCGGAACGCCGAAATAATTTAAGACCCCCTGGCCCCCAACGCAATTAAGGCAGCTACTTCCCACGCCCAAGCTCGCAAACAGCTCGATCTCGGAAGTCGGAGGGTAGTGTTGGGGGAAAATAAACAGCCCCAAGGCCCATAAACCAGCTGTCGGCGCCCGACCTGAGGACGTCCGACCTGAGGGCGGCTGAACTGAAGGCGCCCGACCTGACGCGCAACTTCGATCCACGCACCCTACCTTGGACGCCCGGCCTGTTGCCCGACCAGGCACGCGACCTCGGAGTTTGCCAACCTCGGAAGCCCGACCTCGCCACCCACCCACCACGGTCACATCCTTCTGAAGCTTAACCAGAGGCCATACCCTGCCACCGCCGCTAACAATTAACGCGCATGACCTCTGCAGACTTCTGGCTTACTCAACCATTAATGAGCATGGTCCCTGAAGACCTGCGGCTTACTCAACCATTAATGCGCATGGTCCTTGCAGACCTGCGGCTCACTCAACAATTAATGCACGCGACTCTTGTTATCTACGGACCTCAAGCTCTTCACGGCAACTCAGCTCGGCTACGTTTGATCCGTCATGACAGCTCCCTGGCTCCGACCTGATCTCACATGGCAAACCATTAATACATACGATCGTGCATTAATTCCGACGACATGCTCAATCATACGGTAATTTCGTCCCGTTATATCACAGGTAATCCTATATCTCCCTATAAAAAGGGGATTAGACTCTGAAGTCCGGGTGATCTTTTTTCTCCCCTCTCACTTTTGAATACACTTGCCCCCTCTGACTTAGGCATCGGAGGGCCAGCGCCGGAAACTCCGGCCACCGGCTTTTTGCAGGCCACTTGCGGAGGACGCTGCCCGTTGACGGATCGCCACTCGCCAGTTCTCGCCGGAGCTCCTCCTTCCCAGCGAACCGGTCGCCCCCGGGTTCAGTTTCCAGCAACAATTCCTAATTGTCAAAAAGTCAAAATATATAGTGAAATTTTACTAGGTTGACTCATAGACCATGAAAGTCCAACGAGTTCCTTGCCGGTCAATGTGATTTGCTGTTTTATACTGTGAGGCCCAAGACGCACACACTGTCGGTGAGGCAAAAGAATAACTTGCCTAGTAGATTGGAAGAACCCTCCCTCAACCCTAAGCCATAACTTGCCGGCATTGGGCGGTAGGTTCACTCTAGAGCCTATCTCGCCTCTCTATGTGGCCCCCTATCCAACCCTAGGTCAATAAACTTGTTGGAAATAGGTGGACAAAATGGAAAATAAAATAAAAATCAAATATTATAGACTTTGGGGGTGCATAGGATGATTTCTTTATGGTGTCAATTGATCCCTCTCAACGTCCGAATTTTTTTATAGGCTCTTGCCATACATCTCCAGAATACAACAAAGAAGTCGGAACCTTGAAAACCTTACAAAGCTCTCACTAAAAAATTTAGGACCCTTACGTTATATATTTCTAAAATAATTAAAAAGTTGCGAGGGTGATATGTAACGAGCGCAGGATTCTGTTTGTTCATAGAATCCCAAGAGTATCAGAATTTTACAGAAGTGTCTTCCAGTGAAGGCATGCTTCTGAAAGATACGTTGAGGTCCTGTTTGAAAAAACTTGTTGAAGAATATCCATTAAAAAACTAACAAAACCTCTTCACCTCCTGCTGTGTCACCTGGCTTTCTACCCGTGCAAGCACAATCTTAATCTTCAAGCAAAGTACCCCTCAAACCACATTTGGCTATGGGACAGGAGAAAGTAGGATAACTATCCATTTCCTTTTACTCCTTCGTAACGCTGCTGCTGATTAGTAAATATTGCAAGATAAAAAGGAAGAGCCTCTTGCTTTGTGCTTTGAACAAGATAAAGATATTTGGTTTAAAGATTTAGCGTTTAGGTACATAAATGCATACTTGATTTATCCTGCAAGCAAATGCAATCTCAGGTTCGTGGTCAATTAAATTTTATTGGCTCAGGCAACTGGAAGCTAGTTACCTAGTACTAGTAGATAGGGCATGAGTCAGCCCACACCCAATCAAACTCTAGAAAGACTTAGAACGTATGAGCACGCACCTAGTGCTGTCTGGGCTGAACCAGCTCGCACTGAAGACCATGCGGCCATACAAAAAGTTCTCTTCGACCGAAGTGAGATCATCCCAACTCCCAAGTATCCAATGGTTTCTGCTCACTGTTTTGGGAACTTTCTTATCAAATTCAAAAGTCGGCAGTTCTTATGCGGTCTAGTTTGAGTACGTCTTCTCTTCCAACGGTTACTAATCGAGCCTGCTACCCAAGCCTTACTTTTTCTTCTTTTTTTTAATAAGGTGAACAGATCATACATTTCTGATATGGTTAATCTAAGAAATTAACTTAGAAAATAAAATATCGCGAAGCAAAGTCAGGATAGCTGATATTGTGGTCCATAAAAATTCTTTAAGGTGCTCTGAGGTGACCTAGTCTGCCGCTCTATTCATCTCTCGGTAGATATATGTAGCTACGAAGGATGTTACACTCTTCTGTGCCCCTCCGGATTTCATACAGGAGGTGGTGAGGGGTCGCTATCCCTGCCTAGCCTTCATCCATCCGACCACCGTAGTTAAGTCATCCTCAACTGTAATGAAGTCAGCCCTCCCTGCCTGGCATTGATTATACCTGGATAAGCTGCTCTCTGTCCTAAGAATCGAGATATCAAAAGCCACAGTTCTGCGGGCTGTCGGCAATCTCGAATCCGGATCTCGGATCTCTAATGATAAAGTCAGCTCATCCTCTACTGCCATCATCGATCTAACTGCCATTCCTGCTGAGGCCTTCAACACCATGTTGTCCTCCCTTTCATTGATACCTCAAAAGGCTCTTCGAAAGGACATGATGACAGCGCCATACCGAACCACAAAGCACCTACCGCCCAACAAGGAAAAGCGTTCCCGGTGACCACCGAAAGAACCGCAAGAATACGTGAAAAAAAAGCTAAAGATGTCGGGTCCAGACGAATTGAAACTGAAATCAGTGAACTGATGCAAACTCCGAGAAAAATTCAAACCAATGACGAGAACAACATGGTCGAATGGAAGTGGGATCAAAACAAGAACTTCACGGTGAGGAGTTGCTACAATTTCTTAAGCCATGGTGGTGTCATCTCTAGAGATGCGAAAAAGTCATGAGTTTCATATGGCTTGTTCTACAAAATAAAATTCTGACAGCAGATAACCTGAAGAAATGGAAAATGAAAGCCCCGAGCCATCGTCCGCTATGCTCTGATGAAGAGGAAACGGTGAATCATCTCCTCATCAATTGCAGTTTCTATAGAGTAATTTGGCACCAGATGACCCAAAGAATTCAAATACCCACCCTCCGGCAAAACAAATTACCAGAAAACATTTCGAAGGTAGCTTGGGACTGTTTGGTCGGCACAATTTGCTGGATGTTGTGGAAAGAAAGGAATGGGAGGATATTCCGGTTCGAAGCCTTCTCTTCAAACATGGTTTTGCCGAAGACCAGTCTCCTCTGCATCAGCTGGACGTCATGTTACAAAGGAAAATGGGAATTGGATCTCGAAAGATTGGTAGAGTCTAAGAAGAAAAAAAATAAAGCAAAGGAAAAAAAATAATTTTATTTCTTTATCCCATCACATATGGCAAATCTCAAAAGTTATATATCTTAGTGTATAGACTGTATATAAAAAAATAATATAGGCTGATATAGGATCTCGCTAATAAAAGAAAATATTACTGGTTGATACATATTGTTACGTGATCTCTAACATCACTCTAACGACTTCATGCTAGCAAATGAAAATAATACAGGCCGATATAGGATCATGTTAACAAAAAAAAAATATTATTGGCCGATACAGATTATCACGTGATCTCTAAAATTATGCTAACATCTCTCCTCAAACTCAAGATCATATTATAGGTACCAACTTGAGTTTTGAAATTAAATCACGAATGTCCTAAAAACTAATGTACTAAATCGATAGCTGAAGTAGCTGCTCAAAAGCTGACGTGATAGACTAAAAGCCGACATAGCAACTAGAGGCTAACGTAGCAACACAGAGCCTGATGTTGCAGAACACGAACTGTTATAGCCGTTCAGAGCTGAAAAAGCAAATTAGAAGTTGACATAATAGCCCAGAATCCAATATGACAGACTGATTTGTTAAGCTTATGTGATAATACAGAATTTGATATAGCAGAATAGAAGTTGACATAGCAGCTTAGGAACTAATACGGCAAATCAGGAAGCTAGTACAACAAACTTATTTTGGGAATTTAGGAGCCTGGACTTAGTCTCATGTCGACTAAATAGCGGAGAGGTATGTTTCTTAGATGGAGGGGGGCTACCCCTTTCTCTTCAGATGCGCCTTTTGTGGGGCAAAACCGTGTGTTGGAAAGAGACTATAAAACCTCCTTCAAAGCGGACAATACCTCTGAGAAGATGCAGTCGCTTTCGCTGTTTAGACCGGTGGGGGTGAGGTCGGCAGATCCCCCCGTGGCGCTGGACATGCAGGCCGGAGGCCGATCTCCCTTAACCTCATCACTGGTGGCTCATGCAGGTCCCCTTGACCCCGGCACAGATCTCCCCGCGGAGGGGGCTATGTTGTGGGAATAAAGGAGCCTGGACTTCGTCCCACATCGACTAAATAGCGGAGAGGTCCGTTTCTTAAATGGAAGAAACTATGAAATCCCCTTCAAAGTGGACAATACCTTTGAGGAGAAGCAGTCGCTTTCTCTATTTAGACCAGTGGGGGCGAGGTCGGAGGGCGGCAGATCCCTCGGTAGCATCAAAACTAATTATTTGGCAATACTAACGTAGCTAATTGACATGTTAGATTCATGGATCTTTTGACATGACTGACTAATATAGGAAACTAGTGTGTCTGTCGATGTGTGACTTATATGACATACCGACGTGTCTACAGTGAGGAGAGATGACCGAAGACCGAATATTTGAAGTCGAGAAAAAAAACAATGGAGAAGAGTTGTAGATTAATTAAATCATTATTGTTCGTTATGAATAAAGAACATTATTGTTCATAGATATTAAGGTTATATTAAATTTTTTAGGCTTAGCATATTTTCTAGGGCTCTATCTTAAGGATATGCGGCCGTGTTGCATTCCGGACCCGGGTGATGAGTTCGGACCGTGATAGTAGTATTTTAGATTGTGTAGCTACTCTAGCAATGAGGATCAGGTTTTGATCTGGTCTAACTCATACTGATTTTTGACCATTAAAATAAACCTAGATGGGTATATGGTAGAATGGTAAGTTGGGTCATGACCCAAGATATTTTCATCTTTGTTTATTTTTTAATATAAAAGACTTTTAGATAGTAAACCATGCAAAGAGACTAGTCGATCACAAATATTTCCAAATATTCGAAGAGCAAGGACCTGCTTTGATGGTTTTATGCGATTTGATTGTAAAACTTACAGAAATTAGATTTGTTGGCCTATCAAGCTCACTTTTCTAAATGCCCCATTCAAATTCTAAAATTTAGTTCGCAGGATGAAAAATAGATTTATGGAGTTTTTTTTTTCCTTTCTTTCCTCAAAAGTTTAGCTGAAAAATATCTGATCGAACAACCATATTTAAATGAATAGTCTAATTCATAAATTGTGGAGGAATTTTAATCTAATTTTGCAGGCCGCAATAAAGATTGCACTTAAACCCAGGTCAGTTGGCAAACCTTCTAGAGGAGACATCAATATCTTGGTACTGGACGTGCGATGGACTTTAAGAGCAGGGACCGTGCAACTCAGCCACGTGGTCGCGGTACAGCTTGAAAGAGCCCTTCGTCATCGTGACACCGTTCATCAGACGACATGCCAACAGGGACAGTGCACCGGACCCGCGGAGCCACGTGGGGCCCGTGACGCGAAGCCGGACAAATACGGTGGTCCCCTACGGTTCAGTGAATGACGCCAATGTCCCTCTGATTCTGACACACGTGCTTGTCACGTGAGACCCATGCCCCTCGCATGCCCCACCGGCCCCTTCTCGCATCTTCCCCGGTGCCCCGGGGCGGGCCAGGGTGATGACATCGATGGTCGTCTCCCTCTACTGTCCTCAGGACCCACAAGCTCCTCCAATCATCTTCCTACACGTAAGAACGTATGAAGTCGGTGAGATCCCACCTCGGTCAATTAGAGACCCCCTACGACATTTCGTCACTTCGGACAAAAATATTAACGCGTCGTGTGAATGAAGTCTATATCATATCTTATTAATTATCATGAATGAAGAAATATGACTCGAACAAAAAAAATAAGAGCTCTTAATCCCCTTTCTAATCCATCTCGGTTCTCCAACCAGACCACCGTATCAAAAAAGATTCAGAACAGCTCAACACAGCTACAAAATCTTTAATAACTCATCTAATCACTCGTACGTACTCGCTAATTATACCGTTGTCACGTTCCGTATCACATAATATGGCCATGCTATCACATAAACCATCACAATACCATGGAACCCAAAAGATAATATGCACAAATGTTCATAATCATAAAGTATGGAATAACTCCTATTTCCATCTAACCACTCATACGTACTTGCTAGTTATACCGCGGTCACATTCCATATCACATAATATGGCCATGCTATCACGGGAACCATCACAATACCATAAAACCCAAAAGATAATATGCACAAATGTTCATAATCATAAAGTATGGAATAACTCCTTTTTCCATCTAACCACTCATACGTACTCGCTAATTATACTGTTGTCACATTCCGTATCACATAATATGGCCATGCTATATTGCTATCACGGGAACGTCACAATACCATGAAACCCAAAAGATAATCTGCACAAGTTTTCATAATCAAAAAGTATGGAATAAGAGGTTCAAAAATTGTTCCATTTAATAAATAACGAAGGTGCTCGTACCGAGATTCTAAATCTAATATTAAATAAACCATTAAAAGTAAAGTACATAAATTTTTTAAAGAAATACAAAGACAGTCATATCAACATAATCTATATTTTCATAAGTTGATTAATAGATTAAAACCATTAAGGTTTACATCAAGGTCACCTACCTCAATTTGTCTAAGAATTACTAGGCAACCACCGTGGTTCCGGCATACACGCTTGGGATTCCGGCGATGAATCCGAACTCATCCGCCATGCAGGGACGTAAGAACCGCGCCCGCTGATCATCCATCCAAGATTTCCGCCGGTAGACTCTTTCCTTTTTTTTTATTTATTTCTTTGCTACAGTAGATTCCGTGCTCGTCCAACCGTGGTCCAGCTGTCTCGCTCGATGGACCATGAGATCCATCTGAGTATCGTTTGGTACAAGGACCGGGTTCCCACAGTGGTTGTTGAATTAGATAAGGTAAAAGAAATGGATCCGATCACCTCCAGGGACCAAACACCAGCCACGTAATTTATCGTCGGCGAGTTCGTAAACCAACAAACACCAAGCTAAGGGATTAGATTTTATTTAAATACAGCTTTGGCAAAAACACTGAAAAACAAAAAAAGGGAAGCTTATTCTCGTTAAAAGTGGGAGAGGAAATCTAACAGAAGAGCCTCTAGTTACCGCCGGGCAGCCTGGAGCGTCCGCCCGGCGTCCCCTCCGCCGCCACCGACGGCGTTGGCGGCCATAAGCGGGCCCTGCGCCACCAGCGACTTATAGATCTCGACAATCATCTTCTCATCGTACTCCTTGAGCTGCGGCCGCCCGAACCCAGTCACGGCGGCGCCACCATACCCGGTGTACCCGTTAGCGATCGCCCCGGAGGAGGCGAACGACAGCATCATCCGCACGTAGGCGTCCCTGATCCGCGCGAGGAACCGCTTCGGAGACGCCACCCGCGCGAGGAACCTCAGCCTCGGCACGACCCGGATCCGCCAGAACCGCCGCCGCCTCCCGCCGTTCAGCTCCGCCCGGCTCCGCCTCCTCCCGCCGCCGTCAAGCCTCTGGTACGCCCTCCGCTTCCAGTACCCCTTCAAACCCCTGTTGTACGCCTCCATGTCGCTCGCTTTCGCCCTTCTTTCCTTCTGCTTTTCTCTTCTCGACCTCCGAGATCTATCGAAATGGGGGGGGGGTCAATCTGGGGATCGGTGGGAGGAGAGAGATAGAAGGCTACTTATCGGGGGGATCAGGGATCCACTCACCGGCATTTATGGGACAACGGTTAGAGCAATGTTCGATCAGGACCGTTGATCTGCTTGCTGGGTTGTGGAGTAGGGAATGGGGACTTGGGGAGTGGGACTACGGGTGGTGGCTTCGCGTGGGATGGAGTTTGGACGCACGCATTAAATTTGGCATCTTTTGTTGGGCTGGTGTCCCAGATATAGGCCTTGTTTGGGGGAGCTTTTGGAAGGCCAGAAAGCACTTTCTGGCCCTCCAAAAGTACTTTTAGATGAAAAACTGTGTTTGGTAAATTTTTCAAAAAGCTGTTTCAGCTTTTGCGGAAAGCTGAAAACAGCTTTTGGGAGAAAGCTCCAATTTGGAGCTTTTGGGAGGAAGCTGTTTCAGCTTTTTCGGAAAGCTATATTTTTGACAAAAATGCCCATATTAAAATAACATAATTACATAGTTTATCCCTGTATAAACCTAAAAATCTGCTAGAGCCAAGAACCCAAGCCGTCAGACTCCCTTCCGTAAGAAAAGGTATTTTTCTTTTCAATTTTTGTATGCATCTCTTGAACCACATTTTAGAAGAAAAAAATTTTAATCCTTTTCCATACCTTCCAAAATCAATCTATTGTTTTTTTTTATCATCAACCTCGCGGCCCACGCTGAGGTCCTCCTCGAGCGTGGACCATGAAGAAGAGCCCCTGGACCGCGGAAAATTATTTTATGAAAAATTATGAAAAATTATTATGAAAAATTATTTTATACTAATAATTATAATATTTTATACCTTTATTTTTGTATTATACTATAAATATAATATCATATTATATTATATCATAATACATTAATATGTTATGTTAAATAATTTAATATTATGTTATATTATGGAAAATTAATTTATACTAATAATTATAATATTTTATACCTTTATTTTTGTATTATACTATAAATATAATATCATATTATATTATATCATAATACATTAATATGTTATGTTAAATAATTTAATATTATGTTATATTATGGAAAATTAATTTATACTAATAATTATAATATTTTATATCTTTATTATTGTATTATACTATAAATATTGTATTATATTACATTACATTATAATACATTAATATGTTATTTTAAATAATTTAATATTATGGTATATTATGGAAAATTATTTTATAATATTAATTATAATATTTTATACCTTTATTTTTGTATTAAACTATGAATATAATATCATATTATATTATATCATAATACATTAATATGTTATGTTAAATAATTTAATATTATGTTATATTATGAAAAATTAATTTATACTAATAATTATAATATTTTATACCTTTATTATTGTATTATACTATAAATATTGTATTATATTACATTACATTATAATACATTAATATGTTATTTTAAATTATTTAATATTATGTTATATTATGAAAAATTAATTTATAATATTAATTATAATATTTTATACCTTTATTATTGTATTATACTATAAATATTGTATTATATTACATTACATTATAATACATTAATATGTTATTTTAAATAATTTAATATTATGTTATATTATGAGAAATTAATTTATACTAATAATTATAATATTTTATACTTTTATTATTGTATTATATTATAAATATAATATATATTACATTATATCATAATACATTAATATGTTATGTTAAATAATTTAATATTATGTTATATTACCAAATATTAATTTACTCTAATAATTATATTACTATTATGATATATTAACATAATATTATTTTATATTACAATAATATTATACTATATCGTATATTTATGTATTAATTTATGTTATGTTTTATTATGTCGTGTTGTATAATACTATGCAATGTCTTTTATGGTAATTTTGTCATATAAAAGTACTTCTCAGTTTGTTTACCAAACACAAAACAAAGTACCACAGCACTTTACGAATGTAGTTACCAAACAACAAACAGCTTTTTATAACAGCTCTACTTCCAACAGCTCTACTTCCAACAGCTCTACTGCCAACAGCTCCCCCAAACAAGGCCATAGAGGTTGGTGGGGGTGGAGAGGAAGTGATCCTTTATGATAAAATCTGGGCCGTTCATAAATAATATTTGATAAAATTGTTAGAGAGTTCAGGCAAGAGCAAAGGCCATGTACCAAAAGGATTACGTATCGCACACATGCGGTGGAGCATGCATGGGTAGAACGAGCAGCAAATTCTATACGATTTTTCTTGTCGCTTATGAAATTATTTAAATTATTAAATAATTTAACAAGTCTACTTAAAGAACACTATCTTTTATAAAACAAATTAATTGCTCGTTTATATTTTTTTTATAAATTTGTATAAATAGTTTTTATTTTTTTTGAATAAAGGATGGGTGGCTTTAACTCTCTCTTCGTCAACAACAACAATAACAACAAAAAAAAATCCTTTCCTGCCTAAGGACATGAAATTGGTTCACGGTAAGCATTTTTTCTCATAAGAATATAATTTTTAGAAAGAGAATGCCTGAAAAAATACTTTTGGCATGTTTGGTTGACAATAAAAATGTGACAGATTTTCAGAGTGCTTATGTTTATTTGACCATCCACTTTTCTTAGAAAATTATGAATAATTCGTATTATATCTTTAATAAAAATTAAGTCTTTAATGCTTTGGATCAAATAAGGATAGCTGAAGGTCCTTTTGAGAAAAAATAAAAATGTTTTGATTTCCGGCTCACGGAAAAGTAACTTTTCTATATTTCTCATAAAAAAGACTTTTCCATAAAACGTGGGAATCATATTTCTAGGAGAATACAACTTTTTCGTCTCTCTCCTTCAAAAACTCCAACCAAATAAGAAGCATCCCTTTACTTTTTTGTTAACTGCACTATCTCTTCTTTCTTTTTCCGCGAATCAAATGAGCTCAAAATCTAATCTATGCTGGTGTTTTGATACAAGAGGCAATATATCACACACCTTTCATGTGGCAACAAAGATGCGTTCATAGGGAATTGGGTTGGATGCCAGAACTTGACAACTTATTTTATGTGCAATGAATGTGGCATGCATCTCACAGAAATTTTGAATCTCGCTTCAAAGTCCGTAAGCTTTGCATTGAAAGACTGAAGAATTGAAGCTATTAGTAATGTTTTAGATCTTTTGTTCCAACAACCTGATGTTATATGCCATGCATTGTGGTCACTCAAACAAGTTGGCTTGGCTGAGATCCTCACACCATGCCCATGGTTTATGTTTTTCTTTGATTGTTTTTTGGTAACGGCCCATGGTTTATGTTTTGATTGATTGGTCAGCTAGACACAGCCCAACTTTGGCCAGGTTCATTTTGAGACAAATGTTACATGCAGACCCAATCTTAGGACTGAGCTGGTCCCCATGATCTTATTCTTAAGCTGGAAATTTTTTATTAAAGAAGGAAGGATGCAAAAACAAAAAACAGGCATGCCACCCAATTAGGCTGATTGGGCCCATTGACAACCTAACAAGGAGTAAAAGTGCCAACTCTGTACCGAATTAATGCCAAATCAGAATGTCATTATATTGGCAAATTGATATAATTGGATCAGTTTGGATTGCAGTACCTGCCATGTATATTGTATATAGTTAATTTCATTTTATAGATTTGTGTTATTGAGTTGTTCATCAGTAAGCTTAAGCCTGAATATACTAAACATACATTTAGAAATTGGACTTGCATGACCTGAATTCCTAACAATTAGAGTTTAAACTAACAATGTCATGGATCATGTTCCACAAATAGATGCTATGTAAAGTATAATGATGAATTCAGCCAGCAAAGAAGCATCTCTAGAAGGTCAACGGACGCTAGTATTTCTTAGTATTCTATCACTCGTGCATTTGGCATTCCCTCTGCACATGGCTCACTCTACTATATTTTTTCACTGGTCTCTAAAATAGCTGTGTACTTCTAGATATAAACACATCATGACCTTTAAAATTTGATAGGTTCATCTAAAATCATGTGCTCAACTTCTCCTCTTCTTTTGTTTTTTGGTATTAAATATGGTTAGGTCATTGTCGTAGGCAATAAATACACGCAAGCATGGCTGTTCCAGACCTCAACTTTAGCCACACTAATGTGAAAGGATGTGATGTAGCCTGTGACCACCTTGTTTTTGCTGATAGTAGTGAATTAAGCTGTACCAATTCAAAGCTCCAGATTATTCGCCATGAGTCTTGCATAGTTGTGCACCTTCGTAACGCTAGATCCCCTCTCATATTAAATTAATATATCCCCAATTTATTTCTCTGTAAATGAATATTTTGAACATTTTTTTTTTGTTATGCTTAATCTTTTCAATACAAAAATAATACAATAAAAATAAAAGAAAGTCTCAAACAGCCAATGGAGTTCAAATCCATTCAGGTTTGTCTCATAAATAAACAACCGGTGTTGATTTGATTATCCTAGTCTTTTAGTATGATCTGCTAACTTGTTGGATCACTTGCCTGATCCGCCAAAACAACCTGCGGTTTTAACGAAACACACACTTGAGAGCAGCCAAACTCCGGACTGCTGCCGGCCATTACCAACCGCGAGTTTGATGATTTGTCGTTCACTCAGAGAGAAAATTCCGACCGGCCCAAATGTTACGTTCGGAATCCAAGGTTTTTTGTTTCTATCGTATCTATTCGGTGATGGTGAGTCCCATCACGCATTTCAACCATTAAATGAACTGCGTCGCTCAATTTTGAACGGGAGAAAAGAATATAGCGCAGCCAGCCATTTCGGAACCCCACATGGGCCGGAGGGGAGAGCTGCTTTGAAAACTCTGCCAACATTTATTTTCTAATTTTATTAGATATATTCATATTAATATTGTATGAAATATCTGTTTTAACAAAATAAATAAATAAATAAATAAATAAAGCTTTTGCCATCCATTCCTTTACAAAAAATTACTACAGCATTCTATCAAATTTAAGCTAGTTATACTTAGACCGAAAAAGATTTAAATTTTCTAATTATTTACAAAAATTTTATTTTCATTGCAACGTGGCCCAACCGTCGATCTGGATCCTGACAACATTAATAAAGTGAGAAAAAATATCAAAATATTGCTGACTCAGAGAGGTTGGATCATAGTTTTCACGTAATCTCTGTTCTTTATAATTCATCCACATGCACGGATTATAAAGCACCCCATCCTCCATCATTCATCCACGTGCATAGATCTCCAAACATTCCATCCTCTGTCATCTATCAATTTATAGAGATTTTAGAGTACTCTATCCTATATCATTTATCTATTTACACAAATCATAAAGCATTTTGTTTGTCATCTCTTAATCTGTACAAATCTTAAAGTGCTCCATTCTCTTTCATCCATCGGGTGCAAAGATCTTATAATATTCTATCTTATATCATTCATCCACATACACAGATCTTAAAAGTGCTTCATCCTCAATCATCCATTTATCTGCAAATAACTCAAAGCACTTCATTCTCTCTTGTCCATCTACCTACATAGATCTCAAATCACTCCATCCATTATCATCCATCTGCCTACATGGATTTCAAAGTGTTTCATTTTTTATCATCCATATGCTTGCATAGATCTCAAAGCAATCCATCATTTGGCAATCCATCGGCCCGCACAAATCTCAAAGCAATACTTCCCCTATCATTCATCGACCTATACAAATCTCAAAATGCTTCGCCCTCTATTATCTATCCACCTATACGGATCTTAAAGTACTACATCATATATCATCCATCCATCTACCTACATAGGTCTCAATGCGTTTTATTCTCTATTATCCATCTACGTGTATAGATCTCAAAATGCTATATTTTTCGTCATCCATCCATCCGCACAGATTTCAAAGCACTCCATCTTATGTCATCCGTCCATATGAATAGATTTCAAAGTACTTCATGCTCGTCATCTCTTCGCTGCACACATTTCAAAGCATTTCATCCTCTGTTAAGCCTATATAGATCTCTGAGCACTCCATCTGTTATACGTCCGCGGTCCGTCTACATAGATCTCAAAGTACTTTTTTTCTCTACCATCCATAGTTCATCCATCCTTCATTCTCTATCATCCATCCGTCTATGCAGCTCTCAAAAGTACTCTCTATCCTTTGTCATCCATCCATTTGCATATATCTCGAAAACACTCCTATTAATCTTTAGTTAGCACAAATCTAAACATACTCCATTCTCTATTATGCATGTCCGAGGGCGGCTTCTCTCCATTGAAGCAATTTCAAGTACCTTGTCACGCCTCCAAAACTCCTCCCGTAGCGCTTCTAGGTGCATCCATATTGCAGCTCGAGAAATTGGGTTTTTACTATTTTAGAAGCATGAAAGTTGGGCTTTCAAGGTTCCAGGGAGAGAACCTAGCCTCCCACCACCGTGGTCCCTGATGGTCACTTTAATCACATCCTCCTCTGAGAGAAATTTGAACACAGAGCGATCTGCTCCGACGGGTAAGACCTCAAATTCACCAGCAAGCTTCCATCGCTCGTGAAGGAAGTAAATCAAAAACTCCAGTGTTCTGCAAATCGAGGCATGCCCCCATTTCCTCCCTCGCTTCGTTCAACTCCTCAGAAAATTTCACAACCCTACTAAAGTAGGGACGTAGTTTCTCCACTTCCTCATCCGTCAATTGACTCACCTCCGGACGAGCCTTTCGATTTCACAACCCTATTAAAGTAGGGACCTAATTCGGCGTACAGCGGTCCTTGCTTCCCCCAGATGGGATGAGCTATTCTTCTCTCCTTTTCTTCCAAGGTAGCTTCGTGGTTCAGCTCTCCTGGAGTTACTGGAGTAGGACCATTAGTCATCAGAGATCTACCTTTTCTATCTGGGAGAATGCGAAGAGAAGAATTGAGGGTTCTCTGGCTGGGCCTCCGGTTCCTTCACATCAATCTCCATTCCAAGCCCAAACCATGGTGGTGGTCAGGTTCAAACGATCTTCAGGCTTTGGGCCCCCGGAGGTAACGACATTTCTTTCAAAATTCTTGCTCGAGGCTGAATCCTAACTCCTCCCGAAGCCCGATTTCCTCCCGAGGCTGAATCCTAATTCACGTGACCGCACCACAACCTAATGGCTCCGCGTGATCCATTTCCTCGCACCACCCTCCGCCGCCCAATCCCGTCCTCTCTCTACCCCACCGAATCACAGCCATACATCCCGTACACCTTCTCTGATCACACCCATCTATTCCACGCTCCAACATAAAATAACACACCCTCCGTTCCATCACATGTTCCGATCTCTTCGATACTATTGGCGGCAACTCTGTCCTGTTTTATTTTTCCCCACTTCGATAGACGTGGAGCAAGTCCAAAAAGGCGACGGCACTCTGTTTCTTCGTAAGCACGTGTCGGTCCGCCCGCCCCACGTACCTACACGTGCGAGTTGCGTCCACTCCACGCCGACGCTCCTCCTTCCGCGCGTTCCCATCATACTCCCTTTTGCTTTCCCTCCGTTGCCGAAAGTTACAAGCGGAACCGTCGGTAAAGGTAAAAAGATCCCACCTTATAATGGGCTCGGGGTGCGGGCACCACTCTCCAATCTCCATCATTCTCTCTCTCTCTCGGAGAAAGGGACGCGAGTGCCGTTCCCGTTGATGGCGAACCGCCTCGCCGCCTCGTTTCCCCTCGCGCTCCTCCTGCTCCTCGCCCTCTCGTCGCCGCCGATCGCGTCGGCGAAGCCCGTAATCAAAGACGACGTCTCTTGCACAATGTGCTCCTCCTGCGACAACCCCTGCCAGCCCGCCGCCTCCCCTCCGCCGCCGCCCCCGTCCTCCACCGCCGAATGCCCTCCGCCGCCGTCGAATCCAGGAGCGATCTCCTACTACTCCCCTCCCCCGCCAGACGTCTACTCATCCCCGCCTCCTCCATCCAATAGTGGCGGCGGCGGGAGCGGCGGCGGGGGCGCCTACTACTACCCTCCGCCGCCCAACAGATATTACCCGGCCCCGCCGCCGCCGAACCCCTTCTTGCCCTACTTCCCGTTTTATTATTATAACCCTCCTCCAAACAAATACCACTCGGGGTCTCTCAGCTTGAAGCCTCTTTCCACCATCCCCCTCCTCCTCCTCCTCCTCCTCTTCTTCTAGTGAGCTCTTCGCTCTTAGATCCGAGCTCAAGAAGGGCTGGGGAATTTTCTGGGTGTTCCCAAAACGGGCTCCTTATCGTTCCCAGAATGCCTCTCTCCTTGCTCCAAGAAGCGGCGGCGGCGGCGGCAGCACTACGGATGGATTCTCCTTTCCGATCTCCGGTTGCAGTTCTCCATCTCCGTTTTTTTTTATTTCTCTGTAATTTTTGTGATATTATGTGGAATTTTGTTGTAATAATAATTATAGGAAAGAACAAGCTAGTGGGCGAGGGAAATAAAGTGGGGGAATTTGTTTGATGCTGAGATTAACTATTAGTTAATAAATGTTTAGTAAATATGTATCTTTCGCTCGATGGTCGATGGAAGTGCTGCTTTCTCGATGATGCCGACTTGATGTGCCGTTACCACGTGTTATTCTGCCGAAGGGGAAAGGTGACTTTTTCTTCTCTCTCTTTTCGCTTTTGCGTCCGTTGGGGGGAAAAGACGCGTCGTGGGATGGATGGATGGATGGATGCAGATGGATCGCGATGAGGGCAGTTTATGGTGTGACAGCGGTGCAGCGTAAGGGGGGAGGAACGGAACGGTGGGAAAAGGATGGTTGGGAGAGAGGGGCTTCACATGGGAGGTTGGTAGATGAGGCTGTTTCCATGATAGGATGACGTGGAGTAATGTCAACAATCATTGATGCTCCTTTGGAGCTTATTGTGCCTACAACCTATCAAATCAGTGTTAATTTGCAGCTAGAGTTGTCTCCGTCACAAATTATTGCTAGGGCATGGATTATTTGCCTGAGAGGAGCCTGAATAGTTAGGATTCTCATTTTATTATATAAATTATACAATTTAAAAATATAGTTTATTTAGCAGGTTTATTTTGTTAGGTCATAGAGAAAGAAAAGATTAGTTGAAATTGGGAACTTATAAAGCTACATAAGTATAGACAGAGATGAATGGAGGCTACTGATGCGCACTTGATTCACAAATACTAGTTTGCTAGATACATATATCCAACCATCTCTCTTGTATGGTATCGGAACTTTTAAGTTATATCAATTCTATCATATTACAAGATAAGGAAACCTGTCATGTGTGGATTTGAATCTCCGACATGTTCGTTTGTCAGCAAGTTTACTTGAAGAAATTATATTCTACATTGTATGCATGGTCGGATATCCATATCATAATCATGTGCTCATTCTTATAGTGGTGCACCAAGATGGGCGCTTGATAAATGAGATTTATAGGAACAAACAACTACAATTGGGAGTATGCATGGTCATATAGTGCACGATTTGTCAGCAAGTTTAATTGGAGAAATTATATCCTACATTGTGCACCAAAATGAGCACTTGATAAATGAACACCAAAATGGTTAGATATGCTGATCATAATCATAGTGCTCATTTCTATAGCGAGGCACCAAAATGAACACTTGATAGATGAGATGATCTATAGGAACGAACAACTACGATTGGGTTTATGCATGGTCATATAGTGCACGATTTGTCAGCAAGTTTAATTAAAGAAATTATATCCTACATTGTGTACATGGTCAGATATGCAGATCATAATCATAGTGCTCATTTCTATAGCGGTGCACCAAAATGAGCGCTTGATAAATGAGATCCGTAGGAACGAACAACTACGATTGGATATATGTATGGTTATATAGTGTAAGCAGTATAGGGTATAATTTCTCGTTAAATATATGGTTTAAGAAGGAAAAGAAATGATATTTCCTTTTTGAAAATGACCCGCCAAACCTTTCGCTATAGCTCAAGAAACTATATAAATTTAGTGCCTTGTTATATCCAATCTAAACTGGAAAGCATAAAACTGATGCTGCACAGGTATTCGGTGTTGGCCATATGCAGCTGGTAATAGTATGTATATTCTTTTTTGATCTCACAATCATATGATGTGCACCCTTTAGCGAACATTAAATCCGTTTGCAAGTCTATTTGGATCAAACTACAGCAATGTGAGGATTGGGGTCTCATCTAGTTTGCACATATAGTCCAAGGGATTGTCTCAGTTACAAACTTTCCTAGCTCTTGAAAGTTACACTCGAAAAGCATCAGATTTCTCTGGAAGATTTCCAACCTAGTTATGTGTAATAACCCCAAAATTTTTTTTTTATATATAAAAAGGGATAGAATAGTCCTTTAAAATTGATATAAGGGGTAAAATTGGAAGGAATCAAAAGTTAATGGCATAACCGTAGATATGTTGAAGTGTTAGGGGCAAATTGGGAATTTAATAATATTAAAAAAGGGTGAATAGTGCTTTGATGTGATTTAAAGGGGGGTTTACTGTGGCTTTTGGAATGAAACCGAGAGAAGAAAGGGAGGGTTCTCAGACGGCAACAGAGAGGAAGAAAAAGAAGGAGAGGAAAGGAAAGGAAGAAAGGAAGAGGAAGAAGAAGAAGAAAAAGAAAAGGAAGGAGATCCCGGTTGCGCTGCCAGCTGAAGGAAAAAGTGTAGATCTCCTTCCCCTCTACGCAAGGACCTCGATTTCCAAAAAGAAAAAGATAAATATCCATTCCTATCTAGTCTTTTGATGACATTAGGCTATACAAAGGGTGGATATAGTCTAGAGGGGTAGGATAAGGGTTGTAGAGGCGGTTAAAAGAGGAAGAATCGGATTTTGACAAATTTTTCCGGCACTACGGAAAAACTGTGTCGAAGTCCCAACTTCGGCAAATTATTTAGGGGGTCAAACGGCCTCCGATGATGATGCATGTTATCTCTTTGGAATCCTCTGTGAGTGTAGAATGTTAGGTAAAAATTTCATCAAATTTGGAGTCCTGAAAGTGGATCAAAACCGGGATGAAGTAACCCACTGTCAGTTCGGGTTACTGTTCATCCGGGTGGAAAATAAGGGATTTCATGCCATAATAGGGTATTAAGCCTAGATTAGGCTAAGGGAGACCTTGTACTCGTGCAAGGGAGTCCCTAATACACATAAATGATGAGTTAATTAATAGAAAAAGAAAAAGAAGAAAGAAAAGAAAAGATTTAGGGAACAGGGGAGTTGAATCAATTAAAGTTCCCTATATTATAATTGGCACGTAGATTATAGCCCTTGATACAAAACTAAATGTATTGTAAATGCATGTCACAGTTGGGCAAGAAGCTAGGGAACAAGAGGAAGAAGTCCCCTGCTGCCTACTGTAAAATTCTAGAGGCGTATCAGGGCTGTGCCAGATTGACAGGTGAGTGGGAGTCATGTACTTTGCACCATGAGCTTCCTTAATTCATTTTCATGAATGTCGCCAAGTGTGAATTGATTCCACTTGAGCATATTGATTGATATTGTAGTAGATTCCTTTATAATCTTGATTCTCCATGCTTGATTATTCTGTACATGCATTTGAGGAAACATTGAGAGGAATTACGAGGGGTTTATGAGTAATTAAATTGGATCTGAATTGTGAAATGACTTCTTTTGTAAATTGATTTCATTTCCTCTATTTCAAAGACTTATGAGTGGTAGCCTTGATTATACTCTTTATGAGTAATTAAATTGGATCTGAATTATGAAATGACTTCTTTTGTAAATTGATTTCATTTCCTCTATTTCAAAAACTTGTAAGTGGTAACCTTGATTATACTCTTTATGAGTAATTAAATTGGATCTGAATTGTGAAATGACTTCTTTTGTAAATTGATTTCATTTCCTCTATTTCAAAGACTTGTAAGTGGTATATTGAGTTGCATTGCACACCCTTGACCCCTCACTCCCAAACCTGATGTTAGTTTATGATTGGGTCGGAGTCGAGTGAGTGGTAGTCTTAATTATGCTCCTTTTAGTAGAGTATTGGGAGGGTGCATTATGGCATTCATGCATGGCTTGACAGTATCTGCAGGACACCTATAGTCGATGGGGTTGAACATCGGCCTTTGTGCACATAGTAGCCTTCTGGGTGGGCGGAGCCCAGTCCCTTCCTAGGGGGGGACACGGCCCTAGGCGTAGGATCGGCCGGTCCTACGACTTATATTCTGCTTGCCGCCGGGCATAGTAAGACCCCGCGAGGTGCAGTATGGCTTTCCGCGGATGTAGAATTCCCGCGAGGTGCCGTTTAGTATGTAGATGTGAGATGGATTTCTGTTCTGGATACTGGCCAGCATTTATATGATCAGTGTGGTGTCTTATCCTGCATATGCATGTGACAGTAGGGAGTTGTTGCTGGTTCGCCTGGGGCGTAAAACCCACCTCCCGATAGCTGTCTAGCATTTATGTTATCGGTATGGTGTCTTATCCTGCATATGCATGTGACAGTAGGGAGTTGTTGCTGGTTCGCCTGGGGCGTAAAAACCCACCTTCCGACAGCTGTCTAGTGATGATTTACATATTGGTGTGGTGTCATATTCGATGTATGCATATGGCAGTAGGGAGTTGTTGCTGGTTCGCCTGGGGCGTAAAACCCACCTCCCGATAGCTGTCTTGTTGATGATTCAGCCTATTGACACCTGATTTATATGATTCAGTACTATGACCTGTTGAACATATTCATGAGTAGCATATATGTTGACTTGATTATTCCATATATGCTTCAGATGAGTTGATATTGATTGTGGTGATATTGATGATTTACTCCATATTCTCTATGTTGAGATCATGTTCATCTTGTTATTGATCTTGAGATTTCATCTCGAGCCATGATTATATTCTGTCTCATGTGCATAGTACTCTCTACTCCACTCACTGAGTATTCATATACTCACTCCCCAGTTTGATATTTTTGATTGCAGGGCAGGTATTGTATAGAGAGGAGCAGGATTAGTGGTTGCCTGCTAGCTGTGCCGCTCCATAGTATAGTATAATGTAGATAGTGGTTTATACCTTTTGGTGTATTATAAACCTTCTATTGTATATAGTGCATAGTTACAGTCATAGATCCTGTTGTGGATATGGGTTGACCATGGATGGATTAGGAAGCAGGTATATATATATATGTGTGTGCAGATCAGTGGTGTGCCTGTGATAATGTATTGCTATATATTGTCCAGGTTTATTATGTGACAGATTATGTGATTGCTGCTCTGACAGGTAGCGTTGTTGTATGTAATGAGATAATCCTGACAGGTCACCATAGGAAAGGTGATCATTTTGTGCATGCATCATGCCAAAATTTTCAGAATTTATTAATGATTGATAGGTAATAGGGTTCTACGTGGTGGCTGGTGGCCTTATGCCTACCCGTACCCTAGGACCGTCGCGGCGGCCCGCCGGGAACGGGGCGGGGGTCGTGACAGAGGTGGTATCAGAGCAAAGGTTAAACAAGAGTCCTGTCAGAGCAATAGGATGAGTCAGGATTAAGTATAGGATTATACTATGGAGCATAGGATTTTTCTGTATGTTATTTTATGAGTCATTTACAACTCAGTAAAATATATCATGACTCAGTGTGTAACGACCATCCTCTCTTTTTGACTTTTTTAGAGAGATATAAAGAATACCTCCAAGGAGAGGACCTGCTCGTCCTGGAAAGAGGATGGAGCCAGATATAGCATTGGATGCGGGTTCCGCACATGTCGAGCCCTAAAGAGAAAAACCTCCTCCTGCTGATAGACGGAGGGTTGATGATCAAGGAGATGTAGGAAGTAGAGATGCATTGATGGAACAGTTACTGGTGGAGAATCAAGCTCTGAGGGAGCAGATTGCTCGGGGGAAATCTCCTGCCCCGTCAGTAGTATCCATCCCACCTCCTGTACCTGTGCCAAGAAGTTTGGCCAGGCGAGCTCTAGATGATGAGGAGATTACTGTACAAGAATTTCTGAGGCTCAGAACCCCGGAGTTTAAGGGGGAAGAAGGTGAAGATCCTCAGAGATTTCTGGAGGAGACTGAAAAGATGATACGGAGACTGCCCTGTTCTGATGCAAGAGCTATAGAACTTGTAGGGCTTACAATGAAGGAAGATGCCTGGGACTGGTACCAGAGGCATATGGAGGACAGATTGTACAGTAGGAATCCTCCAACCTGGGAAGAGTTCAGGCAAGCAGTGATGGATGAGTTCTTGTCTCCGGCTGAGAGGCAGAATCGGGCTCTTCAGTTTGAGAGGCTGAAGCAAATGCCCGGAATGAGCGTATCTGAGTACGCTCGTGAGTTCACTAGATTGGGGAAGTATGCTCCTTACATCATCCCCACTGAAGCTGCCAGGATAGAAAGGTTCAGACGAGGTCTGATTTCCCTGCTTTATAATGCAGTACTGGCAGTAGAGGTCCCCACCTTATCTAGGCTGATTGATAAAGCAAAACAGTGGGAGACCAGAAACAAAGAAGAAAGAGCTGAAAGAGAACAGAGAAAAATGAGTGTGGGGAAGGAGCAAAGCAGTAGAGGTAGATCTGAGGGAGTAGATCTCTTGGAGGACCCGACGGAGCAGTCTGTATGCTCAGCTCCACCTGCCCCACGTAAGAGGAAATGGAGGAAAAGAGGTCAATCACAAGAAACTTTTCTACCATCAGTACCTCGTCCTCCAGTCACTATAGCCAGAACTGAATCTGGGTTCCAATCATGGCCAGTGTGTGGCATATGTGGGAAGCAGCACCCTGGCAGATGCAGAATGGGCCAGGGAGTGTGCTACAGATGTGGACAGCCGGGTCATTTTGCCAGAGAATGCCCGCAGGGTGCCACCCAGCAATTTGTGCCTTTGGCATCCTACCCTTCTGTGCAGATGGACAGGCCTAGTAGTAGGGAGCCTGTAGGCAGAGGTAGAGGTCAAGCACAAACATCACAGCAGAGTGCTGGACCATCTCAGTCATCAGCTCCAGTAGGCAGAGGGCAAGGAAGGGTGTTCACGGTAAATCCACAAGAGGCACAAGCATTAAATGTAGCTGTGACAGGTATGCTCCTTATTGATAAGATTAAAACTAGAGTGTTGTTTGATTATGGAGCTACCCATTCATTTGTGTTCCCTTATTTTGCTAAAAAGTTAGCTAAGGATAAGATATTAATGTATATCCCCTTAGCTATTAGTACACCTGTAGGGGATAGTATAGAAGCGAAGTATGTATATCCTACCTGTGTGGTAGAAATAGAAGGTAAAACACTTTCAATTTATTTGATTCCCAATACCACACCGAGCAGAATATGAAGAGTAGATATACTCACCCCTTTGAGTAAACAGGTAATTTACTCTTTTAAATTCGAGGACGAATTTTATATAAGGAGGGGAGGATGTAATAACCCCAAAATTTTTTTTTATATATAAAAAGGGATAGAATAGTCCTTTAAAATTGATATAAGGGGTAAAATTGGAAGGAATCAAAAGTTAATGGCATAACCGTAGATATGTTGAAGTGTTAGGGGCAAATTGGGAATTTAATAATATTAAAAAAGGGTGAATAGTGCTTTGATGTGATTTAAAGGGGGGTTTACTGTGGCTTTTGGAATGAAACCGAGAGAAGAAAGGGAGGGTTCTCAGACGGCAACAGAGAGGAAGAAAAAGAAGGAGAGGAAAGGAAAGGAAGAAAGGAAGAGGAAGAAGAAGAAGAAAAAGAAAAGGAAGGAGATCCCGGTTGCGCTGCCAGCTGAAGGAAAAAGTGTAGATCTCCTTCCCCTCTACGCAAGGACCTCGATTTCCAAAAAGAAAAAGGTAAATATCCATTCCTATCTAGTCTTTTGATGACATTAGGCTATACAAAGGGTGGATATAGTCTAGAGGGGTAGGATAAGGGTTGTAGAGGCGGTTAAAAGAGGAAGAATCGGATTTTGACAAATTTTTCCGGCACTACGGAAAAACTGTGTCGAAGTCCCAACTTCGGCAAATTATTTAGGGGGTCAAACGGCCTCCGATGATGATGCATGTTATCTCTTTGGAATCCTCTGTGAGTGTAGAATGTTAGGTAAAAATTTCATCAAATTTGGAGTCCTGAAAGTGGATCAAAACCGGGATGAAGTAACCCACTGTCAGTTCGGGTTACTGTTCATCCGGGTGGAAAATAAGGGATTTCATGCCATAATAGGGTATTAAGCCTAGATTAGGCTAAGGGAGACCTTGTACTCGTGCAAGGGAGTCCCTAATATACATAAATGATGAGTTAATTAATAGAAAAAGAAAAAGAAGAAAGAAAAGAAAAGATTTAGGGAACAGGGGAGTTGAATCAATTAAAGTTCCCTATATTATAATTGGCACGTAGATTATAGCCCTTGATACAAAACTAAATGTATTGTAAATGCATGTCACAGTTGGGCAAGAAGCTAGGGAACAAGAGGAAGAAGTCCCCTGCTGCCTACTGTAAAATTCTAGAGGCGTATCAGGGCTGTGCCAGATTGACAGGTGAGTGGGAGTCATGTACTTTGCACCATGAGCTTCCTTAATTCATTTTCATGAATGTCGCCAAGTGTGAATTGATTCCACTTGAGCATATTGATTGATATTGTAGTAGATTCCTTTATAATCTTGATTCTCCATGCTTGATTATTCTGTACATGCATTTGAGGAAACATTGAGAGGAATTACGAGGGGTTTATGAGTAATTAAATTGGATCTGAATTGTGAAATGACTTCTTTTGTAAATTGATTTCATTTCCTCTATTTCAAAGACTTATGAGTGGTAGCCTTGATTATACTCTTTATGAGTAATTAAATTGGATCTGAATTATGAAATGACTTCTTTTGTAAATTGATTTCATTTCCTCTATTTCAAAAACTTGTAAGTGGTAACCTTGATTATACTCTTTATGAGTAATTAAATTGGATCTGAATTGTGAAATGACTTCTTTTGTAAATTGATTTCATTTCCTCTATTTCAAAGACTTGTAAGTGGTATATTGAGTTGCATTGCACACCCTTGACCCCTCACTCCCAAACCTGATGTTAGTTTATGATTGGGTCGGAGTCGAGTGAGTGGTAGTCTTAATTATGCTCCTTTTAGTAGAGTATTGGGAGGGTGCATTATGGCATTCATGCATGGCTTGACAGTATCTGCAGGACACCTATAGTCGATGGGGTTGAACATCGGCCTTTGTGCACATAGTAGCCTTCTGGGTGGGCGGAGCCCAGTCCCTTCCTAGGGGGGGACACGGCCCTAGGCGTAGGATCGGCCGGTCCTACGACTTATATTCTGCTTGCCGCCGGGCATAGTAAGACCCCGCGAGGTGCAGTATGGCTTTCCGCGGATGTAGAATTCCCGCGAGGTGCCGTTTAGTATGTAGATGTGAGATGGATTTCTGTTCTGGATACTGGCCAGCATTTATATGATCAGTGTGGTGTCTTATCCTGCATATGCATGTGACAGTAGGGAGTTGTTGCTGGTTCGCCTGGGGCGTAAAACCCACCTCCCGATAGCTGTCTAGCATTTATGTTATCGGTATGGTGTCTTATCCTGCATATGCATGTGACAGTAGGGAGTTGTTGCTGGTTCGCCTGGGGCGTAAAAACCCACCTTCCGACAGCTGTCTAGTGATGATTTACATATTGGTGTGGTGTCATATTCGATGTATGCATATGGCAGTAGGGAGTTGTTGCTGGTTCGCCTGGGGCGTAAAACCCACCTCCCGATAGCTGTCTTGTTGATGATTCAGCCTATTGACACCTGATTTATATGATTCAGTACTATGACCTGTTGAACATATTCATGAGTAGCATATATGTTGACTTGATTATTCCATATATGCTTCAGATGAGTTGATATTGATTGTGGTGATATTGATGATTTACTCCATATTCTCTATGTTGAGATCATGTTCATCTTGTTATTGATCTTGAGATTTCATCTCGAGCCATGATTATATTCTGTCTCATGTGCATAGTACTCTCTACTCCACTCACTGAGTATTCATATACTCACTCCCCAGTTTGATATTTTTGATTGCAGGGCAGGTATTGTATAGAGAGGAGCAGGATTAGTGGTTGCCTGCTAGCTGTGCCGCTCCATAGTATAGTATAATGTAGATAGTGGTTTATACCTTTTGGTGTATTATAAACCTTCTATTGTATATAGTGCATAGTTACAGTCATAGATCCTGTTGTGGATATGGGTTGACCATGGATGGATTAGGAAGCAGGTATATATATATGTGTGTGCAGATCAGTGGTGTGCCTGTGATAATGTATTGCTATATATTGTCCAGGTTTATTATGTGACAGATTATGTGATTGCTGCTCTGACAGGTAGCGTTGTTGTATGTAATGAGATAATCCTGACAGGTCACCATAGGAAAGGTGATCATTTTGTGCATGCATCATGCCAAAATTTTCAGAATTTATTAATGATTGATAGGTAATAGGGTTCTACGTGGTGGCTGGTGGCCTTATGCCTACCCGCACCCTAGGACCGTCGCGGCGGCCCGCCGGGAACGGGGCGGGGGTCGTGACATTATGATATGTTCCACTGGACACCAGCGCTGGCAACTTAGAATTTATAATCACCAACTTTTGTTAAAAATTTATTTGATCCGATCATGATTGGAGCAGCGAGAAGCATCGAATCTTGACGAACAGATCAGCAATGCATGTTGCCACCTTTTTTTTAAGTGTTTGATACCCCACACTGGAATCACGTTTTGAAGCCGACAATGGCATCTGACTGCCATTGCTTCGGACATGGCAAAGAGTTTCACCACAACATCACTCCCTTAAAGTTTTCTTCTGTCAAGGATATTCTCAATTCTCAAAGCATCTGACGATGTAAGTTTTGCATCACATAGGAGTTCGATCCGAATCATAGCAGGGGAGTAGCATTGCGCGTTGTATTATCGGAAGCACCAATGAAACAAGTTAATTAGGTGGCTTGATGCCTGAAATTTTAGCTTTCTCAATGGTTGGATGCAAATTGATGGTCGGTGTATTAACTCATACTATTTTGTCGTGGTTTGGGCCGTATCTTTAACATGAAAGAATCATCGTTCTGCTTTGGCAACATCAACTGTTGGATCATATTCTATATCGAGCTTCTTTATTCGTCCGTGTATATAAATCTTGTAGTAACTATTACGCAATCCAACAATAGATTCATGTGAAGAAAGATGAATCCTCCTCTTGTGCAAAGGATACATCCCCAACCCATTTGGTTGACAGTGGAGCTCCACCAAGGGTTGTGCCGAGTTTAGCAATCTCACACTAACGCATTAGATCTAATAATGATAGTAGATAAAAAAAGGGACATAAATGTCTAATATATCTAGCTTTGGAGTTAGGTCTCATTCCAGCTACCTCACACTAGCCGATCAAGACTAGATAATTAGAGGAGAAAAAAAATTAAACACAGATACAAGAATTTTGTAAGAGAAATGTTCTCGATTATTCAAATTACAAAAATGGGCCACATTTAATTATTTTTCTCCCACAAACAATTTATTTTAGATTTTGTTAAATAGTTTTACCTTTTTCCCTTACAAATAAATCTAAGTACATAAGCACGCATCAAATCGTATTATGCTCATCCATCACCAAATTTATGCATCAATGTGGGCATTCATCTAAAGACAGAGCTCAAATGGTCTAGATGGTGTTCTTTGGGAAAAATAATAATGTGCCTCATTTCTCAACATATGAAAATAAAGTAAAATTTTCTTCCAAATTCTCAAAATGTTTCTGATACGTATTTCAATTGCTCATTCTAATTTTTATAGTTTAACTGAGTCTGAGTCGTAAGAGGATTGTAACCGAGTAATAGTCAATGATTGCATCATAACTTTCTCAAGGTCTGGGAAACCATATGTTAAGACTCCGTAGTGGGTGAGTGTCGCCATCTTTCACAATATCTTTTTTGTGGAACAAGATTTTACGTTGATGTCACTTCAACCAGGCGGACGCCATTTGTTTTTGCCTCAAGGGTGCGTAGCTTTCGACCATACCTTTCGCACCTACTTTGTCCGGCTTGGAATAGCTTGATGGAACCAAGAGCACTGGGATTTGCTCTTGGGTAGAGCGAACGAGGTGGTTTCCTTCTCCACCTCAGCTCGACTTTGAGAAGGCCAAGAGTCTGAACATGGCTTCTTTATGTGAGTCAAATTTCCTTGGGGCCTACACTGGATCGAGATGCTGCAATAACATATTAATTTGAGAATAATTGACATAAATACGCAATAGTAGTGTTTACAGTCCGGACTGGCTTTGTTTCGGGTCTGCTTGAGGCTGACCCAAACCAATCGACCCTCGATCCGGTGCAAAGTAAGCTCAATCCATGCTGAACCCAACTTTAGTCCTCCCTCTAGATCTCCATTTCTATGCACAGTTTTCACCCTTGTCTCCCTCCTCAAGTTTCCAAACTAATGATCAAGATCCGCCATACCAGTACCGGACGGCATACCAATGGCGGCCCGGACCGGTACGTACCGGCCCATATCGGCTGGTACGAATCGGTACGGTAAACCATGCTAATGATTTTTCTGCTGACCCTCTAGCCCTAACCAAGACTTATCCAAACTTTAGTGCCATTATCCCAACTCGTAAAGCACCCGATTAAAACAAGTTGAAGCATGGAGGATAAATTTAAGTAGAAATTAGAACTTGGCAGGGAAATGGTTTGGATAAACTATATAAGACAATTACGGGACACGATACACCTCGAGCAATAAAAGCTCGCCATCTAACTACAAGTTGGTTACTTAAAGCTTGTCACATGGCCGACCTAGTTGACCTATAAAATATTTGGAGAGTAGTACCTCAGCCATCCAATATCAATTTGGAGGTGTTTAGCATCGAAACCATCATTGATCAAGTGAAACAGCCATTGGATTGTCGCTATAAAAGCACACAGCAATGTCTACCGATTTTTCGAACCAGACAGCAAATGAGCTGAGATCTTAGGCAAACTCGGTGGTTGAGTGGGCCAGTTTCCAGCGGTACCAGGACCTATTTGAGAGGGACAAAAGGGGGCATTGCTCGCCGGGACCTTCTCAAAGAGTTAAGCGAGAGGACACGAGGATAACGAAGCGCATTATTATTGAAAGACTCTGAACTGGACACGTCTCAAAGGGAAATCCACATATATCTAAAGCAAATCAAAGTGCCAGGGTAGGCTGCATCTTTATTCCTATCAGCAAATACTTTGTGTTTTTTTTTTTTTACTAAAGACTCCGTAGCCAATAAATGTGTCTAGGACTTTGCCCTTCGACAGCTTTCATCAACAAAAAAAAAGGCACCTATGATGGGCCGTTTTTTGAAGCATCTTTAGTCTAAGCAACCGAATTTTTGAGTCATCTTTAGTCTAAGCAACCAAATCCTGAGTACCCAGTACAGCCTTAAACGAAAGCGTATGCAAATTTTTGTTAATTTAAGATATCAAATGGATCAAATGATCACAAATTAAAACAAAGCAACAACGCATTGGTCATCACACATTGCTCCTCGTCGGCGACTTGCATGGGATCTTACAGTAGTCGGCGATGCGGTCCATGCACTGGTAGAGGGGTGGCTCCACGCTAAGTGGTGATCGAACGCATTCTTTGCACCGGGGATGGCAGGCCCTGGTGAGATCCCAGCACTGGCATTCCGGCGGGATGAACCTCGTACACCCACCGCACCTATTGCAGCAAGGCCATGGCTTTCCACTGTTCTGACCTTCATAACCTACACCACAATATAATTAGCAGTCAAGGGGATTTCCTTCGCCACTTCTCACAGTAGACTCCAAATACAGCTGAAAGTTTGTAATGCAGTTTGAAAGGAAAAAATGGAACTAGAATGGCTATAAGTTCGAGGTTTAATCACCATTGTTGGTTGGAAGCTGGGAGCTGAGATCGGGCTGGGCGAAGGAGAGGGTGGCGATGTAGGCAGCTATCATGCAGATAATAGCCAAAGAAACCGAAGGGCTTCTCTTTCCGCTGCCTCTTCTGCGTTTCATCTCAACCATCTCACTGCTTTCTGCCCCATCTCCTCGCCGCGTCGCTTGCATTTATCTCGAGGCCGACCACGGGAGAATACGGTCAATGCTTATCTCTAGGAAATGCTGGCGATGAGTCAGTCAATAGTTATCTCTTTTTTTTCTTTTTTACTTTTTAAAAATAAAATGGAAAGAGACCCTGGCTTGCTGGCAAATTGACTAGTTATGTATAGTGCTTCTGGTCAATGTCTTCTGTATAAAAAAAGCTCTGATGAGATTCCGAAATCAAGTCTTTTCTTTCTTTAAGAAGTACAAGTGGGAGTGCCGCAAATAAACTATAGAAACAGTGAAAGAAGCATTTTTGCAAAAAAATTATTCATATTAAAAAATTTATAAACACAGCTGTTGCTGGTGGTCCAAACCGAGAACGATTGACACGACGGTGTGGACGGGGTTCCGCCTGAGTTGTCTTGGTTGGTGCTGGTTGCGCTCCACCTTCCGCCAAGGAACCTGCAAACAAGCCTTGCACCACCACCAGGGTGGTGATGGCCCTCCGACGGTCAAGTCAGAGGAGATTGGAGGAGGAGAGATGATAATCCCAAGTGGGAGAGAGTGCTCTGGGAGGTATTGCTTACCCCCCCTTCTCCCCCCAGCCGCATATATACCTGGCTGGGAGGTCTCTCAGGGGGGTTTGTCGTCGTGGGGCACGATAGAATGGCCACTGACATGGCCGTTACGGGGCGTCGTGGAGCAGCGCTGGGTACGGTCATGGCAGGGCGTAGTGGAGCTCCGCTTTGTACGGTTGATACAGGAGATCGTGGGCAGCATCGGGTACAGCCGTTGCAGGGAGTAGTGGAGCAGGAGGCCGCGGCGTGCCTCTGGAGAATAGCCTGTCGTTATCAAAAGATCTCCGACTCGGGGTCGGAATGCTGGATCATAGGGCAGCCGACCCGGGGTCGGGCTGCGAAGCCGAGGAGGTCCGACTCGGGGTCGGAGTGCTGGATCATAGGGCAGCCGACCCGGGGTCGGGCTGCGGAGCCGAGGAGGTCCGACTCGGGGTCGGAGTGCTGGATCATAGGGCAGCTGTAGCTTTCCTGGATACGCGTGCCGATCACGTGGGGCATGGCGGCTCAATTCCCCCATAACAGTAGCCCCCCACTTCCGAGCCTGGAACCAGAAGGGGAACAGGTGAAGGGAGTGATGTTTCGAGATTGCCGCCATCCTTCGGAGAGGCGCGCGCGCTTCAAGCTTCCCGCCTTCTTTATGGCGTATGGCGGTTGCTGCTGACCTGGCAACCTGAGGATTTCGGCGGACATCCTTCCTTAATGGTGTCGATTCGCCTTTGGGGTGCGAGCGACCCTTCGGCGGCCAGGCGTCTTCTGGCGTCATCGAGGTGTCACTTGCCCTTTCGCCTATTTAATCGGGGGCCCTCCCCCGTCCGTCTTCTTCTTTACGGACATTTTCGAGTTTCTCCTTTGCGCTACCATTGTTGCCGCCGAAACGTTCGCTTGCTTTTCCTTTGACGCTCTCGGAGCCGTTCTTCCTCCTCTTCAAGTGAGTTTCCCACTCTTCTACTTTGAGCTCTTCATACTTTTTCTTTTTGTACTAGTGCACCCCAGTCGTTCCGGCCTTTCCCTCCTTCTTGACCCCGTCCTGACCGTAGATTGGCCATTAGGGATGGGCGAAGTGGGAGCAGATAGCATCAAGTCAAAACTGGTCGCCGAGGACTTAGACGGATTTGTGGCTCGGTACCACCTTCCCGAGGCCTGCAATGTCACGCTCCCAGGGCCTGAGGAGAGGATGTCTCATCCTCCTCGAGGGAAGATCGCCATCAATGAGGGCATCCTCCAGGCCGGGTTCCGCTTTCCCCCTTCAGACCTAGTCTTACAGGTGCTCCGGGGTTTAGGAATGGCACCGACGCAACTGGTGCCGAACTCGTGGCGTGCTCTGACGGTCTTCCAGGTTCTCTGTCGCTTGCATGCGATTCCCGCCACCTTGAACGTTTTCTGGGAGCTCTACGGCCTGAGCGGCCACCCCCAGGACAAAGGGTGGTGGTGCTTCGCAGCGCGGCGAGGGTGCGGCCTTGTCAAGGAGGGTCCTACCTCCATTCACCACTGGAAGGAGCGCTTCTTTTTCGTTGATGCAGACCCCTCCTGGGAAATCAGGGCAATCTGGGGGACGCCGGTGAAGTCCCCAATTGGCCTGTCGAAGTTGTCGAGGGAGGAATCCGAGGGCGTCGCCGCCTTGAAGGGGTTGGTCGCCGAGGGCCAGCTTCCCCCGGTGGGCCGCCTTATTTCTGAGGATACCTTGGTGAACGTCGGTTTGAGCTCGGTCCCCACCGACCGTGAGTCCGCCATCGTTTCTTTAGCTCTTTTCTTCTCTTTCGTTCCTTCTTCCTTTCGGTTTCTCAGTCCCTGACCATCCCGTCCTTCTTGCAGAGGTCGACGACGTCATGCGGTCGGTGAAGTCGAAGGCTGTTGGTAGGGCGTCCCTGCTGGAAGCAGTCCGGAGGAGGAAACGAGCTCTTCCGAGCGGGGCCCCACCGGCGAAGAAGTCCCGTAAGGAGATACCTCCGATGCCGACCGACGAGTCCGGGCCCACCGGTCAGGGAGATGTCGTGGGCACCGACCGGCAGCTGACGCTGTATCAGCCCTCCGGTGGTAAGGTTGCCGCTACTCCGGAGGTGCCACCTGAGCCTGCTCAAGACGGACGGGTCGGACGTGATCGGTCCCCGACCCGGCCTTCGACTCGGTCGGCTCCTGATGACTCGAGGAGGGACGCGCCGAGGCCCCGGCCGAGCGGGACCCTATCAATTCCTGGGGCGACCCCCGCCCCGAGCGCGATCAGCCGGACTCTTCCCCAGGCGATGGATAAGGGTAAGGCTGCAGAACCACCATCCGGCTCCGGGGAGAAATCGGGGTCTGCCTTCACTACCGATGGCGCCCGAAATCTCATCGAAACAGTGTTGCTGGAGAAGGACCGTCGGCGGGTCCGGGAGTTGGATGTCTCTGACGTTGGGGCCGCCAGCTGCGTCTGTCTCATGTCGGTGAGTGTTCTTCTGGCCGTCTTTCACCATTTATTGGCTCTGTTGTTCTCCGCCTGACTCCCTTATTTTTCCTATTTCTTAGCTCGCCCAGTACATGATCCGTCTGGAGGAGTGCTACAAGGAACAGGCGGGGCTTTTGGCGAAGGCCGAGGACCGGCTGAAAGCAATGGAAGAGGGAGGCCGGGCTGCGGCAGGCAGGACGACCGGGGACCTCGAGGCGAGGCTCCGGGAGGCCGAAGAGCGGGCACTCGGCTTCGCCGCCCTGGAGGAGCAACTGTCAGAGGCTCGGGAGCAACTCAAAGCCGCCTCGGGCCTCGAAAGCAGGGTCAAGAAGGCGGAGGAACGGGCTGAAAAGCAGTCCCGGAAGATCGCGGACTATCGAGAGCGGTGGGAGAAGGCCCAGCGGTCTGCCGACAACGCCTGCGACCGAATCCGCTCTTTTGAAGCCAAACTAGGCGAACTGGAGTCGGCCCTGGAGAAGTCATGCACGGACGTCCAAGAGCTCCGTTCGCGCCTGAAGGAAGCCGAGGCCGCTCGGGTTGCTACCGAGGCGAAGCATAAAGAGGCTCAGGCTGATCTGCTGAGGGTCTCCTCTGAGGCCGAAGGCCGGATTGTGGCGAAGGTCTTGGAGGCCAAGGCTCAGATTATGGAGCGAGCTGAGGCGGAGCTGGCCGAGAAGAGGGCGGAAATCGGGCGTCAGGCGGTAGAGGCTTATCGCCAGTCCGCCGAGTTCGCCCATGATATGTCGGAGGCAGTGCGGACCTATCGCCAGTCTGACGAGTTTGTCCATGACGCGTCGGACGCGGGGGCCGAAGCCTTCACCTTGGGCTTCGAGGAGGGCCTGGCAAGGGTGTCGGCTAAGTATCCCGAAGTTGACCTGAGCGAGATCTCCCTCCTGGACTCCTCTCCGGCGCCATCGCCTGCTGGTTCTCCGCCTGCTTCCCTACCTCCCGCGGACGAGCCCGGCGTTCCCGACCCGGGAGTTCCTCCAAGCTGACCTCTTGTACCTTTCATTGTCTTTTTTATTTTTGTATGTCGGCGTTTTGCCCAATTGTATGGGCCTCGGCCCTGAAAATTAATGCACGTTGAATATTTCTTCATCTCGCCCTCGTCCTCTTTTTTTTTTTTTTTTTTTTTTTTTTTTAGCTCTTGGTTGCTTCTTGCTGACTTTTGATTCCCGAAGTTCTTCCGGCGCTAGGCCAGGCATCCGAGGGTTAAACCTCAGGAAACTCTTCCGGCGCTAAGCCAGGCATCCGAGGGTTAGGCCTCAGGAAATTCTTCCGGCGCTAAGCCAGGCATCCGAGGGTTAGGCCTCAGGAAATTCTTCCGGCGCTAAGCCAGGCATCCGAGGGTTAGGCCTCAGGAAACTCTTCCGGCGCTGAGCCAGGCATCCGAGGGTTAGGCCTCAGGAAACTCTTCCGGCGCTAGGCCAGGCATCCGAGGGTTAGGCCTCAGGAAACTCTTCCGGCGCTAGGCCAGGCATCCGAGGGTTAGTCCTCAGGAAATTCTTCCGGCGCTAAGCCAGGCATCCGAGGGTTAGGCCTCAGGAAATTCTTCCGGCGCTAGGCCAGGCATCCGAGGGTTAGGCCTCAGGAAATTCTTCCGGCGCTAGGCCAGGCATCCGAGGGTTAGGCCTCAGGAAATTCTTCCGGCGCTAAGCCAGGCATCCGAGGGTTAGGCCTCAGGAAATTCTTCCGGCGCTAGGCCAGGCATCCGAGGGTTAGGCCTCAGGAAATTCTTCCGGCGCTAAGCCAGGCATCCGAGGGTTAGGCCTCAGGAAACTCTTCCGGCGCTAAGCCAGGCATCCGAGGGTTAGGCCTCAGGAAATTCTTCCGGCGCTAAGCCAGGCATCCGAGGGTTAGGCCTCAGGAAATTCTTCCGCTCGCTGGTCGGCCAAGGCTGGCGCAAGCCGAAGCGACCGGTCGGGGCTTCCGGCTAGTCTGCTCCCGGGATGATCATCGGGTTAGCCAGGCATCCGAGGGCCGAGCCTCGGGAGATTCCACTCGTTGGTCGGCCTAGGCTGGCGCAAGCCGAGGCGACCGGTCGGGGCTTCCGGCTAGTCTGCTCCCGGGATGATCATCGGGTTAGCCAGGCATCTGAGGGTTGTCAAGCCTCAGGGAAATTCCGCTCGTTGGTCGGCCAAGGCTGGCGCAAGCCGAGGCGACCGGTCGGGGCTTCCGGCTAGTCTGCTCCCGGGATGATCATCGGGTTAGCCAGGCATCCGAGGGCCGAGCCTCGGGAGATTCCACTCGTTGGTCGGCCTAGGCTGGCGCAAGCCGAGGCGACCGGTCGGGGCTTCCGGCTAGTCTGCTGCCGGGATGATCATCGGGTTAGCCAGGCATCCGAGGGCCGAGCCTCGGGAGATTCCACTCGTTGGTCGGCCTAGGCTGGCGCAAGCCGAGGCGACCGGTCGGGGCTTCCGGCTAGTCTGCTGCCGGGATGATCATCGGGTTAGCCAGGCATCCGAGGGCCGAGCCTCGGGAGATTCCACTCGTTGGTCGGCCTAGGCTGGCGCAAGCCGAGGCGACCGGTCGGGGCTTCCGGCTAGTCTGCTCCCGGGATGATCATCGGGTTAGCCAGGCATCCGAGGGCCGAGCCTCGGGAGATTCCACTCGTTGGTCGGCCTAGGCTGGCGCAAGCCGAGGCGACCGGTCGGGGCTTCCGGCTAGTCTGCTCCCGGGATGATCATCGGGTTAGCCAGGCATCCGAGGGCCGAGCCTCGGGAGATTCCACTCGTTGGTCGGCCTAGGCTGGCGCAAGCCGAGGCGACCGGTCGGGGCTTCCGGCTAGTCTGCTCCCGGGATGATCATCGGGTTAGCCAGGCATCTGAGGGTTGTCAAGCCTCAGGGGAATTCCGCTCGTTGGTCGGCCAAGGCTGGCGCAAGCCGAGGCGACCGGTCGGGGCTTCCGGCTAGTCTGCTCCCGGGATGATCATCGGGTTAGCCAGGCATCTGAGGGTTGTCAAGCCTCAGGGAAATTCCGCTCGTTGGTCGGCCAAGGCTGGCGCAAGCCGAGGCGACCGGTCGGGGCTTCCGGCTAGTCTGCTCCCGGGATGATCATCGGGTTAGCCAGGCATCCGAGGGCCGAGCCTCGGGACATTCCACTCGTTGGTCGGCCACTTGTCGCTCGCCGCCCATCGGGGTTTCTCTGTGCCCAGCCGCGACCGTGTTTCTCCTCTCCTCCAAGCGTTGCCTGGGGGGAACACGAGAAGGGTATTAAACGCTAATTAATGCGTTACCTGGGAAATCGGATCGCCAGTTGCTGCTGGTGAGGAGTGTTAGTTGAGCGGCCGCGATACGCGGGTTCTTCGAGGAGGATGCGGCCTGGGCGCGAGCGGAGACACGTGGACCTAGGGGTATACGTCACCCGGATCGTCCTGCACAAAGAATGCGATTTAAGGAGAATGACGCTTAGGAAATCGCGGGGAGATATGCCTCGGGAGCCGGAACGGCTCCGGATTCAGTGCGCCTGCATTTATTGGAGCCACCCGTATCGGAACTACCAGGGGGCCGCAGCTTGGCTATAAATACAGGTGCAGGTACGATGGAATTTGCCAAGCCGGAGCTGCAGGTTGCCATGGATCGCGGACCTCCTCCTTGGCATATGACTGAGAGACTCCTGTCGAAGGAAAGGGGAGGCGCTCCCCTTACAACTTCAGCCAACTAGCCGTTTCATCTGGGATCAACAAGGAGGGTCTCCCCGGCGGAACTCCGCTCTAGGCGTTTCATCCGGGATCACATCTCCCCTCCTTGAAGTTCAGCCTCCCGGTTGAGCTCTGCGCCGGACGCTCAATCCGGGACCGCGCCTCCATATACTCTTCCCCCTTGAATCCCTTCTCTTCCCTACCACTGGGGAAGATGGGAATATCCTTTGGAGGCGGCGTTCCCCTGGGGGCAGCGGGAGCTTCTTCTGCGGCGGCTCCTCCTCTTTTTGGTGAGGTGCTGGATGGCGCCTCCGGTTAGAAGCACCCACTTCTGGTGGGACTGCAGCCGCCCTGGGTTGAGGGTTTGGGTCCCCACCTCTTCTTTACTTTCTTTACTCCCTAATTCCCCTCTGGGAATTCCTTGTAATCACACGAGCACGCCACTGTAACCAGAAATTATTGAAATGAAAAGTATTGCACCTTTTTAAATTGTCTTTCTGGCCTTGTTGTTCTACTGGTAATACATCCGCAGGTTAGCGGAATTCCAGCCCCTTGGAATTTCTCGGCCATCTAGGGCTTCCAACTGGTAGGAGCCAGGTCGGTTTACCCAACGAACTTTATACGGGCCTTCCCAATTTGGCGCTAGCTTCCCACCTTCCGTAGGTTGAGATGCCTTAGCTCGCCTCAGCACCAGATCTCCAATTCTGAAAAGCTTCGGTCGGACTTTGGAGTTGTAATATCGGGCCACCCTCTGCTGATACATTGCCATCCGTACCTGAGCCATTTCCCTTGCCTCTTCCAAGAGATCCAAGTTCCCTCGGAGTTGCTCTGAATTGGCCTCGGGTCGGTGCGCGGCCACCCGAGGCGAGGGGAGTCCGAGCTCCACGGGGGCAACGGCTTCCGTGCCATAGGTTAGGCTGAAAGGCGTCTCTCCAGTAGGAGTCCGTTGTGTGGTCCGATACGCCCAAAGGACATTCTCGAGTTCCTCGACCCAAGCTTGCCCCGTCCGGCCGATCCGCGCTTTGATACCTTGGAGGATTGTCCGATTTGTGACCTCGGCCTCGCCGTTGGTTTGGGGATGCGACACGGATGTGAACCGATGCTCGATCCCGAATTCCTCGCAGAAGTCCCGGAAGTGCTTGTTATCAAACTGTCGACCGTTATCCGAGATGAGGACCCGAGGTACTCCAAATCGGACAATGATGTTCTTCTTCACGAACTTCCGGACTTGTGCCTCCGTGATGGTGGCCAGTGGCTCTGCCTCCACCCACTTGGTGAAGTAGTCGATGGCGACAATCAAAAATTTCCGCTGGGCCGAAGCGACGGGGAATGGTCCGAGGATATCCATTCCCCACTGTGCGAAGGGCCAGGGCGCGGTGATTGGCGCCAAGGGGACAGAGGGGACTCTCTGGACGTTGGCGTGGCGCTGGCAGGCGTCGCATTTCCGCACGTGGTCCTTCGAGTCCTCCAACAAGGTCGGCCAATAGTAGCCTTGCCTCATGATCTTATGCGCCAAGGACCTAGCCCCCAAGTGCGATCCGCAGATGCCTTCGTGGACTTCGCCGAGGGCGTAGGCCGCTTCCGCGGGGCGGAGGCATCTTAAGAGGGGGGCGGTAAACGAGGTCCGATACAGCCTCCCTTCATAAAGTACGTAGTGGGCGGACTTCTTTACAAGCCGCCGGGCCTGATCTTCGTCTTCAGGGAGGATTCCTTCGGCGAGGTAGGCGACGAGCGGGTCCATCCAAGACGGCTCCGGATCAATTGCCATCACCGCTCCAGCCCCGTCAATGCTCGGGGCATCCAGGGTCTCCAGGTAGATTGCCCTCGACAAGTTGTGCGCGTCTGCGTCCACTAGGCGGGACAACCTGTCGGCCCTGGCATTTTCGCTCCTCGGGACCTGCTGAATGTCAACACTGCCGAGGTCGGGAATGAGTGTTTGCACCTTCCGGACGTAGCTCTGCATGGTCGGGCTCCGCGCCTCGAACTCCCCTCGAACCTGCCCGACCACCAGCTGGGAGTCGGTGAAGACTTTCAGACGCCGGATGCCGAGCTCCTTGGCGAGTTTGAGTCCCGCGACTAGGGCCTCGTACTCCGCCTCATTGTTGGTCACTGGAAATCCGAACCTCAAGGCATACTCGGCTATCACTCCATCGGGATTGGTGAGGACCAGCCCAGCCCCTCCACCTTCAGGGTTCGACGACCCGTCAATGTGGAGCGTCCAGATCGGGAGATCGAGGCTGGGTGTCTCCGGCGGCTTAGGTTCCGCCTCCTGCACAGTGCACTCAGCGAGAAAGTCCGCGAGCACCTGGGCCTTGATGGCTGGTCGGGGCTGGTAGCGGATGTCGAACTCACCAAGTTCCACTGTCCACTTCACCAGCCGTCCCGCATTCTCTGGATTGCTGAGAATCTGCCGCAGTGGTTGATCGGTCAAAAGGGTGACAGAATGAGCCTGGAAATAGGGGCGAAGCCTCCTGGTCGCAGTCAGCAGCGCGAAGGCGATCTTCTCAGCCTTCGTGTACCGCGTCTCGGCATCCCGGAGGACTCGGCTGATGTAGTATACAGGCTTCTGAAGTCTTGCCTCTTCCCGAACCAGTACTGCGCTGACTGCGGTTGGGGAGACCGCCAGGTAAAGGTAGAGCATCTCCCCCTCTTGCGGCTTGGACAGCAGGGGAGGAGACGCCATGTACTCCTTGAGCTGGTCGAACGCCGCATGACATTCGGCCGTCCAGAGGAAGTCTTTTGGGCGCTTCAACACCTTGAAGAATGGTTGGCAGCGTTCGGCCGACTTTGCCACAAATCGTCCGAGCGCGGCGACCCTTCCAGCGAGCTCCTGAACCTCCTTCACTTTGGTCGGAGGGGACATATCTTGGATGGCTTTGATCTTGTCCGGGTTGGCCTCGATCCCGCGCTGGTTGACAATGAAACCGAGGAACCTCCCGGCCGAAGCACCAAAAGCGCACTTCGCTGGATTTAGCTTCATGCGAAACTTTCGCAAGGTGGTGAAAGTCTCCTCCAGATCTGCAATGTGCTGGTCTGCATGGCGGCTTTTTACCAGCATATCGTCCACGTACACCTCCATATTCCGGCCGATCTGCTCCTTGAAGATTTTATTGACGAGGCGCTGGTAAGTGGCGCCAGCGTTCTTCAGACCGAAGGGCATTACCTTGTAACAGTACAGCCCCCGGTCTGTTATGAAGGCAGTTTTCTCCTCGTCCTGTGGAGCCATCATTATTTGGTTGTAGCCGGAGAATGCGTCCATAAAAGACAGTAGCTGATATCCGGAAGTCGCGTCGACCAGTTGGTCTATCCGTGGAAGCGGAAAGCTATCCTTGGGGCACGCCTTGTTCAGGTCGGTGTAGTCGACGCACATCCTCCACTTCCCGCTCGCCTTCCGGACAAGTACGACGTTTGCCAGCCACTCGGGGTAGCTCACCTCTCTTATGAAACCTGCCTCCAAGAGTTTGTCTACCTCCTGGTCGACCACCCGGATCCGATCCGGGGCACAGTGTCTCTTCTTTTGCTTTACTGGTCGGTGGGTCGGGTCGACGTTGAGGGCGTGAGAAACGACCTCCGGGTCGATCCCAGGTACATCGGCCGCCGACCAGGCAAACACATCTGCATTGGCTCGGAGGAATTCCACTAACCGGAGCCGAGCTTCCAAGTCGAGGTTGGCACCGACCCGGACCGTGCGGTCCGGGCGGTCTTCTTCGAGGGGAACTTCGATTACGCCCTCGGCCGGCTCCCCGTGCCGCAAGGCCACTTCGTCTCTGGCGTCAAGTGACTCGACGCTTAGGGCCTCCATGGGCTTCTTCCCTTTGAGAGTTGCTAGGAAACACTGCCGTGCGGTCGGCTGGTCACCTCGGACCTCTCCAATCCCGGCCGCTGTGGGGAACCGCATGAGCAAATGGTAGGTAGAAACCACCGCGCGAAGGGCGTTCAGTCCGGGTCGTCCGAGGATAGCGTTGTAGGCCGAGGGGACACGGACGACCAAGAACCCGAGCCGCACCGTGGCTTCTGCGGGTGCAATGCCCGCAGTCACAGGCAGCTCGATGACACCTTCGGCCGAGATAGCGTCTCCAGTGAATCCTATGAGGGGGGTGGATGTTTTGTGCAACAATTGTCGGGAAAAGCCCATCTTTTGGAAGGCCTCGTAATACAAAATATCAGCTGAGCTTCCACTATCCACAAGAACACGCCTTACATCATAGTCCGCCATAGTGAGAGAGATCACCATGGCGTCATCGTGGGGAGTCTGAACCCCCTTTACATCTTCATCACAAAAAGTGATTACATTTCCGACCCGCTGCCTCTTCGCGACGGCCACTCCTGATACTTCCGCCGAGCCCCCTGCGTTCCTCACGGGCCGAGAGCAGCCCCCAGTGATGGTGTGGATCACTCCCGCAACGGGTCGATTCTGCTCCCGAGGCTCCTGAGGGGCCGGGTCGGCTGGACGCGGGTCTGCGGGGGGACGTCGGTCGTTTACATATCGACCGAGACGCCCTCGGCGAATGAGAGCCTCGATCTCGTCCCGAAGCTGGAAGCAGTCTTCGGTATCGTGGCCGTGGTCTCGGTGGTACTCACAGTACGCCCGAGAAGGCTTCCTCCCAGGGATCTTCTTCATCTGCCTCGGGACCGGGAGGTTTTCCCGCCCCTTGACCTCCATGAGGATCTGGGCCCGGGGGGCCAGGAGTGGGGTGTACCGGTTGAAGCGTCGGTGCGGAGAACGAGGGCGTGTGGCGCCGTGGTTCCTTGCTGGTGACGGGCTTCTGCGCCGGCGTTGAGGCGTCGGGCTCCTCCTCTGGGGTGCCTCTTTTCGCCTTTTCTTCCCGGGCTTTAGAGGGGCCTCGGCGGCCTCCTTGTTCCGGTGGGAGGCTGCCTCCTCGGCGTCTGCATACTGGTTTGCCCGAGACAACAGCTCCGGGAAGCTCCGCGGCAGGCGTTTGTCCAGGGAGAAGGTGAGTCTGCCCTTCCGGAAGCCTCGCTTCAGGGCTGAGAGAGCCACCTCCTGGCTCAAATTCCGGACCTCCAGTGTTGCCTTGTTGAAGCGGGTGAGATAATCCCGCAGGCTCTCTCCCTCGTTCTGCCGGACATCGAAGAGGGAGTCGGAGACCAGTCTTCGCCGGCTACTGACGGCGAAATGGCTGATGAAGAGACGGGTGAACTGGTGGAAGGACTGGATGGAATTAGCCTCCAGACCGGCGAACCACGCCCTTGCCGGGCCGTGGAGGGTCGCCGGGAAGGCTTTGCAGAGGAGAGGATCCGATGCTCCATGGAGGAGCATAAGAGTCCTGAAACTCTCCACGTGGTCCCGTGGGTCCGCCGCCCCGTCGTAGGGTTCGATCGCCGGCATTTTGAACCCCGGCGGGTTTAGGGTTCGCAGGATCCTTGAGGCAAGCGCCGGCTGGGAGGAGATTTCCAAGTCGGCGAAGGGATCTTTGGAGTGGCCCTTCAGGACCTGGAGCTGTCTGTGGAGATCGTCCACCCGCCGGTCCAGGGAGCGCGACCGGTGGGTGGGAGACAAGGAGCGGCGCGAGGGGGACCGACTGGAGTGCGGGCCCCTCGAGGACTGGGGTGTCTGAGAACGCGCCCGGGTCCGCCTCTCGTACCCCGCGCAGCTCCGATGAGAAGGTCCTGGCAGAATGGACCGCACTCGAGAATCCTCCCCGCGCCGGCGCTCCTCTCCATGGGAGAGGAAGGAGCGCGGGTTGTGAGGAAGAGGCGAGTGCTCGGGGAGCAGCGGCTCCTGAGCCCGCTGCGGCACCCGAGAGATCACACCCTGCAGATTCTGCACTGCCTCCGCGAGGGTGCGAACCTGCTGGGCTAGCTGGTCGAACTGAGCAGGTTCGACCGTCTGAATGGGAGGAGAAGCGGTGGAATGCTGCTGAGAGTGTGTTGGGGACGCAGCAGCCTCCCGGCCAGAGGCGCGAGAGGCTCCGCGACCGGAAGCATTGGAAGCTCCGCGACCACCTCGCCGTGCCATTACGATCGTTCTGAGATTCGGCCCTCCCTCTAGCGCCAACTGTTGCTGGTGGTCCAAACCGAGAACGATTGACACGACGGTGTGAACGGGGTTCCGCCTGAGTTGTCTTGGTTGGTGCTGGTTGCGCTCCACCTTCCGCCAAGGAACCTGCAAACAAGCCTTGCACCACCACCAGGGTGGTGATGGCCCTCCGACGGTCAAGTCAGAGGAGATTGGAGGAGGAGAGATGATAATCCCAAGTGGGAGAGAGTGCTCTGGGAGGTATTGCTTACCCCCCCTTCTCCCCCCAGCCGCATATATACCTGGCTGGGAGGTCTCTCAGGGGGGTTTGTCGTCGTGGGGCACGATAGAATGGCCACTGACATGGCCGTTACGGGGCGTCGTGGAGCAGCGCTGGGTACGGTCATGGCAGGGCGTAGTGGAGCTCCGCTTTGTACGGTTGATACAGGAGATCGTGGGCAGCATCGGGTACAGCCGTTGCAGGGAGTAGTGGAGCAGGAGGCCGCGGCGTGCCTCTGGAGAATAGCCTGTCGTTATCAAAAGATCTCCGACTCGGGGTCGGAATGCTGGATCATAGGGCAGCCGACCCGGGGTCGGGCTGCGAAGCCGAGGAGGTCCGACTCGGGGTCGGAGTGCTGGATCATAGGGCAGCCGACCCGGGGTCGGGCTGCGGAGCCGAGGAGGTCCGACTCGGGGTCGGAGTGCTGGATCATAGGGCAGCTGTAGCTTTCCTGGATACGCGTGCCGATCACGTGGGGCATGGCGGCTCAATTCCCCCATAACAACAGCTATAGTGATATGTGGTCCATTTGATGGAGATATCTTATAAATGATCGGATTTGGAGAAGACCGATGCATTTTACTTATGATTAAAAGACGGACTTATCTATGTATTGGTGGCCAAATAAAAAAAAAAATCTAATCTACAAAGAAATATAGTTGTTAGAATTTGAATGAGTTTTAAAGGTTTTTAAGAGGTGTTAATAAAAAAGATTTGTAACCTCCAAAATTTTAAAAGAATTGTTGTAACCTTTAGGTATTTCAAATTCCATTTGGAAGTTTCAAAACTTTCCATCATCTCTCATTTTGGTCTTAATGAGGCCATAAGTATTCAACCGTTATAGTTGGATTATAAAGGGCCTATATATGAGCCATTTCTTGCACCTAAAAAGACAACAAAAAAAAAGTTTTCTTCTTGCTCTCATAGTCTCTCCTTATCTCCATTTTCTCTTTTACAATTACATATATTATTTTATATTTTGGGCAACCGATATAGACTAGGTAATCTGCCTACTACAGACGTGCACTGTAGATTAGGCCTGCTGTGAGCCGTTTGGGTTGTATCTTGGAGCAAAATTTCAGATTGACAATAGTCAAAGAGCGCTCTTTTCTAAAGATTATTGGATTTGTGATACTCCTCTACATACCCTTTTCTCTAAGCTCTATGGAATCAACCAGAAAAAGAATGGGATGGTGGCTGAATTTTTCAACCCAAGCACTTTGTAATGGAAATTTAACAAACTTACATGGCCAACAGCAGATATTCAAGCTGAATTCAATAAATTACTAGCTCTTCTTGTTTCTCTTAACTAGGATGGTAATCAAGTAGAATGAAAATTGGATAGCAAGAACTTGTTCTCAATTGCCACTTTCTACCAATTCATCAATACGAGAGGCATCAAATGCAAGTTCACCGGTGACCTTTGGAATCTTTGTGCGCCACTTAAGGTCAAATATTTCTATGGTTATGTTGAAAAAAGAGGTTGAATATAAGAGATCTTCTAAGAAACAAGATAGAAAGATATATGGGAGGATGTGTCCTTTGTAGTTATGGAGAAGAATCGCTTAATCACATCTTCTCAAATTATCACTTCTTCTCATCCATTTGGAAAACAATTTGTTTGGCCCTCGGTGTTCTGCATCCTCAATCCCCTTTTGAAGATATTTGTTTCACATGGAAAAATATGTCCTTTTCTTAATCGGCCCAACCTATTATCCTCATGCTCTTCACAGCTATAACTTGGGTATACTAGAGGAACAAAATGCTAGAATCTTCCTCAATAAGCACCTTTTAATTATGGTCATTGCTTAAAAAGAGTTTAGCTTCTTCAACAATTGGTCCTCCTTGTGCAACCAGAAGCAGCTGCATGACTCTGAAAAAATCTAGGTACGGATAAAGAATATACCATCACTGTTGAAGGATTACTAAGAAGTAGACTCTTCCTGCTGTTTTGATGATGTTCTATGGTCTAAAAATCTAACCAATCCTTACTTGCAAAGATCAAATTGTTAGAAGCCACAAACCAACCTTGTTTTAAATGTTTCAAATCGTAGCCGGCACGGAAGTCGTCTTTCCATTGCTTTACTTCTCACAACCAACTGTTGTCAGCAAATCTAACCTTCAGGCCGACCTTTTTTGGCAGCAGTACAAGTACTCAGACCGTTTCCAAACCTTTTACCAGCTACAACCCCTCAAAATTCGATCAAATCGATTGAGCATATCATCATCTGTTAGGTGAGTCAACTGACCGACCGAGTTGGGCTGGGCGTCCATGTCACAAAGTCTTTATCGATTTAAAAGAGAGATATAAAACCAAACCAATCTAGATTCATGTAGAGGGGGATCCAATCTAGAGAATTCTCGGTAAATTCTCTGCATGATTTCTAAACCTTAGGAGATCGTTTGGAAAGAATTCAAGTACATTTGGAAGATTGAAGTTACCTTAAAGGTAAAAATATTTATGTGGCTTGCTGTAAATGGCGAATTGCTTAGTACTTTAAATGTTGCCAAGGGAGGTTGGCCTCACAATAAGATATGTTCTCAGCTCCAACAGATTGGGAAATGTTTTTTATCATTCTAAAAATGCTTCTTTTCTGAGATATCGGCATTCGTCAAGTATGGAATTTTTTGTTAGAATTTTTTTTTTCTAGAAGAAAATGGAGAGAATGAACCAGAGTGGCTCCTCTCCCCAACTTTTTACTAATAAAAGGTCAAGAAGTAAAAATTAGGAAGTAACAAGCAAACCGCTGAGTGTGTTCGGCAGGGTGTTATTTTCTCTAATATTCCTTTTACAACCATCGAACCAGAAAACAAATAGCCTCATAGCCAATATAAGAACAGAAGAAGCTGGAGTTTTCTTCTGCAAGAATACTTATTAGCTCTATCTTCTTGATATGAGGATGAGTTCTCTCCTGCTTGTCCATTTCTTTTGTTCATGGAATGATAGGATGGGTTACTCCCATCCTTCTTCTCCAAAATATAGAGAATAGATGAAATATAAGTTGAATTTCCACCGTTTGCTCAAGCGAATCTATTTTGATTATTTGATAGAGCCAATGCTAAGGTATATTGTTCCAGCACAGCCTGGCTAGGCTCAATTTCGTTAATAACAAGTTCGCTGAGAGAGGACTTTTCCAGTGACAAGACCAATGACCTTGGATATACCTGAAGGAAGATGAGAGAGGTCTATTGGCAGCCCAAGTTGGAAACCATGGATATGTAGCAATAGAAGCTTATTACCTTTGCCGATAACTCATCTTAAACCAGAAAGTAAGTAGTGACTAGTGTTTATCATAGAGCTCCAAATCTATTTGCAAACAGAGGAGAGGTGTTTACATCAATTGGCTTTCCAAAGAAGCATTTACGATATTCATTCGTCATTGATCAACATTTGAATAATTATGAATAGGCAAGAGTCCCGTGCACTGAGCCACCCCTTACCACTATCACTATTCAACTATTTCAAGAAAAAAACTTCATTCAGCACTGACCAACTAGGTGACTGCAGAAATTGTCCTATAGGATGAATTCTTACAAGCCCCAAGTCGCTAACCACTTCACAAACTGTGAGGACCGTACGGATATGTATTTACTTCCACATCGGTTATTCGTTGAGTAGATTTTGGATACTTATATAGGATTCAAGAATCCAAATAATACCTTTTGGTTGACCATTTTGGATGAGGTCCTGAGTTGTTACAAATGGTATCAGAGCAGACCCTTAGCCTATGCGGACTATGAGACACTGCAGTACGGATCCATTGGGATTGGCTATAGATTGTTCGTGGTGCTTGTGTTTATATTTGAATAGATTTAAACCCTTAGCCTGATGAGAACGTCAGGACTTAAATGGAAAGAGCATGTGAGGACCCCTGCGGACATGTGTTTAGTCTCACATCGGTTATTTGCTGGATAGATCTTTAATACTTATATAGGATTAAAAAACCTAAATAATATCTTCCGGTTAGCCATTTTGGGTGAGGTTCTGAGTTGTTACACAAACCTATCCTTATTGAACTTAATGCAATCTTGTGCTGCATACATCATAAAAGGGTCCCCAAATTCTGGCAGTAACATGGTGCTAGGACTGATGAGAATAACAATGAAAAGCTCCCATATGACTGATGAGACTTTCAATTCATACATTCCATACACCATCAGACCTTCAGTGGAGCAACAGGTGAGCAAACTTTTTTTAAAAAGAACTAACTTCAGGTATTCAAACCTAGGGTTACTCAGAGACTGATAATATGTAAAGCATCAGCAAACAATTTGATCTCTCATTGGTCCAATCTTTCACGACGAGCATTAATCAAGTAAAGGATCACAGCTTACTACGCATCCGGTAAGAGGTTTAGAGGCAACACAAGGAAGCAATCTGCGACGAGAGGATGAAATAAGAAGGGCTGAAGGAATTTTAACTTTTATTTCCAAGGATGAAGGCATGGAAAATTGGTACAGAGTCAATCCTTGGCAAACAAGAAAGGCTACAGCTCGACGGGGCGCAAAGAATCAGAATTCAGAAAATTACCTCCAAAGAGTTCAAGAATTTAATTTAATGTAATTAACGTGCGTAAGAAGCATGGGAGAGAATTTCTTGACAAAAATGCCAATAATTTGAATCAAATAGTAGGCTTCATGAATAATTGAATATTCTAGTTGATTCACCTGCAAAGAGTAAAGCAACTTATGAATAGGACCACTTCTTGTTTAATTCATTTATTTGAATTATAAATTGGATGAGTTTTATCAAAAAAATAAATCATACAATTGCAGCGATTCGGAGATCATACTTAACATGACCAGATGAAGCTGAAAGAACAGTAACTATAGATGGTATGAACTTATCATGCAGAAGAACAGAACTAATAAGCTGGGACATGGTCCTGCAACTCCAAAAAGGTTATAAATTTTTTTTTAAAAAAAGGCAACAATCATCCACCAGAAAGAACAGAGAGCTGCTCATTGCCGAAGTGAAATAGTGACTGAGGCAGCATCGCCCGACGGCGTGGTTTCATCACCAGAAGGAGTGGCCGGAATATATTCGATCTCCCCCTTCATCCTCCTCTCTGTTACCGCTCTTGTTTTCTTCCTCCTCTAATCACCTAGGACATCTCCTTCTGTATTATTTAGTGGCAGAGCTCATGGTGTATGAGCCCATAGTGAGACACACATCTTCAAATTTTAGTAGGTAGAGCTTACCATTGAAGTTGCCTCAAGGTTGCGTCGAACGGGGAAAGAGAAGGCAAATTGGTCGCGTTGGCAAGGTATCATCATTGGATATTGTCTGATAGCACAATGTACTTGCCAACCAATTTATTATAAGGTATCAAATTAATCAAGAAACGGACCATAAGATCAGTATTCAGGCAAATGGAGGCGATGTAGCCTAAAATCTAACCCGTTCTATTACGGATGGATATGTAGCTAGCATTTTGAAAATATTTGAAGTTAAAAAAAAGATTGAATTCTTGGTGGGGATCTAAATGAGGAAAAAGGTTATGGCAGATTTTTATTCCTGGCAAGATCCAAAAGAAAGAGGAGGTTATGGCAATCCCTTGTTCCACCTCCAAATCAAAATGGATCCACGCTCTCTTTTCTATATAAACAGGGCTAAATGACCCCAAAAGAATTCAAACACTAATAGTCAGAGGCTCTGATAGAGAGAAGCTCTCAGGCCCTCACCATCATGTTGGGTTCTAATTAAACGGAATCAGGGTTTAATTAAAACGGGATCCAACATTCTCCCACTTGGACCATATTGACAGAATTTGTCAATGTGGGCCACAACTTGACGGGATCCCAACACATCATCCTGCTCTTCTTTCTCGGACAACTACAAGCCTACGAGCATTCGACGGCCAATATTTAGATGGTCGAGCCTCCGACCGCCAAACTCTAGATGGCCGAGCCTCCGACAACCAAGATCCAGATGGTCGAGCTCTAGATAAACGAGTCTCCGATGGCCAAGCTCCGGATGGCTGAGCTTCAGATGGCCGAGTCTCCGATGGCCGAGCCTCTGATGGCCAAGCTTCCAAGGATCGTGCCGAGATTCGCCATGCCGATCTTTATCTGTCACATCGCTTAATTCCTCATAGTAGAGGCACTGCAAGCAGCCATCTCCTCCCGTGCGGCACCACGAGCAACCACCTCTTCCATCATCGAGAAGCCTTCTTGGCATGTGTGTTGGATATTTTTGTGCAGATCGTGCTTCTCGCCTAAGGATCACACCCGCACATCTCACTCACGTAAATCGCTCACATGTCATGTAGTTAAATAAACTATTCGTGATCATTATTGAGCTGTCATTGTATGGGGAGAAAGCTTGAAATTTGAAGGACTCTCCGTGCACCTCTAGGTCAGCCGCATAGCGGGCTCTTGTTGGTCGGTTTGTAGCTACGTGGCGACTCCTATTAGCCGGTCTGCCATGTCGGTTGCGGTCAATTTTAGAACATATCACAACCATCTAATCCCACCCATATAATGTACACTTAGTGGTGAGACAAATGCCTATGTTGATTACTGGAAGAAAATAAAAACATGCGCCAATCCAGCTGCCAGTATTTGAAAAGAAAATGTCACCTCTATTATCCAATAATCCACTCAAAACACCATTTGCTGGTTGATTTTAGCATTCAAATTTGGTAGACAACAAGTACTCAGCACACTGTAATCACAAAGTGATACAATGCACAGAACTGAGTAGGGTTATGCATTGCCCTTACCTTTTCGTTTGATAATCATAACAACCTTCTCAACTTGATGTGCATTGTCCATAGCATGCCCGATCAAGTGCCATAAGTCAATGTATTGATGATCTAGGCTCGCAGCTCAACCTACTTCCTTTTTAATAAGTGCAGGATTTAGCTTGAAAGTCAATTAAGGTTTCATAACTAGATTCATATTGCACTTCATAATTCAAAATTTCAAATCTAGCTCACTACAAGCAATGAGATGGTGATCCTACATCTATGTCAGGTAGGACTTTAAGCATGTAAGAAGTTGCAACATATATCCTTGTGCTCATGTTCATTAGCACAACTACCATTTTATATGTGACACAGCTACGTTTTGGCAATTAGACAGAGATTTTTAAACAAATCCAATTTTCTCTGAGTAGTTATTTTATTTCTTGTCGATCATTTTCAAAATTATTCTCTCTCATATGTTAACCTCATTCAATACATTACATATTGCTAAAATTGATCGCCAAGCATTGTCCATGCACTTTGTCATGTCATTTCACTCTGCATGATTCCTACCACAAAATTAAGATGATTGCAAAAGAAAAAAAAAATAATGTTATTGTTGCTGGAAATTGGACCCGGGGGCCGCCACGGAGCCAGGGGAGGAGGAGCTCCGCTGCCGGGAGGGCGGACGGCGGTGCGCCGGCCGGCTGCGTCCTCCTGGGGGGGTGAGTGTGAGAGCGAAGAGGAGTGCGCCCTGTCCTGTCCTGTCCTGCAAAAAAGCCGGTGGCCGGGCTCCCCGGCGCCGGCCCTCCGATGCTTAAGTCAGAGGGGGCAAATATGTGGAGAGAGCAAGCCAGAGAGCGAAGAAGAGATATGTGGAGAAAATAAAGAGAATATTGTGTTCAATTGTGTCTGTGCTGTTTCTTTTTCTCCCCCCCTCCCTCTTTCCTCCCAGGCTCCCTTTTATAGAAGGATTTTATGTTGCCTGAGAGGTGACAGGGAGTTTGTTCTCTTTTGTAATAATTGGGCACGATTTGGCCCATTAATGGCGTAGTGGAGAATAAGGCCGAATCAGGCCGGAACCAGGGAGTTGTCACGGTCGATCGGACCTGTTGGAGTGGTTGAACCGCCGGCCGTGGTGGGCCTGGGGTCCATGGATGGTAAGTGCATTTATTACCGAATGAACCGGCAGTCAGGGAGAGCCATACACTTTGATGGTTCAGTGATCCGGAGATCGCCTTGAGCCGTGTTCATTAAATGATTGAGTGCATCGGAGACTTGAGGGGGTCTCATGCATTAATGGCAGGTCGTGCCGAATACCTGCGGAGATCTTATGCCTTGATGGCTTGGAGATAGCGGCAGGTTGTAGTGGAGTTTGTCAGGTCCCTCAGGCTTAGAGGGTTAGGCGAAAGTTGAACATTTGGTTAAGGCATTGGCTCGGCAGGGGTGCCGAGCCGAGCCGGTCGCCCGACGGGGCGCCCTGTGGCGGGGTCACTTCTAGTACTTCTGGTCGGCGCCCTTTGGGCGAGCACCTTCTAGCCGAGCGCCACTATTTGGCGCTTTTTGTCTCTGGTCAGCGCTTTCTAGTCGAGCGCTTCTCTCGTCGGCGTCCTCTGGTCGGCTCTTTCTAGCCGAGCGCTCCTACTCGATTATTTTGGTTGGGCGCCTCTTCTTGGCGCTCTCTCTGGTCGGCGCCCTTCAGTCGAGCGCCTTCCTGGTCGGCACTCTTTGACCGAGCATCTTTCTGGTCGGCGCTCTTTGGCCGAGCGCCTTTCCGGTCGGTGCTCTTTGGCCGAGCGCCTCCGCGGCGGTATGACTTGGGGTTTTTTCCCCCAACACTACCCCCCGACTTCCGAGTTCCAGTTGGCTACCAGCTGGAGCGCGGGAAGTAGCTTTAGTTGGGTCATTACGGATTCCGAAAATTTTAATTTATTGCGCATTTTGAATTATCGGACGCCTCGAGGTGCCTTTAATAGGCGGCGTCTCTTCTTTCCCGAAAAGCCTCATTATTGGGACACCTTTTGCGAAGCGTCCTCGCGTCGTGGGCTCATGATGGGGCCGCACGATCCAATGGGGCGCTTCGGCGTCCGAAGCGCTAGCCCTAATTAAATGCGTCGTTCTGTCTTTTGGACCGACACGTGTGGTCATCTCAACGGGGTGCGGCTTTTCTTTTTGCCGATCGGGGCCGTTGGGGAGGTTTATATAAACTCTCCCCTGGCCCTCCGTCCCCTTCCTATTACCTTCTGCTTCCAGCTTTTCTTCCTCCAGTCTTCCTCAGACCGAAGTTCCTTTTTTCCGGCATCTTTCTCAGGTCCCCCTTCTTTTTGGATTTCTTTTCCTCTTGCAATGGGTTCTCTTCCCAATGAGGTCGAGTCCACCATGAGCATCCTGGAGGTCGAAATGACCGAAGAGTGGTTTTTCCCTCTTCACGGGTTCCGTTTGGAGCCCGCCAGGCGAAGGGATCGGGTAACCGATCCTCCGGTAGGCCAGATCGGAGTGCATCTGGAGTCGCTCTGGGCCGGCCTCCGATTTTCTCTTCACGGCTTCGTGAATGAGTTGCTGACAGTTTGCCAGTTGGTTCCGGCGCAACTCACTCCGAATGCCTGGAGGACAGTGGTCGGTTTCCTGTCACTGTGCTTACTGCACGGGATTCCGACTTCTGTCAACGTTTTCCGGCGACTTTTTATCTTTAAGTCGAATCCGGGAGACGGAGAGTGGCTTTATATCGCCCTTCGGGCGGGTCGGCCACTCTTTTATGGTGCCTCCTCGTCCATTCATGACTGGAAGAAGAAATTCTTCTTCCTTAGTTCTGAACGGTCCTGGGGGTTTGACCCCAGGTGGGGGCCGGCCCAGCTTAAGTCTATCAACAGGCCCCCCCAACTTTCTCCACGTGAGCAGGGGATCATCGACACCATCCGCGGCCTCGGGGATGGCATTTTGCTGAACGGCCTCATATGTGAGGACGCTTTAGTGAACGTGGGCCTGAGCTCGGCGCGTCCCCATGGTAAGAGTAATTACAAGGTGTCTATTTATTTCCTTACTGTTCTAATGTTCTAATCCTGTTCGCCTTCGCAGATATCGCAAAGATGGTGACTAAAAACGAAGTCCTCTACGCTCGCTTCCAGAAGAGGGCAGCCGAGCTCTCGGGCGAGCCCACCGAGCCGAGGAAGAAGCAGAAGGTCTCAGCGACCCCAGTGGCCGAGGCGGGCCCTTCTCGCCTCGCGCATTCCGAGGCGGGCCCTTCCCGCCCCGCGCACCCCGATGCTGGTCAGAGGGAGAGCGCGGATTCCAGGAGCTCGGGCTCCCGGGGAGCTTCGGTGGTGCTCCCATGCCCGATGCCTTTGGCGCAAGTTCCTGGTCGGCAGGATGCTTCAGTTGCCGACCAGGGGAGAAGTCCTGCGGGTCCCGCGCTTGCGCGCCCCGCTCCAGTCGTGCGGCAGTCAGATCGGCCGCTTGTCCGACCCCAGCCCCCTAGCTCCGAGCCAGGGAGCAATCAGGGAGCCTCGGGGTCGGCTCCGCCTAGGCCAGCCGAAGCTGGCCTTCCGGGCCCATCAGGCTCGGGGGAGCGAGTGCCTCTTGCACTCACCTGGTCGGTATTCGAGGGCGATTCAGCCCTCGAAAACCCTCGAGTGGTGCGCGAAGTATTTCGGGTCGCGCTGCTCCCGGCCGACCGGGCCACGATACAGTCCATGAGCTACAATGCCTTCATGGACGCTACCCGCTGCAACGCCGTCCGGGTAAGTAAAATTTTTCATCTGCGTAATTTGTAAAAGATTTTTACTCGCAGTGCCTTATGTTTTTCTTTTCGTCTCTTTTACAGCACTTGCACGAGACGGAAATGCTGATGCACATAGTCCAAGACTACCGGGAGCAGGCCCGGAGGTGCCAGCGCGGTTACGAGGAGGCCCAGGCGAGGTACCTAGCCGCCGAGGCGAGGTATCAGGCCTCCGAGGCCGAACGTCAGGTGCTCCAAGAAAGAATTGGAGCATCCGACGAAAGAATTCGAGCTCTGACCGCCGAGCTCGATGAAGAGAAGGGCGCGCACACACTAACAAGGTCCGAAGTGCGCGCCGCCGAGGCTCGTTTGGCCGCAGCCGAGCTGGCGTTGGCCTCCCGCGAGCAGGAGGTGGGGAATGCCCGCCTCCGACACTTAGAGCTCGAGCGGAAAATAAAAACCCTTGAGCGGAAGGCCGCATACCACGAGGCTCGGGAGCAAGCCCAGAACGCGGTGAGGCTCTTCCGCGAGTCGGAGGAGTTTCACGACCTCCTAGCAGAGGAGGGCGTGAATGGGCTGATCCAGGGCTTCCGGAATTTCCGCAACCAACTGCGGCGGCTCCTTCCGAATTTTGACGTAAACCTGCTTCAACCGGGAGCAGGGGTCGAGAGGCCGGAGGCGAAGGCAGAAACTCCGGTGGCCGACCAGGGAAGTCTGGTCGAGGCGACCGAAGCCGCCCCCGAGGCTACTCCCATTGCTGCCGAGGCTACTGAATCCCCGACTGCTGAGCCTACCGCTCCCGATACTGCCGAAGCCGAAGTAGTCGAGCTCGAGCCTTGATGTAATTTTTATTATTTTGTTTAGTCGGGATGGCCCCCCGTACTTGTAAGGGCCAAATCCGAATCTTTGTACTTAGCCTACGGGCTTTTTGAAATGAATATATATTTTTTGGAAACTCGTCTATTGTAGTCCAAGTTTCTCTGCTCGGATCCATTTTATGTTCCGAGGATATGGGCTCTAGAGCCTCAGCTTTGCCCGCCACAGGGTTTGGTTTTAGGTTTGGCTAGCCGAGCTCCATTGCTCGGTCCTTCGACCAGTGGTATAGGGACGCTTATGCTTATACTAAGGGGATTTGGGCTCGGAGAATTTTTCCGAGCCTAGTCCAGAATTCGACCAAGCCCTGGGGCGGTCGCTAAGACTTAGATTTTTTAGCGTAGTGAATTTCGAATCCGTGCCTCGGGTTGCCGGGGCGGACCGGATTCTTTTCCAACGAATGGGTCGAATGCTCGTCAGCTCGTGACGGGGATTCAACAGACTAGGTTTATACCAAGTTTGTTGGTATCGTGAGTGTTTTCACGCCGAGGCGACTAAAAACATTCTGCTCGGAGTCCACTCTTTGAGGACGTCGGCAGAGATCCAAAACAGATAGGATAATGTAGAAACATTAAATAAATGGGTACCTTGTACCGTGTGCGTCCTTGCGCCGAGGCGACTGAAGATGCTCCTCTGCTCGGGGTCCGTTTTTTGAGGACGTCGGCAGAGATCCAAAAACAGATAAGATAATGTAAAAACATTAAATAAATGGGTACCTTGTACCGTGTGCGTCCTTGCGCCGAGACGACTGAAGACGCTCCTCTGCTCGGGGTCCGTTCTTTGAGGACGTCGGCAGAGATCCAAGAATAGATAAGATAATGTAAAAACACTAAATAAATGGGTACCTTGTACCGTGTGCGTCCTTGCGCCGAGGCGACTGAAGACGCTCCTCTGCTCGGGGTCCGCTCTTTGAGGACGTCGGCAGAGAAATCCGGCGATGGAGAACGAGCCGAGCTCGTTGGTTGAAGTCGGTGGAGAACGAGCCGAGCTCGTCTTGGTCAGTGAAGACCGCATCCCAACGTATCGGGGCATCCCGAAGAATCGGGGCATCTCGACGTCTCGAGGCATCCCGGCCGAGGTCGGGGTAGGAGAACGAGCTGAGCTCGTTGGCCGATGGAGCACGAGCCGAGCTCGTCGGTGGAAGTCGATGGAGAACGAGCCGAGCTCGTCTGGTCAGTGAGTACCGCAACTCATATCTCGACGTCTCGAGCTTCCATATAGCCGGGGCATCCCGACGTCTCGGGGCATCCCGACGGATCGGGGCATCCCGACGTCTCGGGGCATCCTGACCGTGGTCAGGGTAGGAGAACGAGCCGAGCTCGTTGGCCGATGGAGAACGAGCCGAGCTCGTCGGTGGAAGCCGATGGAGAACGAGCCGAGCTCGTCTGGTCACTTAAGACCGCATCTCGACGTCTCGAGCCATCCCGACGGATCGGGGCATCCCGTTGTGGCAGGGCATCCCAATATATTGGGGCATCCTGACGTCTCAGGGCATCCCGACGGATCGGGGCATCCCGACGTCTCGGGGCATCCTGACCGTGGTCAGGGTAGGAGAACGAGTCGAGCTCGTTGGCCGATGGAGCACGAGCCGAGCTCGTTGGCCGATGGAGCACGAGCCGAGCTCGTCGGTGGAAGTCGATGGAGAACGAGTCGAGCTCGTCTAGTCAGAGAGGACCGCAACTCATATCTCGACGTCTCGAGCTTCCCTATAGCCGGGGCATCCCGACGTCTCGGGGCATCCCGACGTCTCGGGGCATCCTGACCGTGGTCAGGGTAGGAGAACGAGCCGAGCTCGTTGGCCAATGGAGAACGAGCCGAGCTCGTCGGTGGAAGCCGATGGAGAACGAGCCGAGCTCGTCTGGTCACTTAAGACCGCATCTCGACGTCTCGAGCCATCCCGACGGATCGGGGCATCCCGTTGTGGCAGGGCATCCCAATATATTGGGGCATCCCGACGTCTCAGGGCATCCCGACGGATCGGGGCATCCCGACGTCTCGGGGCATCCTGACCGTGGTCAGGGTAGGAGAACGAGCCGAGCTCGTTGGCCGATGGAGCACGAGCCGAGCTCGTCGGTGGAAGTCGATGGAGAACGAGCCCAGCTCGTCTGGTCACTTAAGACCGCATCTCGACGTCTCGAGCCATCCCGACGGATCGGGGCATCCCGTTGCAACAGGGCATCCTGACCGTGGTCAGGGTAGGAGAACGACCCGAGCTCGTTGGCCGATGGAGAGCGTATCACGAACTCACGAACATCTTCAGGGAATCCTCGTAAGTCCCCCATCATCCCGAGATATCGGGGCATCCCAACCGTGGTCAGGGGAGGAGAAATAAACCTGGGATCATGAGATAACCAGGAAAATCGGTGAGCTTGAAATGAGTATGCAGACCATAAATGAAATTCATAGAATGAAATTCAATAGTTGAATAATGAGGGACCCCTTGGGGTTCTACTGGTGGTACACGCGGAGATTTTCAGAGCTCCAGCTCCGCGGAATGGGAGTCCCATCTAGAGACTCCAATTTATAAGTTCCGGGTCGGCGGATGCGCGTGACTCGGTATGGTCCTTCCCAGTTCGGGGCCAGCTTCCCTTGCTCAGTTGGTCGGAAGGCTTCAGCTCTTCTGAGGACAAGGTCCCTTGGTCTGAAAGATTTGACTTTGACCCTGGCGTTGTAGTACTGAGCTGTCCTTTGCTGGTACCTCGCCATACGAACTCGGGCGGCCTCCCTTGTTTCCTCGACTAGGTCAAGGTTACTTCTGAGCTGCAAAGAGTTGGAGCTGGCGTCGTGATGCTCGACTCTTGGAGAAGGAATCCCAATCTCTAGTGGGATGACAGCCTCCGTCCCATATGTCAGGTTGAAGGGAGTCTCGCCGGTGGGGACGCGGAACGTGGTCCAGTAAGCCCACAGGACATTGTATAGGTCTTCGACCCATTATCCTTTGGATTTGTCGAGCCTGGCTTTGAGACCCTGCAAAATAGTACGGTTTGTTACCTCGGTTTCTCCGTTCGTCTAAGGGTGCGCGACCGAGGTGAAGCAGTGGTCAATGCCAAGCTCGGAGCAGAATTCTCTGAAGTGAATGTTGTCAAACTGGCGACCGTTGTCAGAGATGAGGATGCGGAAAAGCCCGAATCTGCAGATTATGGACTTCCAGACGAAATCCCGCATCTTCTGCTCGGTGATCCGGGCGAGGGGCTCGGCTTCCACCCACTTTGTGAAATAGTCGATGGAGACGACCAGGAACTTCCTTTGCCCGGTGGCCAGTGGGAATGGCCCTAGGATGTCAATTCCCCACTGGGCAAAAGGCCAAGGAAAACTGATTGAAGTCAAGGGAGCCGAAGGTCGGCGTTGAACATTGGCGTTCCTCTGGCACCGGTCACATCTTTGGACGAAGTTCATAGCGTCCTTCTGGAGCGTCGGCCAATAATATCCTTGGCGTAAAATTTTGTGGGCCAATGCTCGCCCTCCCACATGATTTCCACAGATTCCTTCATGGACTTCGCGCATGGCGTAATCAGCCTCCGTTGGGCGGAGGCATCTGAGGAGGGGAGATGTGAAAGATCTCCGATAGAGCTTTCCCTCATACAATATGTATCGGGTGGCGGAGCGCTTGATTCGGCGAGCCTCTCGTTCATCGGTGGGGAGGACTTCGTCTTGCAGGTAGCTGGTGAGTTCATCCATCCAGCTTGGCTCGAACTCAGTGCAGAAGATCTGCTCGGGCTCGTCTGTACTGGGCTTTTGGAGATACTCCAGTACTGCCGCTTTGGGAAGCTCGCTCATGCGAGAGGACGCCAGCTTTGATAGCTGGTCGGCCCTGAGATTCTCCGACCTGGTAACATGTTGAATGTGAAAAAAGTCCAGGGTTGAGGCGAGATCCCGTACCTTCTGAAGATACTTCTGCATGGTCGGGTCTCTGGCTTCAAAGTCGCCCATAATTTGGTTGACGACGAGCTGAGAATCACTGAAGGCCTTCAAGTCTTTACTCCTAGCTCTTTGGCTAGCTTGAGCCCGGCGACAAGCGCTTCGTACTCCGCCATATTATTGGAAGCAGGGAATTCGAGGCGCAAGGCTTGCTTGGCGACCACCCCCTCCGGGCTGGTGAGGATAAGTCCCGCTCCGCTACCCCCCGAGTTTGACGAGCCATCGACATGCAGAGTCCATGTCAAACTCGAGGTCGGCTCCGTTGGTGGCTCAGGCTCGGGCTCGGCCTCGTCTGGTATGGTGCACTCGACTATAAAGTCTGCGAGCGCTTGTGCTTTAATCGCCGGTCTGGGTCGGTACTCGAGGTCGAATTCCCCGAGCTCGATGGCCCATTTAGTGATCCGGCCCGCATGGTCTGATCTCTGCAAGATCTGCTTGACCGGCTGGTCGGTCAGTACGGCCACTGTGTGGGCTTGGAAGTAGGGTCGGAGCCTTCGAGCTGAGATGACCAGAGCATAGACAGTCTTCTCCAGCTTGGAGTATCGGGTCTCGGCGTCCCTCAAGACCCGGCTGGTATAATATACTGGCTTTTGGAGTTTACCCTCCTCTCGGACCAGGACCGAGCTTACTGCTACAGGGGGGACAGCTAGATATAGATAAAGGAGCTCTCCCTGTTGAGGCTTTGTGAGCAGGGGAGGGGAAGCCAGGAGATGCTTGAGCTCCTCAAAAGATTGCTGGCACTTGTCCGACCATAAAAAGTTCTTCGGCTTCTTGAGGGCTGCAAAGAATGGAAGGCAGCGCTCGGCCGAGCGGGAGATGAATCTCCCGAGGGCTGCCACTCGGCTCGTGAGCTGTTGTACCTCCTTGGCCGTCCTGGGAGGCGTCATCTCTTGGAGGGCTTGGATTTTTTCGGGGTTGGCCTCGATTCCCCGTTGTGTAATAATGAAGCCGAGGAATTTGCCGGAGGTGACTCCGAATGCACATTTGGCTGGATTGAGCTTCATCTGGTACTTTTGGAGTGTGGAGAAGGCTTCATTGAGGTCGGCTATATGGTCTTGTGCCACCTTGCTTTTCACCAGCATATCATCAACATAGACCTCCATGTTCCGGCCTATCTGGTCTTTGAAGATCCGGCTGACCAGCCTTTGATAAGTTGCCCCGGCATTTTTTAAACCGAACGGCATCACTTTGTAGCAGTAGGTTCCCCCGTCGGTGATGAAGGCTGTCTTTTCCTCATCTTCTGGCGCCATGCGGATCTGGTTATATCCGGAAAAGGCGTCCATAAATGCCAGCAGCTCGTGACCTGAGGTGGAGTCCACGAGCTGGTCGATGCTGGGGAGTGGAAAGCTGTCCTTTGGGCAGGCTTTATTCAGGTCGGTGTAGTCCACGCACATACGCCACTTTCCGCTGGCTTTCTTGACGAGGACTACGTTGGCGAGCCACTCCGGGTAGGATATTTCCCGGATGAAGCCAGCCTCAAGGAGCTTGCTGACCTCCTCGGCTGCTGCTCGCTGTCGTTCAGGGGCGGCGCCTCGCTTCTTTTGTCGCACGGGCTTGCTGGTTGGCTTCACTTGGAGCCGGTGAACCATGACCTCTGGATCTATCCCTGGCATGTCCGCAGGCGACCATGCGAAGACGTCCATGTTGTCGCGTAGAAAATTAACGAGGCGACCCCTCTCATGCTCGTTGAGGCCAGAGCCGACCTGCACGGTTAGCCTGAGAGAGCTCTCTCGTAAAGGAACTTGAATTAATAACTCACCAGGCTCTACCCGCTCTTTCTGAGGGTTGACCCGTGCCTCCAGAGTCTTAGTCGAGGGCTGGTCGGTCGCTGGGACAAGCACCTCGGCTGGTCGCTTTGCCTCGTGGGTCGCCAGGTAGCATCGCCTTGCCACCATTTGATCTCCTCGAACTTCGCCGACTCCCTGGCCGGTGGGGAACCGCATGAGCAAGTGGTGAGTTGAGACCACTGCTCGGAGGGCGTTGAGGCCTGGCCTTCCGAGGATGGCATTGTAGACTGAAGGAAGGCGTATCACGAGGAAGCTCATCCCCACGGTACTTTCACGGGGGGCGAGCCCAACTGTGACCAGAAGGTCAATCTCGCCCTCCACTGGGACTGAATCCCCGGTAAATCCAACTAACGGAGCAATCATCCTCCGTAGCTGTTCTTTGGTCATCCCCATTTTACAATAGGCACCAAAATACAAAACATTCACCGAGCTTCCATTATCAACCAGGATGCATTTTACATCAAATTTATTTATGATCATGGAGATGACCACGGCATCATCATGGGGAGTTTCGACTCCCTCTAGATCATCATCTGAAAAGGAGATGGCTTCAGAGGCGCGCAAGCGCTTTGAGGAGGTTTCTTCCCCTGAAGCTTCTCCAACCGAGGCCCCGCCTCGGATGGTGTTGATGACGCCGGCGATGGGCCTGTTGGCATTTGAACCTTCAGGCTGTGCGGCTCCTTCGGCTGGCTTCTCTTCACGCCGGCCTTGCACGAATCGATCAAGCACCCCTCGGCGGATGAGTGCTTCGATCTCGTTTCGGAGCTGATAACAATCCTCAGTATCATGGCCGTGATCCCGGTGGAAACGGCAATACTTCCGGGAATCACGCCGGATTCTGGTATCTTATTTTGGAGGTGGGAGCCGGATGCGGTCCCGACCCTCAATCTCCATGAGGATTTCAGCCCGAGGAGCATTGAGGGGAGTGTATTTTTCATACCTCTCCTCGGGTGCACGGGCCCGCAGTGGGAACCTCGGGCGGAGCGGTGACCTTTGCGGTGGCGGTCCCCTTAACCGGGGTGGACTCTTCGGACGGGGCGGATTCTTAGCTCGTCGCGGAGACGGGCTCCTGGGCTGGCCGCGCTCCTCACGGCGTCTCTTCTTGGGGTTCTGCTCGGTCCCGCCCCGCCTAACAGCCACGGCTTCCTCAGTCTTGGCATACTTCCGCGCCCGAGCGAACATTTCGGTGAGGTCCGCGGGGAAATTCTTCTCGATCGAGAAGAGGAACCTGTAAGAACGGGCTCCAGTCTTTAGCGCTGACATGGCGATGGACTGGTCAAGCTCCCGGACCTCCCATGTTGCGGCGTTGAACCGGTCCAAATACTTCTTGAAGGATTCTCACTCCTCCTGTTTGATATCAAGGAGGGAGTCCGATGTCCGCCGCTGGGGCTGGCTGGCGGCAAAATTGCCAGCAAATTGTCTGCCGAGCTGCTCAAAGGAGGAGACAGTACTCGACTTCAGCCCGGTAAACCACAGCCGGGCTGGTCCTCGGAGTGTCGCCGGGAAAGCTTTGCACATCATAGCCTCCGAGGCTCCTTGTAGGGCCATTAAGACCCGGTAGCTTTCCAGGTGGTCAAGGGGATCAGCCTTGCCGTTGTAAGGCTCCACCTGGGGCATCTTGAACCGTAGTGGAACCGGTTCATCTTCAATCTCCGGGGAGAAGGGCGACTTCGTAGTAAACTCGAAGTCGCCATCACGTCCTGATTTTCTTCCGTGGAGTGCCTGGATTTGGCGCTCCAGTTTCTCGACCTTCTTGTCGAGTTCGTCATTCTGGAGGATTGCTGCAGCGGTTCGTTCGGGCGCAGGTTGCCCTGGAACCGACTCAGCTTCTGAAGGCTGTGGCCAGCCTCCGTGGCCTCTGACTGGGTGCTCTCTCCAGAGGGAGGCCTGGACTTGAGAGTCCTGACCTCGAAGGGGAAGTCCGCTTGTAGGAGGCTCTGGTTGAACTGGAGCCGGAGGAGGTGGTGCCGTTGGGATGCCCCTGGGTTGCAGGCTTTGGACAGCGGTGGCCAAGACCTGCACCTGTTGCACCAGGGCATCAAACTGCTCCGGCCGAACTTGAGGTGCTGACTCGGCCGGAGGTGTTGAGTTTCGGACAGAATGTTCCGGACTAGGTGGAGGACGTCGAGAGGCGTTGGAAGCCCCTTTGCTTCTTAGCTTCATGGCAGCGACTCGGGCCCTTCCTCTAGCGCCAACTGTTGCTGGAAATTGGACCCGGGGGCCGCCACGGAGCCAGGGGAGGAGGAGCTCCGCTGCCGGGAGGGCGGACGGCGGTGCGCCGGCCGGCTGCGTCCTCCTGGGGGGTGAGTGTGAGAGCGAAGAGGAGTGCACCCTGTCCTGTCCTGTCCTGCAAAAAAGCCGGTGGCCGGGCTCCCCGGCGCCGGCCCTCCGATGCTTAAGTCAGAGGGGGCAAATATGTGGAGAGAGCAAGCCAGAGAGCAAAGAAGAGATATGTGGAGAAAATAAAGAGAATATTGTGTTCAATTGTGTCTGTGCTGTTTCTTTTTCTCCCCCCCTCCCTCTTTCCTCCCAGGCTCCCTTTTATAGAAGGATTTTATGTTGCCTGGGAGGTGACAGGGAGTTTGTTCTCTTTTGTAATAATTGGGCACGATTTGGCCCATTAATGGCGTAGTAGAGAATAAGGCCGAATCAGGCCGGAACCAGGGAGTTGTCACGGTCGATCGGACCTGTTGGAGTGGTTGAACCGCCGGCCGTGGTGGGCCTGGGGTCCGTGGATGGTAAGTGCATTTATTACCGAATGAACCGGCAGTCAGGGAGAGCCATACGCTTTGATGGTTCAGTGATCCGGAGATCGCCTTGAGCCGTGTTCATTAAATGATTGAGTGCATCGGAGACTTGAGGGGGTCTCATGCATTAATGGCAGGTCGTGCCGAATACCTGCGGAGATCTTATGCCTTGATGGCTTGGAGATAGCGGCAGGTTGTAGTGGAGTTTGTCAGGTCCCTCAGGCTTAGAGGGTTAGGCGAAAGTTGAACATTTGGTTAAGGCATTGGCTCGGCAGGGGTGCCGAGCCGAGCCGGTCGCCCGACGGGGCGCCCTGTGGCGGGGTCACTTCTAGTACTTCTGGTCGGCGCCCTTCGGACGAGCACCTTCTAGCCGAGCGCCACTATTTGGCGCTTTTTGTCTCTGGTCAGCGCTTTCTAGTCGAGCGCTTCTCTGGTCGGCATCCTCTGGTCGGCTCTTTCTAGCCGAGCGCTCCTACTCGATTATTTTGGTTGGGCGCCTCTTCTTGGCGCTCTCTCTGGTCGGCGCCCTTCCGTCGAGCGCCTTCCTGGTCGGCACTCTTTGACCGAGCATCTTTCTGGTCGGCGCTCTTTGGCCGAGCGCCTTTCCGGTCGGTGCTCTTTGGCCGAGCGCCTCCGCGGCGGTATGACTTAGGGTTTTTTCCCCCAACAGTTATAAAGAAACAGTGCATGTTTAATTGTTCATGAATTTCTATGGCAAGCAAGGCATGGAGGTTGGTGATGGAGACAATTACTACAATTTCTGGTTGTCTGTGGAAATTATATTAGATGCTTCAGAACAAAGAATCTTTCTTGGTGCCAATAAGAAGTTAGATGTGTTGAAGAACATGAGAGTTAATCTTTCTTGGGGTCCATAAGATGCCAATGTACAACGGTCAAACAGTGAAACGATGAGCATGAAAGCATAGAGATACTTTGATTAAGTTTAAGAATGACTACTACAATAATACATAAATATCATATAAAATATTACATCAAAGGTGTGCGGCTCTCTCACTAGATTGTCACATTCTATTTATCACATTCTAGATTGTCAATTATGAATTCAGTTGAGTAGTTGTTCATCATTTCTATAACTTTTTGTGTGTAATCTCTATGCTGAATTAGCACCCGCCGGAAGGTAGCAAATCAAAAACATTCAAGGCTTGTTTGGCAGTGCTTTTATTTTCTATCATAGTGTTGATACTTCGATGGAGAAAGAAAAATATACTGAAACAGATGAGCTACATGATAAAACTAGTATATTTTCCTAATCTGTTTGCAAAATCTTCATAGAGTTTGAAAGCAAAGACTTATTGGTTTTAACATCAAGTGAAAATAGAAGGAAAAGGTAGATGAAGCTATGTTCAAATGCTCTCTATCACATTAATTCTCATGTGGTATTTGCCTAATTTGCAAAGAAACCAAAACTCATCTATTCAAACAAAACATAACCTCCCAAAAAAAATCGTATTCCAAAAAGAACACCAGAATTAAGAACATCCATCGTCAAAATCATAAAAAAATAGAGCCATTTTTAAGCCAATCAAACAAAAAAAACTATATCCTACACGATGTACCACACAACCGCACACGACACCAATAACAACTACTTATTTTTATAATAGTGTGTCGAGATAAGTATATAATTAATTAAATTTATAGCAATTAGTGATTATGATGGAGAGATTGTGCGGCCATGCATAATTTCTTGTTAAACTATAAACTTTACGGTTCCGAACATCTGCTTTATTACCTATTTTCTTTCAATTGTTTATTATACAGAAATGAACCAAAATAAATACATCAGGACTTCTAGTACTAGACATCATTTCATTGAGAGAGGCCAACGATGCTAGGGACGATGGCTTTCTGTACAACCTATTATTTTGAAAGTGTTATCTGAAATAAATATGGCTCTATTCTATTTTTTTTGTATTTTTTTTATAATCTATATTCATATCCGTTATCTGTAAATAGCTCATGTAATATATATATTATACAAGATACTATATAGTCATGTAAGCCATGAATCATAACCATTTATTTATGTGATTATGCTTATAAAACTAGGATTTATAGGAACGGCGGCTGACGGTGTGCACGGTCACATGGCAAACGCCGCGTTGGATATTATTTCTCCTTCCAACGCTGGAACGATAAAAGCAAGCCCAATCGCTGGCTGCGAGCTCCACAAAGTTCCCCAACAACCTCTTCCAACTGTTCAATGACGCGGCGTTCTCCAACACGTGCACGGCAAGGTAAGCAAAGGTGCCTCGACCCAATGTCATTCTCGTAAATAACTCCATCGAAAGCGCCAATCATTAGCTACCTGAGAAAATATCTAGGGAGGGGGAATCTCTGGAACCTTCCCCACCTCCTAAAACCAGCAACTTGGCCCAAGGAATCCCCGGTGACCCCAGAAGATATTTTTTTCCTTCGAGCCCAGAAATAAAAACAGAAGAAAATAATTGGCTTTCGAGAACTCCCTTCTCCTCCTATAAATCCAATTCCCCAACCCTCCCCCATTTATTTTTTGGACGGTCTCCTCTCTCTATCCTCTCCCTCCGTCTCTAACTGATCTACGACCGTCCATGCGATAGATCTCCGGCGATGGACGCCGATGGGGCCGGATCCGACGGCTCCTGTTACTACTCCCTCCTCGGGATTCGGCGGAACGCCTCCTCCTCCGATATCCGCACCGCTTATCGCAAGCAAGCCCTGGTAAATCCTCCTCCCGCCTTTCTCTTCCGTTCTTTTTTCATAAAGTATTTTTTCCTAATTTTGCCTTTTTTTTCCCTTTAAGAAATGGCATCCGGACCGGTGGGCGAAGGACCCGACCGCGATGGGGGAAGCGAAGCGGCGATTCCAGCGGATCCAGGAGGCCTACTCCGGTAAGTGTATTCCTCGTACCGTACCTCACCATGACGTTTTCCTTTTTGTTAACGGACGTCCGCTGACGGCGTTTTCGGGGGGCCGCGATCTGGTGTTCCTGCAGTTCTCTCCGACCAGGGCAAGCGCGCCATTTACGACGCCGGCCTCTACGACCCCCTCGAGGAGGACGACCAGGTCTGGTGCTCCCCGCCTCTATGAAAATTCTAAATTAATTGTACCTACTACTCCGTCGATTTACTCGGGTTGTTCAATTGGACGGCCAGGATTTCACTGATTTCATGCAAGAAATGCTGGCGATGATGGATAGCGTGAAAACAGAGGTAAGCCGCCCTAGTCGCTGCTGTAACCACTCATCAAATTATTCTTCAATAATTCATACTTCCCGCATATGAGATATCTATGCGTGTGTCCGATCCGCCGTCCGCTGATCCTCGAAACCAGATCAGCCGTCCATCCAGTTCTGCCGTCCGGTATTGGTGAGGGCAACGTTGAACGCGGATCTAGGTCCCCGTGCGGGCACCGTTAGTTCCGTCTTGGAGATGCCGAAAATGCCCTTTCGAGGGGTATGGTGGGAATGAAATATAAACATCGAGGCTGATTTATTGCTTTAATTTTTTGTTATTTTTGGTGGATAAAATGGGAAGAAGCCGGATAGCTTGGAGGACCTGCAGAAGATGCTGGCGGACATAGTGAACGGCGACGGTCGGGCCACCGGGTTCGGCTCGGCCCACCACAGCGACGCGAGCCGAGGGGCGTCCGATGCCTCGAAGAGGACGCGTGTCGCGCCTCGCACTGCGATGCGTCGGTGATCGTTCTTTGGGTCTGATGACTCTGACCTTGTGTACTTGAATGGAATTAACATTGTATGGTCCATTTAAATTTAATTTACAGCCTCCAGTCTTATTCGTGTCTCGAGTGTTAATTGGACGATTCTGGAACGTCTGATTGCAATCTCTGGAAATTCTAATAAGTCCCATGTTTTTAATATTTATACTTGCAAATATGATTTGGCCGTTTTCGTCCCTAATAAGTCTCTGGATCATCGTGGGAGGAATGGGTCCATTGGGTAAATGGTCGACAGCTCAGCAATGGGGGGGGGGGGGGGGGGGGGGGAAGGCAGGCTTTTTGGTTCGGATGCATTGCGGTGGAATCCGGGTGCTCATGGTGTAATGTAAACTTGTGTGGAAGTTGGAGTTTTTGTGGTCCCATTTTGCAACCGGCGAGAAGTCGTGGCTATGGAAAATGGATCGGACGTAAGTGAATATGCCTTTTGTTACATATATAAGCCTGATAACTTTTATATTATATATAAAAGAAATTGCTATTGGAGTTGTTATTATTAGGTACAATCAAATGAATTAAGGGCATATTTGGTGGAAAATTAGGCTCTGAAATGAGAATAGAGGGGGGTGATTCTCATATCTGGTCAAATGCATCCTAGGTGTCAAGATTGTGGTGCATCGTTCCAAAGCTTTGTGGGCTTAGTTACTTAAAATTCATCTGGGTACTTGATATCTTAATTACCGAGACATGATGTACAAGTGACAAAAAGGTAATTATTCTGTTATAATTATGGCACAATTATAACACAATTTTAGGCTGTTACAACATGATTACAGACGGTTATAATACAACCTTAGGCTGTCAGCACACGGCCTTTAGAAAATTTTATATTCCTTAACTATAAAGAAATCTAAAGATTTTCTATAAAAGGTAAGCCATTAATCGTAGCTAAATAAGATTTTGTCTCTTTAATTTCTCTTTTACCCCTACTCAAACATCTTTTTTGACTGGAGCATCGAGGGTCCGGCCAGAACAAAACTTTGGCGAGTTTTCAAATCTTGTTTGGTATCTTGCAAATCGATGGAAGGAGCTCATGTCAGTGAAGCCATTGCATTTTATTTTATTGTATTTTTCTTTTTTAAATTGATTGACTATCTTTTACTAAAAGGACTTTGGGTTTATTTATAGCTCAGAAATGCAAATCACTAGAGATTGCATTTTAATAGCTAGGGTCACGTTGTAACTGTAGGGGATCCGGCTATAACTGCTTCAGATCACATTGTAATGGCCTAAGATCATGCCATAAATATAGCAAAATATGCTATAACTATCTAGACGAGTTGGTGCCGGTTGTGCTCACGCCTCTGGCTATGGTTCGAGGTGAGAGAATCTTGGTCGGCTTGATGTCAAGCCGAGTAGTTCTCCGAACGAGCTAGGGAATTCGACATTGGAGATCAATTGCTTCTACTCTTCTAAGCTTGACCATCTAGTTGGTGGAGATTGGCTCGGTCTGATTGTGTTGAGGAGGTGTTTAGGTTGCCATGTCGACTGTGTCTTAGTCGAATTTGATAGTGCCACATCACCATACTTATTTAATGCCCGATGAGGGCCACATGTCGGCTTTGTTTTTTGTAATCTTAGGTTTAGTGTACATATTTTTAAGTTTCTTTTTATTTTGGAAAAGCACCTCGCTGAGGGCGGGTGGTGGTACCTGACCTCAAGAAAAAGCGCTAGGTTTTTTTTTTTTTTTTTGCTAAAAAAAGCGTTAGGTTTTCAGCTGATAAATACTTTATCAGCCCATGGTCTACTTTGGCCTGTTTGGGGGCTTCTGACCAGCAAGCCCAACAGGATGCATTTATTGGAGCACCGGAAGGAGCAGATTATCAAGACTATGGGCCGACTGAGATCCTGAGTCTCAAGCAGCTCTTGTTCGTCGAGAATCTAGCCCGAGCTGGTTTCAACGACTTTGGGTCTTCGAGTGAACCACTATCAATTTAGTTTTTAACTTTGTTTAGCTTCAAAATTTAGTTTGAAATGTCTTACTAAGCTAATTTCTGTTGCAAAGGTAGAGATGACTCCACGGAGGAAGAGTTTGATGAAGGCCACCCGAGAGGCCACGAAGAAGGTGGTGGAAGGCACTTTGGTTGAGCCTTCCTCCAAAAGACCGCAACCTCCTTTGCCTCAAGAGGAATAACGTTCCGTGCAGCATCCTGCTTAGTCGCGATATGTCCAATTTCAGCTAACTTGTGAGGACAGCATGCCGGTCCTCCGATGCCGATCTCGTCCGTCGACCGAGAGGTGAGCTTTAAGCTCCACAACAGAGGGCTTTAGGAGGGCAGGTTGCTAGGTCTAGGGCTCAGCCGCCCCATCTTTCTTCTCCTTATGCTTCCAAGTTAATTACCATCCATCTTTGTGATGTCCTAGCTCTTTGATCACTATGACAACTGCAAGAATTGCGGCTTTTGATTAGATGAGGGAACACAATCAGCCATTCTTTCTTTAATGTAGATTACATCTGCTAATATCTAATGTGAGACAAGTACAGAATAGTTATTTTTTGAGTAGTTGCTGGAAATTAGACCCGGGAACGACCGTCGGCTGAGAAGGAGGAGCTCCGGCATGAAATGGCGGGTGGTGGTCCGTCGGCGGACAGCGTTTTCCGGAGGACCTGCAAAAAGCCGGTAGCCGGGATTTCCGACACCGGCCCTCCGATACTTAAGTCAGAGGGTCCTTAATTTTGGAGAAGGAGAAGGACTGTATGTAGAAGTCTGAAGCTCTCCCTTGGAAAGAAGAAGCCCCCTTTTAGAGGGAGAAGCTCCTCTTTTATAGGAGGAGTGCCGGGATTACCTGTGATGTGATTGGGTGAATTAATGGGTTACCGTCATGATTGCGCGTGATCATTTGAATTAATGAGTTGTCGTGGAAGGCCTGAGATTTTGGGCTGGCTGGAGGTCCGTGGAGATCGTGCACATTTAATTGTTAACAGTCGTAGCAGGGCATGGTCCCTGGTTGATATGCTGTGGCGTGGCCAGCAAGCAAAGCACGGTACGGTGAGACTGCTGCAGGGCGTGGCCGCAGCATGTGGACGACGAGCTCGGTCTTCTGAGCTCGGCCTGCATGAAGTCGGCTCGGCCTGCATGAGCTCGGCTCGGCCTTCTCAGCTCGGTCTGCATGAGCTCGGCTCGGTCTTCTGAGCTCGGCTCGGCCTGCATGAGCTCGGCTTGCTGTCGGATTTGGGTGCTTTAATTGTATTTGTGGGGTGGTCCATTTTTTCCTCCAACACTAGCCCCCGACTTTCGAGTTCGAGCTGCTTTTTGGCTCGAGCGAGGAAAGTAGTCAAGTCGTCGATCATCCTGTAATATAGCCAAATATCTATGAATATGTACGTGCCAAGTAGGATGTACCTCTAATGCAGTTGGAGTTAAGTGCTTCAGGTCGACTCAGCGGCCTTCCTTGGCTTGTGGTCGATTTAGTAGGGTGCCCCCACTCAGATCGGGGCGTGTTGTCGTAGGAGGCGTCGAATGTCGTCGGATGCCTCGGAAGTCCGCGTAGGTACTACCCCGTCGCCTTCGTCGTGCGCCACGGGGGTCCGCCTAGGTACTACCTCATCGTTGAATGCCTCGGAGGTCCGCGTAGGTACTACCCCGTCGTCGTCGTGCGCCACGGGCGTCCGCGTACGTACTACCCCATTGTCGTCGTCGTCGTCGGGCGCCATGGGGGTCCGCATAGGTACTATCCCGTCGTCGTCGTGCGCCATGGGGGTCCGCGTAGGTACAACTCCGTTGTCGTCGTCGGGCGCCAAGGGGGTCCGCGTAGGTACTACCCCGTCGTCGTCGTGCGCCACGAGGGTCTGCATAGGTACTACCCCGTTGTCGTCGTCGGGCGCCACGAGGGTCCGCGTAGGTACTATCCCGCCGTCGTCGTGCACCACGGGGGTCCGCGTAGGTACTATCCCGTCGTCGTCGTGCACCACGGGGGTCCGCGTAGGTACTACCCTGTTATTGAATGTCTTTCCGAGGCCGAGGAAGTTTGGGCACACTGTCGACTCAGCAGGGCATCTTGACCTTAGTCGGGGGATCGAGCATGAGGTCGAGGGAGCTTGGGCTCACTACCGACTCAGCGGGGCATCCCGATCTTAGTCGGAGGATCGAGCACGAGGTCGAGGGAGCTTGGGCTCACTGTCGACTCAGCAGGGCATCCCGACCTTAGTCGAAGGATCGAGCACGAGGTCGAGGGAGCTTGGGCTCGCTGTCGACCTGGTGACGCTTCCCGAGATCGAGGGAGCTTGGGCTCACTGTCGACTTAGCGGAGCATTCCGAGCTTGGTTGGGGTCTTTGATGGAGATGGAGACCGGAGATGACCTTGTCTGTTGGCGATCGTGCCTTCCCACCTGGAGTGGGGCGACGTTGGAGATAGAGATACCCATAGGTCGTCTTTTGCATTCTCCAACCTGTAGATAGGTGAAATATTAAAATTATTTAAAGCCAAAGTGACATCCTATACCTTTTGGAGACATTTTGATGGCTCCCGAACTTCAAAGTCCCTCTAGATTTGGCTTAGCACCAGGTTTTTTTGGCTCGAATTTCCGGGGGAGGTGTTCTACGCTCGGGCTTCGGAGCTCGGTAGCCTTCTGAGCTCAGCCTTCTGTACTCGGCCTTCTATGCTCGGCCTTTTGTGCTCGGCAGCCTTCTGAGCTCGAACTTCTGACCTCGACAGCCTTCTGAGCTCAGCGTCTGAGCTCGGCTCGGCCTGCATGAGCTCGGCGGGGGCTTCGGTGATGGCGACGCTCTAAAGGAGAGCAACATCGCGGGCGCCGTCCTTAGGACTTACACCCATGAGGAGGGAGTACATGCTGATCTCTTACTTGCTGCCGAAAGATAGAAGAGTTTGAAGGGCAATAGGATTTAATAAGACTATACCCTTTGCCACAGAGGCTTACAATCCTATTTTAAAGCTCTATAACTCTCCTCCTCCAGACCTCAGCTTTTATTTTTCTTCCCCTCCAACTCGTTGGCGTGAGACTCGGACTGCTACTTCTCACTGGTTCCCCCACGTCCCACGTCGTTGCAGCGGGAGCCGTGCCTGATTTGAGATGGCTCGGATGAAAGTTTTTCATACACTTGACGTGAACCCGTGGAGGCAGCACAAGAGGGGTTTCCACTTGTTACAGGCTTTGGATTGCAATGGCTAGCGCTTGGACTTGCTGCACCAACGCGTCGAACTGCTCGTGTTGGATTTGTGGAACTTGATCTATCGGAGGTCTTGGTAGTGAATTCTGGACTGAGCATCCGGGACTTGGAGCATAATGCCGAGAGGCATTACAGACTCCTATGCTCCTTAGTTTCATGGTCGCAACTCGGTCCCTTCCTCTAGCGCCAACTGTTGCTGAAAATTGGACCCGGGGGTGACCGTCGGCTGAGAAGCAGGAGTTCCTGCGTGAGATGGCGCGTGGTGGTCCGTCGGCGGGCGGCGTCCTCCGGGGGACCAGCAAAAAGCCAGTGGCCGGAGTTTCCAACGCCGGCCCTCCGATGCTTAAGTCAGAGGGGGGCTTAATTTTGGAGAAGGAGAGGGACTGTATGTAGAAGTCCGAAGCCGTCCGTTGGGAGGAAGAGACCCCCTTTTAGAGGGAGAAGCTCCTCTTTTATAGGAGGAGTGCCAGAATTACATGTGATGCGACTGGGCGAATTAATGGGTTACCGTCATGATTGCGCGTGATCGTTTGAATTAATGAGTTGTCGTGGAAGGCCTGAGATTTTGGGCTGGCTGGAAGTTCGTGGATATCGTGCGCATTTAATTGTTGACAGTCGTAGCAGGGTATGGTCCCTGGTTGATATGTCGTGGCGTGGCCAGCAAGCAAAGCACGGTACGGTGAGACTGTTGCAGGGCATGGCCGCAGCATGTGGACAACGAGCTCGGTCTGCTGAGCTCGGCCTGCATGAGCTCGACTCGGCCTGCATGAGCTCGGCTCGGTCTTCTGAACTCGGCTTGCATGAGCTCGGTTCGGTCTTCTGAGCTCGGCTCAGCCTCCATGAGCTCGGCTCGGTCTGCATGAGCTCGGCTCGGTCTGCATTAGCTCAGCTTGCTGTCGGATTTGGGTGTTTTAATTGTATTTGTAGGGTGGTCCATTTTTTCCTCCAACAATAACAATTATTACTGCGGCACTTGATGGCAAATTGATTAATAGGATTGCAAAGTGAAGTGTGTCTGCGAAGCAAAGAAACGAAGAATCCCACTGTGTCTATAAATGAATTATACCCTAAAATTTTCACTAGTGACCACTCTTTCCCCGCCCTTTCAGCGAGGTACCCTTTTTTTTTGGGTAGATTCAGCTGGGTGCCATCGCTTCAGCTTTTTTTTGACCTTAGAAAGCGATTGGTATTCCATCCTGCTCTTTTCTTACTCTCTCGTACGAGTCCATGCATGTCATATCTCTAATTCTCCAATCAAAACATGGTCACTATTTCATAATTCGAAAGACTGCAACCAAGCTTTAGAAGCCGAATTCTATCGTCTTTGAGGTGGCATTAAAACACACTTATGCTTGGTTTGAAGAAACTTTGGTTGTCTTGTTGCGTTAGGTTGAGATGATGCCAATCGCATTAAGGACCGTGGGGTTGCCAAGGTGGTATTTCGTTCAACCACAAGTGATCTGATGGTGCAAGGAAGGTTGCTATCATCCACAAAGGTGGGATTTCGGCGCCCAGAGTCCGTCGCCCAGAGTCCAGTATACGAGAAATGGAGCAAATGAATGGGTCGATACTACAGACCCTGACACTAAAGGCAGCGAAGAGGTCATTAGGACCACCGAGATAATAGCACGGTGGGAATAGAGCTTTGATTCCACCGGAGTGGTCAAGGTTCGAAACTCGATTAAATGTGAGAACTGGATGCCGCCCGCTTGGTTTGCCCGGTAGAGTTGCTATCTGGTCTGCCGAATGCTTAGGTGGTACTGGTGGAACGTACTCACACGTGGGTTTTCCACGAGTAGAAAAGGATATGAGTAAAATTTGTCTACCTGCATCAAAAATTTTCCAGCGGCGGAGGGGGCAGTGGGAGCTGCTCACCCCCCTCTTCCCTTTTGTTTACCAAAAAAAGAAAAAAAAGGCCATTAGGGTTTCTCCTGGTTATTTTTTTTTTGTTATTCTTCCTTTAGCTCATAACCTAATGAAGAGACAAGGGCAAGCTGATTTTTGTTAGATGGGAATTTCTCTTTTTTTTTTTTTTTTTTTTTTTTTGCTTAAAAAAAAGGGGTAGGGGGGAGGAAGGGACAAGCCCACCCCCGCGTAGCAGCCCCCAACTGGGCCCCCGCCCCGCCAGGAGAATGTTCGATGCGGGCAGAAATGACCGTGTGTTGGGCACCCCGACCGGTTTTACTCATACCCTCCCCACCCGTGGGCCCGGCTCAGCTACTCCTCTGAGCTCTGGCTCGAGTCCCACGTGTGAGTACGTCACACCCGGCACCACCCCGGCTACTAGCGGTTCAAGAGCGGTCCTACACCACAAGTCCAAGCAGTGGCCAAAGTAGTAAGCTCCGGTCCACAATTTAATCGTCGCCGCAGCGATTCGAACTTGGGACCTTGTGGTTAGAATTGCTGCCCAGTACCACTAGGCTACCACCTTGGTGGCTGGGAATTTCTCTTTCTCAAAAAAAAAAATGTTCTTGGTTGGGGATTTTTTTAATTTATTTTTATAAATTAGTATACTTGTTTATTTTTATAAATAAACTACTTGGGCTTTTATGCGGTAAATTTTTGAAAGAAGAAGTGTCGGAGCAGAAATGAGCGTTGTTGCTGGTGGTCCAAACCGTGAACGATTGGCACTGCGGTGTGAACGGGGTTCCGTCTGAGTTGTCTTGGTTGGTGTTGGCTGCGCTCCACCTTCCGCCAAGAAACCTGCAAACAAGCCTTGCACCACCACCAGGGTGGTGATGGCCCTCCGACGGTCAAGTCAGAGGAGATTGGAGGAGGAGGAGAGGTGATAATCGCAAGTAAGAGAGTACTCTGGGAGATATTGCTCACCTCCCCCCTTTCTCCCCCCAGCCGCATATATACCTGGCTGGGGGGTCTCTCAGGGGGGTTCGTTATCATGGGGCACGATGGTGTGGCCACTGACATGGCCGTCACAGGGCGTCGTGGAGCAGCACCGGGTACGGCCACGTCAGGGCATAGTGGGGCTCCGCTTTGTACGGCTGATGCAGGAGATCGTGGAGCAGCATCAGATACAGCCGTTGCAGGGAGTAGTGGAGCAGGAGGCCGCGGCGTGCCTCTGGGGAATAGCCTGTCGTTATCAAGAGATCTCCGACTCGGGGTCGGAGCGCTGGATCAAGGGGCAGCCGACTCGGGGTCGGGCTGCGGAGCCGAGGATATCCGACTCGGGGTCGGATTGCTGGATCAAAGGGCAGCCGACTCGGGGTCGGGCTGCGGAGCCGAGGATATCCGACTCGGGGTCGGATTGCTGGATCAAAGGGCAGCCGACTCGGGGTCGGGCTGCGGAGCCGAGGATATCCGACTCGGGGTCGGATTGCTGGATCAAAGGGCAGCCATAGTCTTCCTGGGCGCGCGTGCCGGTCACGTGGGGCATGGCGGCTTATTTCCCCCGTAACAGTAGCCCCCCACTTCCGAGCCTGGAACCAGAAGGGGAACAGGTGAAGGGAGTGATGTTTCGGGATTGCCGCCGTTCCTCGGAGAGGCGCGCGCGCTTCGAGCTCCCCGCCCTTTTTATGGCGTATGGCGGTTATTGCTGACCCGGCAGTCTGAGGATTTCGGCGGATATCCTTCCTTAATGGTGTCGATTCGCCTTTGGGGCGCGAGCGACCCTTCGGCAGCCAGGCGTCCTCTGGCGTCATTGAGGCGTCACTTGCCTTTCCGCCTATTTAATCGGGGGCCTTTCCCCGTCCGTCTTCTTCTTTACAGATATTTTCAAGTTTCCCCTTTGCGCCGCTGTTGCTGCCGTCGGACTGTTCGCTCGTTTCTCCTTTGGCGCTCTCGGAGCCGCTCTTACCTCTTTTCCGGTGAGTTTTCCCCATTCTTCAGCTTAGGGCTCTCCATACTTTCCCCTCTTATACTAGTGTACTCCAGTTGCTCCGGTCTTTCCCCCCTTCCTGTCCCCGTCCTGACCGTAGGTTTATTGGCCATTAGGAATAGGCGAAGTGAGGGCAGACCAAATTAAGTCGGAGCTGGTCGCCACAGACTTAGACAGACTCGTGGCTCGGTACCACCTTCCCGAGGCCTGCAACGCCACGCTCCCGGGGCCTGAGGAGAGGATGTCCCATCCTCCTCCAGGGAAGATCGCCATCAATGAGGGCATTCTCCAGGCCGGGTTCCGCTTTCCCCCTTCGGACTTGGTCATGCAGGTGCTACGGGGTTTAAGAGTGGCACCGACGCAACTGGTGCCGAACTCGTGGCGGGCCCTGACGGTCTTCCAGGTTCTCTGCCGTATGCACGAGATCCCCGCCACCCTGAATGTTTTTTGGGAGTTCTACAGCCTGAGCGGCCACCCCCAGGACAAAGGGTGGTGGTGCTTCGCAGCGCGGCGAGGATGCGGCCTTGTCAAGGAGGCTCCTACCTCCATTCACAAATGGAAGGAGCGCTTCTTTTTTGTTGATGCAGATCCCTCTTGGGAAATCAGGGCGACCTGGGAGACCCCGATGAAGTCTCCGATCGGCCTATCGAGACTGTCAAGGGAGGAGTCCGATGGCTTGGCCGCCTTGAAGGGGTTGGTTGCCGAGGGCCAGCTCCCCCCGGTGGCCCGCCTTATTTCCGAGGATACTTTGGTGAATGTCGGTCTGAGCTCGGTCCCCACCGACCGTGAGTCCGCCACCGATTCTTTCTTGACTTTTTCCCTTCTTTCGTCCCGTTCTTTCCTTTGGTTTCTCCGTCTCCGACTATCCCGTCCTTTTTGCAGAGATCGACGACGTCATGCGGTCGGTGAAGACAAAGGCTGTTGGTAGGGCGTCCCTGCTGGAAGCAGCCCAGAGGAGGAAACGAGCTCTTCCGAGCGGGGCCCCACCGGCGAAGAAGTCCCGTAAGGAGGTGCCTCCGACGCCGACCGACGAGTCCGGGCCCACCGATCAGGGAGACGTCGTGGGCACGGACCGGCAGCTGACGCTGTATCAGCCCTCCGGTGGTAAGATTGCCGCTACTCCGGAGGTATCATCCGAGCCTGCCCGAGACGGACGGGTCGGACGTGATCGGTCCCCGACCCGGCCTTCGACTCGGTCGGCTCCTGATGACTCGAGGAGGGACGCGCCGAGGCCCCGACCGAGCGGGACCCTATCAATTCCTGGGGTGACCCCCGCCCCGAGCGCGATCGGCCGGACTCTTCCCCAGGCGATGGATAGGGGTAAGGCTGCAGAACCACCGTCCGGCTCTGGGGAGAAATCGGGGTCTGCCTTCACTACCGATGGCGCCCGAAATCTCATCGAAACAGTGCTGCTGGAGAAGGACCGTCGGCGGGTCCGGGAGTTGGAGGTCTCTGACGTTGGGGCTGCCAGCTGTGTCTGTCTTATGTCGGTGAGTGTTCTTCTGGCCGCTTTTCACCATTTATTGGCTCTGTTGTTCTCCGCCTGACTCCCTTATTTTTCCTATTTCTTAGCTCGCCCAGTACATGATCCGTCTGGAGGAGTGCTACAAGGAACAGGCGGGGCTTCTGGCGAAGGCCGAGGACCGGCTGAAAGCAGTGGAAAAGGGAGGCCAGGCTGTGGCAGGCAGGACAACCGGGGACTTCGAGGCGAGGCTCCGGGAGGCCGAAGAGCGGGCACTCGGCTTTGCTGCCCTCGAGAGGCAGCTGTTGGAGGCTCAGGAGCTTGCCTCGGGTCTCGAGGGCGAGGTCAAGAAGGCGGATGAGCGGGCCGAGAAGCAGTCCCGGAAGGCTGCCGACTACCGGGAGAGGTGGGAGAAGGCCCAGCGGTCAGCCGACAACGCCCGCGACCGAATTCGGTCTCTTGAAGCTAAGCTGGGCGAATTGGAGTCGGCCTTGGAGAAGTCCCGTGCGAGCGATCAGGAGCTTCATTCGCGCCTGACGGAGGCTGAGGCTGCTCGCATTGCTGCCGAAACGAAGCACAAGGAGGCTCGGGCTGAGCTGCTGAGGGTCTCCACCGAGGCGGAAGGCCGGATTGTGGCGAAGGTCTTGGAGGCGAAAGCCCAGATTATGGAGCGGGCAGAGGCGGCACTGGCCGAGAGGAGTGCGGAAATCGGGCGTCAGGCGGTAGAGGCTTATCGCCAGTCCGCCGAGTTCGCTCATGATATGTCGGAGGCAGTACAGACCTATCGTCAGTCCGACGAGTTTGTCCGTGACGCGTCGGACGCGGGGGCCGAAGCCTTTATCTTAGGCTTCGAGGAGGGCCTGGCAAGGGTGTCGGCTAAGTACCCCGAAGTTGACCTGAGCGAGATTTCCCTTCTCGACTCCTCTCCGGCGCCGTTGCCTGCTGGTTCTCCTGCTGCTTCCCTACCTCCTGCGGACGAGCCCGACGTTCCCGACCCGGGAGTTCCTCCAAGCTGACCTCTTGTACCTTTCGTTGTCTTCTCTTTTTTTTTCCGAGGGTTAGGCCTCAGGAAATTCTTCCGGCGCTAAGCCAGGCATCCGAGGGTTAGGCCTCAGGAAACTCTTCCGGCGCTAAGCCAGGCATCCGAGGGTTGGGCCTCGGAAAATTCTTCCGGCGCTAAGCCAGGCATCCGAGGGTTAGGCCTCGGGAAATTCTTCCGGCGCTAAGCCAGGCATCCGAGGGTTAGGCCTCAGGAAATTCTTCCGGCGCTAAGCCAGGCATCCGAGGGTTAGGCCTCGGGAAATTCTTCCGGCGCTAAGCCAGGCATCCGAGGGTTAGGCCTCGGGAAACTCTTCCGGCGCTAAGCCAGGCATCCGAGGGTTAGGCCTCAGGAAATTCTTCCGGCGCTAAGCCAGGCATCCGAGGGTTAGGCCTCAGGAAATTCTTCCGGCGCTAAGCCAGGCATCCGAGGGTTAGGCCTCAGGAAACTCTTCCGGCGCTAAGCCAGGCATCCGAGGGTTAGGCCTCAGGAAATTCTTCCGGCGCTAAGCCAGGCATCCGAGGGTTAGGCCTCAGGAAATCCTTCCGGCGCCAAGCCAGGCATCCGAGGGTTAGGCCTCAGGAAATTCCACTCGTTGGTCGACCAAGGCTGACGCATGCCGAGGCAACTGGTCGGGGCTTCAGGCTAGTCTGCTCCCGGGATGGTCATCGGGTTAGCCTGGCATCCGAGGGCCGAGCCTCGGGACCTTCCACTCGTTGGTCGGCCAAGGCTGGCGCAAGCCGAGGCGACCGGTCGGGGCTTCCGGCTAGTCTGCTCCCGGGATGATCATCGGGCTAGCCAGGCATCCGAGGGCCGTCAAGCCTCAGGAAATTCCGCTCGTTGGTCGGCCAAGGCTGGCGCAAGCCGAGGCGACCGGTCGGGGCTTCAGGCTAGTCTGCTCCCGGGATGATCGTCGGGTTAGCCTGGCATCCGAGGGTTGTCAAGCCTCAGGAAATTCCGCTCGTTGGTCGGCCAAGGCTGGCGCAAGCCGAGGCGACCGGTCGGGGCTTCAGGCTAGTCTGCTCCCGGGATGATCGTCGGGTTAGCCTGGCATCCGAGGGTTGTCAATCCTCAGGAAATTCCGCTCGTTGGTCGGCCAAGGCTGGCGCAAGCCGAGGCGACCGGTCGGGGCTTCAGGCTAGTCTGCTCCCGGGATGATCATCGGGTTAGCCTGGCATCCGAGGGTTGTCAATCCTCAGGAGATTCCGCTCGTTGGTCGGCCAAGGCTGGCGCAAGCCGAGGCGACCGGTCGGGGCTTCAGGCTAGTCTGCTCCCGGGATGATCATCGGGTTAGCCTGGCATCCGAGGGCCGAGCCTCGGGGCATTCCGCTCGTTGGTCGGCCAAGGCTGGCGCAAGCCGAGGCGACCGGTCGGGGCTTCCGGCTAGTCTGCTCCCGGGATGATCATCGGGCTAGCCAGGCATCCGAGGGCCGTGCCTCGGGAAATTCCACTCGTTGGTCGACCAAGGCTGACGCATGCCGAGGCAACTGGTCGGGGCTTCAGGCTAGTCTGCTCCCGGGATGGTCATCGGGTTAGCCTGGCATCCGAGGGCCGAGCCTCGGGACCTTCCGCTCGTTGGTCGGCCAAGGCTGGCGCAAGCCGAGGCGACCGGTCGGGGCTTCAGGCTAGTCTGCTCCCGGGATGATCATCGGGTTAGCCTGGCATCCGAGGGCCGAGCCTCGGGGCATTCCACTCGTTGGTCGGCCAAGGCTGGCGCAAGGCGAGGCGACCGGTCGGGGCTTCCGGCTAGTCTGCTCCCGGGATGATCATCGGGCTAGCCAGGCATCCGAGGGCCGAGCCTCGGGGCATTCCACTCGTTGGTCGGCCAAGGCTGGCGCAAGCCGAGGCGACCGGTCGGGGCTTCCGGCTAGTCTGCTCCCGGGATGATCATCGGGCTAGCCAGGCATCCGAGGGCCGTGCCTCGGGAAATTCCGCTCGCTGGTCGTGCGCTTGTCGCTCGCTGCCCGACGGGGTTTCTCCGTGGCCAGCCGCGATCATGTTTCTCCTTTTCTCTAAGCGTTGCCTGGGGGAACACGAGAAGGGCATTAAACGCTAATTAATGCGTTACCTGGGAAATCGGATCACCAGCTGCTGCTTGCGAGGAGTGTTAGTTGAGCGGCCGCGATACGCGGGTTCTTCGAGGAGGATACGGCCTGGGCGCGAGCGGAGATATGTGGACCAAGGGGTACATGACACCCGGATTGTCCTGCACAAAGAATGCGGTTTAAGGAGAATGACGCTTAGGAAATCGCGGGGAGATACGCCTCGGGAGTCGGAACGGCTCCGGTTTCAATGCGCCTGCATTTATTGGAGCCACCCGCATCGGAACGACCAGGGGGCCGCAGTTTCGGCTATAAATACAGGTGCAGGTACGATGGAGTTTGCCAAGCCGGAGCTGTTCAGGTTGCCATGGATCGCGGACCTCCTCCTTGGCATATGACTGAGAGACTCCTGTTGAAGGAAAGGGGAGACGCTCCCCTTGCGACTTCAGCCAACTAGCCGTTTCATCTGGGATCAACAAGGAGGGTCTTCCCGGCGGAGCTCCGCTCTAGGCGTTTCATCCGGGATCAGATCTCCCCTCCTTGAAGTTCAGCCTCCCGATTGAGCTCTGCACCAGACGCTCAGTCCGGGACCGCGCCTCCATATGCTCTTCCCCCTCGTATTCCTTCTCTTTCCTACCACTGGGGAGGATGGGAATATCCTTTGGAGGCGGCGTTCCCCTGGGGGCAGCGGGAGCTTCTTCTGCGGCGGCTCCTCGTCTTTTTGGTGAGGTGCTGGATGGCGCCTCCGGTTAGAAGCACCCACTTCCGGTGGGATTGCAGCTGCTTTGGGTTGAGGGTTTGGGATCCTCGGTCCTCAGCTCCACAGATTCTCCACCTCTTCTTTGCTTTCTTTACTCCCTAATTCCCCTCTGGGAATTCCTTGTAATCACACGAGCACGCCATTGTAACCAGAAATTATTGAAATGAAAAGTGTTGCACCTTTTCAAATTGTCTTTCTGGCCTTGTTGTTCTATTGGTAATACATCCGCAGGTTAGCGGAATTCCAGCCCCTTGGAATTTCTCGGCCGTCTAGGGCTTCCAACTAGTAGGAGCCAGGTCGGTTTACCCAACGAACTTTATACGGGCCTTCCCAATTCGGCGCTAGCTTCCCACCTTCCGTAGGTTGAGATGCCTTAGCTCGCCTCAGCACCAGATCTCCAATTCTGAAAAGCTTCGGTCGGACTTTGGAGTTGTAATATCGGGCCACCCTCCGCTGATACATTGCCATCCGAACCTGCGCCATTTCCCTTGCTTCTTCCAAGAGATCCAGGTTCCCTCGGAGTTGCTCCGAGTTGGCCTCGGGTCGGTGTGCGGCTACCCGAGGTGAGGGAAGTCCGAGCTCTACGGGGACAACGGCTTCCGTGCCATAGGTTAGGCTGAAAGGCGTCTCCCCGGTAGGAGTCCGATGCGTGGTCCGATACGCCCAAAGGACATTCTCGAGTTCCTCGACCCAAGCTTGCCCCGTCCGTCCGATCCGCGCTTTGATACCTTGGAGGATTGTCCGATTTGTGACCTCGGCCTCGCCGTTGGTTTGGGGATGCGACACGGACGTGAACCGATGTTCGATCCCGAACTCCTCGCAGAAGTCTCGGAAATGCTTGTTATCAAACTGTCGACCGTTATCCGAGATGAGGACCCGAGGTACCCCAAATCGGACGATGATGTTCTTCTTTACGAACTTCCGGACTTGCGCCTCCGTGATGGTGGCCAGTGGCTCTGCCTCCACCCACTTGGTGAAGTAGTCGATGGCGACAATCAAAAATTTCCGCTGGGCCGAAGCGATGGGGAATGGTCCGAGGATATCCATTCCCCACTGTGCAAAGGGCCAGGGGGCGGTGATTGGCGCCAAGGGAACAGAGGGGACTCTCTGGATGTTGGCGTGGCGCTGGCAGGCGTCGCATTTCCGTACGTGATCCTTTGAGTCTTCCAATAAGGTCGGCCAATAGTAGCCTTGCCTCATGATCTTATGTGCTAGGGACCTAGCCCCCAGGTGCGATCCGCAGATGCCTTCGTGGACTTCGCTGAGGGCGTAAGCCGCTTCCGAAGGGCGGAGGCACCTTAAGAGGGGGGCGGTGAACGAGGTCCGATACAGCCTCCCTTCGTAGAATACGTAGTGGGCGGACTTCATAACAAGTCGCCGAGCTTGATCTTCATCTTCGGGGAGGATCCCTTCGGCGAGGTAAGCTACAAGCGGGTTCATCCAAGATGGTTCCGGATCAATTGCCATTACCGCTTCAGCCTCGCCGATGCTCGGGGCATCTAGGGTCTTCAGGTATATCGCCCTTGACAAGTTGTGTGCCTCAGCGCCCACCAAGCGGGACAACCTGTCGGCCCTAGCATTTTCGCTCCTTGGGACCTGCTGAATGTCAATACTGCCGAGGTCGGGAATGAGTGCTTGCACCTTCCGGACGTAGCTCTGCATGGTCGGGCTCCGTGCCTCGAACTCCCCTCGAACCTGCCCGACCACCAGCTGGGAGTCGGTGAAGACCTTCAAACGCCGGATGCCGAGCTCCTTGGCGAGTTGGAGTCCCGTGACTAGGGCCTCGTACTCCGCCTCATTGTTGGTCACTGGAAATCCGAACCTCAAGGCATACTCGGCTATCACTCCATTGGGATTGGTAAGGACCAGCCCAGCCCCTCCACCTTCAGGGTTCGACGACCCGTCAATGTGGAGCGTCCAGATCGGGAGATCGAGGCTGGGTGTTTCCGGCGGCCTAGGTTCCGTCTCCTGCACAGTGCACTCAGCGAGAAAGTCCGCGAGCACCTGGGCCTTGATGGCGGGCCGGGGCTGGTAGCGGATGTCGAACTCACCAAGTTCTACTGCCCACTTCACCAGCCGTCCCGCATTCTCAGGATTGCTGAGGATCTGCCGCAGTGGTTGATCGGTCAAAAGGGTGACAGAATGAGCCTGGAAATAGGGGCGAAGCCTCCTGGTCGCAGTCAGCAGCGCGAAGGCGATCTTTTCAGCCTTCGTGTACCGCGTCTCGGCATCCTGGAGGACTCGGCTGGTGTAGTACACGGGCTTCTGAAGTTTTGCCTCTTCCCGAACCAGTACTGCGCTGACTGCGGTTGGGGAGACCGCCAAGTAAAGGTAGAGCATCTCCCCCTCTTGCGGCTTGGACAGCAGGGGAGGAGACGCCATGTACTCCTTGTGCTGGTCGAACGCCACTTGACATTCAGCCGTCCAGAGGAAGTCTTTCGGGCGCTTCAACACCTTGAAGAACGGTTGGCAGCGTTCGGCCGATTTTGCCACAAATCGTCCGAGCGCGGCGACCCTCCCAGCGAGCTCCTGAACCTCCTTCACTTTGGTCGGAGGGGACATATCTTGGATGGCCTTGATTTTGTCCGGGTTGGCCTCGATCCCCCGCTGGTTGACAATGAAGCCGAGGAACCTCCCGGCCGAAGCACCAAAGGCGCACTTCGCTGGGTTTAGCTTCATACGAAACTTCCGCAAGGTGGCGAAGGTCTCCTCCAGATCCGCAATGTGCTGATCCGCATGGCGGCTCTTTACCAGCATATCGTCCACGTACACCTCCATGTTCCGGCCGATCTGCTCCTTGAAGATTTTATTGACGAGGCGCTGGTAAGTAGCGCCAGCGTTCTTCAGACCGAAGGGCATTACCTTGTAACAGTACAGCCCCCTGTCTGTTATGAAGGCCGTTTTCTCCTCGTCCTGTGGAGCCATCATTATTTGGTTGTAGCCGGAGAAGGCGTCCATGAAAGACAGCAGCTGATATCCGGAAGTCGCGTCGACCAGTTGGTCTATTCGCGGGAGCGGAAAGCTATCCTTGGGGCACGCCTTGTTCAGGTCGGTGTAGTCGACGCACATCCTCCACTTTCCGCTCGCCTTCCGGACAAGTACGACGTTTGCCAGCCACTCGAGGTAGCTCACTTCCCTTATGAAACCTGCCTCCAAGAGTTTGTCTACCTCCTGGTCGACCACCCGGATCCGATCCGGGGCACAGTGTCTCTTCTTTTGCTTTACTGGTCGATGGGTCGGGTCGACGTTGAGGGCGTGAGAAATGACCTCCGGGTCGATCCCAGGTACATCGGCCGCCGACCAGGCAAACACATCAGCATTGGCTCGGAGGAATTCCACTAACCGGAGCCGAGCTTCCAAGTCGAGGTTGGCACCGACCCGGACCGTGCGGTCCGGGCGGCCTTCTTCGAGGGGAACTTCGATTACGCCCTCGGCCGGCTCCCCGTGCCGCAAGGCCACTTCGTCTCTGGCGTCAAGGGACTCGACGCTTAGGGCCTCCATGGGCTTCTTCCCTTTGAGAGTTGCTAGGAAACACTGCCGTGCGGTTGGTTGGTCACCTCGGACCTCTCCAATCCCGGCCGCCGTGGGGAACCGCATGAGCAAATGGTAGGTAGAAACCACCGCACGAAGGGCGTTCAGTCCGGGTCGTCCGAGGATAGCGTTGTAGGCCGAGGGGACACGGACGACCAAGAACCCGAGTCGCACCGTGGCTTCTGCGGGTGCAACGCCCGCAGTCACAGGCAGCTCAATGACACCTTCGGCCGAGATAGCGTCTCCAGTGAATCCTATGAGGGGGGTGGATGTTTTGTGCAACAATTGTCGGGACAAGCTCATCTTTTGGAAGGCCTCGTAATACAAAATATCAGCTGAGCTTCCACTATCCACAAGAACACGCCTTACATCATAGTTCGCCATAGTGAGAGAGATCACCATGGCGTCATCGTGGGGAGTCTGAACCCCCTTTACATCTTCATCGCAAAAAGTGATTACATTTCCGACCCGCTGCCTCTTCGCGACGGCCACTCCTGATGCTTCCGCCGAGCCCCCTGCGTTCCTCACGGGCCGAGAGCAGCCCCCAGTGATGGTGTGGATCACTCCCGCAATGGGTCGATTCTGCTCCCGAGGCTCCTGAGGGGCCGGGTCGACCGGACGCGGGCCTGCCGGGGGACGTCGGTCGTTTACATATCGACCGAGACGCCCTCGGCGAATGAGAGCCTCGATCTCGTCCCGAAGCTGGAAGCAGTCTTCGGTATCGTGGCCGTGGTCTCGGTGGTACTCACAGTGCGCCCGAGAAGGCCTCCTCCCAGGGATCTTCTTCATCTGCCTCGGGACCGGGAGGTCCTCCCGCCCCTTGACCTCCATGAGGATCTGGGCCCGGGGGGCCAGGAGTGGGGTGTACCGGTTGAAGCGTCGGTGCGGAGAACGAGGGCGTGTGGCGCCGTGGTTCCTTGCTGGTGACGGGCTTCTGCGCCGGCGTTGAGGCGTCGGGCTCCTCCTCTGGGGTGCCTCTTTTCGCCTTTTCTTCCCGGGCTTTAGAGGGGCCTCGGCGGCCTCCTTGTTCCGGTGGGATGCTGCCTCCTCGGCGTCTGCATACTGGTTTGCCCGAGATAACAGCTCCGGGAAGCTCCGCGGCAGGCGTTTGTCCAGGGAGAAGGTGAGTCTGCCCTTCCGGAAGCCACGCTTCAGGGCTGAGAGAGCCACTTCCTGGCTCAGGTTCCGGACCTCCAGTGTAGCCTTGTTGAAGCGGGTGAGATAATCCCGCAGGCTTTCTCCCTCGTTTTGCCGGACATCAAAGAGGGAGTCGGAGACCAGTCGCCGCCTGCTACTAACGGCGAAATGGCTGATGAAGAAGCGGGTGAACTGGTCGAAGGACTGGATGGAGTTAGCCTCCAGGCCGGCGAACCATGCCCTTGCCGGGCCACGGAGGGTCGCCGGGAAGGCCTTGCAGAGGAGCGGATCCGATGCTCCATGGAGGAGCATAAGAGTCCTGAAACTCTCCACGTGGTCCCGCGGGTCCGCCGCCCCGTCGTAGGGTTCGATCGCCGGCATTTTGAACCCCGGCGGGTTTGGGGTCCGCAGGATCCTCGAGGCAAGCGCCGGCTGGGAGGAGATCTCCAAGTCAGCGAAGGGATCTTTGGAGTGGCCCTTCAGGACCTGGAGTTGTCTGTGGAGATCGTCCACCCGCCGGTCCAGAGAGCGCGACCGGTGGGTGGGGGACAAGGAGCGGCGCGAGGGGGACCGACTGGAGTGCGGGCCCCTCGAGGACTGGGGTGTCTGAGAACGCGCCCGGGTCCGCCTCTCGTACCCCGCACAGCTCCGATGAGAAGGTCCTGGCAGAATGGACCGTACTCGAGAATCCTCCTCGCGCCGGCGCTCCTCTCCATGGGAGAGGAAGGAGCGCGGGTTGTGAGGAAGAGGCGAGTGCTCGGGGGGCAGCGGCTCCTGAGCCCGTTGCGGCACCCGAGAGATCACACCCTGCAGATTCTGCACTGCCTCCGCGAGGGTGCGAACCTGCTGGGCTAGCTGGTTGAACTGAGCAGCTTCGACCGTCTGAATGGGAGAAGGGGCGGTGGAGTGCTGCTGAGAGTGCGTTGGGGACGCAGCAGCCTCTCGGCCGGAGGCGCGAGAGGCTCCGCGACCGGAAGCATTGGAAGCTCCACGACCACCTCGCCGTGCCATTACGATCGTTCTAAGATTCGGGCCCTCCTTCTAGCGCCAACTGTTGCTGGTGGTCCAAACCGTGAACGATTGGCACTGCGGTGTGAACGGGGTTCCGTCTGAGTTGTCTTGGTTGGTGTTGGCTGCGCTCCACCTTCCGCCAAGAAACCTGCAAACAAGCCTTGCACCACCACCAGGGTGGTGATGGCCCTCCGACGGTCAAGTCAGAGGAGATTGGAGGAGGAGGAGAGGTGATAATCGCAAGTAAGAGAGTGCTCTGGGAGATATTGCTCACCTCCCCCCTTTCTCCCCCCAGCCGCATATATACATGGCTGGGGGGTCTCTCAGGGGGGTTCGTTATCGTGGGGCACGATGGTGTGGCCACTGACATGGCCGTCACAGGGCGTCGTGGAGCAGCACCGGGTACGGCCACGTCAGGGCATAGTGGGGCTCCGCTTTGTACGGCTGATGCAGGAGATCGTGGAGCAGCATCAGATACAGCCGTTGCAGGGAGTAGTGGAGCAGGAGGCCGCGGCGTGCCTCTGGGGAATAGCCTGTCGTTATCAAGAGATCTCCGACTCGGGGTCGGAGCGCTGGATCAAGGGGCAGCCGACTCGGGGTCGGGCTGCGGAGCCGAGGATATCCGACTCGGGGTCGGATTGCTGGATCAAAGGGCAGCCGACTCGGGGTCGGGCTGCGGAGCCGAGGATATCCGACTCGGGGTCGGATTGCTGGATCAAAGGGCAGCCATAGTCTTCCTGGGCGCGCGTGCCGGTCACGTGGGGCATGGCGGCTTATTTCCCCCGTAACAAGCGTGTATTTCATCCAACATTAGTTATATGCTAGGTATATCTGGCGTATCTATCCAAGACCATGTAATCTAAGAAATAACTTTTAATTAGCTTTCTTCAAGTGAGATTTTGGATGGTTATAGATGCTATTAAAATAGATCTGGTCCATAATATTTTCAATGGACTGATGACTTTGAAATTCGCGTTCAATGGATGAGTATTGATTAGCAACAAAATTTTCAACATTTGTTTTGCCACTGCGGTTGTTGATTGAATAAAACTGGAGCAAGAAAACCCATCTGTGCCCCTGCTGCCGATCGACCCGCTGTCCTTGGCCAAGATTAGAGCACCCATACTAACGACTCTCTATTTTGTCGTGTGGCTCTCCGTCCTCATCGGAGCTCTTCCACGGTCCAAACCACAACCATCCTCTCGCTCGTCGTTTTCTCCTCCTCTATTAAACCAAACCCCCACCCCTTCCTCATCCAACTCCGCCCTTTGGGAAGTTCCCCCCTTACGTCCCCTTCCAAGCAACCATCCCTGTCTGGTAGGGGACGTTAAGAGTCGTAGCTAGGTAGGCTCAGAGGCCAAGCCTTAATTTCTAACCATGGAGAAGAACAGGGTCGCCCTCATCAGCCTCTCCTTAGTTCTCCTCGTCGCCGTGGTGGCAGCGGTCGCCGTCACCGTCTCCCACCTCAACAGTAGCACCTCCACCTATCGCCCCTCCGAGACCGGCCAGCCCAACACTTCCATTAAGGCCATCAAGGCCGTCTGCGAGCCGACCGACTACAAGGATGCCTGCGAGAAGACCCTCTCGTCCATGTCCCACAACACCTCCGACCCCATGGAGCTCGTCAATGTGGCCTTCAATGCCTCCATGAAGTATGTCACCGACGCCTTCGACAAGTCTGAACTCCTGAAGGATGTCTCCAAAGACCCAGCCTCCGCCGAGGCTCTCCGGACCTGCAGCGAGCTCCTCGAGTACGCCACGGACGACCTCAAGAAATCCATCGAGCAGCTCGGCAGTGTCCAGACGAACCGGTACGAACAGGCTGTCGAGGATCTCAAGGTCTGGCTCAGCGCCGCCATCACCTACCAGGACACCTGCGTCGATGGCTTCGAGGGCATCAACACCAGCGCTGCGGAGGCCATGCACCAGGCCATAAAGAACTCCACCCAGATCACCAGCAACGCCCTCGCCATGATCAACCAGTTCGACAACTTGGTCGGCTCGTTCAACATCTCGTCGCATGCCGGCCGGAAGCTGCTCTCCGGCACCAGGGCAAACGAGTTCCCGTGGTGGATGTCCGCCGCGCAGGAAAGATTCCTCCAGCCGGCACCGGCCCAGATAAAGCCCAATGTCACCGTTGCTCAGGACGGGACCGGAGATTTCAAAACCATCTCCGAGGCCCTCAAGCATGTCCCCAAGCAAAACAACGACACCTTCGTCATCTACGTTAAGGCAGGAGTGTACAAGGAGGGAGTCCTCGTTGACAAGCATATGACCCATGTGACGATGATCGGAGATGGACCGACCAAGACCAAGATCACTGGTGATGTCCATGTCATCCAAGGGAAGATCTCCACCTTCAAAACTGCTACCGTTGGTAAGCCCGCTGCCTTTAATTTCTACTAAATATTGCTGCTGACTACGGACTGAGATGGAGAATTCTAACTGCACGCGACGTTGCAGCTGTGGCCGGGGAGTGGTTCACCGGCATGGGTCTCGGATTCGAGAACACGGCCGGGCCTCAAAACCACCAGGCGGTGGCGCTCCGGGTAAACGCCGACCGGTCGGTGTTTTACAACTGCCGGATGGACGGGTACCAAGACACGTTGTATGCCCACAGCGGGCGCCAGTTCTACCGTGACTGCACCATCACCGGCACCATCGACTTCATCTTCGGCGACTCAGCGACGATGCTCCAGAACTGCATGATCATCGTCAGGAAGCCAATGGATAACCAGCAGAACATCGTGACGGCGCACGGCCGGATAGATAGACAAGGGAATGGTGCCCTCGTCATCCAGAACTGCACCATCACTTCAGACCCTGCCTACTACCCCTCCCGGAAGAAGCTGCCGACCTACCTCGGGCGGCCGTGGAAGCCCTACTCGAGGACCCTTATCCTCCAGTCACAGCTCGACGATCTGGTCCATCCCGATGGGTGGATGCCGTGGAATGGGAACATCGGGCTCGACACATGCTTCTACGCCGAGCTCGACAACCGGGGGCCGGGGGCTAACTTGACGAAGAGGGTGACATGGCCGGGGATTAAGAAGCTCAGCTATGACGAGGCGCAGAGATTCACCGTTGAGCACTACCTCTTTGGGCAAACCTGGATCCCCAGGACCGGCGTGCCGTTCATTCCTGGGCTTTTGCCGATGGCTGAGGCCAATAGGACCCACTAAGCTGACAAATAACTATATACAGATATGAAGCTTGCCTAATGAGATGGGCATTGGGGGGAGGGAAGGAACCGTCTTGTGAGGTGTTACCCAGTGAGGACCCTGTTGGACCGAATACAGAACCTTGTAACCATATATGTTTTGCTCCTCTCCATGGTACGTAATCTTCGATGCCTCAGCAGCATGTTGTCTCTTGTCTCTCTTGCTTGTTAAAAAGATCCATGCAGATAAGCGCTTCCTTTTCACTATATGGGTCGGACTGGTATATATTAGGCATTGCACTGGGGGATCAAACCATGGCTGTGGTGACACTCTCTCATGATAGACAAAGGCTTATTTAGATTTGATGATCATATAAATGGGGATAGGGATAGATGCAGCTACATCGATTATTAGGTTGGTTTTCTGTGAATTGCCTAACGGTATAACGGACAAAGATTTAATTAAGAAGGTTGTCGAATTTGATATTGCATGCCATAATTCCCTTTTTGCTATGAAAAAGGAAAAATAAAAACAAGAAGAAATTAATTTTAAAAAAGGAATGATGTATAAGAGGCACAATATCGGAGTGTCCTATATATGCGTGTTCAGAAGACATTCTTACCATTAGATGCCCATGGCTATCTGAACTGTCAAGGGAAAAGAGCAACTAAGTTGGCCCATTGGATTATGATGCGATCAGAGCTAGCTAGCCATGGTAGCAGAAGGATAAAGTTAAATGCTTGTAAGAGGGAGATTGTGGTCCTTGACTCCTTCGGCATTTGTATTGTTACAGGGGCTTCAATAAAATCCATTAGGAAACCATATAGACAGGCACAAGGGTTTCATTGAGCCAACCCAGCCTAAATTGGTACGTTATGTGGATATTAAATGCCGTATATATGTAGAGCCAACCTAGTTTGATTGAGTCGATTAAGATAATTACAGCAGTACTGGATGCGCTGTCTTATATATATATATATATATATATAAAGATAGCCCGCTTCTCTAAGCAACGATAATCTGAGTCTATCTAAAACCGTCTCATAGGATGTAGGTGATTAGAAGTTTAACTCGTGAACCGTCTTGATAGTCCATAGGCCATTCCACACTCTTAACATACCAAAAGCTCAACCCCAGAGAGGTCAGAGGGGGAGCTCTCTGGCTAACGAGGCTTTGATGTTCGTGCAGTTGCTGGGTACTTTCGTCGAGCAGGTGGTGGGTAACTGAAATGATTGACCATAGTGCAGGGCCGGTGAAGTGGTCCTCCGATGGTTAGGAGCGGCCAAACTAGGAGAAGCATAGGGACAACCGGACGTGGTCCGATGTGGTACAGGGCATTCCCCAGTAACCGACGTGGACGAACCATTGGATCTCTGAGGAGAAGATTGAAAACCTCCAACAGTGATTTGTGGAGGTTTTGGAGCTATTAGAGGAGCGAGTCGAGGTGGCGAAGTAGGCGTTGGAGACGACGGTGGTCGTTACTTGGAGCCTCAAGCAGAGGGTCCCCGTTGAATGGATCATTCAGAATCTTATGACTTGAAAAAAGTTGGAGTACGAGGTGGAGACTTTTCCGATGGCGGAGGACCACGATGTCTTCTGGTTTCGATGTGAGGACGACCGGAACGCGACTCTAACTGGTGGGCCATGGGTGGTGGCCAGGTAACTGGTGGCGATGGAACCGTGGGCGCCAGATTTCACGGACAAGATGAAGCGGTCGGTGGTTTGGGTCCGGCTATCGTGTCTCCCACTGGAATACTGGGACGAGTTAATCATGGAGATTGCGCTGACGGAGGGCCGACCTCTAGCTCTCGATAGCTTCACCGTTCAGCTCTGGAAGCTTGGCTATGCTCGAGTCAAAGATCGAGATCAATGCCTTAGAGCCGCTCAAACTAGGGATCTTAATCCAAGGGCGAGCTATAGTATTCTAGCAAAGCTTTATCTATGAGAATTTTCCGACCTTCTACTACTAATGTGGCAGAATCACCACAAAGATGAAGATTGTAGCTATCTGCTGCCGGTGTTGGCGTTGGGGGAGGAAGGACGAAGCGGGGTTTCTTCAGCTCCGATGATGGTGGAAAGGGAGGCAGTTACCCCAACGGAGGAAGAGTTAGGAATCAAGAGCAGGTCGGTGTTCGGCCTGTGGCTGGCGATGGCCAGAATTCGACAGCCGAGGGTTACTAGGAGCCGGGTGCTAATGAGGAAGATAGACGAGTCCACCCCCGAGTCTGCCTCAGGGTCGGGCTCGTCCTAGTATAGACTGAGTTCCCTAAGGAATTGATTGAGTTCGCCAAGTTCGCCGCCTGATTCTGATCCATGGTAGAAGCCGTCCAAGGTAGCTCGTCAGTGCTCACCGGAGAATGCAGTTCTTGCCCTTGAATCGACACATGTCGAGGTGGGAGCAAGTCAACTCAGTTCTGATCCCGAGTTGGATGCTGAGGCACGTAAGGCCTTGGGCCAAGCCCATAAGAGTGGTGATATGGGGCGGGCCAGTGGGCTAGGCAGTGTGGATACGGAGATGGCTGAGGCAAGATCTAGTGCGGCTAGCTTAAGTAGACTAGAAGCCCACCTTCAGACCGGTCTTAAGTGGGTCGTGAGGAGTCTGACCCGACTCAGGGTAAGGCTGTGACACCCCCTTTGAAGCCCGCACCTTCTGCCCCAAGGAGCGAGCCTGATCAACATCACCACCATGCTCCTCTCACTCCAACAACAACTTCCATGGTGGGGATGCCGAGCGCCACTGAGGCCGGTATTTTTTTGAGCTCCTTAGTCGTGCATAAGTATCAAAGATCTTTTCGACGAATAATCGATGTAGGACTAACATATGCCCGCACGGATCCTCATATACTCTCCCCATTCAAATATTGATGTCCTCGTCAAGATAAGGGTTTAAATCTATTCAAATCTAATTACAAGCACCACAATCGGCCCATGGTCCGCCTTTATGAACCTATGCTGCAGTATTTCCTATTCCACATAGGCTACGGGCCGAGTTCGCTCTGATACCATTTGTAACAATCCAAGACATCATCCAAAAAGACTAGTCAGAAGGTTTTTTTGGGGGCTCTTTAATCCTGTATAAGTATCCAAAATTTTCTCGATAAATAACCAATATGGGACCAAACATATGCCTACATGGGTCCCCATGATAAGGATGCATGACTATTGAGATTAGAAGAAACAAAATATTATTATTCTTCATTATTCTAATTGAACAGTGAGACTTGCGTTGTGGAAGGTGGAAACACAACATCAAATCAACAATCTCTCACACATATAGACCGTCTCCAGTTCACATTGCTTATACTATGTAACACCTAAGTGGATATCATAGACCAAAAATCCAGAATTATCATGTACAGTTATTTTACATTAATAAACATAAAATCTACTATTTTTTTTCAATGCATGTTGCTCCAAATGAAGAGCAATTTTATCTCTTCTTTTAACAAATGCTCCTTGAGTTCTTCACTTTCTGTATATTAATTGTTGTAAATTGACATCCTTCCTATGATCTGCCTGCAAAATATTAGGAGCAATCACTTACATTCCTGTATGCAAGCTATTAGAAGATAGAAATATCGAAGTAATTGACTTCATACTTATATGCTCCATGCATGGCACAGCGAAAGAAGGCTAATTAATTAGTTCTTTTGATTTTGAAAAGTTTTGTTTTTTCCATCAAACATTTCTGATTTTCTTTGCATGAGTACTTTATGAGTCAATTAAGCCTGGTAATAAGGTATCAGTGGACAGCTGGGTATGATCCATTCATGCCATAGGTTGGTCCAACTTAGGAAAATGTCTCTTCATATATATATGCCTTGGAAGTCCCAAATGATTAATAATAATGACTGCCATGAGAGCTTGAGTTAATTAATATGGGTCATATGATAAACATATGCGAGCGGTAAAGGTTGAGCTGAAGCATTGTTATAAGGCTCCAAGACTAAATGACTGCCTTTTAGCCTGGATTTATTTTAGCAGGTTATTTGATAGAGCCAATTGAAAGTTGTGGATTTGAGCATTAGACTCCTCTGGCATGAGGTGCTTGAAATAGTTGCGAGGGCCGAACCTTGTAGCTATTGGACAGCAATTCAACATATCAGCAAGTCACGACTCTCTAAACTTCAAAAGCTTAAGCTATTAGAAGTATAGTTGCCATAAATTCTCTCTGTAAATTCAATAATGTAGTTAATTGATTTCTTGAGGTCATCAACCGAAGTTGATACATGAATAGTTGAATGTGATACAAAAGGATGAAACTAAATCCTTATGTTATGGCGACTTTTAACATACAACTTAGAATTTTTGCTCCATATCCAAATCCCCCTGTATTATCTAACATATTTAGCATGCCAATGGCATCCACAAATTTTACAGCCAATCATCAAGATGCAAGAGATTGAGACAATTGAGCTTGAGAGGCTTTTGTATATATCAATGACATTAGAAAATGTATGAAATTTTAATAAATCTATTTATATATATAAAGAGTAGGCTCGAGGGCACAAAGCCATTTCCAAACGTTGTTTTCTGTACCACCAGCTGATCCCATGGAAAAGAGGGCAATGGTGCAGCTCTTGAGCAAATTGTGGCACTAAGCACCAATTCCGTCATGCCATGTGTCCAGCCAGTAATGCAGAAAAAAAAAATGGTAATAGGCACAGGCTTTGTAGCATTTCTCTAATACAAAACTGAGTGAACAGTTACATGTATATTATCTTAATTGATAGAACAATACAAAACTATTGCTACTAACTGTAAATATGCTTAGAATCATAGGATGGACTTCAGAAGGTAAGTACTTTGCTATGTTCATTAATTTTTGCCGTTTATCGGGGAAGTGATATAGTGAAGGAAAAATTTGGAGTTTAGAAAACAAAATGAAAACCAAGAGATTTATGAACATAGAACTGCAAGAGTGTAGAGGAACACTCAAGTTCGTAGCTGCTATTATCCACTAAAACTTCTGATTATGTCATCCATATGAACTCACGTAATTAAGCAAAAAACACAACACACGAATAGCAGAGGAAATAAGGGATTCATGGCCCTTGTCTCGGGCTGCCTCATCAAGACATCACTTATTACCGCTCCCCTCCAAGACCAAGCACTCGCAATCTCTTCATATACAAGCACATACAGAGTACTATACTTCCAGCGTAAGAAGCTAATTAAGTGTATGCATCTGGGTTTGCAAGCAAAAATCCTTCCACAGCCTTCATTATCCCCAGGGGTCCTTCCATGAGCATACCCTTCTCCTCTTCACCAAGATCAGTGTCATCGAGGGTCTCGTATTTTAAGGTGAGCTTCCCGACACTGCTGCCATCACTTCCAAGCTCAAACTTGAGCTCATATGAACACAGCTTTAGTCTCAGGCCGATGAGCCCTCCTTCGATAACTGAGTACTCGAAGATTTTGTTCTCGCTGTCCAACGCTTCCACGCGCTCCTTCAGGAAGTTGACCGGCCCCTTCACGGCTGGAAGAGTTGCATGGATCAAACGGACTGTGTTAGATTTTTTTTTCCTTTTTTTTTTTAGGAAAAATGGAGGAAGCGAGACGCTTTCCCCAGTTTCATTGAATGAAAAAGACCATGTTAGATCTTTTTTGCGCAGGAATGAACTATGTTAGATTGACAAATCATTGATAGCATAACATATCTAATACTAACCTATATTAATCAAGTATAATTATGCTGATATAGAGTGGAAATTTACATCTACGTGACTATAGAGCATCACTAGCCAAGCCTCATCACAACTGAATACCTGTATTAGGTTGATGCTTCCATATGTTCGAAGCAAATATGAGTTTGAACTTTCAAATTCAATAGGAGCTATGGAGCCTCCATCATCGACTCGGTCAAACTTCGAGATGATCGATATTTTATCTTTTAAGTACATGTCTGTTTAACTCAATGGTGAATTTATAGCAAATGACTCTCGGCTTGTAGTAACTGGTATTTTGCATCCAGATCAAATGACAAGAATTTTGATAATCAGAGTCGTATGTTCCCAACAGCTATGCAATTGAATTGTATTTATTTGTCTAATAATTAGCACGAAAGCATCCCGAAGCAGTGCTTCATGCAAAGATCATTTCTCAAAGCAGGCTCATCAATTCTTGCAACAAAGTCATAAATTTCTACGAACCTTCAGTGAAGGTATACTTTCTGACAGTGCCAACTCCACCATCTCCTTCGAGGACTTCGATGCTTGAGATGAACTGGGGGGCGATCTGAGGCATCAACTTATCAGCGTCAAGGACACCAGCCTTCCACAGCCTCTCAAGGGCAACAGTTGACGAGCACACCTCTGTGATGGATCCGGCAACCATGGTGGCAGGCAAGAAAAACGAAGACAACAAGGAGCTAATCAGAAGATTTAAGTGGAAGATGACGAGCTACGTTAGGGGAAGGTGACTCTACTTATAGATGGAGAATGACGAGTTATAGTTTGGCTATTGGCTCCGCGCCAAGCGTCTTTCAGCTAAACAAGGAGCCAACTAGGCAGGAGCGAGCCGAGTCAGGTCAAAGAAAATTGAGGATCGGCAGGGACGGCCATTATTTATGGATGGGTGAGATAGGCGTTAACCTGGTCAACTGAGACTACTTCCAATGTGGGACTAAAATAAGTAAAAACCTCACCAATCCATCTTGGTAATATTCGGTATATCCTCAGTCGCATGTCATGCAACTCCAATGGATAGGTTTGAGTGAGGATTTTTCAAAAGGTTGCTTGGCCTGGTCAATTTGTTAGCCAATTGCCTTTTATTCTAGGAAAAAAAAAGGGATCTTTTTTATTAACTAAGAAGGGCTAATCCTCATGTTTCCTATCCTATATAGTCTCCAACATTGGGGATTGATCCCATTGGAATCGAATCCCAACCTCTTGCCTAGCTTGATGGTAAGAGGTAGTAACATTCAAAGAAGTGCTCGGTACATAGTTTAAAAAAAAGGAAAGAAATGGAGGAGGAAATAACATTCAATTTTAGTACACTCTATCGTGCATCTAGCTCAGTTTCTTTTTTTTTTATGGAATGAGGAGGAAATAAGGAACTTTCTCCAAATTTATTAAAGAGGAGGATATGTACAAGAGAAAGACAAGAAGAAATTGCAAGGAAGAGCACATGCAAAGGAAGAGATGCAAAGCATCTCCAAATGTTGCGGTAATCTTCCTTGACCCATTCAGACCCAAGCCGTCGAACAAAGACTCTTCCATTTCTCTCGAGCCAAATATGCCAATACATAGCCATCAAGAGCTGGATTTTCTTTTTCTTCCAGGAAGTCACAATGGTGGTGGAATTGGTTGGCCAGCCTAGTTTATATAGCCTCAATTGCCATATCAAATCCTGAAATATTATTTTAATATCAAATCCATATCAAATCCGCCTCAATTGTCCAGCCATACATAGCACGACTTTTAATATAAAATTGTGCCAGTTTTTAGTATACATTCATTGTGAGATTAAATAAAATTGGAAGACTATTATTTTGTTCCCAATTATATAAAATATTGTATCGCCCTGAAATATAAATATATTCTATTTCTTATATGAGTGGTGAGTTAGGTATTGAAATGGTCAAATGATTAGGACTTTCCTTGGATTATATCAGATGGAAGGTAAGGTAAGCTATCAATATTCACTTATGAAATTGTCCTCTGGATCCCTGCTTGAACCGGAATTGTATTTTTAGTCCCCATGGACAAGAAGTTTCTCGCGATCCATGGTTATGTTCAGTCCAAATTAACTGATTTTGAGGCTATATGACTAAAAAAACCCTCTATAACTTACAATTCCCAAATCCGTATTCACCTTAGTTGTTCCCGCGCCCTAGCTCCAATATAAAAGACATGCTAGAATATACATAGTTAAAGTATATTTTATATAATTATTCAGATTTGTACGCATATTTATCAAAAATATACAGAAATAGGTGAAAAATGTACATAAAAATGCGAAAATTATATAAAGTTCTGTAAAAAGGACCTGCTACAATTATACATAGTAATGAAAAGTATTCATTTTGCAAAAATAAATCCAAGTCTGCATAAGTGAACGGACATTGTATGCAAAGAGTGAAAAATACCTAATTGTCACAAAGGACCATGCTAGATGGATAGTATCATATACAAAAGAAGGTGAAAATAATAAGTCATCCAACACGAGAGAGAGAGAGAGAGAGAGAGAGAGAGAGAGAGAGAGAGAGAGAGAGAGAGAGAGAGAGAGAGAGGGTTGAAGGGAATTGATGGTGTCTTAAGGTGAAAAAAGAGGGATTTGAAAATGATTTGGAGTAGAGGATGGGAACAAAGCTTTCTAAGGATTTGGCAGGAAAAGATCAGTTAGTCAAGGGCATATATAGTATGTGAGGGAAGAAGGAACTAAACATTAAAACAAACTAGGAAAAGAGGCATTGAGAGATAAATTTTTGGTTAGTAGAGATTATATGTATAATTTTGCTCTAATCAAGGACTTTGGGGCAATTACCCTTGAATTTTATATCTCCTAGAGGTCAAAGATGTGTACAGGGACCTCCACTTTTCTCGGTGCAAGTCTAAGTCTCGGCTAAGATGATATAATTATCAAAGAGGTGGCATGCTTCATTTTAATCAAAATAATTTCTTATATAGAATTTATGAAGGATGCTCGGTTGGGAAGTTGACAAAATGGATGTATGAGCGAAGATATTGTCAAGAACTATATTTTTTGCCAAGAAGTAGGAAGGAGGAGTAAGAATGCTCCACATATAATGTTAAGAAGTAAGAAAATTACGTTGGAGACAATTTTTATGGTGCTCTTCATGATGTGATCACTGATCTAATAACTCTTCTCTTAGAAAAATAAATAAATAGATAAATAATTTTTTATGTTTCTGGTAGATAAAGTTTTTGTCCCGAGATGTCAGCCAATTCTAAGACCTTTGTGACAATAATTTAATTTATTTTTAAACAAATTCAAATAATAAAATTTATACTTTTAAATTTTATTCGTATGAATATAGATTAGTTATCTAGACCAGCAGGCTGCCTTCGGAGTTCTTAAAAAAGGATTAAGAGAGACACGATGGGTTGTACTTCCTTTCGCTGTTCAAGAGGATTAGGCCCCACTTGCAAGAAAAATAAAATAAAAATCGTGGAGCAATTAAGTCATTAATAACTAAATATATTGCTAACCTGAGTTTCTTTTTTTTATAGCTATGTAGTTACTGGATTAACTAGGTTGCTCATCGTATTTCGTTTGGCGCTAGAGCAATTTGTCACAAACTCTGTTGACCCCCTTGGAATTTTGTACTCCGGAAGATTTTTTTTTTTGATTGATAAGTTGGGTCTTGCTTTGACATCCTTTTTTTTTTTTTTTTTGCTGTCCCATTCAATCATCTTGGTTGGATGGTCGAAGTTGAAACTTCGAGCAGTTGGCACCTTGCATACTCCAATAAATAGTTTATTTTTTAATGCAATTAGATGAAAAAATAATGGTCATGATAGCCGTTCCCAACCCACGAGTAACAAATCATAATCTTTTTCTAATTTCTCTCTAGGATTCTATTATTGCCATCATCACATCTCATGGTCGGGATTTTTTTTTTTGTTCATTGATGCACCTAAGGACTACTTTTCTTGTACATTTCCGGTATTTCATCTCTCCCCAACACACACATTGCCTCATCCTTCTCATCTCAAAAATTTGAATATTTTAAATAATATGAAATGATACATATTTTTTTGACTATTTAATGCATAGATTAGAGATTTTCAAATTAAATTACATGATTTTTAGTATGTAAGCAATTTAGAAAATCATATATCATAACTTGGATCATAGATATGAGATTTATATCATCCAATCTAAACTTGACTGGATATGAATGGAGGTTCACTCAAGCGTAATCACATAAAGAGCAATAAAATCGATGCAGTGAGGTTGCAGCTTCTGAAATGTAAACCACACATTATTCATTTGAGATGAGAAAAACAAGCACATCCGAGAGGAATAAGAGATGAAACAAGGGAGCCGCGCCCTTCTTGAGCCATCGCATCAAGATATCACCACTTATTCTCGACTTCTTTCAAGACAAAACACTCACAATCCTCCCAATAAAAGCACACTCAAAGCAAACACTGAAAGCATGGCCAGCTACCATGACTCAGTCCTCTGCATGCAGTCCGAGAGCCTTAGGCATATGCGTCAGGGTTTGCAAGCAAAAATCCTTCCACAGCCTTCATCATCCCCAGCACTGCACCCATGAGCAGGCCCTTCTCCTCTTCGCTGAGATCAGTGTCGTCGAGGGTTTCATACTCTAGAATGACCTTCCCGACGGTGCTGCCATCGCTGGCAGCCTCAAACTTATGGTCGAACGAGTACGACTTCAGTCTCACGCCAAGAAGCCCTCCTTCGACGACAGAGTACTTGAACACATGCTTCTCGTTGTCCAGCACGTCCACCCGGTCCTTCACAAAGTTGGCCGGCAACTTCACAGCTGTGCAGAGTTGCATGGATTAAAAGTAATATTGTTAGATGGTTCATTAGTTGACCAGAGTGATTAATTTTGTCACTGCTTTTTTTTTGGTACATAATGATTCTTTGATTGTTTGATCAAAAAAAGAAAGGAAGAAGAAAAGAAGGATCGGAGGAGGAGGAGGAGGGAAGGAAAGGAAAAAGGAGGAACTAAAAGAAAAGGTGGCAACTTATATCGCATATCAGGCATTGGAGTGGTTGTATTTATTAAATCATGGGGGTTCAACAGATATGCAATGGACTCTTGTCTCTTCTCTATTAAGATCTACCGTTTTTATTTTTTTGTTAAATTTTTTTTTTCTTAACCGTATTCAGCATCTTTTGTGGTTTTTTTGGTCAATACCGACAAGCCCAGGCCATGCCCAGCTCTCACCAATATAAAAGAGCCACATCTGTTATCCACGTAAGTGCAGAGTCGTCTTCTTTTTTTTTTTCCCTATTTTTAAGAATAGGCCTTAAAAAAAAACACATAAGGTTGTCATAAATTCATACCGTCGGTGAAGTTAAATTTCTTGATGGTGCCGACTCCGCCATCACCACCACCAATCTCTACACTTGAGATTTGTTCAGGTGCGAGTCTTGGCATCAAGTTGTGCACATCAAGGATGCCAGCCTTCCATAGCCTGCCGAGGGCTACCGTCGACTTGCACTCCTCGACGACGGATCCTGCAACCATATTGATTGGTGAAAAAGAAGGAAAGAAGAGAAGGTTGTTTTGTCTTTGATCAGAGAGTAATTTGAAGGATGGAATGGCTGAGGAAGGGCTGGTTCCCTATTTATAGATGAGCAGTGATGGATGCAGAGAGTTGTTAAGGCTGTTCTCTTGGATAAACAAGGAAGCAAGTTTGAGTAGTGGCCAAGATTGATGGTCCATTAGGTAGGTGGCCGCATAGTCAATTCGGACTGCTTGAGTGTAGAATTAGAATAAGGGAAAGCCTCACCAACCCATTTAAGAACTTCTTTAGCCTTTTACATTAAATTAAACCTTAAATCTGGTCCATAAATTTTCACATCAAATCTTAGATCGTCAGAATTTTCATAACATGCTAATGTCCTCATGCTTAATGAGTCCTAGATGCCTCTGGCATAAGCCCAGAACCAAGATACAACATAATGTTTAAGTGCTTTTTTTTAAACACTATTCATGCATCAAGCTCTCAATCTCATTTGTTTGATACATCTGCAAGTCAACGCCTTGAATCTTGAGACTAAATTTAATAAAATTAAGTTAATTTGGCTGGTTTTTAAGAACATATATGAAAGAGCTATGTAAAAGAAGGACGCCGATTAAACTCTATACATGCAAACACCCATGCATGCGTGCATGCATATATCTGCTTACAAATTTTCAATTTCAAAGAATGTTTTATGATATATATGTTTTGCTACATCACTATTCCGATCCTCTTTAAATTATGTATGCATAAACATATGTGCATATATATGCACTTATTAGTTATACATTTAACATGATGATCAATAAGTTTGTTGTATAAAATTGCCATCATGGTATGTGTCTATCTTTCTTTTCTTTTTAAGATAAAAATGCAATAGGTGTTATATGAAAGGAAGAGGTCAATCTTCAACCAAACCACTCAAGCTAGCCATGTGAAGCCACCACGACCTTTTCCTCCTTTTAAATCATTTACTACTCATATAAGTATACGTCCTCTTCCATTGGTGAGCCGTTGCTTTCAATGTTTTCAGACCCACCGATTTGGGAACACCTACTACTCGGAAGTCTGAACTAGTAAACGTGCAGGCCTGCAAGGGCGGTGGTTTGCTTAATTTAAACTCGATTAACGACTTAGTAAGGTGACATGCATGTAGGACAGCAAGCCAACTTAGGACATATGACAAAGAAAAGATAACCTATGAAACAGTTTAATTTTCATTCGATACATAACTTCCACTTTGCTTAAAAATATGTCAACTTCCACTTGCTGCACGGCCTAACATAATTCTCGACCATTATATTAATATGAGGCCATTATACACACCTTCATGCCCCTTAATTAAGCATTCAAGGATTTAGTTAGGAGTACTTAAATGTCTTCGTTTCTTGAAGTAATTAGATGACTCGAATCTTCACCAACCACCTCCCATACATGAATAGATCTGACTAGACGTATGATTGGTCCCGTGATTGACTCATCGCCAATTGATATGCATGAAACTCACTTTTTCCAACCATTAGTAGCATTCTAATTAATAATCTTGATTTGGCATGGGCAACACTGTAACTTTTTAGTACTGATTAGGGTATCGAATATGTCAAAACCATATCCAAATTGGAAACTTTCTCATATATATATATATATATATATATATATATATATATATATATATATATATATATATATATATATATATATATATATATATATATATATATATATATATATATATATATATATATATATATATATATATATATATATATATATAAAAAGCAACTTCAAACATTGAAATGAATCCAAACTTGTTAATTAAGCATCATTATAAATAGGCATACCACTTTCAAGAACATATATAACTTATTTCAATCTGCCTAAAAGTGTGATCCAACCAATTTACTGTTTTTTTCTAACAATTAGGATGGGGAAGCTAGCTTTATCGGTCTCGGGATGATCCGGTCCAATCACTTTAGGGCATAGTGCTTTTGAGTCTCTCATCTAAATTTAGAATGATGACAAAATTTGAACTCGTGTCACTTAATATACAACTATAATTACTTTACTGAGTGAATCCGTTAGCATACTCAATTTACTAGATAAATCAATTTCCTGAACATCGACTGCTCACATAAAGAGAGTTTAATTTATTTTCTCATGTATAAGTTAATTGAAATGTACTTTCAGAAACAAACTATATGTTAATCAGAAATCACCCAGCTAACATCAAGATCATTTTATGGTCACTTTGTAAAAATAGTTTATGCAAACATTTTTGAGTCCTTTTTGAAATCTAAGCAGGGTAATACTAGAAACCACATAATTTTACTCGATATGAAGTGACTCGGGCATAGCACAATTAAGCAATGCTTGTGGCTGATTCAGTCAGCAGAAATTTTGGAACAACTCAAATTTCACAATTTGTATGAGCATTTTTCGGAAGTAACAAGAAATGTGGTTTCCTTCAAGGAAGAGAGAGAGAGAGAGAGAGAGAGAGAGAGAGAGAGAGAGAGTAAATGTGGCCACAAGGGTCAACCTGCTTAAGCCATGTGCAAACATTAGGCTTCCACGACCCGAAAAGTGTTGATGAGTTTTAGCAAGGCTTGGATTTGAGTTAAAGTTATGATGATGATCGATCTCATAACTTGATCAATAACCATGCAAAATATCACCTCAAAAGGCTGATTGCTTAAAGTGAATCTCCAACACGTAGAATAAGACGAGATTAATTTGATTTTGAGACACAGCTGGAAACCTTATAGATTTACCAGTGTGACTAAATGCTCAATATAAAGTTTTGACCATGTCTCCATTATGTAATCTTAATATTCATTATAATGTTTATTGGATTTAGAAAATAAAAATGAAAACGACCCGGTCAAACCAAAAGTCAGGTAGGATCCCACTTTGAGAACAAAATATTGGGACAAGGCTTGATGTTTTCATGATTCATTTCTAGATAACCTTTTCTACAACTTAAAATAAGATCACCAAAAAAAGAAAAGGGACAGCCAGTTTATAAATGTTGAGAACTCATCAGGTCTTAATCAAGCCCTTGTTTTCTTGACCTTATGTGGAGCCGCCTCCTTTTATTTTTAACTTTTCCTCTTCAAGAAGAAGCTCTTCTTGCATGTTGCCAATTCGGTGCTTTGAGAAGCTTTCACCTCCTTCAGAGTTTTGTGTGATGTGATCGAGAGAGAGAGAGAGAGAGAGAGAGAGAGAGAGAGAGAGAGAGAACCCTCAACCATGTCCCACCCTCTAATCCTTCGTTTTTAAGTTGGCTCAGGCCAGCCATGACATGGATTTAAGTTGGACCGGAACAGTGATGGGTTCGTCTGAGCATGCAACTGCAGCTCTAGCATTCATTTGGGCCAATCTTAGCCAGCCTTTTAGAAACCTGAAATCCTTGCCTGACACAACGAATACATTTAACTTTATATGCAGGCTAAAACGTTACACATCTAATTAGTTGCATGCGTTGATGTAGTTGATAGCTACCTAATAATCAAAAGTTCTCAAATAATAAGAATGCTCGTGCTAAAAGACATCCAGCCCTCAAATTAAATCTTGGGCCAGTCCTCACTTTTAGTACAACTCTAAAGAGCCCAAGACAATCTCATTGCTCAGGGTTTTGGTACCAATTATGCATGCAGAGCCCAAACTATTGCCCAGCCCAACCCATCCACCTTTATTTTAGAGTGGATTGCAGACTCGAATTTTTTTAACTCTCAGAGCAGACATAGGCCCTGTTTGGGAGAGCTGTTGGCAGTAGAGCTGTTGGCAGTAGAGCTGTTATAAAAAGCTGTTTGCTGTTTGGTAACTACATTTGTGCTGTGGCACTTTAACATTTGTTTGGTAAATAACTGAGAAAGTACTTTTGCATGACAAAATGACCATAAAGGACATTACTAGTTTATACAATAGTGCATAATAAAATATAATATATATTAATACATAAATATATGATATAGTATAATATTAATGTAATGTAACATAATATTATTATAATATAGTACTATAACATTGTATACTATAGGATAATAATTTAATATAATATTAAATTATTTAACATAACATAATATTATATTATATTATATTTATAGTATAATACAATAATAAATGTATAAAATATTATAATTATTAGTATAAATTAATTTTTTACTCTTTTGATGACCATTTATTTCTCTAACAAATTTTCTAACTAGGTGAAAAAATTGGTTAAATAATTACTAATATTATTTATTTATTTATTTATTTATTATTTTATTTCATTAAAATATATTTATTTATTATTTTATTTATTTATTTATTCGTTCATTTATATACATATTTATTTATTTATTTATTTTTCTTTTTTTCTTTTTCGGCGGCATTGAGGAGAAGGAGATAGAGAGGGAGAGAGAGAGGAGGGGATGGTGAGAGAGAAAGAGGCGGTGCGATTGAGATTTTTGGGAGGAAAAAGAATGGGGGTATTTTGGTCAAAAATACAGCTTCCCGACAAAGCTGAAAACAGCATTTTCGGAAAGCTCCAAAATTGAGCTTATGCCAAAAAGCTGTTTTCAGCTTCCCGCAAAAGCTGAAACAGCTTCTTGGAAATTTTACCAAACACAGTTTTTTACCTAAAAGTACTTTTGGAGGGCCAGAAAGTGCTTTTTGGCCCTCCAAAAGCTCTCCCAAACAGGGCCATATACGAAGATCTAATATTAAAAAGCTTATTAAAGAAACGGCTATTTGGACATTTTCCGTCCCCATGCAAGTTATATCGTTAGATTAGTGACTATATCAGCAGTTATGCGGCATTTTATATATATAGCTGGACAATATTTTAGAAGGCCGAAAAAAATCAAATACTCGTCGCCAGCCCAACAAAAATATATTTAACAATCAACAAGAAGTTGCTTTAGTGGCAAACATTTGCATTATTAACTTTATCTCCCATCGCAAGCGCTAATAACAACCACCACCGCAACTGCCATCATCTTATTCCAAGTAAATCCTGCCCATGGCTAGGTTCAGGTTGTATATTCTCGTCCAAAAGAATTCACCACCTTTCACGATGTCAACCGTTGGATCACAAAATGGCCTCTTTCAACTCTGTGCAGGCGGCTGAAAGAAAGAGTCGGAATGCTTTAAGAACTATACGAGATGAGATTCCGCAGTTGATATCATGAAAGAAAGTGAATCATTCTTTCGCATGAAAGATACACCCGGACCCAATAATGGCCATCATTTTCATCATAATAGAAAAAAAAAACGCTCTTGGGAGGTTCCTATTTGAGGATATTAGCATCACTGAAGCTTTGACAAAAATACACGAAGGGGAAGCAGTGCAAGAAAAGAAAGCTTTTTGGGCCAAAGGTGACTGACTCCTGCATGACTGAAAGATAGAAGGAAGGAAAGAAAAAAAAATCTCGCAGGATGTCAAAAGCTCACGAACCATTTAAAAGCAAAAGCAAAAGCAAAAGCACCAAAACAGCTAAGCATCATCACACTTAACACGCCTTCGAAGGGAACCTGAACTCTCTAGAGAAGTAATCTCACCAGAAATAACCCAAAAGCTCCATACCTACAAGCAACTATTTTCCAGAGACTAGAATAAAAGTTGGCCAACTCAAAAGCTCTTTTGGAGTGACATACGTGGCCAAAACCTCCATACGTGGCCAAAACCTCCTTGGAGTTGTAAAGCTGGTGTTCCGCGCCAATTTCACTTCCATAAAGCCTATAAGCTTCTAGCAATTTCAATTGCCACCAAGAAGCCTTTAGCCAATGTGATCGTTGGCATACACTGAAAGGATACACTTACTTGAACATGAAGTTCTAGAGCAGTCTGAAAACTTACAGAAAGAGGTTGTATGGCCTCTGTAACTCAGTTGACCGACCGAAAATTACAACCTCAATAGACCAAAAACTTTGGGAAACTACTAGAAAAATGTTATATGGAACTTTATAACTTGTAACCATCTATGTGCTTTTGCAGCAAGAGAGATTGACTGTCCTAGCCGCACTGAAGGCAAACATGGCCAACTTAAGTGCTCGACCCTGCACGAACTCCATGCCAGCTCTAAAACAAGTGACTTCTCTGAAAATTCTCACAAGCTGGTGGACCAACTAAATACCCCTTCAGCTCATGAACTTGAACCTATGGGCATCCTTCCCGCCAAAAGTTTGTTTGGATGGTTGGGCTCAAAATTCAGTAGAATTTGTGAGTTGGAATAGTACAACCAGCAAGATCAAAGAATTACAAGCTGGGCTGGATCTATATTCATAAATATCCAAATTAGATTTAGAGTGGGCTGGAACCCGAATCTCATAGGGAGAAAAAAAATCTGAGATATTTATAAATATAAGCCTAATGCAGCCTGTAATCCTATGATCTTGCTAGTTGTACTGGCCCAACACATGTATCCTATAGGATTTTTTGCTCGATCATCCAAACAGACTCTAAAAGTGATAGCTATTCCAGCTATGGTAATGGTAGAAGCAACTTGTGTAAATAAGTTGACAAAGGCCGGCCATTCAATCCAAACAAAAATATCACCATGGGAAGTTCCGTTTCTATCCAATAACACATAGAAAACAAAATTCTTCCATCCATATCTCCTCCCCACTCGCCAAGAACCACACTTTTCTTTAAGATGAGGGATTCTTCAGGCGTGGATATCCTCCTTCCCCCAAAAGGACCTCTAATCTTTTGACAGAGAGGCCACCATCATGTTCACTTTAATTTTTGCTGGTCGGCGGGGATATTCTGATTACATTACAATCATACGCAAGTCGAGCCAAATCAAATTCCATGGGGTTACATACTCTAAAGAACAGACACCGATCCCATCCTTGCACACACACCCTAAAGATAAGATGATGACTATGACCTAAAAGTAAAAGCAGAGAGGAGAGAGCTCCTTTCAGAGCGACCCTCCTTGTCGCCCTCCTGTGATTCCTTGAGCGCCCCACAACTTTTGGCCTTCCATTATTCCATTCCCCGAGTACAAATTATGCCCACCCCTAATTCTTCACTGCGCATTCCCTTCCTAGGCTCCCCAGTGAGCTCCCAGAGTAGCCATACATAGAAGAAGCCTCCTTCTTCACCAATTCGAATTGTTTAGGTGAAACCGTCTCACCCATGCTTCCAGAACTAGAGGTATGGCAACCATGTCCCTACATAATGATAGGAGAATGGCTTCATGTAAATAGTTGAATTCTGAGATTCTAATGTTCATCTACAACTACAGAAAGCTCGAGTAACAGAGTTGCATGTCCGAATGGACTGCAACGGCTGTGTGCAGAAGATCAAGAAGGTGATGCATGGAATTGATGGTAATGAATCACCATCAACTGGAGAAAAAGTTAGCGTTCGCTGCATGTTTTATTCTCCTGTGTGTGGAGTTGTAATCCTGTTGTCTCTGTTTTCTGTAGGTGTATATGATGTCTATGTCGATTCTGCTCAGCAGAAGTTGACAGTCGTAGGGAGGGCCGATCCTGAAAAGATAGTCAAAGCCATCAAGAAGACAGGAAAGATTGCCACAATCTGTTCCCACACAGAACAGGTTGAGCCCAGTGGCTCCGAGCAGCCACCACCATCCACTGAAGCCGCAGCAAGCAGCAACCCACCATCCACTGAAGCTGCTGACCAACCTCCAAGCATGGCCCCTCCTGCCCCACCAGGAGAGCCCCCGCAAGAAGCCCCACCCGAAGAAACCAAAGCCCCGGAAATAAATCCATCACCCGAAGCCAAGGATGCCACCCCAACTGAACCTAGAGACGTGGAGGAGATCCACATGGTGCATCACTACCCACAGAGCTACATCTACAGAGAGCACTGGAACCAGTACCCTACTAGTGGACATGAGATCAGACATGAGGCTCCATACCACGTTACCCACAGCTATAGCAGCTACAGGCCATCCCCTTATGTAACAGGATATGGACACCTCCAGTCACCTCCACAGGACATTAGATACAGTGGGGCAGAAGCACACCATGATGGTTATTATCATAACCGAGGAGCTGGAGATGGAAACCAGATTACCTCTATCTTCAGTGATGAGAATCCAAATGCATGCAGGATAGTATGAGCAATGAATAGGTTGTAAGACGAGGGGTATGAGGAAGAAGATATCATAGCCAAAGGAGCTGCAGAACTATACTTCTGCATATATAAGAGTATTCATTAAGAAGCTAAAGGCAGTGATAAGGAAAAATAATGCAGTGGTGGCAGCTTTAAACAATAAATCTCTAGATGAGGAAAGAAGAGAATCGGATACTTAGCTTGCAGCAGAAGAGAGAATCTCCTTCATACATCTGATACTACTACAGATTAATCTATCTCTTGCCTAAGAATCTTACAAAATCGTGCTCCACTGTATTTCTCAGTCCAGTATATGGAAAAAGAAGCTGCTCTAGATTTTTGTGAGAATTCCAACCTAGGTGTTGTAACAATCTAGTATATGAGACAGATGGTCTAGAGTTTGTTGAGAATCTCAACCTAGGTGGTACAAGGAGCAGCAACCATGTACAAACAACTAGTTGGTTATATAATTTGCTAAATTATTTTATTGATGTGATTGTTGTCATCAAAAAAAAAAAAACTTGCATATGCTTTACAATGTCATCAGACTTATCAGTATCTACGAAGCGAATGAAAGAAAGTAGACCAATTTGCATGGCCGGGTTCAAATTGACAAAGTTTTTGTAAAGTTTTTGCTGCAAGATACAAAAAAGCTAAGAACACCAGGTAAACCAATAAAGGTACTATTTTAGATCACAATTAAAAAGTTGACCTTGGCACCTTTTTAGTCTTCTCCAACAACTGTGTCAGTAAAAGCCTCGGCTACATAATCCAATATTCTCATTGGAGTTTACTGCCTAACCATGATGGATGATAGTTTATTTTTCCACAATGAGAATAACAGTCTGATGCTGTACAGACATGAAAACTACAATAAGAACATAGAGCCACCATTTGGACAATTTTCCCCTTCCAACATTATGTTAGATAACATAGTTCAATTTCTGCCACAAACCATAAACGAATAACATGAGCAAACATTTCTTCAATTAAAACCATAAAACTACCAAATCCGTGGTACAAAAAGGTGGAATAAACTTGCAGATTGTAATTGGCAACGAATGTTATGTTAATGGTATTAGCCACAGACAATGAGCAGATATTAAAGAGTTACTACTGGCATGGACTCCAAAATTTATAACTTGTCAAATGAACTTGTAAAAGTTAGACTCATCAACCAAGCATCAACAAAGGCGTGCCTATCATCAACAAAGATATACTACTTGAAAAACTGTCACAAAATCGATTTTTATATCATTAATGAGACTGATGAACAATTACCAGAGAAAATTGAAGTAATTTATAACATTGCTTGGCTGGAATTTTATAACTCTCTAAAGGCAAGAGTAGGGGAGCAAATTTGACCGAACCCAGAAAAGCCAACCAAATCTGACCCTTTTGGGGGCAGGATGTCAAGGATATTCAGTTCGGTCAGGTACAAGTTTTTCTTTTTCCTGATCTAGAGTTTAAGAGGGTCATATATGGGTAGAGCTTTGACCCAACTCAGGTTATGAAAATAGAGTTTTATTTGGGTCAGGATGAGTGATGACTTTGGGTATGGGATGCTGGGTCTCTTTTTAATACTTTCTGCGTAGTTACCTTGGACAGAGTCATCAAGAATTCCAAGGCTTGGTTTAAACAGGTTGAAGTTGGTTTGGGTTTGGGTAATGCAAGATAGAACAGTTCAAAGATCGGTCAGGTCGGATTGGGTCATGAATGTCGAATCATCACGACCTGAATCATCACCACCCCCAGGCAAGAGTGTCAACATCAGCACTCTAAAGGTGGCTACTGCCATAGGTAAGAACAACACAAGAAAAACTATTACCAATATTTACACGATCATCTGCTTGGAATTTTCTCTACTATCAAATAAATAACATACAAAACTGTTCTAGCCATGGGCCTTTACGGCTACAGATAGACCAACACCATGGCTTACCATATTCAGATATCAATTTCCCATAGAGATTCTTATAATACATAGAAAAAAAATTAGATCTCAAACAATGCAAAAGGTGAACCATCAAAAGCTACGTTCCTTGGTCATCGCGAGTTATCATCATCACTACCACTTTGGGATTCATCTTCTTCCCCATATATCAATTCATCAATATCTTCCTCTTCACCGTCATCACTATGATGCTCGGCCAACTGCGGTTGAACCGTACACTTTCCAGCCATATCAATCTGAAAAGTGGAGATAATATATCAGCCATGTTACACAATCATAAGGAATTTACCCGAGGTTAGAAAAGAATAATCCATTACAACCTGTGTCATGATCAGCCGAAAACGACCAGATAGCTTTAATAAAGGTTCTATTGCCGCACATTTTAGCCCTGTCATCTGCAATAGAGAAGGATTAAAAATTTGCCTTCCATTTCATGCAATGTAGGGTATCCATGAAAGTAAAAAACCAATGCCGAGGAGCAACAAAATGCTACAGTATAAAAAGTGAGAGAACTTTCAGATGAGACACCACAAATTTACTGACTGGTTCTGTGCAGAAATGTTGACGCACATGAAGATGCAATAATATTTTGAATTCAAATGTAAGATAAGCAGCAATATATTGATTACACAACATAATGCAAAAATGTTTGTAAAGTACTCAACCGAAATGTCCCTACTTAATAGGAAACCAAAAAGTTCAAATGATATTATGATATCAAAGAGAACCAAGTCAAGAATCGAAATTTTTCAAAGACAATCAACAATGGTTATTAATATATTTCACGTTATACCTGATTCAGAAAACATTACTGTATATTATACATGAATACATATGAGGAATTCAAATAGATAATTTTTGATGATCCTGCTGTCAGACCCAAGCATCTTCTATAAGATTGTAGCTTTTAGTAAAAATATTTTAACCAACAATTTATCATCAGCTGTCTCTCTGCAAACATGCAATTGATGCCCTGAGACTAATCATAAAATCAGCCAGCTAAAAGCAACCAGATGCCTATTTCCTTTGCCCAGTTCTATTGCAGCTTCTACAATTATTTTACTTTTGATTCCCCTTGATATAAATACTTAAAATCCTTGTGTACCTTCGAGATACTAGGAGCCATTACACCTAGTGATCCTATATGTAGAAGCCTCCTATAATGTAGAGCATACAGGTGCTAGCCCAAGTCCCAAACCTACCCAACCCAAAGAAATAAGCATAACAAACCATGTATTCATCAATCATCATGCAACGCACAATAAATGACAAAACTCTACTTGTAGTGCCATCAGCAAAACCATGTCTTGGCAGCCATAAGTTGCCAAATTTTCCCAAGCCCATTGGATGTTAAATAAACAAAATTCAAGATGCCATTCTGTACATTGATTACCCACAAGAAATGGAAATGCAGAAAATGTACATAAAAATGAATATCAAACAGATGTACTATGTCAGCAAAAAATATAGTACACAAATATGCACCATTTGTGTGACAACCAACACGAAGACAGAAAAGGAATACCTTTTGCAAGCAATTAAGAAGTTGCGCAGAAGACTCTTGAGATATGATAAAGTGACCGTGGTTGACTAAAATACAATATATCCATGGGATAGCATGATTTGTACTGGCTGATCTGTTAAAGAAAGTTTAATCCAGTCATCATTTAAGAATTAACCGCTTGACATGCAATTAGATATATACATTTATTCTTGTGAAAACCAAAAAACATGAAATAGTGAGCTACAGTTTATTGGCAACCATGGAGGAAGATTTGAGTTTAGCACCACTGCAAAAACCTGACACATAATCCACCACACTTGCGGCAGTGACTACAACATCAAAATTATAGTTCAAAGTGGCCTACAGGTAAAAATTTCAACGATTTTAGCTCCTTCATGTTATGTCCAAGCAAAATGTTCTCGATAATTTTTTTTCCGGATGGGATTAAATTTACTTATTCATCACAAATGGTGTCAAAGAAACTGTGTCACAGAATACAGGTGCTAATCATATCACCCGCCCAAAAGATAAAGCAAAAAGGTACTAGAAACATGACTTGAACTTGGTTACACTCATGCAGATCACCATCCAGATCTGGTCAGGTTTAGATTGGATGATAGGAGTCCCAAATAGATGATTCAAACTGTTAGATGTGATCTACTACCTCTCAACTGCCTACACATAAAAAATCATATGATTTGGAAACTCCTAGCCTATGCACCAAGTGGTCAAAAATAGGCAGTTTAAATAACATGAAACAGAACATGATTTTTTGGCTACTTGATGCATAAGCTAGAGGTCTCCACATCCCATAATTTTTGGTGTCTAAGCAATTTAAAGATAGTAGATCACATTCAATGGCTCGCATCATCGATGTAGGACCTCTATCATCTAATCTAAACTTAACCAGATCTTAGTAGAGATCTACTCGAGTATAACCATGTCTACCTCATTGAAACATTATAGCAAAAAAATTAAGCTTTGGGAGCCGGTGGACTGAAGCCAAAGAAAAACATGCTAATAGAAAAATTATAGCATATTAGGCTGGCAATGCTTATATCAATATTATGATGAGCCATCTAGTGGAGGTCAACAGCAGGAATTCAGAAGGTTGTATATAAGAGGAAAAAGATTTCTTCCTTTGCACGAGCCAAATTCAGGTCAACAAGCCATAATTATACCATGTGCTTACATAAAAGATGGCAAGTTAACAAGAAAGCACTAATCCTACGAAGTCCTGAAAGATGAACAAGAACCAGGATGCTGCAAAATCATTCTTCATAGTGGTCTAATCACATGCAAATGATGTAGTCTTCTCTTTTGAAAATGATTGTGTGAAGCAACTTAACAATAAGCTCTACCGACATCAGCGTTTTCCTTTTATATTCACAATATGAAAAGCAAAATTCTAATGAATCTAGAATCGGAACAATTTAAATATCATAACACTGATGGCTTTGCATTTAAAATCCGTGAAAGCATGTAATGCAATGATTTGGTGATGTTAGGGTTAAGATTAGATATATGGGCATAATGGAGTTTCTCTTCAACGGTAATATAAGTGGTGGATAAAACTATACACCTCTATTCAGTGCCTACCTATAGACAGTATTTTTTTTTACATGAAAGAAGGGGGGGGTGTGGAGGAGAGTTCATCACAATAATTGGAGTCTTTATTTGTCCTCAGTGCCCCTTGGATCAAAGAAGGTAGAGATGAGTTCAAGGGATGGAAATTCAATTCAAGCATTCCCATTATAATATTTTAAGGAGCAGCCCAATGCACGATAATTCCGCCATTGCAAAGTTTGGGGAGGGTTAGATGAACGCAGCCTTACCCTCACATGTAGAGAGGTCATTTCCATGTTTCGAATGCGCTACCTCCATGTCACAATGGAGCAAACCTACCATTGTGCCAAGGCTCGCCTTCCATTCACATTATAAAATATATATATATATATATAATTGATTGCTCTACTAAAATGTAGAAAGGAAATTGGTATACCTTGTTTTCAATGCAGACACCAAGATTTCAAGGAATTTGTAAGCATCACTGGAGCTCATGGACAAGATATGTGCCCTTATCTAGCAATAAATAATAAGATGCAATCAGTATTTACTTCTGGATTCTTGCAAAATATTTAAAGTAAGCTGTTTACAATCAAATGAGAAACCTAGATAAAAAGGCAATCATGATAAGCCACCTCCAAAATTTTATTGTTTACTAATTTTACGAGAGACAAACCTTCTTTGCTGACACATTAGCATCAACTGACAAGTGGCTGCCACTGAATATGTCCATAGCAGTTTTAATAGGACTACTGGAATAGCTTCCTGTGCTGAGATCAGCTTTACTACCAAGAATCCCTGCTGCTCTCAGCCTATCTTCTAAACATATAACATCATCCTCTTTCATTTGTTGCAGGCTAACTGCATGAGCCAACAACAATAAGCAAAATAGATCGAGTTTTAAAATGCATACCATGGTAATAAAACGGACAAAAAATACATTTTATACGACAAACCAAATAAACAAAAACACATTGAGTTCTCATTGGGAATTCAAAAGAAATATAACCGACCATTAATACCATTAATCACCACACAGCATCGAAGTTTCATGACACATAGAGGTACTCAAAATTATAACTAGCTATCACAATGCTTTCCATATGACAAGGAGGAAAACCTTATGCTCAGAAAAACTCCTGTTTTTGGAGTATTTCGAGTTTTTACATATAAACATGGCTTAACTAATTTCCTGCGCGCTGCCAACTATGTGGCGACATCAGCACATAAGACCACACACTCAAGTGGCTATGTGTAGGTATAGCACCACTATGACAGGAATATAGCAGACAACAACGTGTTTTCTAGTGAATGGTTCAGAATGATTGTTCAAGTGCTGGAGAAGATGAAAAATAACATATCATGCCTTCTACTATGAAGCAGAAAAACATTACAAGGTAAATAGAAAAGAAAACAAAAAAACAAAATTATAAGCAAATTAAAAATTAAAGAATAATGAGTGGTCCATGTTGTAGGCCAAAGCCATCATATGCCAACGGCATTCAAAGGAGGCTTATTAACAGGGTAAGGGACATGGCAAACAATGTTAAAGAAGATTGTCGAACTTGAAAATGATTAGCAACTTAAAGAGTAACGTGAACTAAAAGTAGTCTTGGAATTTCTTACTGTCTATATAAAACATGATAAATCCTTCAATTCCCCTCTTTTATAGTATCCTCCATAATGCATGAGGCGATTGTTGTGAAAATTTCTTGTCTAAACTGAATTTTAAGCAGAAAGTTGCCAAATAAGAAAGAATTTGGATGAATGTGGATGAATTTGGACGCCACAAACCCTCCAAGGAAGAATAAGATGGGATGATGGCTGGTTTCCTCATCATACATACATGGCAAATAACAAGTGCCATACACATCACCACCTGTCTTGCTTGGATTGTCAGAAGATCTCCCAAGGATAGGCGAGATGGAAATTGCAGAGATTCCTCAACCAAATAATGCATGCCATTTCTTCCATTAAGCCATATACACAAACTATATTTATTACCCCACATGCCTCTCATCACTAAATTCTATAATCATCTCCTTGATATCAGGATTCATGCTTTCCCTCAAAAAAGATACCAGAACCTTGCTCCATCTAGAATCGCAAAAAACTACTGACATGATCACTTTCAGAATGCTAGCTGCCATAACTTCAAGATTTCCACACTTCCCTATCCCCAGATGAAGCCAGTTATCCTTTACCTCAACATTTTGATCCAAGTAGGAAGCAGCCTAAAAGAGATGGCTAGTAACTTTCTCTCCCTCAAGCAGAAAACGTTCCAAAAACAATAATCTAGAACCATCCTGACTATCCCAACATCAAGAGATTAAAACTTTAGTTATACAATATGCAGAAAAGACCTCATCCATGCATTTCAACTATCACTTAAGCCACATATATACAATACTTTTCCCTAACTACCTGATTCCAAAATCCCTCTTTATCACTACCTCTTGTCTATAGCCTTTTGCTAATAAATCCCATTATAAACATTCAACATTCTGTTGCTTTGCCTCAGTTAACATTCCTAATATATCCCAAACATACACACATAACACAAAAAAATATTTCTAATATGTATTGGAGGACGTAGAAACCGTGGACAATCAACCTAAATTGAATTAAGATAATAGTGCAAGATGGCATTTCGCCCAAAGGTTTGGGTTAACCTATGCATGCCCATTCAACGTTACTTCTTGCATACATTTTCCCATACCCCACATGCATCATGCACACACAAACCCGGCAGTGGCAAAGCCATGCATACCTGACCGCAGCCCTGCCCAGAGACACACACAAACATGAATCATGTAGCATTACACAATAACTATTATTAGTAGTAACTGCCATGTAAGCTTATGAGAAATAATTCCATCACATCTAGGATCAGAGATGCTGCAGAGCTAGATATAATTAGTTTCAATGGTTAGTCTCACTAATGAAATTTGCCAAGCATTAAATGAATATTTAATAATGCATGTACAAAAATCACATGTACAATGGAATAAATAGGTTAGTGCTTGATTATTTTATGCAACTCGATGAAACGATAGTTAAAAGATAATTACCAAACTGGTAAGATATCTATGATAATAAACAGAAAACACACAACCTCTTGTATCTACAGGCAAAACTTTGTTCTTATTGCTCAGGGAATCGACCATTGCAATCTTCATATCTGCAATCACATGTGTCGCAGCATGCTTTCTTTTCTTGTCTTGACCATAAAGCTTTGGAAGTGGTAATACAGCATCTTCTGCATTTGCACGGTCTAGTGCAGTGATTGTCCCTGAAATATAAAGGAATTTTAGCACCATTATTTGAGACAAGTCTCTAACAAGAAGAAGAACTATAAAACACAGATCGCATCATTAATACAATCACATGTATCTAGCAGTTAATTCAAGCTAACCATGTCTTGGATCTAAAATGAGTTCTTACTGTGCTCAACTCTTTTGTTAACAATAACCCATCAAATGAGAATAATTTTGTAAATGCATATGTTGTACCTTTAGTTTGAGTAGCTTGAGCTTTCCGAACAATGGAAGACTTGTCCATTGGTAAGAGAACCCCACTTTGATAGGTACCCAAATTTACATCTGTACCATATTGCACCATGACTTTCTCAAATGTTGGCTTTATCAGGGAACCATGAGCAATGAACACTTGCCCAGAAGCAGGCTTGATTATGCTTTGAAATTTTGCAGCATATACTGCCATGCCCGTATTATTTTTTGCAAGGGAAGGATCAATAGACAATGAAATCTTGGTAGGCTTTCTATTTCGCAAGTTGTCAATACTACTTCCATACCAGAAATAACAGAGACCTGTCTCTGAAATGGCCAAAACATATAAACCTTCATCATCAGTGCCCTCAGCATCTGAGCTCTTGCTGTCCAGAAAGATGGCTGGATGCTCCATTGAAAGAACACAACTAGCAGACTGCTTTTTGCCACCACCTACTTTCCAGATGGCAACATATCTTTCACCAACTCCAGATGATAAGATATACTTTCCATCTTCACTGAAAATCATGCATCGAACAGCCACCTGTACAGCAGCACAGATTTCAGCATGGTTGTTCTACAGCAGATGCAGTGACCCAGAACAGGTAGGCATAGACCAAAAAAGAGGGAAAAGGAGACAAGAATAGAACAAAAGGGAGTAAAGGATAATCCCACACACCGGGTGTCCGGAAAGCTTTTGTATCTTCTTGTTATCTGAGCAATTGAAAACCTTCAACTGAGCAGCAGCAGTGGCCATTATCCTACCATCTGATAAGGAGACATAATTAGTTTGTCAGTGTTGGCATTGAACTGTGTCCATAATGAGAAGAAACAAAGTCATCCTTTTTTAAGGTACCCTTTACGTTGTAGTTGAGGATCTAGCCGCCAATAAAGCATGAAAATATAACTCATTGAACATTAAAGACTTTAAACATCTACTGATCATAAGGTTGGAAAGAAAACATTTGCTGAAGATGTTCCCAGCATGCACTAATGCAGATATATACATGAGACAGGCAAACAAACCCACTAAGCATAGCTCTGGTTATCAGATTAATCAATTTTCCAATAATGTGCCCTGATGGAAGATGCCTTAGTGGATAAACCTAGATGCCTCACAATGGAAAATTTAAATTTTGCAGTAGTCGAGTGGGCATGTTAAAAAAGAGAAAATTGTATTCTTGGATTAGCCAGAGTACTTCTCGCAGCATACCAAAGACAAACAAGCATACAGAAATTGATTGCACTCAGAAGAAGCAACTTATTTAGTTTAGAGGTTATGTTTTCAAACCATGGAAGCATTTTGTTCAGTTTTAAGCTGCATGAGTCTACTGTTTAACAAGCAATAACACCAATTTGTCTACACTATATTAAATTGAGTGCTCTATTCCAAGAAAAAACATTTTGTCGGCAACAACAATATAATACCTGCAGAGATAGACAACGATGATATTGCTTTTGAAGAAGATCTAAATTTGCATATAATGCTCCCTGTTTTAGTATCAATCTGGCAAACCATACCATCAACACCTGCTGTATATACACAATGATGATATTTTGAAAATGAAACAGCACTAACACCCCTGCCAGTTATTAAAGATACCATGGTTAGTTATCATAGAACCAATACCAGTAGTGCATTCATTTGGAAGCATTTCAAAGGACATAGATATGAAAATATTTTCTTCATTTAGTTAAAAATAAATAGTCAAACAGTTATCATATAAAAGAGAATTCTGCACTAGAGTGAACATTTCATACGTAACCCTGCACTTATGTGTGTCCAGCAGTTTTTTAATGGAAAATTATATATATATAAGTTCTGATTGAGTTGGTCAGAATAAGTCATCTCAAAAGTGACATATTGGAAGTAAATCTAAGTATAAATAACCTATCATTGAAACCATACCATGTAGAAGACACTTTCAGTTATTAAACAGCCTTTGCAAAAAGATAACCGATGCGTTAAAATTTGGGTATACATGAAAGAGCACAAACTGAGGGGTCAATAACTCAGATGGATACAGTCAAAATTGTTTCAAGAACTGTTTCTACTTCAGAGGCTGCATAAGATAGGAAATTGCCAAGTGGGATTTAGGCAGTTAACCCTTAGTTGACGGGAAAAGCCGTTTTGTTTGATCAAACAGAGGCCAGTAGGCTTTATTACATCAAGTCAAAATAATGTTATGAATCCTTCTTTATCTTTCATATCCATAGCTACATTCTCCACAAGATAAGTGCTATCAGGTTTCTTGATTCTTCCACGATATCCATGGGTTTTGACCAATCAATAAAGATTACTAAGGTATTAAAAAAAAAATGCTGGAGGATAGAAACAGCTCTTTAGATAAGGTTTCACTTCTACACGATGAAAGAAAAAAAACTCCAGAAAAAATCATGTTCCAACTTACTTCTAATTATAGATATCGGCAAGGGTGCTTGGGTGTTTAGTAAGAGCCTAGAGGCTCTAAAGTGGATTGGCAAACAAACAAGAGGATTTATGAGGATGGCATCCTACAGTGAATAAGATATTTCTATCTCCATCATCTGAATTTTAAGTCAACCAACTTGGATGAAGCATTCAAGCAGAGCTGGATCTGAGACTTTGTTTTTAACTCATGAGAATGGAGGCCTTGCTGGCAGATCTGCAGACCCATCATCAGCCCACTTACTCTCTGAAACACATGAACCTTAAAGATCACAAGTACATAAAATTCTAGTGCACTATATTCAAGCGAAGATCTCCAATGCTAACAGTTGTTTGGCAAACTACATAACTATGACTCCAGTATTCAATTAGCATATTAGAGAATACAGATTAAGATATATACTGACTTCAAGTCCATTATTTCTTCAGTAGATTGCACACCCCTATTAACAATTCCAAGCTACGGCTCCTTAGTAAATGAGTTTGAGCCAACCTACCTTAGCTACATCAATTGGTCACGTACACTAAAGTACGAGGTTTCTGACTCTAAGTTTAGTAAACTACAATTTTTATTTTCATAATCACATTCAGTCCCATGTACATAAAGATGACACTAACTTGGTATACTATCACGAATCAGTAAATCTTTTGATCCGACCGCATCAACAATAATATGAACAACATTGGCACTTCCAAGTCCACCATAAAAGAAACCCAGAACAAGAAACTCACCCGGGATGGCAGTCGCTGACTTTCCACCTCAACTGACCTGCAGAGACATCAAGTGCCAAAACATCGCCACTCCCCGTCCCCAACACCAACAGAGAACTTCCAGGCTTTTTTCTCTTCTGCACGGCAGAAACCAAATCAGTCCCCAAAACAAACAAATAATAGGCATACGATAATAGTTGTCCACGAAAAACTGCATCTTTGGATTTGTGAAGTAAAAAACCTTGCTCCCCAGCTGCACCCACTTCATGCAAGTGTAATCAAGCGAAAGATGGCCGCTTTTGGGCTCGGAAAGCATGTTCGAAGTATCGGATGAGGCTATGTCCACGAATTCAGTCTGTAACTGACCCTTTACGGTGTCCCATATCTGAAGAACAACGGCCAAGGAATCAAATGCCGGAAACAACCAGATATCTCCTTTAATTCCTTTTATAAGAAAACCGAAGAGAAAAGAAAGAAAATAACCTTGATTCGGCCATCACCGGAGGTAGTGGCGAAGAAATCTGATGAGGGGCTAAAAGCGGTCAGGAGGTCTCTGAGGTTCGGAGAGCTCATCCTCTTTCTGAAACCAAATTAAAAGTTCGAATTCATAGGAAGGAAGAAGAAATCTTTGCTCAAGACAACGAGAGGGGACCTACCAATCGAAAGGAAGCGAGCTCGCGAGGAGGAATCCGAAACGAAGAGGAAGGAGGAGGCGGTGATTTAACGAGCTTTGTCTCTATCGCGCTCTGTGTTTTCCCTCCGAGGTCCAAAATCTCTCCATTCTAAAACCCTAAAGCCTCTTCAATTTTCCTTTTCCGCAAATGCCCCTGATTCACGGGTCATGGCCCGCCTGGGTCTACCGTAGCCCGTAGGCTTTCACCTCGCCTGTGGATCTAATCACTGATTTCCGACTGACCCCACCTTAACCACCAATAAAATAATAATAAAATAAAATTATATGAATACCATTCTTAAAAAAAATTAAATTTGTGTAAATATCCTGTTCAAATTTATATTTATTTTTATACTCTCATAAAATAATTTTTTAACGCAAATGCCTCTAATATAACAGTTCTTTTAACACCATTAATAAAAATCATATTTATTTTAATTAAAAATAAAATAAAAATTTTGAAATTACTTCTTGTCCTCCATCGCGATCGTCTTATAAATATTTTTTTTTGCATATCTATCCCTTCAGAATATTTTAGTCATTTTAATTTGTAACCGTTAATTTTTTAACGGTGTTGATGGTATGGGTATATATAAAAAATAAAGATTAAAAAAAGGATAGAATAGCAAAATAAATGTTTTACAATGGTATACATGCAAATATCAATTTTGGAAGGGTGTTTATGCAAAATTTGATATTTAGGAGGGTATTTGTGTAAAAAACCCAAAAATACCAAAACTTAATCTCATAAGGATATCTGCATAACTAAGAATCCTAATAACTTTAAAATTCATATCCAAATTGGTTAAGTTGGGTTAAGCCTTGGGCTTAATATACTTGAGCTAATTTTTTAATAGAAGAATACGTGATTTTACTAAGAAAAAGGAGAATTTTATTAAGAGTGATGTAAAGAGTGGTAGGAAGAATTTTTTATATGAGGCATCTTTGCGAGGAAGAGCCCACAAATTATTTTAACTTTTATTTTATTGAATAAATTTGTTTTCTCAATTTTTTTCATCCTACTTGAATTAATTTATGTTTGTCACCTTTAATCTACACTAAATATAGTGTCATTTTATATAGTATCATAGAGAGATTGGAGTGTGTTCCAGTGGTATGTGGCTTCAATTAAATTTATTTGGAGCACAGTTGGTAGAGCAGACTTGATTATCGTTGATTTAGAAGGTAATTATTCAGTGTAGTTCTAAAACTTTTAACAATTTTTTTGTATGTGTGGATAAATATATGGATTGTATTATGATTCGATATTTGGATAATAATAGCCAACACTGATGTTTCCCATTTAGAAATCTATGGTCAAATTATATTTGATGTGATAAGATTTATAGGATATCTTGAAACAGCCATGGATGATACCAATATATACTCTTTATAAGTAAGGTTACAAAAAAAAAATGGTAGAATCTGAGACTTAAGAAGATAATATGGATTCTCCAAGTTACAGCAAACAGAGAGAATTATCTATATATTCAAGATACAAAGGAAGCCAGGAAAGTATATTTTTTTTAGCAGATGTCCACTCAAAATCTAGCAAAGTGAGAAATGAAGATGTTTTCAAACAAAAGTTACCTAAAGAGTGAATTTTGGATCAAAGCTTCCTGAAAATCCACAAAAAGTGTAGAGTTGGTTTAAATATAAAGATTTGAAGCAGGAGGAGCTTGATCAATTAAATGATCAACTTAATGATCAACCCAAACATAAAAAATACTTAGAGCAAAAGAAGGTCAATTAGATGGATATTATATCAAGTTCAGAAGAGACAATTGAAGAATCAATTGATTGTGAAATTATTTAGGAAGAGTCAAATGATGTTGGATCAAATGACGCTACAATTGATCCAATCATGGAGATCTACAAAAAGGAGTCAAATCTAGCAGAAGAGTGTTATACTGAAACTTTTTAATATGAGAATGTTTTTTTAAAGATTTAGTCAGTCATAAAGATGAGAGTTGACTAATTTTGAAAAAGTTTTAGAGATCAAGCAGTAAGAAGATATACTTTGTGTGGATGACTTATATTGTGCCTTAGTATTTGACAACGGTTTTGGCATGCTAGTTAGTTAAGAGACTATTCTAAAGTTTAAATAGATAGAAAATTCTATGCATGAGGATTTGATTCTGTGTGTAGGAGTTAGCTGCATACAGATACTTGCAGCTAATCAATTACAAGTATACATATGTAGTCGAAGTTTTATTGCTGATTTGATTTGTGTGCAGGTAATGGTTGATACTCTAGGGAGCAGTGTTTGCAATTAGCAACTTGATATTCATTGGCGTAAATTGGATGCTCAATAAAACATTGAAATAATGTCCATAAAGTCAATGTTGCAAAAAGTGCTGGAAAATATCGTTTGACTCCAAGACATGCATAAAAAAGAATAAACCAGCAAAGGAGTTACTATTCATGCCAATAAAAGTGCTGTGTTGTTTAGTTATTAGTTCAACAAGTTATTTTATGTTGTCGTTACTATAGTAATAATGGCAATGGCTATCGTTACACGATATTGACAAATTAAATATGATCGATATGGACTTTGCAACGAGAGGGAATATTGAGATTTATTATCAAATTCTAATTTTATTAAAATTTATGTTTAGCCGGTCACTGATTTTAATAACATTAAGATTTAAGTTTATGTTAAGTTAGGTTGAGCCTTAGGCATAACATACTTAAGTTTGTTTTTTTAGCAAAAGTGAGATCATGATGTTTCTATCTTTTAGTGGGAGTGTGTAATTTTATTAATAGAGGGAGAGAGTGACACGAAGAATGGTGGGGAGAATTTTTATGGGAGGCATATTTGTGAGAGGGAATCGATGATTTTGTTGAATAATTTTTTCTCTCCAAATTTTTTCTTTCGCCACTATTACTTAGATTAGTTAGTCCTTATTCTAGATCCTGAACCAACATCTTTGATCTACACCAGTTATCATGTCATTCTACATAAGATGCCATCTTAGCCTATAACTCCCATGTCAACTTTGTCAACAGCACTGTTGCTTCTTTCCCCAGCCTCCTCCTACACCTAGTTAAGTTGAAATCGAAATTTGGATCCTTGATTGAGGAAATATGCTATTAGATACATAAAGAGATATTACGGTCTATGGAGGTTAAATATAGATTGAACTGCTAAAAAAAATCTAGATTTTCTTGCAAAATCGATTCTGCAATGGGTTTTTTTTTTTCTTTCGAGATCCACTTTAGGGATTATGCTTTAGAGTTTTGATATTTCATTAAAAGATTTTTTTTCCCCCAAAAAACTTGGATTAGCATGTAATATTTATTTAGAGATGTGTGATTTTTGCTATTTTATTAGTCAATATGCTCAGTTTTTGCTGCAAAACAAGTTTTAGTTAGATATATAGCCAAATGATTTTGAGGTAAATAGCAGCATGAAGGGTCCAAAAAATGTGGTAAAATAAATAGCGCATCCACACAACAAAACGCCTAGAGCTAAATGGGCCTGGGCCAATTAATGGGTGAGCCGTTGGGCTATGGGTTGGTTTGGGTAGCAGTGAGCCAAGCGAGGCCTTCCCGTTTGCGCCTCGTCAAAATCCCCGGCAATGCAATCCTCCTGGAGGCACGTGGCGAGCTCCCTAGTCAAGATGCGACTTTCTAAAACGCCGTTTCTTAAGCGGGGTGCCAATTGGGTAAAGTGAGGTTAGGTACAAAACAAATTGAATAAGAGTGAGACCAAATACCTATCAATCTATGTGACATATTTATTAAATAAGTCAAAAATTTAAAACCAAAACTGACCTTTTCATTAAACTTGTAAGCTAACCCAACCAACGTTACTCATTTAACTTAATTAACTCATCTAAGACTTGTTTGATCTATGTCAAACCTATTTAATTGAACTGAATAAACTATGCCAGGACTCTAATTTGAACCCAACTTATTTAAGAAACAGTTAGGCATGTTCCATCAATTATGTTCATATTGGTTTATACTAAAGGCCAGTTTGGTTGCTTGTATTTGGCCATCCAAACTTAGTTCAGATCCCAGGAAACCCACTTTGGTGTTTGGTTAGCCCAAAGTGGAGTTGAATTTAGTTCCTACCATTATCCAATTAAAGGAGAAATGGCTCGAAGTGACTTTGGTCTGGGAGGGTTCAAGCCAGTTTGGTGAAGTAGGCTCCTGGTTTGCCTACTTATACCATACCAAACAGGTCTTAAATCTGAACTTACTTAAATCGGGTTGATTATAGATTGGATTGATGGGTTAGATCATAGGTGTCTAGACTATCTAAAACTTATTGTTTCTAGATTCGTGGGCTTGAGGCATGTAACTTAAAAAGCTAACTCTACTTTTCTGAGATGGTACAGTTACAAGCCTGCAAATTTGGGCCATGCTCACACTAGTTCTGAAGTAAGGATTGCTAATTTTCAACTAGATCTCGGCTCACGACTTTTTTGCGTGTATTAATTAGTATAGAATTTTTTTTTCTCCATTAGCCTAAGCAACATTAACAACAAGAACAATCTATGTAAAGAGGAGCAGGTGATGGTTCACCAAACATTCAAGTTCTAATGCAAGCCTAAATCATGTGTTTTTTTTACATGATTAGGGATGGATGCTCCCTCATCATATGCATGCCATATATAATTGCGCAATGCTGTAACAATGTGCCACGCTTCTGTTCTAACCATTATTTTTTTTTGAGATTGGAGCTGATCATATGCTCCTGAACTTTATGTTTAATCTATATTTAATTTTAACAAATTTTAGATCGAGCCTATTTTAGATTTGATATTTTTTTTGTACCCAAGTGTGTGTGTCATACCGACACACCAGAAGCCTCCCATTCAAAATCCCCGGCGAGAGCCCACGTCTTCAGATCTTGCAGCTGTTTCCCGTCCAGAAAAACGTACGCGGCCACGACAATTTGCATCAAAACTTTCTTTGGGCCAAGGTACAAAAGTATACGAGTATGAAAGGGCAGGAGATATCTTTCATACTGAAATCGGCCTGCCTATTATCTCTGTGCTTATAGGACGACGCCGACGTGGCAGCTAGCTGCAATCCTCCTGGAGACACGTGGCGAGCTCCCTAGTCAGGATGCGACTTTCTGAAACGCCGTAACCACGGCGGGAAAGGGGCCAAAGAATATGGGCGTCTATATAATTTCACCCCTTACATTTGCTTTCCGACACGTCTCTCCTGACAGATCAGTTAGAAAATGAGAAATGAACGCGAAGATGAGTGATATAAATATCAGATCGGTCAAACAAACCTCCTGTCGTCGGCTCCGGATGGGAATTGACAAGCCGGTTAAAAAATTACGGGGTGATGGAAGCCCACCGACACGGCGACACAGCGTCATGATTTGACCTCCACAGCCGTTCTAACGGTGGTGATGTCATCATAGCTTCCTGCTCCAGCTGGCGCGCAGCACAATGCCTACTCTGGACGTCAGTACGCTTTAACAAACTTTGTAATGGGATTGGACTCGGACTTAGGGTGAACGTTTCATGTCGACGGTTTTATTCCAATCCCATCTAACAACAACTGTCACTTGTTACTGTAAGAAAATAATCATTTTTTTTATTTTTTTCTCAAAGAAAGGCTATTATAATGTGAAAAGTAGATATTGATGAAAAAAAATCATGGTACAGGGTCATCGCATCCTGATGAAAGTAGTATTTGCGCATGTAGTCATTTTCAACAAATTACTTTACAAACTATAAGTATATGATCAACTTTTTTTCAATGATATAAGATGCTGCATTCAAGAACCTTGTTTTTAACAGACTTGCATGCTTGAATAGTTTGTTTTTCTAACCTCCTTTTTTTTTTGATTTTTTATAAGCTTCCTTCATTAATTACATATTTGGCATGTAGCTTTAACTGGTTTCAAATATGATATTGTGCATTGCTAGTTAAGTTTTAAGTATAGAACTTTACAATATCGGTGCGCTTCTTGCACATCAAGTGTTTGCGCTTGTTCCAAAGGAATGACATCGACTTCTAACCTAACATTTGTGTTTTTAATTAGCTAGTAAAATGGAGCAAGACAAGTTATATCCTCCCTTGATATGATTGATTGTGGCACTAGGTGTCTGCATCACATGACAACTAAAAAGGAATATATGAACTCATAAACGTGTGTTCCATCCAAGAGGATGAGGTAGGATACATGCATATTACAATAATTATAGCTTTTGTGGCGTCACTAAAACAACGTTACTTTTCTAACAAATATTGACCTAAGAGATGTATTCCTTTAAAAAAAAAATAAAAATAGATTGCGTTTTCTATTGAGTGGAATCTGTCAAAGTCCTATTATAGGCATATTAGACATTTGCCCATCAAAATAGTTGAGATGGAAGGATAATCCAACATGGATCCGCAAAGAAAATGTGAAGCTAGAATTACATTAGCAACCATTCCTCTCCTTCTCTATCTAGGTCTTCATCAGCCAATGGAAAGTAGTGTGCCAGATTAAATCCATCCATTAATTAAGACAAATCCCTTCATATCCTACACTGTATCTTTTTTGATGAAATATCCTACACTGTATCTCACCTCCCATCCTACCGCAATCACATGCAGATCACGTGGACCTTTTCCGCTCCGGTCCCCAGCAAGATTTCCCTTTACGACATCCCTGATCCTCCCTTCTCCCAGCGAAGCATCGCGTCTCTCCCCCACCGTAATTCGCACCATTATTACCTTCTCACGCCTTCCCACCCCTTTCCCTATAACCCGCACCATTATTATCTTCTCACGCCCATAAGGCCATAACCTCTCCCCTGTCTCTCTCTGTCTCCCCCGACCTATTCCTCCCCTTATCCCTCCCGAGATAACGAGAATAAAACTACAGCCATAACGTGCAACTTATACCATTCCCACTCCTCTTCCCTTCCTTATTTTAATCTCATACAAGCATTGCTATTCGCCTTTTTTTCTTTTTCGTCCCAGAGAACAAGGGACCTGTTCTGGGAGAGGAATAGCAACGAAAGAGATTGGAAGGAAGAAGAAGAGAATAGAGGTTAGAAGAATAATAGAGGGATAAGGGGGAGAGAGGGAGGAAATGTTGGTCTGGTGCTTGGGGGAGCGGCGGGTCCGCCAGATCCAGCGAGCCCTCCGGCAGGGGAAGATCACCCTCCTTTGCCTCTTCCTCACCGTCATCGTCCTACGCGGCACCATCGGCGCCGGCAAATTCGGCACCCCCGAGCAGGACTTCAACGAGATCCGCCACCGCCTCCTCCCCCACCGCTCCCTCCCCCACCGCGCCCTCGTCGAACAGCAAACCGACCATACCTCCTCCTCGGCCACTGCCGGCGCCACCAAAGCCTTCATCGCTGGCGAGGGCGACGACGATCCGCCGCGGGATCCTAACGTTCCCTACTCCCTGGGCCCCAAGATCTCCGACTGGGACGAGCAGCGCGCTGCCTGGCTCCGCCGCCACCCGGAATCCCCCAACTTCTGGGGCCCCAACAAGCCCCGCGTCCTCCTCGTCACCGGTTCCTCCCCCAAGCCCTGCGAGAACCCCGTCGGCGACCACTACCTCCTCAAATCCATCAAGAACAAGATCGACTACTGCCGCGTCCACGGCATCGAGATCTTCTACAACCTCGCCCTCCTCGATGCCGAGATGGCCGGCTTCTGGGCCAAGCTCCCCCTGATCCGCTCCCTCCTGCTCGCCCACCCCGAGGTCGAGTTCCTCTGGTGGATGGACTCGGACGCCATGTTCACCGACATGGCCTTCGAGCTCCCCTGGGATCGCTACGCTCCCTTCAACCTTGTCATGCACGGCTGGAACGAGATGGTCTACGACGACAAGAACTGGATCGGCCTCAACACCGGCAGCTTCCTCCTCCGCAACTGCCAGTGGTCTCTCGACCTCCTCGACGCCTGGGCCCCCATGGGCCCCAAGGGGAAGGTCCGCACCGAGGCCGGTAAGGTCCTCACCTCCTTCCTCAAGGACCGCCCCGTCTTTGAGGCCGATGACCAGTCCGCCATGGTCTACCTCCTCGTCACGCAGCGCGACCGCTGGGCCGACAAAGTCTATCTCGAGAGCGCTTACTACCTCCATGGCTACTGGGGGATCCTCGTCGACCGTTATGAGGAGATGATCGAGAATTATCACCCGGGGCTCGGCGACCACCGGTGGCCGCTTGTCACTCACTTTGTCGGCTGCAAGCCCTGTGGCAAGTTCGGGGACTACCCTGTCGAGCGCTGCCTTAAGCAGATGGACCGCGCGTTCAACTTCGGCGACAACCAGATCCTCCAGATGTATGGATTCACCCACAAATCGCTCGCCAGCCGGAGGGTAAAGAGGATCAGGAATGAGACGAGCAATCCACTCGATGTCAAGGATGAGCTCGGGCTGCTGCACCCGGTGTTCAAAGCCGGCGTCAAGCTCACTGATGCCGTCACTGGATCTTGAGAGTAAAATTGTTTTGTTCTTTTCTTTCTTCTTTTTTTCTTTCTAGGTAACTTTTTATCTAGAAATCTAGGATCGGAGGAGGCTTGGGTCATAGATATAATGATAATATGATGTTATTGTGGTTCTTTGTGTTTTGTTTCGCAGACAGTTGTAATGTATGCATGCAGGGATGGAGGTAGTAATTCAAATATATTACCTTTTTCATGGATTCCCACTGTTTTTTTACTCAAAGCATCATTTTTTATCAGAAATATGTGTTTTCGTTGCGAATTGAAAGGGATCTATGCATTCTGGGGGCTTATATTAAGACAATTCTGTTATGTGTGTATCTAAGGATATAGATAATAATCCAAAGTCTCCTTTTTATGGATTTCTTATTGTTCTTTTGGCACTTTATTAAGAATCTGTCAAATCTTACTTAAAGGTGGTAACTTTTGTCCTGAATATTTGTTTGAGTTGCAAAGTGGAGGAGCACTGGATTCTATGCTGTTTCTTATTGCTTAAGATTTCTCGACAGGCATGTTCCAATAGCTTCTTCTGATTCGGCATTTTCCATTACCGTGGAAAGGGATGCCAGCTTGATAAAACTAAGATGTTGTCATTCTCTAACCATCTCAGATGCAAGTTATTATGTTTTACATTTTCCTGGCGGATTGTTCTGATGCTTTTGTTCATTGTGTTTTGTTGTATTCAAGTCAAGTTTTGTCTGTCTGGTTGTGCCTTTATGTGAGAAGAAGCCACCTGACTTGTGGATGGGAAAATGTTGTTCATCAATTTTGGGTGTTCTCAAGACACGTGTTATCTGATTTTGCGTGCTTGTTTCCTGGATGAAAAGGTTAGTTTTGTCAATTAATGGCAACTCATATCAAGTTGTATGCTTGGAGATTCTTCCATTGTTTTTGAGTTACAAGTGTGTGGAGCTGGCCTATCACATTTATTGAAATGCACTATGGTCTTTTGTGTTCACAAGTTTTTATGGATCCACAAACTATTCATGACACTTCTCATGCTGTTGTCTATACACTTCATTAGTGAAACTGCTATGCAGTTCTCATCTTAAGACACATGGATCTGGCCTTTTTTAATTAAAAAAATATTAAAAGCATAAAGTAAGCATCCTCTCTTCAAAGGCGGCTTCAAATCTCTGCTCGTGTGGATGATAACCTAGTTTAAAATTGTCTATAGTTACCTTCTTGTTTCCCAAGTTGTATGAGAATATCTTGTGAATTCAGTTAAAAAAACTAAAAATGCATTGACTTTTTTTTGTTTGTATTTGCCCTTCTTATACAAATTTAACTTTTCCAATTTCCATGTTTTGTTTTTTTGTACAGTAACTTCTAAAGGATTCATAATTCTCACAACATCTGCACAATTCATAATTCTCACAACATCTGCACAATTCATGGCCCAATACCTTCTCCATAAATTCATGACTCAATACCTTCATCATAGAAGCTGCTATTTCCTTAAGCAGAATTGTGTTGCTTCTGGCGACAACAGCTAGTTTTTTGTTTTTGCCATTTGGTGGCTTGCTGAAAAGTTGCTAGCCATGTTTTTCTTCTTACGTTGTGGTTTGAGGTTTACCTTCCAGGAATACCAATCAGGTGTCTTAGACCTTTCACACCAGCAGTCCTAACTCTGAGCTTTCTTTTGTCTTCTTCTGTAATAACATGCTCGACCATGTCTTATCACTCAATACTAGTAACGATTTTCATAGAAAGGGGAAATAAAATCAGCACCATATGTTCTGGCATCATTTCTCATGTTTATGTTGGAACAGAAGTGGTATTTTTGAATGATATTAGCCTCGATATCCATATCTTCCTATTGTCTTCAAGAAGGATGTTGCTTACATTCTTACCTCCTCTCTCCAGAAAAGAAATCATCATGTTACTGGATATTTAATTTAAGAGACCTTGGTTGTTTTGCTTGATTGCTGTTGTAATCTTTCAGTTTTCATTATAACCTTGACAAGGGAGCTGATAGTATCTCCTTGTACCGTGTTCTTCAATTTTATTTTATTTTTGTAATGTTCGTTCAATGTGCATCATTTGCCACCCGTTCGCAAAAACAATCATTGTATTTTGAGTTAGCATGGTGATTTTTATTGTTAACTGATTTTTAATATTGAAGATAGAAGAGATACAAGTGAATTGTAACCTATTATGAAATTAGATTTTCGATTTTGGGTCTCTCTGACTTTGATTTTAGATTTTTTTGTCTTGGGAAATTCAGTTTAGGTGTGGATTAGTTGGGGACATATTGAAAGTGAAAGCTTTTTTAGTAGGCCTTATTTTCTCTCATTTATTGAGAAAAGGACATGATTCTCTTTGCATGGGTGTATTCTGGACAGTGCAGATTTTTGCATGTTCTTTCTCTCCCTTAATTTCTTATGCTATTCTCTGAAATTATTTGCTTACTTGTATTCTAGATTAGGATTTAGCCTAGTGTTGGGTTAGTTTAGTTGTTTGAATTTATACTCAACAGTGATAGTTAGTTTGATGGTAGACATAAAGTTGAGTTGCGCTCCCACCTTAATGAAAGCATAAAGGCTTTTGTGGTTTGAAGCAACTAATGTACTGTTTTGTTGTGAAACCCTTTGAGGATTATGTGGGGCATACCTTTTCAGGAGACCATGGCTTGGGTGGTTATGGATATTTAGTGATTGAACCTATGAAGGAGACCCATGGTTATTGGATTATGAGTTATTTTAAAGAGAAAAGATAGCCAATCGATCAGGGTGCAAAAGGAGCAGCTTATGTGGTGTAAGGTTCAAGGAATGGGCCTTGTAGACTAGAACTTGTGCAATGGTATATGAGGGATACTTTTTTGATAGATTGCGTACTTGAGTAATTTTGAATTAAAAAATAACTAGAAGAAGAGCAATTAGAGGGCTTTCTTACAAAAGCTTGAGTTGTTTTGCTCTGTTGACTTTTTTGTTAGACCATGCATATGTTCAGACTTGCCTGAGGATTATACATCTAACAATGGCAGGTATTTATTAAATGTGATGTAAAATTGCAAGAGAACATGATTATTTGTCTACAATAGTTTATTATTGGAAGCCCAATGGAGTTTAACAACATATGCTCGACATGAGAGCTCAAAAACACTTGGAAGACAAAATGACAGGATGATTATTCTAACTGCAGGAAATGCTAACTGAAGTTGCATTTTTTTTCAGTTGCTTGTTGCCAGATATATGTTGTCATGCTTTAAGGCTCAATAAGTTACATGTTACTCGTAAAATAGGAAACCATTAAATTGGCTTTGCAAGGGTGTACAGTGGCCATCTATTCTATTTTGAAGCATTTGAGATTGATGAGTTTAAAGTAATTTGTTCAGGTAGTCTATCTAGGGATGCTATCTTCCATGCTTTCTTTCTAAACTTGAAAAGATTATAGAGTAAATTCTCAGTGATGTTCGACCATACAGAAGCTAGGTTTTGTTCTCCTTAGTGATGTTTAGTTTAGAGAGAATTTTGAAGATGATGAACTTGAGAATGTTAAACTTTTCCTGAGGATTCAAGTTTGCAGGTGCCATGCAGGGGATGCTTGTATAGCAGTGACATGGTCATCGGTCAATATGAGTATAGCTTTTACTTTGAAGCTCAATGCAATCGGGTGTTTCAATGTGGTAGATATGTTGTAGAATCAAAATAATGAGACATGCATAATGCCAATAATTTGCATTCTATGGACATGTAGGGAAAAAATGGGCAAAACTGTTAGAACTATTTATAGATTTGATAGTCTAAACCTGACCCCTTCAAGTTTACAGAAGTGGTTGGGGTTTTACATTTTTTTAACCATTATTGACCCACTAAGTTTGCTGAGTCGCTTCTCTGGTTGATACCCAACTTAGATGAGTAATCCTTGAATACTCATTCCTTGGACTAGGGATGCTATTATATGTTGACACCTAGCCATATCACATAGATGTGAGGTGTTATTGGCCCTTGGTACTTTTGTCATCTAACTTGGCTGAGCAGTGTGTTTAGGTCATGGCACTTGATTAACTTGCTTAATAAAATTACAGATCATTCTCATCTGCCTGTGCTGTGTCTATTTCTTTTTGCTGTTGAGTTAATGATTTTTGGATTCGTTTTCTAAGGGAGGGGTTGCCAAGGACTGTCATGGTTGAAGGATCGAATATTACATATCTTGACCATGTCGAGTAGGGGCTGGTACAATACATGTATGGAACCTCTGTGCCAATGGCACATTGGGTTGTTCTAGGTAAACCTGTTCTTCTGGAAACTAGTTTTCTTTTAATTAGTTTATTGTGGGAAGTAGACATGTCTTGTTTCAAATGTTTGCATACATTTTAGCTAACATAAACTAGCATATTATGTGATTAAGGATCCAGAATAAAGAGAAGGCCGTCAAATGCCAAAGTACTATTTACATATTTCACCTATTTTATGTAAATGATTAACAAGTTGAGGAGCCCTAGTATAACGAAGTCTTTGAATCTGTGTTGAACGGTCTAGATCATGGTCGGCAGAACCGTCCCGAACCGTCCGATTTGGGGCATCTCGAGCCGTACCGGCGGCGGACTGATAGTTCTGTCATCGAAACCGAGACCCTATCACCAAAGGGCGAGAAGGAGAAGAAAAAGAGGAAAAGAGAGAGCGGGGAAGGGAGGGAGAGGGAGAGGAAGGAAGTGAGAGACTGGCCAGTGGAGGCTAGAGAGCCTCCATGCAGAGGAGGTGGAGCGTCGCCTCTGCGTCTCCCCGGCCTCCGCCTCCTCCATGCGGAGTTCAAAATAGGAGACCGAAAGCGAAGCCCCGCCTCCACGTCTCCCCTGCCTCCACCTCCTCCACGCGGAGGCTCGCCGGCCGGCCTCTCTCTTCTTTCCTCTTCCTCTCCCTCCCTCCCCCCTCCCTCTCTTTTTTCCTCTCTCCCATTCTCCCTCTTCTCTGCCTCTACTGTGTTGGTATTGGGCCGGCACGACACGGCACGGGATCGTGCCGACCCGTGCTGCTGGGCAACTGGTACGGAGCCCGGTGCCGGCACAACAGACATTGGTCTAGGTGAATAGAGGAAGACCTAAGTTAACATGTGAGGATATATGAAACGAATCCCAAGTAACTAGGACAAGGCTTCATATTATTGTTATGATTGCCATTTTTAAAAAATTTAAAACAAATTTTTGTAGTTGCTATTATATGTGGATTTGAACATGTATGATTCATCAATATAAGTCTAAATGGACTATATTGGTGTGTTTAGTAGATCAATATTCAGCAACATGGTGGTACTTGATGCCTATGTACCATGTCAGTATTTGGTATTTGGCAATCTTGTGGCACAATATATCTCTCGTGGCATGGCACAGTATGGATTGGCCCTAAGTTTTTGCATAAAATTTTGTGTCATGCTTAGATTTCTGTCACTAATAAATATCAAACCATATACGAAAGAAATTTAGTTTCATAATGATTTGAGGCACTAGCAGAAATATTAATGAGGAAACGCATGAGATTTATATTGTTTGGCTTTTAAGCATGTATTGTAGAACTGTTACCTTGGGAAGAGTAGAATGGAAGAGTGTGTGTGTGTGTATTTTCTTTGGTTGCAAGCTAGTTTGCATCTTATTCTTCCATCTAGGGCATTTCCAAGGTCGCCCATAAAGTTGATTTGATGAGGATTCTTGGATCCGTAGGACTTGTTGAAGAAGAGCTAGAAGGGTGCCAAACAAGTAGGTAGTCCTTCAAATGCTAAGAGGCAGGTCCAAAGTTTAAAAAAAGCGTGAGGATGGGATGATCAATTATTTTAGTCAGATAATCTTCACATATCAAATCATGTTCATGGTAGTGATGAAAAATAAATCAAGAGATCAAAACAAAAAATAACAAATCAATTATTATTTTTGATAATGAGCAATGAATGTAATCATTATTTTTCAAGTGTTTCTACATAGAAGTAGGGCAGGAAAGTTTTAATCCAAAATAAAATACTTAGAGAGGTTCCTATACTGAATATAAAATTTCCTTACCGGGTCCTCTGCTATCATGTTGTGCAAGTTATTCATTTTGTTCCAGATTTGTATTGGTCATCATAGAAAAGGGGGTTTCATGCCTCATTTTTTATCATATTTTTTAATACTTTTGGACTGCTGCAGACTCCATTGTTAGATACTTCTTCAGGTGTAATTATTATTCCTTGGACCTTGGTTGCTTCCGCTCTTTGCAAGTAATGCATTCTTCTAGACTTATAAAAAGCGGTTTCATTGTCGTGTAAGAAAATATTATTTCAGTAAATCGTTGTGGATTCGTTGGTTGTATACTTTCAAGTGATTTTCTCAATTGGGTTCCTTTGTTTGTTTCAATGTTTTGCTATTAATTTTTTTTATGAAAAAAATTTGGATCGGTCTCCGTGCATGCGGAGCCAGCAACAGCACAAGAATAATGGCTTTGCCAACTTGCCTTTGGTTTGCTGTTGCCCATAAAATGGCCATGAAAATAACAAGCCTAATCCTAAAACAAATAAAGCCATACCTTTGTTTGAGGATGCTGGAATTTGACACGGCATTGAATTACTGCAAAAACGTCACAATTCTCTTGTGTATGCCATGAGTTTGTTCCATTTCCTTTCTTAACCATCCAAACATTTATCATAACATCACTGGAGAACGTACAACCTATTTGTCAAGAGTTACCAGAAGCATTAGCACCCGTAGATCGAAGTATATATATTAGCATTAATATGAATATCCATCCTCCAGTTATATTAAAGTATGTCTGAAAGCTAGCATCAATATATATATCCATCTTGCACTTACTTGAGATCCTTTTGCTAGGATTGGTTGTTGATATCCATAATGCAGTTGTGTGCAGGGAAACAGACCATCCTCTCCACACCTCAAACCTCAATGAAGGGCAGGGGCCCTTAAAGGTTGAGACTTTCAGAGAGGTTAGTTTTTTCAGAATTTAGATTGGGGTTAGGTTCAAGAAGTTAACAGATAACCTCAAAAACTTGACTTCCAAAAGAGAGAGGATTGTTAAAAAAATTTAAACGAGTTCCTAGTAAAGTGGAACTGGAATTTACTTTTTGTGACTCCCCTGTTTAAAAACTTTACTTCCCTCACCCCATGAATTTTGTTTTCTCAACAACCAAACACCTTTCCCTAAAAAATTTCCATCTTAAAACTTTAGAAGCTTTTAAAATCAGAGGAAGCTCAAAGTCCACCAAGTAGTTTGTGCTTCGTGGCTTTCTCATCCAAAAGATCTCTCAGAATTCCTAGCAAAAAAAACAAAATATCTCTCAGAATCCAAACAACTGACAACTCCACCGGCTTTAAACTGCCTCCATTGTTAGCCCAATACAAAAGAGTCCTAGCACCTTGAGACTCTCTTTGTTTTCTTTCTCCCTCCCATTTCAAAAGGCAACGGGAGATGTTCGACTCCCTCTTAGGCTCTCCACCTCTTACTACATCGCGGGTCTCAACGTCCCGCGTAGGAGAGGACGCCTCCCCAACCTCCAATGCTCCTCTCTATGCCTTCCCCAAGCCCACATTTAAGTTTTTCAGATCGCCAAGCCATGGAACCAAAGATGGCAATGCAAAGAAGGTAGTGGTCTCACCGAACTGGCCATTCTTCAGAGTAGTCAAATTCCAAAGGATCGGAGACCTGCTCTCCCTCGCCAAGCCAAGATAGTTTGAGCAGCAGCGGCGTCAACCATGAAGGAGATGGCGTGGAATCATTTGCAAGCCAGAAGAGCTCTCCTGAGAAGTCCTCGCCGGCGTCGTCCATCTCGCCGTCGTCGGTGCTCGGCAAGCATCTGTTCATCGAAAAAGAGGCTGGCATGATGGAGAAGAGTAATGAAAATGGTGGCGAGAACTCTCTCGAATCTTTTATGAGTTCCAATGAAGGTGAGAAGGAGATGAAATGGGACATTCTCGAATCGTTTGCAAGATACGATCACAAGTTGTCGAGGTCTACTCCTTGCGGTGTTCTCAAGGAAGGAGGAGGAGCCGACGCAGCGAAAGATATGATCGACGAAGATGGTGACGAGTTGTTCGAATCGGGGATCGCCAAGTCTGAGTCTTCTTCTGCTTGCGGTGATCCATCGACGAGCTTGAGAAGATCCATTGGCAGCGACATCCTCAAGGCAGAGGCGAGCAATGCAATGGACAATAGCAGTGAAATCAGCGAAGAGGAGATCCAGGGGGGTGGCGGAGACGCAGGAAAGGCGTCGGAGGTTGCACCAAGCTTGCCGGACAGCGAGAAGGCGATAACATGCAGAGGGGATGATGCTTGCTTTGTTCTCAGGTTATTTGAGAGATTCTCAGCGTCTAGACCCTTGGTTCTTTTCATGGGAAAAATGTTAGGTGCCATCGGCTTCTCGCAAGGCTCGCATTCGACGATGCTGGGGATGGATTCGAAGAAAAGAATTGTGCTCTTGGCTGCGTCAGAGATGCGGAGGGCAGGGAAGATTATGAAGCACATGCAGAAGAGTAGGTGGAGGTGAAGTCGAGCTGTGGAAGAAGAATATCCCAATGGGGAAGCGGTGTCGGGTGCTGGAACTTGAAGACTCTTCTTATGAGAACGGGGGAAGGCAGCTGAGAGCAGCGGCAGCAAAGGATGCAGCAGAAGTTCATATCAATTCCGAAGGAGAGAAGGCGATGGCTGAGGGGTTATTCTCTCCGTGAATTCATGGAAGCAGCGGCCGAAGCTCCAGTATTCAGTTGGACTTCAAAAGAAGCAAGGTCATTTTGGTAGTGTTTATCTGCAAGAATATTTGTTGATTGTGTTGGTTCTCTAATCTTATTTTTCGTAGCTGGTTGGTCCCAGAATTCATTCTGGTCTTCGAATAAGTAACTGCTTGTTGCTTAATTGACTGGTAATTTGGTTGTTGATGCTTTATTTTGGTTGTGATTTGAGTTTGGAATTTTGCGTTTGTGATATATATTTCGAGTCCAAGTGGATGTTGGTCATAGTATATTTACTTTTGGAGCTTCATTTGGGGCCTATGGAGCAGCCGTTGGGACCTCCAAATGGAGTGGCCAACAATAGGCAAACCCCGGTGCTCCATAACTTTGTTAGGGTTTAAATTACCAGAGTAGATTTCTCAAAAAATTACAAAAAATTAGTGCTAGACCTAGATCCATTGAAGAGGGCTACGAATGGGACAGATTTAGGTTGGATTTATATTGTATCCACATTCAAACTCGATAAAAAAAATCATGTTCTAATTCGGTTCGAATCCATAAAATGAGTATACTCCATAACTCCCATCTAAATTCAACATTTGAATTAGGGTTTGAGTTTTTTTTTCGGGTACAATTCAACGCATAATTTTAATAGGCTAACTAGCTACGTGTTAATAATTTTCAAAACTGAAGAAAAGAAAAGATTCCTACCACAATAATCCTCTATATGTGGCAAATTGCACTGGAAAAGAAGCATGGCATAGGAAATGCATGATTATTTTGGACAAAATCAAATCACTTTGGAAACATTTTTAAGTTTATTATTATTTTAAATTTTTAATTAAAATAGAATAGAAATATAAGTGTCAGTTGGAAATTTGGAATGGAAATAACAGTAGGGGAGAATTAAGGAGAATGCATTAAGAAAAAAAAAATTAAAATTTAACTATAAATAAAACAAATTAACCCAAATCGTAGCTTATATCTACATATTTACTATATACTCGGTATATAGTATTCGGATTATCGAATTTTAGCTCAATCCAAGTCCAATCAAATATTAGATCCTGCATATAGAATCCAAGACTGATCTGATACTATTATCAAAAATTTAACTGGATTATTATTATTATAAAATAATCAGCTTGAGTTATGGTTTGGAGTATCATTTACACCCCTAACCAAGCGGCCAAGCACCCTTAAACCTAGCTTAATCGACACTTTGTGCATGTTCTCAAAGGTGAACCTAGATTTTTAACCAATGTGATCAACAATAATCGCCTTGGCAACTTTGTCTCTGTTTATTGATGCACGTCTTTGGATGGAATCTGCTGTTCATAAGCTATTTTCTTGCCTTTTTTTTTGAAGCAATAAAGCTCATGGAGAAGACCATGACAATACTAGCAAAAAAATTCATCTAGTTGAACCACCTCCGAGGCATCCATTAATATCCACTCTGCCGGTAATCATTCACCCTGTCTATTTTAAAACTCGACTAAATTTCTCTTTCCAGGAGTCTTCGCAAGGCCACTTTTTCAGCATTTAGTTAAACCTTTCCTCTGATTTTAGGTGGAACAAATGGACGAATTCTGAAGCACAGATTAAGATAGTCTTCAGATTATCTATTACCATAAAGCTCTTGAAAATCCCCATCCAATCGACCAGAGCAGGTATAAAAAAGGGCGACTGACGATGATGCATGTCATTCTTCAATGGTTTCCAATCCATCAATGGAGACGTCAAAACGCAACCATGACAGACATTTGTAAAATGAGCCGAGATGAGAACCACAGGAAAATCAAACCAGATTTCATTACATCAAAGCAGCATACAATTCCTCTTTTTTTTCTTCTTCTCGCTATATTTTTAATCTAAAGAGGAGGAAACCATCGTGCAGTTGTGCTGTTAAAACACTCGAGTCATTCTCCACAAGATTGTACGCAATGCTAATTTGCTCACAGCTTCAGGGGTGCCAGTCCAAGCGAGGCACGAAGTCTGTTAGCCTCTGCAATCTCTGGATCTGGGTGATCAGTTCCATCACTCTTTTTCTCTTTCTTTTCCTTCTTCCTCCTGGGCTCCTCCCGAGCACCACCATCCTCCTCAGGCCGCCTCCGAGGGCTTACACTGCCACGAGCACGCCTCTTACGGTAATCACCATCTTCACGGTCTCGTTCACGGCGATCTCTACTCCTGCTCCTTGAACGACTCCTACGCCGTCCACGGTCTCGGTCTCTTCTCTCCCGCTCTCTACCATCCCTATCCCTTTCTCGTTCCCTCTCTCGACCATAATCTTTCTCATCTCTAGCACGATGGCGGTCTCTATCTCTGTCCCTATCTCTTTCTCTATCTCTATCTCTATCACGTTCTCTATCCCGATCTCGATCTCTTTCGCGTCCTCTTCCATAGTCTCGATCATAGTCTCTGTCCCTGTCAAAGAAAAGCCGAAGGTTAACTTCTCTTCTTTTCCCCCAAAAAAAAATCCTGTAACTTACAGTGGTCACCATAGTCAGGAAAACTACCATTGAGAGTTTTGGCACCTTAGAAAGAACAATATGCTATTAAGAGAAGTATAGTCACATTTAAGAAGTACAATGCTTCAACTACTAATACAATCCTTTATAGAAGCCAAGCCAAATTCTTCACAAAGTAGTTTGCAGACAGCTTGCACTTGATCAAGTTGCAAGAGAATTAACAAGAACCAGTAAAGTGTCATTCTGAAGTAATGCAATACCACTTACGAAATTTTCGCCATCTCCTATACATAAACTTGAAAAACACGAGCATAAACATATGCAATACATAGAAGTCTTATTACCTTTGGACTTGCAATGGTAATATCTCCATCTAACTTATGAATATAATCCTCTATAATGAACCTAAAGTTAGTTACAGCTATCCTAACACTACATAATAACGGCTATATTTCCCAACTTTTCAATTCCATAATAACCCTAATGGATTCCAAAAGAAGTTAGGCTATCCTAACACTACATAAAACAGCCCTAATAGATTTCTCCCTTAACAATTCAAACTATGCTAAACTTATGTAAAAGAGGAGATTCTAACACTGCAGGACACTGATGAGTCCAAGTGTGAAATTCTCCTCAGGTTGGGATTTCCATGATTCTATGAATCAAACATCCACCAATGTCCAAATTTATAGTGATTTGTTGGTCATACCAAAACCTAAGTATCTAGATTAAGAATGTAACTTAAACCGCAATTTCATGAAGAGGCATATTATCATCTAATCCATGCTCAAATCTTTTAAAAGTTATCCTATACCTAAAATCTTTAGCAGCCACATGCTAGTCCAGCTAAAAATTTGAACAGAATGAATGCCACTTTCCCATTTCTTGATTCCACTACCGTCCTCCCATACTAGCAATAGACTAGGAAGATGAATGGATTTGTGCATGTGCTTATGCATGCTTTATGTCTGTAAAGAGTATTATTGCTCAGGACAAATGCATCCTGTGTATTGATCAATGCATTTGCAAGCAACTTTTCATGAAGACTGAGTAGCAATAAATAGTTGACTCCAACTAGATTTCCCTATACACAGAAACAATAACAAAATATGTGAACTTGGACAGCATGACAATCATAACAGGACATAGTCAAGACCGACTAATAGTACAGATTTGAGTTGAGCTTCAATTGTGATTTTGTTACACTTCAAAGAATATTAACAAAATGTATACACTTGGATAGATAATTTTTCTGAAGCCATGCACTTTTCAAGCATAATCAGCAATGAGAAACTATTAAAGTCATGGCTTTTAAAATTTACAATTCTCAGAGTGGGATTGAACATAACAAGCTAAATGAAAAGCTTTTTCCACATTATTTAGAAGATAAAAATGGAAGAGATGACATTTCACTGTGAGTTAGGGATTAGATAATGGAAATTGTTAAGGTGATTCAACATTATGGCAAGGTAACCAGCTCAAGAAGAGGGACACTGTGAAATACCTGCATCTTAATCATTAGAATGATCGCACTCATTGTACAACAGAGATCTCAATAAGAAATCTATCTACACATAAATCTGTAAGATTGAAAGCAAAGACCCCCTTGATTCCGGAAATGAGTTCCACATGCATTTAAGATAGAAACTAACAAGCATTTAGAGATTACTTCAGAATCCAATCCTAAGAAAAATGAAAGTCAGGGAAAAAATTCAAGAGAAAAAAGATTTGGAAGTTATGTTACTGCTTAAGAAGCTAAATCTAACAGGAGAAAAAACATCATAAGTTTTCTCCTAATGAAACTTAATGCATACTCTTATGTTACTTGTTCAACCCATCATACTTCTCACTGCACACTATCAGTGCAGAGAAACCTGGCAGAGTTGTCATGAATCACCGTAGGAAGCAGTTCAATCTACCAATGGCCCTTCAAGTATGACAGTAATTAGTTTTGTATTACAAATTAAGTGTTACAACAAATGCTTCCAGTATGTTTAATGAAACAAACTAGGGAAACAAAATTCTGGTAATTTTTCCTAATAAAAATATGCGACCTTAGGCAGCAAGAAATATCATAACAGAATTTAGTCAAGACTGACTATCAATATAGTTGAGTTAAGCATCAGGTGAGATTTCAGTACAATTAGAGATAATAACAAAATACCTGCGCTTAAATGAACGGCCTTTCTGAAGCCATGCACTTTTCAAGCATGATCAGCAATGACAAACTACTAAGGGTCGCGACTTCTAAACTTTACAATTCTTTGAGTGAGGATAGAATATAAAAAGATAAATGAAAAGCTTTATTCACATTGTTTAGAAGATAAAAATGGAAGGGAAGACATTTCACTGCCAGTTAAGGATTAGATATTGGAAATTGTTAAGTTGATTCAACATTATGGCAAGGTAGCCAACTCAAAAAGGGGCAGTTTGAAGTACCTGCATCTTGATCACTCAAATGATTACACTCATTGTACAACACAGATCTCAATAAGATAGCTACTTACACATAAATCTAAAACATTAAAGGCAGAAACCCCCTTGTATCTGGAAATGAATTTCAGACATGCTTGTGATAGAAAACAAGAAGCATTTAGAGATTACTCGAGAATCCAATACTAATAAAACTGAAAGTCGGGGAAAATTTCAAGAAAAAAGGATTCGGAAATTCTGCTGCTGCTTATGATGCTCGATCTAACAGAAGGAAATCCTTTCTGTAAGGTCAGACTTTTAAGAACCTGCTTGGACATTTCTACAGGATTAGGCTAAAAATCCCATAGGAATCGGGCCTATTGGCCCATCATCTTGCATTTTCTAGGAGCCCGTCCAAACCTAGCCCAGATCCTAGCCTTTGGACTGTAGGAAGAAACTATGGGGTCTTTTTTTTCTTCCCACATGATTTGGGCTAGGTGGCATTTGATTGATATTGGGCAATACTTAAATGGACAGCCCAATCCACAAATCCTACAGGATTTTCAGCCCAATCCTATAGGAATACCCAAGCCCTAAGTCATCTACAAAGAGAACTTGATGCATACTCTTATGTTACTTGTTCAACCCATCATACTTCTCACTGCACACTATCAGTGCAGAGAAACCTGGCAGAGTTGTCATGAATCATTGTAGGAAGCAGTTCAATCTACCAATGGCTCTTGAAGATGAAATGCCATGGCAGTAATTAGTACTGTATTATAAATAAAGTGTTACAATAAATGCTTCCAGTATGTTTATGGAACAAATTACAGAAACAAAACTATTAAGAGCTGACTGGTAAATTTTTCCTAATAACAAATAAAAGATTTCAATAAGCTGCTGACTGAAATATCAGTATGCTTGTCAATTGTCAGCATAAAATTGAAAACAGAAACTCAGGCACAAGTCTAGTTAGATTATCAGATGTAAAAGAAATGCAGATGCACAGAATACACCTTTCAAGTTTCTTATGGTCAGACCTACAGGTTTTGAATTCAAAAGCTTACTCCTCTCGTCTACAATGCCAATATGCTTGTCTTACTATGGCCAGAAATCAAAAGCCTTTTTTTTTTTGCAATTAAAATTTCACAAGATGGACACACATTAGGACATTGTGTACATGTTTATAACCAGAACAATTTTAAGGAACTGAGAATTAGAGTCACATGCAGTCGCACAGGCGTGCTTGTAACATCCAATTTCTGGTAAGAAGACATGTTTTGATAGAACAATGCAGTGAATTACGTCAAGGTAATATGCTAGGAAAAGAAGACAAAATAAAGAAGCCATAGCTCACGGCAAAGGAACACGACCACCAGCAACAGACAAAAATATAATAAAGGACAAGTCTCTAATGCACGTACATTGTATACTGACTTCCACACGCATATCATCATTACAGAGGCTCGGATACCAACAGCAAATACACCAACATCCTCTGAGTGACCTTGCATTCTTTCTAATCATACACTTCCATTAATAGACTATTCTTTTATCACAACCATAATCATCTAGCCTTTTTCCAAATATTTGGGGATGGCTACTAGGGTATTGTTTCCCACTTTTAAAAATTATCACAAGATAACAGAGTGACATTGCCAATATAAGTATTATACAAACCCAAGATTTCACTGCTAGGTTTTTTTTTATAAGCGAACGAGAAATCACAGATTTTCGGGATGTCCAAAAGGAAAAAAAAATCAATTACCCTTAACATAATGCATCTGTAATTCAACCATGCATAGCTACAAAACTATTGCTCAGAACTAATGCATCTCTAATACTTATGCACTTCCATTCACTTTGGTAAAAAGAAGGGTATCCACAATGCACTTCATTTAAGTCTTTATGTGTAATCCATGCATCGTAGTCTCTGGGATTATGGGTTCAAGTGATATTTACTTGAGACATCAGCCTAGTTTAACCCGGGTTGAGGTTTTCTAAATCAATAACAACTAAAGTCTCACAAACCACAGTCCAAAAACACAAAAAGACAGCTGAGATGGTAGCACTTGAGTTAAATCTACACAACTTGTACAACTTGCTCTAACATTTAGCAATCGATTTTCCAAAAGGATAATAAATGTGCAGCTAAATAAAACCAGTTACTACTAGTTAAGTGCTAAATGCAGACAACCACAACTGGTAATGCTCTCATCTTGCAGACTTAAAGAATATTATGAGGATATTGACCAGGTAAAAGATCATGACACTGCATAGTGAAAACTGGAAAATGACAAAATGAGAATGACTATGCACAAACTTTGGAATTTCATAAATGATGGCATTTGCAAAAACAAAGTAATACATCTCTAACAATCTTCTAGGCTAGGAAGTAAAGCATATATATTCTAAAAAAAAGAATGGACAACGAATGGAGATGATGCACTGAAAGTAAACAGATTCAGTTGGTATAAATACCTGTGATATCGATAGCTGTCCCGCTTTCTGTTCCTATCTCTTTCCCTAGTGGGACTTCGTCCATGATAATAATCCTAGAAGAAGAGATCACATGTAATTTTAAATAATGGATTGTCCTCAAAACAAAATAGACCGCTTAATGAAAAAGACTGAAATGTTAACCTTTTCATGAGTGTCAGCTTCATAGGCATCCATAGCTTGCTCATCCTCTTCTTTTTCTTCTTCCTCTTCAAAATCTTCTTCTAAAGCACTTCTTCTGGGTTCTAATATCCCAGAAGCTTCAAGAGTCCACCTGTATATATAAAATTAGAATATAAAGTTCATATTCTACACTGCAGGCGACTGAAGAGCAACACCACATAACTAAAAATACCCATCCAAGATAATGCATCATTTCTTATAATCAATGTTGTTTTTTAATAATGAAAACATAGAATCCATCTATCAAGGCTGAATGGTCAATATTCAGCCAGCTGATTTGATGGTGAGCAATATATGGGAACAGAAAGCAGCTCATACCTCAGCACTTGACACCAGTCGTCAAGGTAAATTAAGAAAAAAAAAGAAATGAACACAGAAAATCCTGGATAAATTCATGAGGACGATCACATTCTCTGATAAGTTTTGAGACCACTGCATTAATTCTCAAATATAATGGGAACAGTCTTCTGCAATTATCTTATGAATGAGAGAACATTCATGTCCATCATATACACAGATAAAAAGTAAATCAGCCAAGTTCCTCAAGTAATATACCATAATGGAATTTATGTACACAAGTTATCAGCAACTTGGATAGCATATTAACAATTAAATTCAACATGAAACTGGAGAAATATTCCATCATATATATACCACCAAATTCGCTATGTAAGACAGTCTCACATGTTGGACAACACAAGCCCAAAAGAGAACCTCAGTTTGCTACGAAGGATGCAGTGGGCTAGATAATACAGGTCCAAGGGGTACAAATTGCATGTTAACCTAATTAACTCATGATTTAAGTCCAGGGCATCTTCATGGAAAGAGTAATTAGACATATTCATGCTCGCTTCCATCAAATGGCACATACCTTAATAACTTGTAATAAAATCGTAAACAATAAGCAAGAGATGAAAAGCAATATAAATCTCATAAATCCAGGTCAGAAAATGGTTACCTCTTCTGAACCCGTGGAAGAGCAACATCACAGGAGTAATCTCTTGTGAGGAGCTCGTCAATGAGTTCATCCACATGAATCAAGCAAAACTCTGAAAACCAAAATCCAATCGATATGTCAAAATATACAAGAAAAAAACGTTAAAAAGGAAACAGACTCGTAACTTTCGCATGCCATTCTTCGCCATATCTCCTATTTTTTTCTAAATTTAAACCAAAACAATTTTAGTTTGCGTCTTACTTCCATCAGGTAGCTTCCGGCGAAGCTTGCGGTAATCGTTGTAGAGCGGCTCCAGATACTGATACACATCGGTGACCGACCCGGTGAGACGCATGTAAAAAGCCCCGAGAACTCGAACATACCTGCAATGAATCGATTAAAAATCGAATGTTTCGGAAGTTTTCGAAGGAGAAAAGCCGAAAAGAAAACGAAAAAGTAGAGGAAACGCGGTACTTGTAGTCTTCGTTCTTGATGAACTCGACGACGATGTCTTTCTCGGGCTGGATCTGAAGCATCTTCATGACGAGGCACATGAAGGGGGTGGGCTTGCGGTTGCCGCCGTAGGTGCCGCCAAGATGGTCGAGCTCCATGGCCTTGTCCACCAGCGTCTCCGCGGTGAGACCGAAGCACTGCTCCTTCCAATAGGTGTTCTGGTAAATCTTCGACCGCAGGATCTTCTCCACCAGGTTCTGCGGGTTCGTCCCGTGGATGCTCTTCGCCGCCGGATCCGTCCGGTTCGCCATCTCCTCCTCCTCCTCCTTCGACGTCGATCCGAAGCTAGGGTTCCGGAGAGGGCGGGTGGGGCGTTTAGGGTTTTCCTTGATAAGGGAAGAAGAGTAAAGGGGGGAAAAGGCCGAAGCGCCGCTCGAAGGAAGTGATATTGGCCCAAATTATATAATTTTTAAAATATTTTATATAATGTTTTGATATCAATTAAAAGGGCGACATCTCTAACCCGAGGGCAAGGGCTCGAATCTAAGTCAGCTCGAGGTTGAGTCGGGTTTGAGTTCAAGTCCAAGGCCAACTTGGTTTGTTTTTTTTTTATTATTATTTTCTTTTTCGTTTCTTTTGAGAGAAAGACGTTTTAAGTTTTAGATGGCTCTTGGCTAAGTTGGGCCTGAAGCTTGAATTAAGTTTAAGCCCAAGACGACCTTGGCCCAAAGAATTCACTTATCTTTTGAAAGAAAAGGAGAGAAGCCGGCATCGCACTGTACTCTAATTACCTGTCCCAAAATTCAGAAAAATACCATCTTGAAGCTAGAAAACTGGTTGTTGGATATAGGAGCATGGTAAAAAAACCCAAATTAAATTAAAGTCAAAATGGGCCGATGGGCCAGGTCGCCGATGTTAAGCAATAGGAACAGATAAAACCACACTCAATCTTAACCAAAAGACCGAAAAGGTATTCTTAGGCCCTCTGTCCCACACCCACTTTATGCTAGCTTGTGTCCCCCCACCTTTGTTGTGTTCCGATGTGGGACTAAATTATAGTATAACTTAACATGCATGATGGCTCTCCCTGCAATAAAATTTATTGATGGTGACTAAACCTAAATTTTTTTGTGTTTTGTAGTTGTCCTGTTCTTGCTCATGTACCCCTGAGGCAGGATGGTTGGTTGCAGGATAATTTTGGGTTGGCTGCCCATATATCGAATGGGATTTAGTTGGAAGGATTGCAACAAAATTTCCTTTCAAGGGGCTCAGACTCCTGTGCCTCAAACTATGTCCAGGGCTCCACCAATGGCCAATGGCTCAGTCCTTCCACCAGCAACATAAAAGCATAAATGGCCTTCACTCAGAACCACCAGTATATCCTTCTGCTAGATGCAACGCCGATAAATTAGCAGGTATTCGAGTGGTTGCTAGGAGTCGAAGTAATGCACTTATCCTTGTGAAGGTGAAGGCTACCTTGATCCTCTTCCCTATCCATGTAGAAGCTTTGGCCATTCACAGGATCCTTGTGCCGGCTCAGTCCTTGGGGCATTTCTCATGTCATTTTAAGTGATTGTGTGACCCTACTTCACATATTACAATGAAAACAAGCTGCTCCAATGGCATTTGAAAACTCCTGTGGTTGACAGTTTCCATCTGGTGAAGGAGAGTCCTAGCAAGTGTGGTTCCTAAAACGTCCTTAGGGAAGCCAATTACCCAACACTGCGGCTGATGCTGCTACTCCCATGCGACGGAGACTTGAAGGCTACTATTAGAGAATGGCTTCTCTTAATGCATCGTGACCATCAATATACCGAAAAAAAGAAAACAAAAGGTCATATTCGCATTCTCTCTGACTTCCATGTTGTGCACTCGATGTAATATCTAATGTACAAGACCTAGTAAAACAGAAGAAAAAAAAAGAGAGGAAAAAACTGTCGCAAGATGCCATTTTGACAGTTTGGAAGACCTGTAATCTGCTACAGACATTATTTGTGTACAGATGGGGTTATAATGTAGACTATGTAGTTGCTAATTCATTTTTATGATGATCATGCAACAAGAACTGTCTTTATTTTTCATTATAAAACTCAACCTACCCATTTTGTAAAACATTTGGAACAGGCTTAGCCAATCTGCTAAGATGACTTCACAAACTTAACCCCATGCTAATGTGATTGATAACCAAAGTTAATTCATTAATTTCACATGTAATTAACTTATAGCTCTGCAGTAGATTTATAAGTATATCAGCATATAATCATATTCATATTGCGTTAGCTGATTTTATAATAAATCACTTTCAGATTCAGATCTAACCATGTGGATCCAGTCTGATATTATATAGTTAAAATCAAGTCAAACCTCTAAACTAAACCTGACCAGTTTGAAATTAGTCATGTTAATCCTTTCATAATTCACACCCAATTTTGTTCAACCCGAATCAACATACTTAATTAGCTTTGTATAGATTTCATAGGCCATGACTCCTAACCTTAGGGATGATGAGTCGGAAACCTATACAGTGTGTACTTTACACCACGTAGGACTGTACAATCCTAAATAGCCACTAATTCTTCCATCTTAGAGAGAGATGGCTACCGTTATCTCGAAATGCACTTTGCAATCAAGTACAATTCTGTTTAGATTCCAAAGGTCCATAAAGTTGTACAGTCCTCTGCGATGCAAAACATACACAGCAGAGGACCTGAACTCTAGAGGTGGCTTAGATGCAAGTAATTTTTTTTAGATGGATAATTAATGAAATATAATTTTATAAAACAAGTTTTATAAAAAGGAAGATATTTTTTATAATATTTACTTTTCAAGCTTTCTGGCTCCTCAATTTTGACAAAACGAGTTCTATGAAACAAAGATGCCTGGATGATTTAGAAACATCAAAGGACCTCAAGTAAGGAAACAACAGTATCTTGATCCTGGATCCCAACGTAAGCCAAGACTATTTACCACATTATTTCATGATATTGCCCAGTGACTGTCATTTGGGCAGATCATGCAGTAGGAGTATTATAGATGGCAAACAAAACCAGTCCGTTTCTATTAAAGCTGGATTAGGCCAATAACAACCAGCACTGCCAAGTGGCAAGCATGGAGCGAAAATTTTGCCCCCACCTATGCTCAACAACCACAATTTAGATGAGGTATTAACCCTAGCACTAGAATCACAATGACACGGAGAAAATAATGCAGCATCGTAATTAAAACAGTTCTCACAAAAGGTTTCCCTCATAAGCCATCACAAGGAACCATACTCGAGGCAAGAAACATAGGGAAATTCTTCTATATTCCTCCCTGAACGAACTAGTTTGTAGGTTGCCAAAAACTTTTCACACGTATGAAAAGAGAGATGATTGCTGAAAATTCATAGGAAGGCAGAAAAATATTGCCAAAAGAGACCAACAGCCAGCCAAAGTTTATCATTAGCACACTTTCTGAATTTGGCTTCTCCACAACATTGATGAGAATGAAATTTGGAAATTGGAACTTTTTGATGGCATATATATGTGGTTCGTCACTAGCATAGTCATTTTAGCTTGATCAGGAAGAACCTGATACCTCGAGTGATCTCCGATGACTCATGAAATGGTACAAGAAAAGAAAACTGGCTGCAAAAATTTCAAGAAGCCATGATCTCGAAAAGATATATTTCGACAAGGATGTAAATATCCGATCAGAATTCACCACTTATAACATGCACAAGCTTACATTGTTCTTATTATTTTTTTTATGCTCACCTTTGAAGAGGCACATATAATGGTATAGAAAGTTATCTTGAGATAAATAAAGTCAAGCCTACAAATCGATACGACATAAATACAGATAGGTCAATATCAGATTAGAACATTTACAAACATGGAGCCATTATTGTCACCTTTGGAGCTGGTCTGCAGCTGGATTGCTTGTAGCTGATGATGCTGGTGTCCTACCGTTGGGTACGCCATTTTCAACAGGTACTGGTGCTCCCCACTTACCCTCGGACTCCAAGGGCTCTATCACTTTAACTGCTCCATCTGTCAACCCAACTGCCAATTGATTCGGCTCTTGCGGGTGTGCAGCAATAACAAGAGGATACACTGGCAGGTTGCTGCAGAAATAGAAAGTAAGATGCCTGGTTAATGGAAGTTGAGTTCAATTAAAAAATTGAACTGTTCTAGGAGAGGCATTAGTAGCTTGAAAATGGAGCGCCATAAAAAAAATATAGAACGTAGAACAATAACTAATAAATAACTGCTACAGGGGAGAACATGTAAGTGTAATAGTTACTTGTAAAATCCCCTTTTCTTAAAGACATGAGAACATTGACAATTTTGAAAATGAAAGGAAAACAATTAATTCTTAAAATAGTAACAAATGCCATGGAATTGGGTTCGAAGATAAAGCCACATAATTATTTTACATAGCATTCACAAGGAATGAAGAAATTGATGAAATGATGGAAGACTTAACAAAGAATGTAGTCGAATTGAGAACAAGAAAACGGTTTTGGCCAATGTCGCAAGGAAGCAAAATGTGACAATATGAGTGGCACTGCCGAACTTTAAAATGCAACCTAATATTATACTAGATAAAGTTTTAAAAGATCATAGGTGTTCCTGCAGAAAGGTTGAATAAAACTTGACAGAAAACACGACTACCTGTTTGCAGTTGCCGGAGACATGTATGCCGATGGGGCAATTCGACATCTTAATCTCAAGTTATCAGCATCAAAAACACCGATGTTACCATCGCAAAAAGTAGCATAGACCAGCTGGCTGTTGCATGCATAGGATGCATATGATATTGGGGCAGAAAGACTTTCCTGGGGAACCCACTGAAATGGAGATATATTTCATGAGATTCAGAACTCATCATGGAGCCATCGGTCTCAAAGACAATATGTTACCTGATGAACACGCTCAATTTTGGATGCGTCATATATTGCTAGATGTGTTTCATGGACTACCAATAGTCGACTCTGGTCAGAATTGAACTGGACACGTGTATCACCAGCGGGTGCCTTCCCAGCAGGAAGTTGGATGGCCACAGATTTCTTTTTCTCCCATGTCTCAGTGTTCCACACAAAAAGCTGCATAGGTAAATTGTATTTGCAATGGCAAAACCAAAACATCCAAATGCAAAGTCAGTTTCATTGACTATCCCAAACAGCTACTTTAACTCAAACAAAAACCAAGAGAAAAAAAGAAAGAAAGAAGAAAAGATTAAATTGCTCAAACAGTTATAAAATGAAGGAAATGAAAATTGTACTCAAAACCAAAATTGATTCCAACAAAGTAAAAGAGAGTATCAAAATGCCAGAGCAAGCATCTTGCTGCTACCAGGCTAGGTCATAATGTAGTCTGCTGGGAATGATGGAAAGGCAGTGGTAGCAGCTAAATGGAGACATGGTTGAAGGGTTCAAGCCATCATTAAAGCATGCATGAGATGCACGTAATAAATGCTTGAAATCCCTAAGCAAGCACAGAGTCCTGAGTCTAGCACCAGAGATATGGACATAATGATAGAACAAATTAGCAATAAACATAACTGTGGCACAAAGGAAATTGAAATCAAAAGGTTGAAACTCTGCTACCAAGATTACTTAACCCCGAAGTGACCTGTCTCAACTTTAAAAAAGACTGGCGATCTAGCATAAAAATAAGAAGAAAATAACAATATGGAACTGCAATTAATTAATCATCTTATAAAAGCCAATTAAAGGATATGACTGAAATATAATAATCATTTGATAAGATAGGGCTAACCAACCATAAAGGGTAATGCATCTGGAATTAAGACTAGTAAGTCGTATGGATGATAAAGCAAACAGAAATGTAATAAATTATTTAGATATCTAAAACTCATACATTGGATAAATAATTAAGAGTGCACAAAGGCAATCAGAACTAGAGGAGCAAGTGTTAGAGCAAGTAAGACGGATGTTTTATACCACCAGGTGGCAGCAATAGTCCAATCTGCATGCTTATAACCATAATCATAACCATTAAGCCTTGTCCAACTATTTGGGGTCAGATTTGAATCTTAACATGTCATGCTTTCCTATTTGGTGCTACCTCTGACTTTATCTTAAGCTTTTCCTTGTCCTTACAGCTACCATCTATGTTACTTGATGTACTTACTCTTCCTGTGTCCTTCAACAAAGATATGAAGACCCCTCCTTACCAGAGCCAAAATTTCCTACATCCATTCTATACATTTGTAATCAACTAAATGTCTTACTGAAAACGCCTATATATTAACATAGGAGGCTATGGTGAAAATACATGCAATATACTTTACACATATTAATATGTCTTAGGATCCCACAAAATAAGAATATGGTGAGATATGGGATGATGTTGGAGCAAGAAAACATCACAGTTCAGTCTCTCAAAAGATAAAGAAATCTGGAAAGCTTTAAAAGCCAGTATTAAGATTAGAAATACTGAAGCACACCAGTGTACAACATATTATAATGTAAATGCTATTAAATCATGAACCCATAGCCAAGTGTTATGCAAGAGGGCATAATTAGCACTTTAAAGCCCTTTACCACAATAGCAGGAGAAGCAAGAATACCATAGAAAGACAGTGCAAATGAAAATTAAGTTTCATTTGCTCCCCACCACTCAGCTTTTCCCTTGTCCCCAGACCTCATTTTAATAGACCATATAAAGGATCACTTCCTGTAGTGATCCATCCTTACTAGACACAACCTCGGTGTAGGATGTACATCCTTAAATGCAGGCTAGATGTGTAGCCCCCCCAAAACAAAAAAAGAAAACGAAAAAAAGGAAATTTCACAAAGTTAGATTCTCTCACTGCTAAATCCACAGCATAGTCTAGTTCATGAATTTATAAACAAGAGGTTTTATCGTTCCTTCATACCACAATTTAAGTTAAGATATTGTTGCATGAATATATACATAGTACGTACACATCTGTCTGTGCATGTCTGTGTTTTTGATGCATTGCTGTACATAGAACATGAAATTTGTCCAGATTTTCAGAAATTTAAGGCCATGTTTCAAGATAGACAAAATGCAAGAAACCATTATTGTCACTCACCTGTGCATCAGCACCTGATGATACGAGTACATTAAGATTGTTGGAGAATGCTAAACCAGTTATGCATTTCTGATGACCTTTCAGCTTTGTTTTAACCTGACAGAAGTAGGGGGAAAAAAAATTACCAGCCGATAGTAATAGGAACAACAGCAACATTGTCACTGGTCAAAGAAAATTACCTCATCCACTCTCACATTGTATATATGGATGGTTGAATCTTCCATTCCAATTGCTATAATGTTATTGTCCTGTGGATGGAATGCTAAATATGTTGATGCTGGTGGGGGTGGCATGAATGTTGTCATTACCTGCAAGAGTATAAATACACTGCCTAGTCACAACATGCTTAGCCTTAACTATGTTTGCACATAATCCACAACATAGACGTTGCCAGTTTACCTTAAATGTCATCATGTTAAATAACGAAACCTTCCCACCGCATGCAGACATTACATATGAATCATTCTTTGAGAGTGCAATACAAGGTACTGCTTCTTCAGGGTTTGTATCTGACACATCATTAGTCATAAGAAGACCACTGCTTGGTTGCCAATGCTGTGGCACAACACTGGCCGTGGCCTATAGCCCACAATAAACTTAGTACCCTTCTTTATATAAATATTCAACATACATATAAAGAACAGAGAAAAATGCTAGCCAATTACCTTGCCACTTGGATTCTGTTCACTACGGCTCCACTTCCACAATCTCTGAACAGCGTTGGACCCTAATGCTAACAAGCCACCCCCAGAGTTTGTGTAAAGTAGTCTTGCAACCTATGCATGAGAAAGTGAGATTGTTAAACCAATAGAAACTCAAGATTTAAAATTCTGTGAGCATTAGATATAAATCAACATTGATTAGCTAGCACCTTGCTGGCAGAATCTGTGCTCTCTGGCATGGTAACAACTCGACATTGTTTTGGATTCAGAATTTCAGCCAATTCCCAGGGCTTAGTCTTATCAGGCAATTCTTCCGAAATTCTTGGCTTATCTATACTCCTAGATGATGGATCACCTCCATTCTACAAAAAATCATGAAACCATAAGTAAGACATTCCATATCATTACCCTTCCCCCCTCTCCCGAAAGGGGGAAAGCATATATTAGGCCAATGGAAAGCATCCCCTTGATGGATTTAATAAAATTTGATTGCAATACTTATGAAACAGATATTGCACATGAATCTGCATGTTCCCATAAATGGTTGCAGTAGCATAGGCCAGCGTTTTCCCTACCAAGGAGGCTTACTATGGAGAACACAGGGTCCTGGACATGAAGGTATTTTCCCATTCAGAGTGTTGTGCCAGGCAGAAATTGAAGGAGATGTACAGAATGCAGCTCCTTGAATTTGTTTGTGTGTTCATTTTAGAGAATTTTTATATATGTACATACATGTCTATAAGGACCAGAATTATAAACAAATACATATAAAATAGGCAAAACCTTAGATGTAATCTAAAAGCCTTTTATATGAGAGATCCACATCATACCAATGTTGCATCTTGCATGTGATGTGTATTATTTAAAGCTGGGTGTCATCAACAAGGGAAAGGATCCAGTCCAACATGTAGAGACTTAAGTGACAAAAAAACACACCACTAGGATCCCAAACAAACTAAGCTTAGGGTTGTTTGGCATTGGCTTTGCTATGTAAAGAATGTTTTTCAGCTGAACTAGGGTTTCAAATGAACCTAAGCCTATATGTTCAAGCTCTGGTTTAACAAGCCTGAGCATATATGTATTTTTGCAAATCAGAATGTACTTAGAACCAGCTTGTATAAAACTGTGCCCCAAAGTGCAGCTTGAGTTTCACACACTGTTTGAATGAATGAGCTTGACAGGCTGATTAATAAGCGAGCCTAAGATGTTCATACGCAGCTAACTGTACAAACTGTAGCCCCACAGATCATTACAATTCAGTGCACAACGTATAATGGGCAAGGAATAGAAACATTTGAGTTAAAAAATAAAGGAAATGTAAATGAGTGCGTGAAAAGTGAAATGACAACATATGCAAATAAGAGGATCCTTTATGCTTGTCATGTGAAAGATATGCCTGGCCAAGAAAGCAAGAGGAATAATCTCAGAAGGCCTTAAATTTCACTCTCTTATTAAACATACAAGGATAGGAGATGGCCTTGCAGGAGAGTTTCTGTCTACGCGATCGACTCTGCTGATGTTCGGAGAGATGCTCGCAACCACAGGGGTGCCTGAAACCTGATTAAGAAATTTTGAAGGTCAGGAAGTCATTGTAGATCTCATATTATAAGTTTAGTTGTAAGTTGTAACCTTGATAGAAGTTGCTTCATATTGAGCTCTAAATGATTCAAAAGGTCGGCTTCCAAAAGCTCGCAGGGATTTAAGGCCATCCGCATTAGCAAGTATCTTAAAACCATTATCAGCTGTATTAACAGCAAGAAGATTTCCTTCCTTGTTGAATCTCAGACGTGGAACACTCTGAAGTAATTGATGCACCAATGTTAAAAGGATTGATTAAAACAAAATTCAACTCTACTATGGAAATATATATATACATATGTATATATATATGTACATGTATATGTATATAGATATATGTATATGTTATACATATATGTATTTGTTATACATATATGTATTTGTTATACATATATGTATATGTATATATCTGTAAATATATACATATATCTGTACGTATGTGTGTATGTATACTGACCGGGAGTCCACCCTCAGCATCTGTGCTTGTAAGCATGTTAACATTGTCCACATCCCAAAATTTTATCTGGTTATCTTCACCAGCAGCCAAAAAGTGATTCTGGGAAGTATCAAACTGCACAACACCTGTTGATTTTTTCTGGAACCCAGAATATGTCCTCTTTATTGCCCCTTCACTTTCATTCCACTCAACCAGGTAAGAATCCCCATCTTTACTAGTTCCACATGAGAATAATCTATACAGTGAAGAGAAACAGATGGGAAATGTATTAATTATTGAATTAAAACAACAATCATATTTACAAGGAATGGACACATCACCAAATTTGAATACAGATCTCTAAATATTGCTTCTCTTACCTACTCCCATCAGCACTATAGAGCATTGTAGTACACCAGCGCCCAGGAGCATCATAATCAACTCTAGAGCCCATGTTATCATATAGCCATGCCTTTATTTTCCCATCTAAGGAAGTTGAGAAGATGAACTACAAAGTCAAACAGAACAGGTTGTCAGAAAGGCATGTATCCAGATTGAAAAAAGAGACCTATTGTATATGATGGCATGCCAGGAGAAAGCTTCCAAGTACACTGATAAATCTAAAGAAAGAACTCAGAAATGTTCAGTTCAGACATAATTCTAACCTAGTCATGCATCCAGAAATCAATCTTTAATTTAACCAAGGATACCTGCTGAGGTTTAACTGCTAGTCCAATATGACCTAACATATCTAATTAATTTTGATTATTCGCCGATGCAATCAAAATGAATAAAAAAATGCAGAATTCACTTACCAAATAAGCAAAAGATGCATTTTAGAAAGCCAAAAAAGGGGGAAAAATAACTGCAAAAAAAGATCATCTGAACATCATACTTCCATGTCTATACTTCATATATCTCATGAAATGTAACTGGATAAGTAAGAAGATTCTCGTGATGTTTATTTGTTGTGGTATTTACAATAGATCCAGATGAGTTAAATCATCAGACTTGCTACTCTAGATGCAGCAGGACCTAGCTATTATCACAAGACCACTTCTGTGCTTGTCTTATTTCTACTATTTGTTTCAATTAAATTGAGTTCTCTTCCCTTCTCTGTTGGTATGGTTTTACTTGATTGGCAAAAAGATACTTCTATGAGCTAAATATAGAGATGTAGGAACTGAAGCAAGCTCGAGAAGCTCAAATTGGAAAGGATGAAAAAACAAATCAGAAATCAAAGGTCACCACTATGAAAGCCTTTCTTTCCAGGTAAAATTCACCATCACAATAGCCCCTCTTGAATAATTATACATGATCTGAAGTTCCTAGGATATTGTAATTTGCAGAGACAAAGTACACAGACACACACAAAGTGAGAGAGAGAGAGAGAGAGAAAGAGAGAGAGAGAGAGAGAGAGAGAGAGAGAGAGAGGGTTAGGCTTTCATGACAAACAGTTGCCAAGAGGTGTTGGAAATAGAGAAGGTTTTGCCAAAAAAAGGAAACAGCTCATAATTCAAGAGCTAGTGTTCCATAAATTTTGACAGTAATACCATATTAAACATTTAAATTTCCAGCTAAATATTCTAGCCAATGCATATATTTCATCATCTTTATTAATTACATTAAAATTTTTTAGATGAAAAATGCAGCTTTTATGTAAAATGAAGATTAAGTGCCATCATCATTTATTCAAATCATAATTTCTAACATTCTACTTGAAAATTCAGGTAGATGTTGTTAAGAACAAGATACCTGAATGTTCTCCTTGTGGTGGGGGCATACAGAATATACAGGTGCCTCATGCCCCTCAAAGACATAAAGCCTTTGTCCATTCAGATCCCAGACCTATAATGCATAAAATCTCAATTGGAGAAGGTAAGATAAGCATTAAAACCAACAGAAACAAAGAGAGGTTCTGCCAGCTCGAACCTTTATCAGCTTATCATCTCCACAAGTCACCACACATAGTTGTTTGCTTGGATGAGAAAATGCAATGTCATTGACTCCACCAACATGCGCATCAAGCTGCTAACAAAAGGGACTGTAAATACCACTTCCATCCTATACCTAGGCAGACAACGAGAACTTGCAACTGACCTCTAAAACTTGGTGTAGATCATTAGGTGCTTGATATGCATGGAGGTGAACCAAGTGTTTTGAAAACGCAACCCCTGAAGCCACAAAATCAAGATTAAAGCAAATGATAATACTAAAATAACTTGATGCTCACCAAGGGAGACTTGCCTATCAAACTTCCATCTGGACTCCAAGCAACTCGATTAATGGATATAGAAGACTCTTTCACAATAGCATTCTGTTCAAAAATAAATGAGAAAAGACAAGGATCGAGCAAAAGATTAACATCAGCTAGCTGAACTATATCAACAGAAAAACATAAATATTCATAGAAGTTTCCACTTCATTTACTAGCACAAACTACAAAAGAAGCTCAACGATTTACTATCTCATATAAAGTTTGAATTAATCCAGCATATGGAAGTGCCTTGTGCACCCGTATGAACAGCTGAAAGAGGCATTCTTTAGATAATAAAAGCAGAAAATAGATGATAATTAATTTTATCTTGTTAACCACATGGATGGTAAGCAAGATAACAACCTTAGAGATAACATGATGCAATGTACTTCATCTGATCATTTCATTACTGGACAAAATCAGCAGGTTAACAAGTACACATAGAATGCTTGAAATTACGATAGGATTTGTTTGGTGGTCATAGTAGACCAGTCAAACTCCAGCCTAGATCATTTTAAAATCTCTAGAAACTTCATTATTGTTCTATTAAGGTTTTTTTTTTTTTTGGTACACTGGTTCCTCACACCAAATGTAGATGAGTACAACCAAGAAAATCAGAAAGCAAGAGTTGGCTAAGCGAGTAGGGCATGCCCGCCTGGTTTCGCCAAAAAAAGTCCTTTGAGTATTGCGCCGCGTAGGAGGCCACCCAGTCAGCAACTGTGTTGGCCTCCCAAGACACATGCGTGGCCCTGAAGGAGCCACCGTCCCGTGCCATCCTCCGTATGTCATGCAGCAAGAATTGTCCATCTAACTCAGAGAGTCGCCCGCAGATCCCCTTGATCACTGTAGCCGAGTCACCCTCCAAGTGGATGTACTCCGCACCCAGCGTGCGCCTCGCGAAGGAGAACCCCTCCCACACCGCCCGCAGCTCCGCTTCAGTGATAAAGGTGTCGAAGATCCGTCGACCGCCAGCCGCCACAAACCTGGAATGATGATCTCTAATGATAAAGCCCATACCCCCCCTCTCGCCTCGCTTATCAGCACTGCCATCAAAATTCACTTTGAGAAAGCAAGGAAGTGGGGGCTCCCAGAAAACATAGACAAATCTGGTCACTGACTCAGCTGGATGAAAGACCTAGATGTCCCTATAGGTGCCAGTTTTAATGTATGAAAACCCCATTCTTTTTATTATATTTACATTCTATTATTTTCTATATAATAGTTACTTGTTACCACCACTATTATACATGTTGTAGAGCTATTGCCCATTTAGTTGCATAATGCAATTTGTGCTCTCTCCCAAATAAGGACTGCCGAACTGGGCCGAATCGACCCGGTGTGAAACCGGATTGGCTCGCCTATTACTTTCGATTCCAGCCCTATACCGGCCAGAACCCATACAGAACCGACCAAAACTGGTCCCTTACCGACCGGAACTGGCCAGTAAGTGCCCGAACCGGTCGGTTCGGTGCAAACTTGGTGCGAACTGACCGATTCGCACCAAGTCAACCCAGTTCCAAATCGAGTTGACACTGTAGACTGCACTTGATGCTTTTAAAAGCATCAGGTTCTCAACAGCATTTTGAAAGCTATTTTGCTCTCTCGGTTGCTTCCTCTTTCCAAATACTCCAAAAATAACACCGATTCAGGCTATCAGAAGAAAGAACCAAGGCTAAATAAGGTGTGCTTTTTAAGCAGCTAGCCATTCAGATCCTCTTTCAGATGGTCTCCTCCAGTGGCTGTGAGCGCATCTGGTCCACTTTCACCCTCATCCACAGCTAGTAGAGAAACCGTTTGACACAAAAGCGCCTCAATAACCTTGTATATATTTACTACAATTTAAGGCTGAGATTGAAATGGATTCAAGAGGAAGTGAAGCTCAAGCATATAGATCCGATCCATAGTAATTCATTAATGATGAGGATGATCCTATGATCGGATGGCTTGTGGGCCAACAGCAGGAGCCGGAGTTTGATGAGCGAGAATTGCCTCTACGACTAGCCAGTTTCATAGCCAGTGAGGCTGGGGTTGATGCAGGCCAATAGGCCGAGCATAATATTCCATGCGTTCTTCCAACGGATTAGCCACAACCACAGAGGAGCCAGCCACCACATGACTCCTTGTCCGAGACATCCTCTCAGAGATCTGATCAAGAGATGCTTAGCTAAGGCCACTACACTATCCGGTTGACTCGGTCAGGAGGGTGACATACATCCTCCCAGCATAGCCAAGCAGAGAGGGGCATGAAGGGTAAGAAAGTAGCTGTCCAGCACACCCAAAAAAAAAGGCACCTGCAGCCCCAATGAAGAGTATTGAGGAGGAGTCAGTACACTCAGATTTAGAGATCAGAAGTAGCAGCGATGACAGTTCTGGTGGTCATGGATCTGTCGACCAAAGAGAGAGTAGAGGATAGAATACCACTATTTATGAGACAATCGTAGGGTGGTCTTCGATTTACCGGTGAATCTCAATTTATGCATACTATACAGAATTGGGACCACGGTGCATGATCTGGTAGAGCCCGCGCGGATACGATTGTATATAGAAGACGGACTCCTCGAGGTCATTCAGAAAATTACGATGCAACTGCAGATGACCTCGCACGTGGAGTAGGATCCATAAACGTATCTAGTTTCGAATCGTATACTGGATCCTATTATCCGCAACCACAGGCAGCCTATAACTTATACGAATACGGATATAGATATGGTGCGTCTAAGGCATTTTTCAGTAGCGACTATCCTACGCAGCCCGAAGCATCTTACGAGTCGGATTTTGCTGCCAGCATATTCAGATGGGCCCTTCTATAGTCGTATTATCAGCCAGAGGACACCTCTCAGAGCTATAGTTTTAGCGAAAGATCTGAAAATGTTTATAACCTGGCGCGCATTTCTTATGAGATAAACATACAAGACTACAACGTCGCTTAGTTAGAAGGGTGGGCTGATGTATCTCCTGACTATGCTGATGATTTAGATATCTATGAGAGGCATCGCCACTCGATCCGATTTTAGATATCGATATATATATTGAATTTTAAATGTATGTAATTGATTGTATTATTTTTTAATTTTTACATCACTACTTGATTTGAGGATATTTTATGTTGTTCATTTTATGATGTATATCATTTTAAAGTAATAAGATGCATCAACTAGGTTAAACCGAAATTATAGAAACATCAAAAAACATCAAAAAAACATCAGAAATTTTTCAAAAAAAAAATCAAATTAGGCTTAAATTCATTGAAAAATTCAAAAAGAGCAAGTACCAATTAAATATTCTTGAAAACTCCCAAAAAAATGGGTGTGCCGGTCCGTGAACTAGCACACCCTACCCGTTCCGGTTTGATACGGCATCGCCGACTGGTACGAGTCTTGATACTAGTTCGGCGGACCTTGCTCCCACTCTTACTCTACAAAGAACATGGCATTAGAGCATTATCACAATAGATCTTTCATGCTGATCCATTTGATTAAAGTGTTACATCATTCCTATGCATATATACCTCCACCAGAGGATCTCTAGAAATTGCAATTTAAACAGCACCAACACAAAGTTGTTTGGCTTATGGCCACCATGACTGAGCATTCTTTAAAAGCTTGCATGGTTTGAAGATTGCTCTATGACTTTTTTGAGCTTGTTATATGGGATATTTAACTATCATGGATTTTTGACCACCTATAATTGAGCTACCATGTGCTAATCTCATTCCCTTTGACCTAGGAAGCCTCCTCCCCAAATTACCTATGTCAAGTTTGCGCAAATAAATAAATAAACCTTCACCAGAAGTTTATGCTGCTAACAACTATTGTTGCTTCTAAATTGTCTTCCAGTACTGTCACTTCCACTGTTGTTAACAATTTCTTGGACATTATAATCAATTGGCTTGTTAATGAACGGCTCTGCTGCATAACCATGACACCTGAATCAATCTATGCTGTAATACATGCCTCTACCACAGATATTGCCTCATTCTCTACTTAGAGAATGCCAAATTTTGTTTCTTGGCGCTCTGGCCATACTTAGAATCTTGATCCAAGTACATCTCTTCACATGACATACAATATGTACTTATCAGCTCATCCTTTACTACTGTCAAGGTTACTAGAAAATGCCACTACAGAGGTATCCTTCTTTCTATTCATACCATAATATTCTATAGACCCCACTCCAAAAAAAGAACCTCTCACTTTCTTCATGTGCTTAAGCTTGCCACTAATACTTTGGTTATTAATCATTCATCAATTTATGAATTACACTTTCCCCGCATTCCCTGCGTGGGGACGCATTTCCCCGCGCGCGGGCGCACTGCCCCGCGAGCCCGCGTACCGGTGCGAATCGGTCCGGTTCGCACCACTACAATACAGTACCGAACTTGTACCGGTGCCAACTGGTCCAGTTCGCACCGGTATGCCTCTTTTCCGCTCGGTTCCGGCCGAAACCGTTTTCCACCGCTGTACCGGACCGGTCCAGTACGGGCTGAACCGCCCGATATGGGCCGATTCAGCATACCATGGGTACTGCTAGAGAGTCATTAAAGTGAGCTTTAAAACCCTAAAGGCATTGTCCTATTTGAAAAGGTTACCAACAGATAGAAAGCAAGACGCAAATTGTCTATATGAGGCGATATGCTGAAAAACTGACACTAAGGGGTGCTCAACAATGCTAATAGTGGCACAGCTATTTAATGTAATGGCATGATGGCCCATTTGACAGTTCAATATCCCAGATACAATCTTTGAAAATTTGCAACAGTCTCAAGAAAATGGCATTTGGACTTCAATACTTTAAAACTCGAGGAAGAAACATTGCAACTACGAAAATTTTCATTAGGAATGCGATTCAATTTATGAAATTAAAGATTCACACACCAATGAGCATGTCACTGCACAAAGGGATTGCATGCAATACAAACCTTACAGATAATCGAGGCACAAGCTCATAGAAAGAATAAATAATAAAACAATGGAGCACAAATTTAAAAACATACACGGTGGACTTGTATGCTGACTACCATAATAGAAGCAAATATTTATAGTTGAGCAGTGTTTGATGCATGCATATGCCTGCTGGATACTATTACCATGGCACTAGCATTTTTAAGAACAGTGGAGAGGGCGAGGGGGCTGACTAGCATTAGCGAATCAAAGTGTGTTGCCTACAGGAACTTGAGAGATTAAGATATTCTTATTGTAAAACATTGTGAGATATGAAACATTACAACTCATATCAATTGCTGAAGTTTTTAAATTTATACAACAATTAACATCACATTCTAAAGTGAAGTTCTCGCCATTAATCAAGAAGTGAAAAACCATAGAGCAAAAATGAAATGCAATTCACGAGGGCTTCTTAATTTTTTTTTTAAAAAAAAAGAGTAGTACTATTTTTTTATCCACAGTTCTTTGCAGAAGTATGATGAGGACCTGAAACTGCGGTGGAAAAGCTGCCAAATCACATATTTTGAATGGCTTTGACACCAATCTCTCTCGTAAACCAACTTCCCAAAGTGTAACCTCGCCATTTCCAGAACCCACTGTGTCAATATTACAAGAAAGAGCTAATTTACATGTGATATAAAAGTTATTTATTCATAGTAACTCAAGCAATCTCAAATCAGAAAGATCACCGTACCAAGAAGTAGAGTATGATGGGTAGGATGGAAGTCCATGCTAGTCACGTTGGATCCTTGTGTCAATGTACAAACTACGATTCTTGGCAGGTCATCCAGTGACCATGGAACTTGTGGATGAGGTACAGGATATGTAACCTGCATTGAAAAGAAGATATGAGTATTATGCATGCAAGAAATAAAGCTTTAGCGGATGACAAATTATGCTAACACAAAATGCCTAGGATGACAAGTTATGGTAACACAATATGACTAAATTTGGATGTATTAATATTACCTCATCCATAGGATGCGCACCAGGCCTCAAACGTTTCATTACCTGTTCAGATTCAGCATTCTGATAGTCTGTCATACTGAGTGCATTTGGAGGAGTTCGTGGGCGTTTCAAAATGGAAACTGCTGAAGAAAAGAGATCGCGGTATTATGATTTCTGAGTAATATTGTTATACATGGTAACAACCTACAGCTGCTGGGAGACAAACAACATATGAAAGGAAGACAAACACATTGGTATTTTCCAGATATATTGCCTAATATCAGGATCCTACTATAAAAGTTTTATAGTTTGAAAATTCATGTTTTGCATCTTTAATACTTACAAGTTCAATAGATATTTGAAGTTAAGTGATCAAGTTAAACGGAAGCAAGTTCTAAATAACTTACAACTTTGGATTTCTCAAAAGTAGGAAGCTCTTAGACACAATGTTTGAGGTACTAGGGTGCAACCAACCGCCTACTGGCATGGTGCATATTGCAGTACACCCTTGTCTCAACTCATGATTCATCAGTACACCTTTTTAAGCACATAGTGCATACCTTGGTACGCCTCATTATGGGGCATACCATAATGCATTACAGTTGGTTCTTTGAATCTTGCTTTTTTTATCAATCATGACTATCCTTATTGTAGTAATTATAGACTTGAAGAAACTATTAATAAGGTTCAAGGAATGTCACCATCCTTTTTCACTCCTAGTTCATTGACTTCCAACTAAAGGCGGATTTTGATGCCGTATGCCATATTTAGGTCAACATCTTCGCATGAAAGGTGAGATTTGACCAACTCTCAGGTGCATTCTATCTAAATACATAGATATGAATGCAGAGTCAACCTGATCCCTATGCTACAATCACTCATTTTCTGAAAGCTGTTAATAATGCAGTATGGAACATTTATGTGAAGGCAATCCCCAGGAAATTCCTATCAATTTCTGATGGATAACAATCCATTTTCTTGCTTTTGCTCTTTCTCTAAATCCATTGCGAGGGTCCAGGCATAAGACTGAAGTTTACATGTGCCACAAAAACATGCAGAACCTTGATCCCTAATCAGACCACTAAGGATAATCAAATCGATAGATGCAATTCCCAAGAGATTTAGAGGTTGTCTCGTGCGAATTCACATAGTATACGTGGCCAAAACAAAAAATCAAGTTGGAGGAGGATACAAACTAGCAGCTAGCACAATATGCCAGCAGATCATTAAAAACAATATTTTAAGTCCATAATAAGGCTCTCTTTTTAGGTTTTCATCGCCCAGCAGGAAGAAAATGATTTCCGACTATTTTACAAATGATCGAGCTATAATTTGAAAACGTTACAGCTGGTGCAAGAGCTTTATAGAATTGTTTACACTGCACTATTTTTCGACATGCTAAACATAAAACACCAAAGCATTATTGACTATTAGAATAGTTTCACAAACCTCATGAATATTGGAATTACATTTTATGGACATCAGAACATAATCAAATGCCATAGAAGATAAAGTAGTAAGCACTTTTCTGTATGTGACACTATAGTCAAGAATCACCACCCAATATAGCACAATAATGAAGAATGAAAAAACAACAAAATTCAAACCTTGGTTTGGTGGAACAGGTATTGATGATGCTGTTACAACAGCAGACTGAACAGATGATGAAGCAGCCGCATTAGCCATCCAACCAGCTAAAGCATTTGCATTTGCAGCTGCCGCAGGAGGTGGGAAAGGCTGCATGAATGAGAACATGAAAATAAAATCAATCTAAGCATTTTGTGACTTTACTCCTTTGTACCAATTGCAGTGTTAAAAAGCAACATACCGCATGAGCCCCAAGTGGTGTATATGTGGCAGCAGCTTTTGGAACAGCTGCAAGTGGAACAGAGACTGGTGAAGCACGAGCTCCATTTGGAGGAGCACAAGTATGATCAGTGAACAAGGTCTTGATGTCAGGATTGGGTCTTGGATTCTTGCAGAGCTGATGTTGCCAGTTCAAACTGCCAATATAACCAGTTAGCATATTTCAGCAATCAATTCAAGTATCTAAGTCCTATTAACATTGGTTAGTAACAAGAAGAAAGACGAATCTAGCAGGTATCTTATGCATTACATGCACATCAAAATGTGCAGTTCTTTTGAGAAAAGAATGCATATATTCTGTTAAAAGTAAGAAGATTAAGAGCACTATGATAGGTGTTTTCTTCTTTGTCCAACACTTCCCCTACCTTTGGTTAATTAGAGTTCGCAAACGCGAGGCTTTGAGAGTGGGGAAAAGTAGCTTCTCTCGAAAGAGAGGATTTGCTTCAATCAGTTTTTTGAGCTCAATCAGCATGATGCTTCTTGCGGATTTGGTGTCACCATATTTAGACAATTGTTCGTTTTCCCTGCAGTCATAATTGATTGTCAAATGAATTTATTGGTAAAACACATAATATATAGAAAAGATTTAAGGTGCAATTTAAACATTTATAAATGAGAAAAAAGAGGCTATAATATGGAAAATGAATTCATAATGAAAAGAATTCTGTACAAAAATGTATGAAGGATCCAAAACAAAGACATCTCACAGATTTGTAATAAGGACTCCAAATAGCCAGACCCAATTCAGCAAGAAGAACAGCAACCACATTCACTTGCATACAAACAATACAACATGACATTCTTGCAATAGATTATGCATGTAATTTAAAATGACGCTCTTACTTTATATTCTTTCTGAAGCAGCTGCTAACATTGTAGGCCATTATTAAAGAGTTTATATATTCAACTATTTTGATCTCTTTAACAACAAAAACCAACAACAGGAAGAGTCCAGCTAAAGTTTAAGGCTCCAAGCTCTAGAACTATAGGTCAATCAGTAGTTATCCATCCATCCCTCTAAAACATATTACCAATATACCCCATAAGAAAAATGACTAAAGCACCCCTACAGAGCAAGGAAGTGCAGTCAAGGCTTTAAATGACCCAAAACAGCTTGAAGAACCATCAGGTTAGGCCTATGCAAGGTCTGTAGTATCGGAACCGGCACTCATGCCGGTAGGCCGGCGGTATGGTACGATACGGTACCGTGCCATCCTATCCCAGCGCATTACCGAAAAAGAAAAACTAAAGGAGGAGAGGGAGGGGGAGAGACAGATGCTAGGAGAGGGAGAGAGGGGGCTCAGAAGCCCTCCTCTCCTCCTCCGGCCATCCGCAAGCCCCGCTGGGCGGAGCCTGTTTTGAATGAAACAAAGGCTCGAAGGAGAAGAGAGAGAGGGGGGGCGAGAGAGAGATCATGAGAGAGGGAGAGAGGGAGGGCCGATCGTCTGTAGGCTCCGTTGGGCGGAGCCTTGTTTCGCATGAAACAAGGGCTCGACCTATTTTTTTAACTTTTTTGCTTCTTTAAGTGAAATTAGCATATCTAACCCACTCTGTCTCCCTCTTCCGACATCTCTCTTACCCCCCCACCTCTCCCTCTCTTTATCCCTCCCTCCCTCTCTGTCTCTCTCTCTCTCTCTTTTCCTCTCTTTCCTTCTCCCTCTTCCCCTCTGTCGCCAGTTTCTCGTTTTGCTTGCCATAATCATCCCAGCTTGCCGCCTATGGCTCGGCACGCCCCAAACCGGACGGATCAAGTTAAGTTAGGTTTCCCGAAATGCCCATGTATATTAGATTTGAACTGCAAGCTTATTGTGCATGAAATATAAAATACGATGCCTACATACCTTTCTGGCATTAAATTAGATTCAAGTTGTCCAAGTGCAAGTGTAGAACTCGACAATACTTTCAAGTTTGGGCGAGACCAATCAGGACTTTCCTAGCTAATTCAAGATAGGCTCAAGTTAAGGGTGCACTAAAGTAGGATCATCACATTGACTCCTATCAGCCAAGCATGCATCAAGTGTCACATGCTAGCATTTAACATTCTCTACACACTAAAAAGGTTTCATAGCAAAGAATGGAAATTAAAATGAAACAAGAACATGAAACATGTGGTTTTTATGTGTTTTGGATATATGAATCTATGGACACATATACACTGAAATATTAATTAGATACTCCCATACTTTTGAGTGAATAGTATTTAATTTCACATAAGAAACCAACTAATTTTTTAACTAAAAGAAATAGATGGTAGCAGACAACGGCCCTTGGTCCAATGATGAGACTGCTCTACTGTGACCTGAGTGTCCCAAGTTCGAAACATAGAAACAGCTTCGACCTCTCCTTTCCATGCAAGAGTAAGGCTGCGTATGTTTAACACACCCCAGACACTGCAATCCGGGAGCCTTGCACCTGGACGCCCTTTTTCTTAAAAAATGGATAGTAGTATTATTTGATTAAAACATGAAGGATCTTAACATATGTTAGCTTGGTTGTACTCTTTCTAGGCCTTATTTCATCAGAAACAATTAATGTTATATTTCAAACCATTGTCCAGCCTTCAGAATGAATAAAAACAGTCTTGCTTCCAATAAAAATCTACCTTCAAGAGAGATTTCCAGGTAAAAATGGTAATTCATCATAAAACCAAAGAAGATTCCTATTTAGCTGGGCATTCATGGGCATACAAAACTATTTAGGGCCTAAATCAAATGCAACTATTTCTTTCTCATTCATTTGATTCTTTAAATGTTCTTTGATACTTCATTATATGCTAATTCTGTTATCCAAAGACATCCCGTACATAGTATTAATGCCAATGCTCAATAAATATTTGAAAATAATAGATAACAAAACGATGCAGGGATAAAACCAAATTCACCTAAAATTGTCGAGTGTGAGAAGCTGTGTAATTTCTTTATACAGCTCTTCATTGAACGTCGAGAAGACCCTAAGATCCTTCACCAGTATCTCAACTGCCTTTGCCCTATCATGCCTGAGGAAGGAACAAGTATTTTTTTTCCAAAAAAACGACCTTTTTGACATTAAAAAAAAAAACATAAAGACTAACGACGAGACAGAGGAATCAGGAATCAAGACAAAACCTGTCTAGAGCCTCCAGATATTTCTGTTTCCTGATCTCGAAAAAAATCTTCATAGAGTATCTATTATCATCCACCTTAGTGAATCCGGAGAGATACGTCTCCACCTCGTCCCACTCTCCAGCAAGCGCCTTCTCCTCGAAGTACTTCATATTAAAGAAGAAACCCGACTCCTGCTCGAGCCTGCCACCAGAACGCATCGAAATTCAAAACCACACAAATCAAAACCTCGAAACCAAAAAAGAAGAAAAAAACACAAATGTTTTCCAAAGAAAACCAAAAAACTCACTTGTGGACGGATTCCTTGAACTTCTCCTCATCCAGGAACTGGAGTATGAGGAACACCAGCTCCCGGCTCAACGACGACATTTCGCCTCGGATTCAACCAGGAAACAGACAGGGACCGCGTGAAATCGATATCTTGGGGGAAAGATAGGGGGAAAAGATCGAATTGGAGCAGGGGAAGGGAGGGAGAGCTGGAAGAGGACGGATTTGGAGTGGGAATTTGGGGATTTTAGGAGGGAAATTTCAGGATTCGGGGGGGTCGATGTGGGCTAGGGTTTGAAATCCCATCTCACGGAAGCGAGAGAGAGAGCAAGGGACGGAAGCTACGCGCGCGAGAGAGAGAGAGAGAAACGGGGGGAAAGGAAAAGCTGCTGAGAACAGGCTTAGACTTCGTCTCGCTTTCTTCGATGCGTTTTGCAGTCCTCTCCACGCCCTTTTCACTGACTTATCGGTAATAAGCCACTCAAGTTATTAGATAGGACCACTTGATTATATGATAAGTAGTTGTGGGGTGCGGTGTCCGTTTTCGCGGATTCGAAGCGATCGTCTCAAATCGGGTGGATATTCTTAATAACGTCCGCCCCACCTGCGCTGTCGGGAGATGACTTTCTCTGTAGGATTGCGAGTCGGAGCACGATAATTTCGTGATACTTTCGTTGAAGTGCGTGGCCGACGACTAGGTTGGTTTAGGTAGCTCTTGGATCAGCTGTTTAGGTTAGAACAGAAAACTCAATTTTTTTGGATTTTTTAAAAACTACACGCTGCAGATCTACCCAATGGATAGGGGCCGACCAGACTCCCGGAGATGTAAATCCAACTTAAAATCAAAGCCCTCTTGTTGAAGATTTTCTGATAGAAATTCTTTGATGGTTTACTTTGAGATAAGGCTAACAAATATTTACCACGAGCATTTCTAAGAAATATGAGGTCATATATTTTCTTTGCTATCGAACTAGAAATCTTGGTTTTTACTTTTTTTTTCTTTTAGAAAATGCTAAATATCATCAATTTATTGCTCAATCTAATGTAGAAATTGTGGATTAATCAAAATTATTCGGGAGCCAATATCGCCATCTATTTCCTATTGATTCTCGATCGCTATATAAGATTGTTGAACTAAATAGTAGCTAAATCCATTATTTGAAAGCACATCTATGATACAAAATGATTCATCAAATTTGTATAATCATAACTTGATAACTTATGATTTAATTGTTCCACATTTCATTTTTCACGCTAGCATGTAATCTAATTAGTTTTTAAATGCCACGAGGCGAATCCAAGCTACCAAAAGGAGGTTGTATCGTATAATCAAAAAAGTATATAATTAATAAGATTGGAGTAATGCATGACAAAATTGCGATTAAAAGTATACAAATCATTTAACATGTGAAAAATAAGTGTTTTGAATACTAAAATTGAGTTCTAAAATAATTTATTCTCAAAATTGTCAGGGAACAAATCATTATGAACTTTATTTTACAGTGCAGTGAAGTGGAACATAAAAACTATGCATGGGGGGGATGATCCAAAGGCTGTCTGCTGTTGTGATGAAGACACACTCCCAGGGCCATTCCGGCTAACCAATGCTACCGGACCTGTTTCATGGCTTGCATCAAGCGGCACGTGTGCCAAAATACCGAATATCTCCCCTCTCATTAAATTATCGCGAAAAAAATGAGAGTAATAAAAGAGTGAAGACAAGGACTGGTGTTGGTTGGAAGAAGCGACCTCTGACCGGAAGCTGAATCTCGGAAAAGGGTGGGACCCACAACGGGTGGATGGATATATTAAGAGCTTGGAATTGAATGGGAACACGCGTCTTCGGTTATTTGTACGGTTCCCTACAATGCCGTCATGGAGTAGAATTCGGCATTAATTGCTCCGATTTCTCCTACGATATTGAGAGAGGTAACTAGAGTTTGGGTCATGGTATCCGGTGAGATATGGTGGATTTATCGAGCATTTACAGTCACGAAGAAAGATGCCCATGCCACCAAGATGGCTACCCAGGTAGAGCCGAGCTTTGTTTCTACCGAGGTGATCCAAATTCGAAACACGCGGACGTTAATTAAATTTGAAGATCAAATATTCCATGTCGGAACATTTTCGGTGAAAGCGCTACTGATCTGTTGGTATCGAGGTAGCGCCGAGGTGACATACTCACACGTGGATAATGAACCCAGTAGAGAAAATTCACGAGTCGAAGAGGGTACGTGGAAACTTGCGACCTACATGGAATATTGAAAGGAAGGCTCAGTGGAGGCTGCTATACGGATGAGATTTTTTTCTTTCCTTTTTCTATTTTTTTCTCAAAAAAAAGAGAGAGAGAAAGATGCCTATCAACCGCCGCGGATCAGCTCACCTGCGGTGAGCGAGAAGAGCTACTGGTTGGTGACTTGCGCCTTCATGGGTCATGTTATCCACGTAAGGCTTAAATCGTATTTTTTGGCAGAAAAGAATGGTTGATTTTTTTTTTTTCACGGCACTAAGATTGTACAAAAATCTCTAAATATTTAAAAATTCTTCAATGAACATTACGTGATTCAACGGTGAATCTGTGTGAAAAAAGGTGAACACGTTTTTAATGCGTAAGATACAACCTTTGTCCATCCATGTATCATGTAGCAGCCATTGACAATTATGTAGGACAGACTCGCAGCATTGGATCTCTCAAGTTGAGGCTCAAAATTACAGAGGATTCTTACTTGAAAGAGTCCAGCTATTCTATTCTAAATTTTTTTTATACGGTCCAATGAAACTGATTCATCTCATTATCTCTTTAACTTTATCTTTTTAATATATATATATATCACCACCATATCCATCATGTCTCAAGATCCTTGACTTGCAATGTTGCAATGTCAGATTAGCATTTGGCACATGAGATTCGAGCAACAAAAACACAGGTTGTGGTTTTTTCAAGGAGGCCATGGATTCAGAATTTTCCTTGGATCCACTGGTGATCTAGTAGTATAATAGTAAGATGTTGCTCGAACTATCTTGAGATGTGTGCTATCGAACTAATTGTTGAATTAAATTAAATATTTTAAAATTTAAAAACTGCATGCCAAACAAAGAAAGCCGCGGCCAACTAAGTATTTGACTTGGTCAACGGCGAAGTAGCAAATATCCACGCGCAAGCAAAGAGGCAAACATGGAAAGATTCCCAAAAAAAGCAGACCAAGACAAGTGTCATGCATCCACGCGCGCGCAAAAGCAAGCATAGAAAGGCTCACGAAGAAGGAAGGAAGCATGGGCTGCCAAGATGCAACAAGCCACAGGATTAAATGAGCAAAAGAAAACACGTCATTAATCCGCGGGAGGAGAGTCTGCTTCTTTTGATGTGCTTGAGCCTATATAAAAGGGCTCCATGGATCATTTCATACACAATAAAAAATTTCTCATCTCCCTATTCCAAGACCCTATATAAAAATGGCTCTAGGGATCATTAGAGAGAAAAGAAATAAAGAAAATTTTTCTTCTCCTCATAATTTTAATTATTTTTCTGAATTTCTTTTCAGTTATTTGCAAGCGTGAACGTGCTCTTCTTTCTTCCTTGGAGGCGCACTGATGGGAAAGACGTAGTTCTGTACTGAATTATCGTATCTCTAGGAGATCCATGCCAGCGGACCCATACGTGGGGCATAAACTTTTCTGGGACAACGCGTCAGCGTGCTTCGATCCACAGGCCATCTTCTTTCATTTCTTCATTTTATTATTCTATTGTCAAGTTAATTATTTGCTAGTTTATTCTTCTTATTTACTATTTTTGAATATTAAAAATATTGAATTATTAATTTATCAATTATATTTGTGCATCTAGGCTAACACTAAAGATCCATGCTGATCATTCAACGTGCATCGTGCATCATCATATATCAAAATAACAAAGAGGACAGATGCAACCATTTGATGGCATGTCAACTTAAGAGCCCAAGTAGGAAAAGGTGGTGTGAGAAATAATAGATGGAGTGGTAGACTGGCCTTGGTTTCACCAAACTCCACTAATGTCTTACCATCTTTTGCTAGACCGGACTTGAGACATGCTGGCTGGAAACTTTACACAACAGCCAATCCACTCAATTTTAGTCCTGTCAGAATCTCCTTTACAATCCAGCACTTATGAATCATGGACAAATGAAGGGTGCTTGGAATACCACTCATTCGCATTTTGAAAGCTCACATCTTGTTCTCTAGCACCGTAGGGTGGACAACCGCGCTGCCAAGAGAATTATTCCCAACATTTGTAGGCACCAAGTGGCAGTGCATTCTATTATTGAACCTCATTCACCAAATATTGTGATTGATGTATGTGGGAGAGGTGCAGGAATAATCTCTCCTCAAAGCTTGCTCATACTGGGCATAATTGAGTGACATGATTGAGTTTGGACATGATTGGAACCATCGTGTAAATCCACTCACTGATGAGTTGAGTTTTAGAGCTTGATGTGTCCAATCATAGATAATGACTAAGCCAATTGGTACGATTTGATCTCAAATCGATGTGACCCAAACAAAGCCATTTACCTTGAAGGCCAAATGCTGCATTTGGGATGGACAAGTTTTACTTAAAAAAAACGCAACAGAAAATGCCAAAAAAAACAGCTTTGGACTTCTCTTTTTTTTCCTTGACTAGAAGAAGCTAATACCAGTCTTATACTCATCCCATCCTTGATGGGCCTTGGACCTTTCATAGGAGAAAATAAATTGTGAGCACTAGTAGTCACAAGAGGGGAGGAGGGGCTGTGCATCTCCCTCTTGATGTTTGAAAAAGTTAGTAGGTCGTGAGATCATAGAAAAATTTTGTGAAAAGCAAATCTTCTTGGACCCTTCATAAACATCTTTCCCATGAATCAAACTTTGTAATCATGTATTTAATTTTTGTCAATAATAATTATAAGTTCAAATTCATATATAATATATATTTAGTGAACAAAAACAAGCCAGAGCATCGAAGCTGTGAGGAAGCATCCTACTTCACTTCTATTCTCTTTATCACCTTATCTTCGGGTTCAAAAGAAGTCTTCGAGCTTAATTTGTTTGCCTCGTTCTGCTAGCTAATTACGGACTAATCATGTTGAGTTGGGGCTAATAGCATGATATAGCAAATTCGTATCATATTGATATGTAGTTAACTGATAGCTATTAACTCAACTGTGGCACCCTTTTCTAAAAGCCTTCCCTTGTGGGGAAGTCTAACATTCAAACGCTAATTAATGGTGGCACATCACTACTATATTGATCAAATAAAATAATGTGCAATACTTATGAAAATTAATATCAACAAGTCGATCATGTTGAGTGTAATATAATCCAAATGACCCTTTCTTTTACCATATTGCTCTTTTTTTTTTCAATTACATCATGTTACTTGCATCACATTCTTATTTAATAAGGGAATTAGAATATGTACTTAAGATTTTAACTTGTTTACGATGAGTTGAATTTTGAAGCTTGTGAAGTTAGATGAGACATTAAGACATGCAAAAAAAGTGATGGATATGGTTCAAGTAGCTCTTGTTATGATCTCTCACTTTTTTCTTCCACTATATATTCTATGTTTCTCCAAGTAAATTATATATGCTTGTAAAAATTATAAGTAGGTTGAAACTCTCTATCCGACTAGAATGACAAAATTAACAAAGGTTTACGGGAATTTTAAAAAGACATGCTATGGATCTAGGAAAGAATGTGAGGCAGGAGAAAAAAGCTGAAAAAATATAGATCACGGGTTATTAGAAAAGTTTACTTGGAAAGCCACCCAATCCATCTCTTGGGAAAGCCTCTATGTTTAACGAGATTAATAAGATATTCAATGTTTAGCTTATTAAAAGCCATTGAACGATCAAACTTACATAGGATATCCTCAGAATTATTCTTCTTGGAATGATGAAGGATCTCATTTGCATATAAAAATACTGTCAAAGATAGAATGCCCTCGATGTAAGCAGTTTGCGCTTCATCCACTAGAGAGTTCAAGAAGGGCCTAAGTTGATTGGCCAAGACTTTGGATATAATTTTTATGCAGTTATGAATTCCAGACTTTGGATACAACTTCGCCGAGAGATGGACAACTTTTATTAAACGTGAAAGGAGATTTTTGACACATCTTTTTTTGAAAAGAAAGAAGGATTGGAGTGTGATAAAAAAAAGAATTAGCCATGGTGGTTTGAACCGATTGAGAGCATAAGAAGTCTATCAAGTTCAGCCAAAACAGAGCATTCTCTATGATTGTACCAAGTTATTCTTGCCCCTTAAGGGGAGACATCTATCAGCTGTAAGGATTTAATCAGATCAAAGAAACCACAATGAGGTTGGGCAGTAGTACTAGAATTGAATACAGTACTAGAATATTAGATAATAAAATTCAATATAAAAAATTCAATATAGTATTAGAATATTAGATATATAATTTGCACTATAAAATGTATACGTAGCCATGCACACACCTCCACGTATCTTAACACCCCGTATTCGTTGGAAACGTTATGTGGGCTCGCTTTCTTGGCTTTTCTCATTATTCACGGCAGCCGCATGTTTATCCAAATCCTCCAACAGCTCGGTCCACCAACCCCATTTACTCGCGATAACTCCAAAAAAAACGCTTCTCCAACATTCTCCTTGGACTCATTCTACCTGTTCGATAATATCACTAAAAGAAACGCCACGCTAATATCATCGAAATAACGTCAAATCACAAAACATGAGGCTCGGGTATTTCTCGTGATCCGTGTCCTGCCCACCATCCTTTGATAGATGAAAACGTGGCAAGTTGGTAGCCGTACCAAAATGACACCTTGATAGGCATAGGGCCATGGGTTTTAGATAGGTTCTGATGGAGATGGAAGGGCATAAAGCTTTGGACCACACCCTTTCTAAAGGCCAGAGAGCTTTTGTGTACGCTTTGATTTTTCTCCTCTTGCTTCTCTGGCCCCAACTTTTTCCTATAAGATAGGATGAGATTATAAATGCGAAAACGATGATCGTTCTGAAAATTTCTATAAGTAATAATCTGGAGTTTTAGTAATTGAAAGTGATATTGCTCGAGCAAGCGATGGACCTCCTCGATTATGTCATTTAATGTTCTAATGGAGATAATAGTTTTAACTAGTTTCTTTTGAAGAAAAACCATGACCTTTGAAATGAATTTTTTTTTTTTTTGTACAACGACATCTCACACATAACGAGTATAGATGCGGCCAACAACAAAGTTAGAAAACAAAAGGCTACAAAAAGGCCCTGGCAACTCACTGTCCAACCAGACAAACCCACCAAAGTAATGAGCTGCAAAGAAGGCAACCGGTTAGCAGCCCAGTTGCCTTCCTGTAGACATATGAGCCCTGGTAAGAGTGGCACTCTCCCAACAATCTGCGAATCTCATAGATCAGTGACCGATCCTCAGCTGTGCATCTTTAACTCCGGATGCACTCAACCACCATGACAGAATCCCACTCAAGAAAGATACAGTCCGCACCGAGCACCCGCCTCGGATAGCAGATACCCTCTCAGGCTACTCTAAGCTCGGTACATGGTACTGACGAGTCAAAAATCCGCCGACACCCCACCGCAACTAGTCTGACGTCGTGGTATCGGATGGTGAAACCTATGCTGCTGCATCTTCCGTCATCAGCCACACTGTCATCGAAGTTCATCTTGAAAAAATTAGAAGGTGGGGGCTCTCAAAAGACAAAGATTGTCATGTACGCTACAAAAGCAGAATGGGCCCCCATATTTTCCTAGTCAGCCTCTTTTAAGATGGACTTTGTCGGAAGTAATCGAAGAATTTATCTAGTGATAGGAAAAATTAACAATTTTATTTGCCTAAGTTACAAAATAAAGTACATATTTGTAATTAGGCATGAATATTTGAATCTTACTTATTCTTACATCTATTATCTCAATCCAAATAGTGAAAATGTTAATTAAAATCCATTGCCCGCATAATATAATGGCTGCTATAACAAGACAATAATTAGTATTGAGAAACGTTAAATCCTTGCTACCATGTTCTCAAAGTTTGCATGGATGTTGGCTTCAATTTCCAGGATATTGTGCACTGTAGAGATCTGTCCAGTAGAGAACTATGCTGCGCATGCCCTAAGAAAAATTTCGATTAGCATGGAGAAAAATAAGGATAATATGACAATTGAGGTCAAGAATTACAAAAATGTGCAATATCTGGAATAAGAATCTAACCTTTGCTTATAATTTTGACTAGCTATTTTTGTACTTAAGCTACAAAATATTTACCTTGTCATGCGTCTATAAAAAATTATGTAATCCTAAATCACATTTCTCATGCTTCTGCAAGTTATGTGTAGAAAGTAGGCTGCCGTTGAACTAATTGTCTTTTTTTTCTGCATGACATGTTCCTAATTGACTTATCTCATCACCACTCCATATAATTGAGGAAAATTTGGCTTCCAATAAATTTGGCCCCACTGATTGACATATATGCTGGATGTAGGTTTTGAGCAGTCATCAGTCATCAGTCATCACTTCATAATATAAAGCTTTTGACAATAGGATTACTACGTGCTGATAAGACTTTTCAGACTCTCAAATTGATAACATGGCCCTCAACCATGCAAAAATCTTAAATCATACTCAGAAGACCCACATATTATCAACTAAAAGTGAAGCATAAATGAAGGATCTTCAGCGCCACATTTTTTTTTAGATGCTATAGTTTATCAGTTTAGATCAATCTTAAGGAAATGGCTTTGACTAGCAGATGGTCAGACAATGACCAATTGGACCTCAACATATTTCCACAACTGTATCTGTTTCCATTTCATGGCTCTAGTTGTTCCTTTTCCATTTTATCTGCTATTCTTATCATCCAGATGTCATTTTCCACATAACAGCACGGCTCTGTAAGGTATGATCACCACCATTTTAACTTCAGCAGCAAGAAGAAAACTACTTAGTCTTTCTTGGGTCATATTTATGACCTTAGATTGGTGGGTGGAAGAACTTTTAAATTGTTTTTGCGTGAAATTTATTTGGCTGCGGTGAGAGTTTTATAGTATGACACCTGATAGTAGAACAGGCGAGAATTTTCCTTCATTATTATTTTAGAATCTTCAGTCTCAGCAGTCAATTACGACTATTATCAGAATTAGCTCAAAAAAAAAAAAATCTTCAGAGATTTCACTTTGGAGATGAGTTAGACCTAAAAAAACTCTTAAGAAACACCTAAATACACCCAAAGAGATGAGTTAGACCAAGAAAACAATTCATCATTTAACCATTTATGCAAAGAATGATAATGTAAGAGGACAGGTTTCAAGTACAAAATATTGCTCGAAAGATGAGTAATAAAACATAGAGAATAAGCAAAGGTGCATCTAAAATTCAGAAGCTGAAACCGAAATTCTTTGTTCTCATTGATTGATTTTCTGTTCTTATCTCATAAACGGGGGACTCACATCGACCTCCTCTTTCCCAGTACTTTCGAGCATTATTAGTGTGGTAGTACCTGCGGGCCGTAGGTTCTTCGAACACCTGTGTCCGATAATGTGGGTAGCCAGGGGAATACAGCACCTGCTCACATGGATTGAAGATTGGAAACTCTCTTCTGTGAGCTTTGTTTGCTCTTAAACAATTTTCTATCACGCCGCACTCTTCTCTGAATCTGTTTTGAACTTCTCTCAGTGTGTGCATCATCCTATCTGATTTGGCATGTTGTTCTGCGGGATAAAAGGCTCTATGTTTGTGGAAATTGCAGTGGTTCCCCGAAGGCATAAACTGGGACTTCTTGTAGCATTCCTTGCAGAAGTTCTTCCACCTCTCAGAGTTAAAGGATTTCCTTTTGGTTTTGTCAGAGAGACATGCATGTGCCTGCAAATCATTTTTTTTTTTTTGTTTTCATTAGATCACAATGACAAACTGATTTGGAAATTGAAAGCCGCTCACTAGTTTAGTCCTCGACTCTTATGAACTCAAAGGACTTCAGAAGCATGAAACCAATATATCCTTCCAATAATTGGTAACTTATTGCTGCAAAACACCATTATGATGGTTATATGTTTCAGATGGCGAGACTGCCATGTTTCAAGACTCATGGCTTTTTAACATCTTTTCCCTTGGAAAATGAGTTCTAAGGCCATTAAGGTCAGAATGTTAAGAACTGATTGATGTAAACTTAAAAATATTTACGAAAGGTGCCTGCACAAAAAGCTAGAAGCCCCCTCATCCTTTAACCCCAAACATCCGACAGAATACTCAACCAACAGTTTGTTATCAGATAAAGCTTTCACAACTGCATCAAGACGGCGGGAACCCACATTGCTGTGAGAATCCCAATCACTGCAGCCGCAACTTGACAGTAAATCGAATCAAGGTTAGGGACTTTGGAGAATTCATTTTGAAAAACCCAAATACATAGGGATGACCTGCCCCCGAATCTTAGGGATATTCTACACTCGAGAAAGAAAGGAATTGAGTTTGATAGAGATGTTATTAAAAATAATAATCATGACATGCTACGGGGGATCAACCAGCTTAGACATCCAGTCTTCCAAAACTTTTGAGTTCGTTTCAATCCAAATTTTTCTCGACCCGGAGGTCTGATAAAGATGGAAAATTCCCATCATTATAGACTTCGGCGGCAATTATCCTCATCTTCCTGTAGTAGTCCATCGGTTCAAAAGGACCATGTCAGCTTGCACCCTATCAATAACACAAACATTCTATGATCAATTGGCATTCATCTGAATCTGCTAGAGTAATTCAATGACAGTGCCTCTCAAACATTTTGAGTCCGACCAAGCTTGCATTGAAAGTTCAGCGACTTCCGCAAGGCTACCAACGGTCACCGCTCGAACCAGTTGGCAATTCAGCACTGGATCACAAGCCCGGTTTGGAGTCTCAAAAATATCCATAGCACAAATAAAATAGATCAGGGTCTTCTAACAACTAGGTATATGAAGCACAGATCGCAGACATAATTGGTAAGCAAAAGAAGGCATTAGTGAATGCAATCAAGGGTTCACCTCTTTCATGGAACTTTTACAGTTTTATGTGCCAATCCAACCAAAATCATCAACATCTCAATCAACTTCCCAATGACTAATACCCCAGGAATACAGAAAAGGATCAACATTCATATATACTTCCATAAAACGATAACAAAAAGAAGATATTTACCTCCGAGACAAGTTTGAATGCAACATCAGCCCTGGGGTGCTTATTCTTGTCCGGATGAAGCTGCAATGCTGCAACAGATCTCAAAGTCCATGAACCCAAAACAATAAAACCCACCTACTAGCATCTGAAAATAAAAGCAACCCCATATGTTTTGGTTGCAGAATTGTCAATTTAGATTAGATTAGTTTTTGTTGTACCCAGTTGACGGTATCGCCTCCGGATGACATCTATCCCCACATCTTCATCAATCTACACCAAAATCCATCGAGTAATTTATAGGGTCTCAATCTAAAACGATCAAAGTGAAAAGAAAAAGAAAGATCAAATGAATAAAAGATAGAACATACTCTAAGAACGAGGTACCAATCAATGAAGACCGGCTTACGAGAGGAGCGTCGACGGTGAGAGCATGAAGCAAAGATGGATGAGATGGAGCAGATCTCCCTGACTAGCTGTGATTTGTTCTCCAATTGCTCTTCCATTTGCCTTTCCATGGTGCTAACAATTAGATCCACTAAGATTTTTCTTTTGAATTGGACTAATAGTTTTTTTTTTTTTTCTCTCTTCTCTATTTGGCTTTAGGATTGCTGTTATAGTGTAGTGACGACGGTTGTGTTGGGGTTTTAAAGGGGAAGAGAGCGGGGTTTGCGGGAGAGATTTTGAAAGATGGGCGAATTTGGTGGGAAAATAGGGGGAGGTAGAGACGTTACCGTTGGTCTGGACACGTGGCGCCCCTTCTGAGCCGGTTTCGGTGCTTCGGTTTTTCTTTTTCTTTTTCTTTTTTTTTTTGGGTAGTTGCTGGTTTAAGCACGCGTTGGTTCCTTTAATCTTGATATTTTCACACTTTTTTTTTCCTCTGATGAGCTTTGACTTCTAAGATGATGATAGATTAATGAATCCAACAAAGGTTGTGAAGTATTAAATGGGAAATATTAATATGGGTCCTTTTCCATTTTTTAAATTTTGAAAGATGAAGCTAATACTGGTGATGGGCTGGGCTCTGGCTTAAACTACAGATACTTTTAGTTAGGTTTTAGGCCAATTTTTTTTAAAAAAATTGATTTTTTTTTTATGTGCAAGTCCAACCTATGATCAGCTCTAGATGGAGTTCCCAAGTATGCATGCCTTTAACAGATATTGTTCCTTTATGATGAACTGTGAGTGGTGTGAGTAAGGTGGGTTGAAAAGGGATGTAGCATATCAATTTCATGCAAAAATTGCAAAGTTATCTTTTATATTGTATCTGTAAATGTATGTATGGGTAAAAATACTTTTATTTTACTATATTTGGGCCCTCCAAAAATCGTTTCAAGAAAATCGGCTTTCCCATCTCTAACATTATACTAAAAAGCCATGATACAGAGGAAAAAATTATGTTAGGAAGCCATTAGAAATATCACAATGTACTGGACTCTTCTTAATTAATTTTGAGAAATTTTTTTTGAAGCTATCCATATAGAGTCTCCACTCAGAGAGAAAAAATAATTTAGGAAGTAATTAGAAATATCACCACATTGTAAACTCTTCTTAATTATTTTAAGAAAAAAATATTTTAGGAAGCCATTATGCACAGAAAAAATTATTTCAGAAAATTATTAGAAATATCACCATTCACTGTATTCTTCTTAATTATTTTATAAAAAAAATGAAAAAAATTATTTTAGGAATCCGTGTTAAATTTATTTAAATATGTTAGAAATATCACCATATAGAGGAACAAGATTCATCATGCTTAGGAGACTCTTCTTAATTATTTTAGGAAACACATGCTACGTAGGAAATATCACCATGCAACTTCTTAATTATTTTAGGGAATATTTTCCTCCATGTAGACGCTCTTCTTAATTATTTTAGGAAATACAAAAACTCTTACTAATTATTTTAGGAAATGCAAAAGCTCTACTTCATTATTTTTGTAGATGTGAAAACATCCTAAAAAAATTATGTGCAAGTCAGTGTCACAATGATCGAAACGTTTGAAAGGATCATTATTGCATTATTTCCATGATTCATGAGAGTTTTATTAGATCAATGGCTTAAGTAAATAGTTTTTTTATTTTTCCTTCAATTTTTAATTTGTTTTTATAATGGGAATGGTTGAAGTGTTGTGAGTATAAATTGGAAGCATTTAAAGCCTGAAACTTGATTGCTACAATTGGGAGCGGGGCTTGATGTTTTTGTAAACTTAAGATAAGCTGATGTTTTGCCATAAGTACTATGTGACATACAAATAAAAATATATTATTGTTTGTTTTAAATTTATAGTTGTCATGCCATTGATGTTATGATTTGTGCAAGTTAAATTTTTAATTATTTAGCATGTGAAATAATATAGATATTTCATCTATTTTATTTAATTTTTGTAGTGGTAAATGACTTCAAATTGCCAGTAATTGTTGACAAATAAGTAGCACATTATCCAAGTAGGAACAAAAAAAGAGGAAACCTCATATACAATATAGAGATTTGAAACTATTGAAATGAGAAATTTAATCTTGTAAAGCAATAGTTATTAAGTAGATTGCACAACTAAGCTAAACCCAAAAACTAATGCCAATTTATGTGTGACACGATGCTTGAAATGTTAAAGTAAAACAAATTAGGGCAGGCTATTGGATGAATGTTATATGATATTTGATTCAACCCATTTATTGTTGCTTTGGCCTTTGGACGTCAAGCAGAAGAAAAAAGGATTTCTACATCACCCAAATATATGCAAACAAAATTTTCAAAGGTAGATAGCAAAATTAATGCAACATAGACCCATGAATGAGGGAAGGATGTTGGTTGGATATTATCCAATATTCGATTTAACAAACTTATGGTTACTATGGTCTTTGAATCGATAACCCAAAAAATGGTTCTAGATCATGACTATGGCTTTACAATTGTAGGACAATATTAGGCACGACATTTAAACTTCTCGGTGAATAAAACCTACAAACTCTACTGCTATGAGCTAAATCAATGTTGGTTAGATCATGGTTAAATTTTATGTGTCCTTGACTCAACTCATTAAGCCTGACAATGGACCAGATTGGTCCAACTAGCCTAAGAGCCTAACACTCTACATGAGTCAAATCTATAAATTGACACCATGTTCAAGATCTATGTCTAGGTGTTACTTAGCTCTATGACAAGCATATAAGTTGCTAGCTGTTTATGTAGCAAATATCTTACATTTATTTATGTTAAACAATTATCTTTTCTATGAGTGCCGATATTTTTATTAATAAAATGTTGTAACCAAACTGATTAATAATTACTGCATACGTTCCACTTATAATTTATTTTGCTTTCCTTTTTTCAAAAAAAAATATTACATAAATTTATATTTAATTTTTCATTATCTCCCCACACATTGTGTGAGTATCATTCTTATTTGATATTAATAAATATAATAATATTATATATAATTCTAAAATAATATAATTATATAATTATAACATGAAGATATAAAAATATAATAATAATTATTATAGAAATATGATAGTAATTAATATAATATAGTTATCATCAATATTAGTAATTATCAAAAGGAATAACGTTGCAATTGTATGAATTGATGTTATATTAAAATATTAATTGTATTTAAAATACAATACAAATATACTATAATAGTACATTATAATATATTAAGTTATTGCATATAACTATATTATATTGTTATATTATATCATATCATATAATATTACATTAATATAATATTATTCTGTTACATCACTATACTATATTATATTGTATTATGTTATATCATATCATATCATATTATTTTATATGATTATGTAATATCATGGGAGATAGACTTGCAAGTGAATCTCCACTCTGATCAAGCCAGGTCTAGATTGGATGTTAGGGGTCCTTGTTCATGATTCAAAATATTGGATGTTATCTACTACATCTAAATTGCTTACACATCAAGAATCATGTGATTTGGAGATCCCTAGCCTACGTGTCAGGTGGTCAAAAAAATATTTTTTTTTGTATTTGTTTACACCACATCCTAGCCCGTAGTAGAAGCCCAAAGATTGGTTGGATGATGGCCATATAGTAATGCTAGAAACTAAGTAATAGGGAGAGACTTGCTTTGATAATAAAAAATAGGATGGGCTTAATGACAAGCATGGAAACCACTAATTGGAGTTAAATGATGGATAAGACCATGTGTATTATGCCGCCATCAAGAACTTGAAGATTGGCCAAGATGGTGGCACATGCCCAAATTCGGGGTTAAATGATAGTAGTAGGTTGATTGATTCATGCAATACAGATTGAGCCATATCTAGAGGAATTTGGTCGAACTAGGCCAAGTGATTACTCGAGATGTAGGCCAAGTCTCACAGAGGTGAGAGACATAAGCTGATTATGCTTATGACCTATTTGCAAGAGTGCATGTAAAGGCCGATTAGGTTATGCGGCTTGCACGGCTCAAGCCATCTGCCTAGTTTACAGTGAAGATTTGGAAATAGAATGTGGGATGGTTATTGAAAGAACAAGAGGTGGAAGTGGGATGAACGATTAGAACCGACTTCAACAATTTTTAGGAGAATATGGAAGGAAGGATAGTAACCGGAAAAAACAAGTGTCTGCTAAGGATGGATAAGTATTTGATAGTTAGTGAAGAGCTATATAAATATAAATTGTGACTTGAAGAAGAGGCCCATTGCCGATCGAATACCAAAAGTTCTATTTTGTCCTTTCATTTATCATTTGCTATCTTTATTTATCTTTAGTCTTTAGCTTTATATATGTAGTTTTGTAGTTAGTGCTCTCTTGCTTGAGAAGGCAACTCCCCAATAGTGAAAGTCTTAGAAGGTCAAGGTAATAGAACTCACTTCTATCTATTCTTTTCGGGTCAGATACTAGGGACATGCCTGCGCATCGATTCCAACTTGTTCTCCTTTCTACCCCATCCTAGGAGGAAAAAAGGAGCAACAATGTTATTTAAACTATCTAATTCTCTTGATTGCTTGATAAATGGGCTAGATCTCAACACTGAATGTTGTCAGCCCGATTTGCCAATGGGTAGGCCAAATATTGAAGAGGTGGAACTCTATGTGAAAAATTGTCTCATTTGCTAGCAAGATAAGGTGGGGGTCACTCAAGCTTGAGTTGGGTGCTGGAATCACTTGCTGCTCCCAAGCGATTGTGGAAAAGCATCAGCATGGACTTCATCGTTGCCCTACCTAAATTTGAAGGGTATGGATCGATTATCGTAGTGGTCGCTGATCGGTTCTCCAAATATGCTATATTCATCTCTACCCCTCAGGATAGTCCAGTGAAGGAGATGGCCCGATTGTTCTTGCAGCATGTGGTGAAGTGCTTGGGGTTGCCACAGTTGATCATCAATGATCGTGACTCGTGGTTCATCGAGCATTTCTGGATGGAGCTATTTAAATTGATGGGCTCGACACTATACTGCTCCACTAGTTTCCACATTCAAACTGATGGGCGAACCGAAAGGGTTAATTCTCTATTAGATCTATACTTGAGGTACTTCGTGACTGCAAATCAAAAGGATTGGACTAAGTTGCTTGGCTCAATTCTCCTACAACCTACACTAGAGCGAGATGACAAATTGGAGCCCATTTGACGTAGCTACTAGATAATAACTACCCACATCCCACACCCCAGTGGATAGCTTCACACAACTTTTAAAGTGGCAAAATCTTGGCACAAGCAAGTAGATGTGACATGCTGCTATCTCAATAAGGCTACTAGGAGGATGAAGTAGGCGGATATGAAAAGTAAGCTGCTAGAATTGAAAGTGAGGGACTTAGCTACTAGATAATAACTACCCACATCCCACACCCCAGTGGATAGCTTCACACAACTTTTAAAGTGGCAAAATCTTGGCACAAGCAAGTAGATGTGACATGCTGCTATCTCAATAAGGCTACTAGGAGGATGAAGTAGGCGGATATGAAAAGTAAGCTGCTAGAATTGAAAGTGAGGGACTTAGTGATGGTGAAAATATTGCCTTCATAACACAAGGCGACTTGCAAGTTACACAATAGCTTTATTCATCGTTATAAAGGACCATCCCCCATTCTAAGGAAGGTGGGCAAGGTGGCCTATAAGTGATAGTCAACTTTAAAGACCACGCAATAGCACATATCTAATAAGATAGTGATTACGGGTATCGATCCACAGAGATTGGGATATAGTTGTTTTCTTAAAAATAAAAATATTTAAAAGGATGAATTTGTGAAGACTATTAAACTAAGCAATCTAATAAAAGAAAATGCAATTAAAAGGATATCAGTTTGGGAGAACCTAGGGCAAGGAATTCACCACTAACATCGGAACAAGGGTTATTTATATTTTATTTCGTTCTTGGATTAACATGCAAATTGGCTACAAGCCTAATAAGCATTTAAATAAAAATTCACAAAAGTAATTTGGGCATAATCCATCTTCAGTAGGCATGAAATGTCTACCCTAATCTAAGGTGGCAGCACATTGCATCTTCCCTAAGCATGGACTATCTTATATTTACTTAGTGATCATGAAGAGCAGTTGTACGAACATCATACTTAAAATCACAGAAATTAAATATGATTCAAAAGAAGATATCCATTAAAAACAATAAGTTCATACAACCCCAAGAATATAAAATAAAATATAAAACCCGTGTCTCTTTGTTAGGGCTGCATCCAGCCCTAGAGAGGAGATCAGCCTTCCATGAAGTCGTGGGCGATAGCAGCAGCGATGTAGATGGTCTTCATCATGACTGGGTTCTCCCTCTTTTCGCCCGTCGGCTTCATCTTCCTCTTGATCATTTTCTTATTTTTTTTTCTTTTGGGAAGTCATTCCCAAAAAGACCCAAAGTATTCTCTCCCTCCTCTGTTTCCTGTGGGACTTCCACCCGAGAAAAGATGATCCGAAGAAGAGAAGACTCCTCCTTTTATAGCTTTCACCAGCCCCCTCTCCTCTCTCCTTCTTTCTTCTGTGGCTGATCCGAATAGAGGATAAGCTCGTGGAGACCTTATCTCTTCCGTGGATAAGGGAGACTGTTCCGTGATCCCTCGCTCAGTTGGATGCTCTCGGAGATGAAGATAAGGTGCTGTTCCGCGAATACTGGGAAGCTTATCCGTGGACTGATGGGAAGACTCCACCTCTGTTCCGCTGAAGCAGGGGAGTTTGGATTCGGTTGGGATGAAGGCTGGCTTGCGGACGTTGGAAATCTCGTGTGGTTGCTGGTTCTTATCCGGAAGATGGCTGGGAGATGATCCTTGGGATTCGGCAGCTCGGGCGTCTGATAAAAATCAGGAGATAGGATAAGGATGAGGTCACAACGGGATGAAGCTTGGAGTTGGTTCTGTGATGAAGAAATGATGGGAAGATGACACGGACGGGAGAAGATATGGCTTTCGGCTGGGAACATGTCCATTTGGCTGATAGTTGATCCGTGGGATAAGGAGGATATGGCTCACGGGTGAGGATGAATCACAGCGGGATGAAGGGTGGATTCTCTTGGATGCAGGGGATAATCTGGATGCCATGAAGCTCGGGATGAACTCGGATCAAGCTTGGGAGCGGATTACGCTGATGGTTGGTTCCGAAACAGGGGAAGAGCACGTGAAGCTTGGGAGGATGAAGTCGGAATGGTTGAATGCTGTTGTGTTCTGTTTCCGTGAAGTTTGGGAAGAAGAATCGGAAGCATGGGAGATGAAGATGAGTTGGTTGTTGAGATGCTTGGACGTGGGCGTTTGAGAGATGCTGAATGGATGCTTGGAACTTGGGATTTGGTGGGAGGTGGAAGATGATATGCGATTAGCCAGGACAAGCCTGAACTGAGAGGATCTCGGCTGGGAAATAATCCAGATGAAGACGTGGCTTTGGTTGTTTCATGGGGTTCGGATAAGGAAATCATCCTTGGGTCTCGGCTCTGTTCCGGTTGTGGAGAATGTGATCTGGAACGCTGGGATGTTTGGTAGATTAAGCCGGAAGATAAGATGGAGGAGTTGGATTCAGAAGTTGGGAGGAAAGGCTGATCTGTGGGATATTAGAAGGATAGATTCATCCGTGGATGGAGTCAATTCTAAACGGGAGAGGGAGAAACGAGGAGTGCTATGTTAGCTGGACATAGGGGATGAGGATGAAGTTTCGGATGGAGAAGGATGCGGACGCGAGATGAACTCGGGACGTTGGGAAAACTGGACTCTATTTTGAAGCTTAAAACAGGGGAGGAAAGGGATGACGTGGAAGCTTGTTCTCTAAGCACTTAAAGGGTGACGTGGACATGGATTCAGCTGCAAACGTGACCTGCACACATTAGTTCAGACATCATCCCAATTAGTTCGACTCGATCTGCACACATTAATTTTGACCAGTAAATAAATAAGTAAAACACTAATTATCTTTAATTTATTAAAATGCAATGATGAAGGTAACACATTTTTTTTTAGTTAAATATTCAAAATATGTAAATTAAAATAATGATAAGTGCTATGAATAAGATATTAATATATGCATTATTTAGCACTTATCACACCCCCCAACCTACATTTTGCTAGTCCTCGAGCAAAATACAAAAAACTAACTCACTTTCGCAGGAATCGCGATTGCATTTACCGTATGCAATAAGGCTTTAAACCCCTAGGTGGCCCTAGTGGACGAGTTTTGTCTCGTGAGGGTTTCCAGCTCAGATACCCACAAACTGTTGTCTAAAGAATTTATTTTATTTTTGATGACCCAAAGATTGATTTAAAGATTGATTTTGATGATCACAAAACCTTGAAGTATAAATACTAACGTTTGTGTTGCAAGGAGAAAGATAGTTATTTTGCAAGGAATATAGCAAGTTGGAAGAACACAAGAAGGCCTCCAAAGCTCTCAAGAAAAGTTGGAAGAAAGCTACAATTTATTGACTCAAGTTTCAAGTTCAAAGGACTCAAGTTGGAAGAGCAAATTCAAAGGAAAATCCAAAAGAATAGTCCTCGAGTCGACTCCTGGATAGTACGAGTCGACTCCAGGGAGTAACAAGGCAGAAACACAGAGAAGCTATTTTGGACCCTGAGAGCCGAGTCGACTCCTGAGGAACTCGAGTCGACTCCAATGGTTGGCAGGTCGACTCCAAAGGAAGCGAGAGTCGACTCTCAGAGAAATACAAGGCAAAAAGTCAGAGAGCCAATTTCAGACACTGAGAGCCGAGTCGACTCCCGCAAAGTCCGAGTCGACTCCAAGACAGCGCAACCCCAAAGACAGAAGACGGTATTTTTGTCTCTGAGAGGCGAGTCGACTCCAAGACAGTTCGAGTCGACTCCAAGGCAGCGCGACCCCAAAATACAGAGGATCAGTTTTCGGGCTCTGAGAGTCGAGTCGACTCCAAGAGAATCCGAGTCGACTCGAGGAAGAAAATCAGAAAATATGTCCTCTGGATTCCTGAGAATGAGCCGACCCCTAAGTGCCCGAGTCGTCTCCAGCTATTGGCGAGTCGACTCCAGTTTGGTCCGAGTCGACTCTAGGACAAAGCGAGCACATTAATTCAAATTTGGAACAGTGGCCGAGTCGTCTCCAGTCAAGCACGAGTCGACTCCTGCGACAGGCGAGTCGACTCCAGATCGCGCGAGTCGACTCCGATTCCAACGGAAATATTATCAGGAGGTACAGACTGTGTCCAACGGCTCTATTTTTGTCTCTAACGGCTAGATTCTTGTTTCCACGCCATCTAAAGCTATAAAATCAAGAGGAGAGCTAGGGAAGAAGGTATGGAAGTGGGAGAGAACATTTAGAGAAAAGATTTCAAAGAGATTACACGGAAAATCTCCCATAAGCACAAAAGGGCCATTCAAAGTAAAATAGAGAGAAGAAGAGCATCCAAGTGAATCCCAAAGCTTCCTCTCCATCCGTGTGCTGCCTCAATCATCCTCTACCTCGTGCCAAATCAGAAGAGGGTCAAGTAAAGAAGAAGCCGAGTTCCTTCATCTTCAAAATTCGTTTGAGAGCTTCTCTTTACTCCATTTGTTTATATTGGATATATTTGCTTAGTTAAAAAGCTTGTACTTGCTTTAAATTCTTAGTCTAATATCTTGTAACTTGATTCAATCAAGGGATTGAATCAAGAGGTTAAGGTTTGTTGGTGAGCCAAAGGAAAACCAACGGTGTTAAGGTTTGTTGGTGAGCCAAAGGGAAAACCAACGTTGTAAGGTTGTGGTTGGTGAGCCTTTGGGAAAAACCAACTGGGTTGATTGTGAACCCGGAAAACAATCGTTGTAAGGTTGTGGTTGGTGAGCCTTTGGAAAAACCAACTGGGTTGGATTGTGAGCCCGTGAAAACAATCGGTAGGTTCTAGTCGGTGAGCCTGTGAAAACCGACCGAGTTCGTTGTAATCTCGCAAAACAACAAGTTGGGTTGTGAGCTTGTAAAACAACCGGCTGTAATCTGGAGGATTATAGTGAAATTCCCAAGAGGTCTTGGGGAGTGGATGTAGGTGCTGGGGTGCACCGAACCACTATATGTTTGTTGTGTTTGTGATGCTTTTTGTCATTGTCTAACTTGCTCACTTACTTACTTAGATAAATTGCTTACTTAACTCTTATCTGCGCATCCTTTAGTTGCAAGCATATTTAATTTACTTAATCAAGTCTCATTCAATAAATCAAACTGTTGCTAAGTTTAAATTCCACTGTGCATCTATACAACTTAGCATAATTAATTGAAAAGTTTTAGAAGTAGTATAAAAGTTTTAAAAGACCCAATTCACCCCCCCTCTTGGGTTGTATCTACTGGGCAACAATTTTTTTATAAAATCTAATTTCAAATGCATTAATGCCAAGAATTTCAAAAGCACACAAAGTTTTAATTACTAAGTCAGCCCAAATCCTAGGTCAGTATGCAACTTAAGTTGAAGTCATTAAGTTTCCGTTAGAGAGTTGTAAGGCTAATTTATACTTGGGTGCTCGGTGATGTCTGGACCATACACAAGCTAAGGCTTTAGATTCTCCAAAATACTGCTAAAACTAGTAGTTTCTAAGAATTAGTCAGATAAGACCTAATCACTAATTCAAAATCATCCTACCTTGCAGGATTTCGAGAGTTGTGGATGTTTACTTTAATACCTCATGGGCTTTATCTGTAATATTCCAGTTTACTCGAATTTTTACAACGACGGCTTTCACACTATCGTCTTTTTCAAGGTCAATATTATTTTCTCTTTTTCTCTTTTTTTATTTTTTTTATTATTTATTTTTTTTTGAAATTTACAAATTACGTACTTTTACTCTTGTAATGATTTCTCTGTGTAGCGAGCACTCAGTCAACACTCCCACACCAGATGGCGTAAGGTGTTGGGCATCAAGACTCCCCTACGGACCTATGCTCGGGTTCCTCATTACAAGCCCGCTGACCTTTGACGATAGGTAGCCCTTTTCGATGTACCTGACTAAATTCACTTTTTTTTTTTAACAATAAATACGGGATAATAGTGAATTAGATAGGAATGATTCATCAGGACTCAAGGTTGCTACTAGACTTAGTAACATAATGTTGAACCTAATCCTTAGAAGTGCAGGCCATGTGTGTTGTGAAATTCCAAAGTAAAAATTATCTAACAACTCACTAAAAGAATTTTTAATAAAAAGAACTCAAATTGACTTACTCCTGACTAGTTATTGGGCTTTTTTAGATTTTATATACTTTGTTTGTTTATCATTTCAGCACTAAAGCATAGAAATTAGTTTTTTTTTTTGGTTGAAATTCACTTTTTTTTTTGAAATTCACTTAAAAATGTGAAAATTTGAAATTCACTTTTTTTTTTTGAAATTCACTTAAAAATGTGAAAATGCGAAAAATTCCTTCAAAAATTTGAATCTTATACCCCCCAACCTAGATCAGACATTGTTCTCAATGTTTTTTTTTGAATATTATTATATTATTATTTTTATTGTTTTATATATTTTTTTATTTTGGACGAAAATATGATGCAAATGGAGGATAGAAGCATTTTACCGTAGTTGCATCAGTAATATAAGGAATCCTGTTAAGAAAATAAAGAAAATGCGACAAGAAAATATGCAAAAATAACCTACGAGAATTGGGTTGCCTCCCAACAAGCGCTAAGTTTAACGTCTTCAGCCAGACGCAGTGCATCCTTATCAAATCATACCGGGTTCATGCGGGGTTCTCCAAGGAAGAAAATTTATGGAAGACTGATTGTTGGGCAGGAAGTTAACTGCTTCTATGGCCTTGTCTATATCAAAGTCAAAATGGGCCAAGTATGTTTTCAAAGGATTATCTGCCAAAATATAGGGAAGGATTTCTTCTACAAGATCATCCATTTTGTCTATTAGGAAGCACTTAACTCCCTTTGCAGGTTGATCAGAGGTACGAAATATATTTAACTTGACCTTCATATTCCCAAAGGATATATTCATCACCCCAGTTCTACAATTTATACTCGCATTGGCTGTAGCTAAAAAGGGGCGTCCAAGGATCACGGGGATTTGTTTCTTAGGATTAGGCTCATGTTCCATATCAAGGACGATAAAATCTACTGAAAAATAGAATTTGTCTACCTTGACAAGAACATCTTCAATTATTCCTCGTGGTATTTTTACAGATCGATCAGCCAACTGAAGGAATACCGAGGTTGGTTTTAACTCACCTAACCCAAGTTTCTCATAAACTGAGTAAGGTAAAAGATTGACACTTGCCCCTAGATCTAAGAGTGCTCGATCAATGAAATTATTTTCTAAGACACAGAAGATGGTGGGAGCACCAGGATCTTTGAATTTCGGTGGGGTATTGTGTTCGAGAATAGAACTCACTTGCTTAGTTAGGAAGACCTTTTTAGGTACATGTGTCCTAGATTTTCGCTTTTGGGTACAAAGGTCTTTGAGAAATTTGGCATAGGAGGGAACTTGTCTAATAGCATCAAGAAGCGGGAGGTTGATTTTGACTTATTTGAAAACCTCCATCATCTCCTCTGGTGAAGTTCCCTTTTTGCTAAAGGGAGAGGGTGAATTAAGAGCTTCAGGAAATGGGGCCTTTGGGATATGAGTTTTGGCAGAAGGTGGACTAGAAGAAGAAGAAGAAGAAGGCTTTAGATTTTCATTTGACACATTTCTATCCTCTTCTTTACCTTCCTTATTGTTATCCTCCCCAATCTTATTGTCTACTACACGTCCACTCCTTAGGATAGTCAAAGTATTGGCTTGTTCATGATGAATTGTATTTAGTTGATTTTCTTGAGCCATGTATTGTCCCCTAGGATTACTCACTGGTTGGCTTGGAAGCTTTCCTTCCTCTCGCTTGTTCAGTGCATTAACTAGTTGCCCCATTTGAGATTCTAGCTTGGCGATAGATTGCGTGTGAGAGTGCACCAATTGTGTAATGGTTTCCAAACCTTGAAGGGAGGTCAACACTTTCTCCTCAAAGGCTGTATTTCTATGGGGTGGAGGAGGAGTGTGTTGAAATTGAGTCGAAGGACGGTAGGGATTAATATTCTGGAATGGTTGAAAGTTTTGGGCATAAGGCTGGGAGGTATTGGAAGTCTGCTGCTTCCAAGAGAAATTTGGATGGTTGCGCCACCCCGGGTTATAAGTGTTAGAATACGGATCATTACCCGGTCGGGACTGTGCTTGGGCAGCAATTACTTGTTCTTGCACAAATTCGGGGAATTGTGCTGCCGAAGGACACTCAAAGACAGTGTGAGATGGACTAGAACAAAGAGTACATACTTGTGCTTGGTGAAAGTTTGGAAGCTGTTCTCTAGACATTAGCTGGTCCAATTTGCGGGACAGTGCATCTACTTTCTCGGATAGACCTATGGATTGGCTAACTTCATATATGGTTCCTTTTCTTTGAGAACTCGGGGGTGCTTGATGAGCGGAGGAGGCATGGTGGAGGGAATTTTCATTAAGGTTTTCAAACATCTGCCATGCCTCATGCTCACTCTTAAGCATGAAAGTTCCCCCACAAGAAGCATCAACCATCTGGCGGTTTCGTTCAGATAACCCGTCATAAAAGCATTGCACTAATTGCCATTTGGGTATTTGATGATGCGGGCATTTTCGGAGTAAGTCTCTAAATTTTTCTCAAGTTTCATGAAATTCTTCTCCGTCAGATTGGGAGAAGCTCGTGATAGCACGCCTAAATTGGTTTGTTCTTCCTATGGGAAAATATTTCTTTAGAAATTCATGTTGCATTTGAGCCCAAGAGAGAATTGAATTGGATTCTAATGAATGGAGCCATTGTTTAGCTCTATCCTTAAGGGAAAAAGGAAACAGCCTAAGTTTCAGAGCATCATCAGTGAAGTTCTGAATTTTGACAGTAGTGCAGATCTCAAGGAACTCATCCAAATGTTTATATGGGTCTTCATTGTTAAGTCCATAAAAAGAGGGAAGCATTTGGATGACACTAGACTTAATTTCAAAATGTGCAGCAGCGGTGGTATCAGGTAGTCGAATACAAGATGGAGAGGTATAAATGGAAGGAGTGAAGTACTCCTTTAGGAGTTTGGGTTGTTCTTCAACCATCTCGACAAGTGGTGTAGATCCTATGGTTCTATAGGTCCGGATTTCGGCTCGAAGGGTCCTAATAGAACGCTCTATTTCAGGGTCAAAAGGTACTAATTCGGGAGATTTGGAACGACACCCTAGCATACACTAAGACTCCTCTGATCAGTACAGTCAAGCATGCACTAAAAATAAAAACACAATTCCTTATGTTCATCCTAAAATCACTAGACAGCTCCTAACTGGTTTGAAGAGGGCACTTAAGCCTCCAATCCGGTCTAATGACTGAGCTGACCAGGTAAGCTCCCAGGTAAGTGGGGGGGTCACGATGCGTTGCAAAGGTCCCACTTAAAAACCACTTGCCTCGAACAGATGAACTGTCTCCCTTAAAGGGACAAAGCTTGCCTAGACATCAACTAAGCCATAGAGCGAAATTGGTGCAACTTTCGGTGATCTTCATCCTATTGAGCTCGAATGTCCTTAGGGGCCAACGTCTAATTGATTTTAATTAAGGTGAAAACTATGTGATAATTGATTCACCTAATTTGGGCAAGAATCTGGTGATGAAATCCAGTTTTTATCTTGTTGGGGTGATTGCCCTTACTATGTGCAGATTAATTGGTGCATGTGTATCAAGCATGCATTCACACTTTTGTAAAAAAAAATCGAAATCAAACAATCACCGCAACTTGCAGGCTAGATGGGAATCAATTTGAAATAAGAAAGGTTCAGATGTTACCAGAATTTCCAGCAATTTTTTTTAAAAAGCAAACCTCTACAGTATTCCTTTTTCAGTCGTTCCATTTCTGATTGTCCCAAACTTCCTCTTTGGTTCCTGATCAAATGATACCAAGAAAAATCAAAAATTAGTAAGAGAGGAGAAGGAGATAAGGAAAGTAAAAATAGAAACTATTTTTATTTTTTTTTATTTTTTGAAAATTTTTTTTTGAAAATTTTTTTTAATAAAAAGAAAAACAACTATGCTACCAATCCCCGGCAACGGCGCCAAAAATTGACAGTCAACTTTAAAGACCACGCAATAGCACGTATCTAATAGGATAGTGATTACGGGTATCGATCCACAGGGATTGGGGTATAGTTGTTTTCTTAAAAATAAAAATATTTAAAAGGATGAATTTGTGAAGACTATTAAACTAAGCAATCTAATAAAAGAAAATGCAATTAAAAAAATATCAGTTTGGGAGAACCTAGGGCAAGAAATTCACCACTAACATCGGAACAAGGGTTATTTATATTTTATTTCGTTCTTGGATTAATATGCAAATTGGCTACAAGCCTAATAAGCATTTAAATAAAAATTCACAAAAGTAATTTGGGCATAATCCATCTTCAGTAGGCTAATCTAAGGTGGCAGCACATCGCATCTTCCCTAAGCATGGACTATCTGATATTTACTTAGTGATCATGAAGAGTAGTTGTACGAACATCATACTTAAAATCACAGAAATTAAATATGATTCAAAAGAAGATATCCATTAAAAACAATAAGTTCATACAACCCCAAGAATATAAAATAAAATATAAAACCCGTGTCTCTTTGTTAGGGCTGCATCCAGCCCTAGAGAGGAGATCAGCCTTCCATGGAGTCGTGGGCGATAGCAGCAGCGATGTAGATGGTCTTCATCACGACTGGGTTCTCCCACTTTTCGCCCGTCGGCTTCATCTTCCTCTTGATCATTTTCTTTTTTTTTTTTTCTTTTGGGAAGTCATTCCCAAAAAGACCCAAAGTATTCTCTCCCTCCTCTGTTTCCTGTGGGACTTCCACCCGAGAAAAGATGATCCGAAGAAGAGAAGACTCCTCCTTTTATAGCTTTCACCAGCCCCCTCTCCTCTCTCCTTCTTTCTTCTGTGGCTGATCCGAATAGAGGATAAGCTCGTGGAGACCTTATCTCTTCCGTGGATAAGGGAGACTGTTCCGTGATCCCTCGCTCAGTTGGATGCTCTCGGAGATGAAGATAAGGTGCTGTTCCGCGAATACTGGGAAGCTTATCCGTGGACTGATGGGAAGACTCCACCTCTGTTCCACTGAAGCAGAGGAGTTTGGATTTGGTTGGGATGAAGGCTGGCTTGCGGACGTTGGAAATCTCGTGTGGTTGCTGGTTCTTATCCGGAAGATGGCTGGGAGATGATCCTTGGGATTCGGCAGCTCGGGCGTCTGATAAAAATCAGGAGATAGGATAAGGATGAGGTCACAACGGGATGAAGCTTGGAGTTGGTTCTGTGATGAAGAAATGATGGGAAGATGACACAGACGGGAGAAGATATGGCTTTCGGCTGGGAACATGTCCATTTGGCTGATGGTTGATCCGTGGGATAAGGAGGATATGGCTCACGGGTGAGGATGAATCACAGCGGGATGAAGGGTGGATTCTCTTGGATGCAGGGGATAATCTGGATGCCGTGAAGCTCGGGATGAACTCGGATCAAGCTTGGGAGCGGATTACGCTGATGGTTGGTTCCGAAACAGGGGAAGAGCACGTGAAGCTTGGGAGGATGAAGTCGGAATGGTTGAATGCTGTTGTGTTCTGTTTCCGTGAAGTTTGGGAAGAAGAATCGGAAGCATGGGAGATGAAGATGAGTTGGTTGTTGAGATGCTTGGACGTGGGCGTTTGAGAGATGCTGAATGGATGCTTGGAACTTGGGATTTGGTGGGAGGTGGAAGATGATATGCGATTAGCCAGGACAAGCGTGAACTGAGAGGATCTCGGCTGGGAAATAATCCAGATGAAGACGTGGCTTTGGTTGTTTCATGGGGTCCGGATAAGGAAATCATCCTTGGGTCTCGGCTCTGTTCCGGTTGTGGAGAATGTGATCTGGAACGCTGGGATGTTTGGTAGATTAAGCCGGAAGATAAGATGGAGGAGTTGGATTCGGAAGTTGGGAGGAAAGGCTGATCTGTGGGATATTAGAAGGATAGATTCAGCTGGGAATCTTGGTTTGGGATGTCCGGGATGCATGGGATTCGGAGAGGTGAACTCATCCGTGGATGGAGTCAATTCTAAACGGGAGAGGGAGAAACGAGGACTGCTCTGTTAGCTGGACATAGGGGATGAGGATGAAGTTTCGGATGGAGAAGGATGCGGACGCGAGATGAACTCGGGACGTCGGGAAAACTGGACTCTATTTTGAAGCTTAAAACAGGGGAGGAAAGGGATGACGTGGAAGCTTGTTCTCCAAGCGCTTAAAGGGTGACGTGGACATGGGTTCAGCTGCAAACGTGACCTGCACATATTAGTTCAGACATCATCCCAATTAGTTCGACTCGACCTGCACACATTAATTTTGACCAGTAAATAAATAAGTAAAACACTAATTACCTTTAATTTATTAAAATGCAATGATGAAGGTAACACAATTTTTTTTTAGTTAAATATTCAAAATATGTGAATTAAAATAATGATATGTGCTATGAATAAGATATTAATATATGCATTATTTAGCACTTATCAATAAGGTGAAGTTACCATCTAAGCTTAAGATTCACCCCATCTTTTATGTTAGTATGGTAAAGCCCTATTATGGAATTCCACAAGATCCTAATTGAGGTGAATCTAAAGGAGCTCCTTTGAGCATCCTGACATCCTACAACGAGCGAGATGCATATTGGTGGAACGTATGGTGCAACGGAGAGGTATATCTCCTAGTCGAGAATATTTGGTTAAATGGGGAGGACTGCTCGATAGTGAAATAAGTTAGGAACCCGCTGAAGCAATGTGGCTTTTTCTCCGATTTTCTATTTAAAGGAGACCAACGAGATAGAAGTTTGCAGAATTTTTAGAAGCCTTTTTTTTTCTTTTTTTGCTTTGGAAAGCCTATTAATTTACAGGAAGGTAAGATATTTTTCTAGGATTTTATAGAATGAGTTTATGGAATCCTTATCCTAACCATTTATTGTAGCTGGGCTCTTATGGAAGGAGCTAGGGGGACCTGTATCTAACCATTTGTTATAGCCGAGCTCTTATAGAAAGAGCTAATGGGATCCTTATAAAAAATAAAAAATTACTTTTTCATCCCTCTAAAGACACCACAGGTCCCTGTTGACCCAAAAAAAAACTTTCGGTCCACCACTAAATGGTTCTCTAATTTCCGGTCCCTGAGTTACTGTTTTCTTTAAAATATAGTACCCAAAGTGCCCCCAGGTTACGGTAAATACCCCTATGTTACCGGAAGCGGGAAAAAAAATTTTCCGCATTCTGTTTTCTATCCAAAACACACTCTGTTTTTCTCTACCGAAGATGCTCCCAAGTAAGCTTCCCACTTCCAGCCCTTAAGCGAAGATGCCCCGGTGATCCCACGGAAGATGTTTACCGAAGATGGCTTTGGGGGAAGATTTTGAAACGGAAAAATAGGGGAAAAAAATAGCCCGCAACAGGGTACACGTCTTGTCTCTGTTCTTCTCTGTTTTATCTTTGTCATTGGAGATTGTTTGGTCAAGAAAAAGACAGGCACCCATTAGGATGGATACTAGACGGATAGGGAGAGAGCATGTTGAGCCTTTGTGTTGACCTATAAATATTGAGAGTCCCTCTTACTCTTTACCTGTTTCCTGTTTGAGAGAACACTGATAGTCCCTCTTTCTCTATGTGGTGAGACTCTGCTCCACTATATTCCTAACTCTGTTTGCAATTCGGAATCATCTGTTCATTGCCTCCTCTTTTTTCCATTGTCATGGCTTCAGAGGACACTGCTAGCTCTGTTTTTATGGCCATTTGTTGTTATGTTAGCGAAGCTGTCATTATTTCCATCTCAAAGGACACAATTCTTGATCAAACTTTTAAGAAAATAGTTGAAAGGTGGAGACATTTATCTTCTATAATGATATAAGTTAAGTTTTATATTCCAAACAAATCTAGAATGCATGTTATGCTCATGAGCTATAAGGATGTTCGTAACATGCATCAAATACATGTCAACTTAAATGCCAAGGTGATCGAGATGGTTGTTACTCATTCTCCAACCTTGATCGAAGGTGCTGGTGTAGTAATTGAGAGGTATTCCATATTTGAAATTTTAGTTTGTGCAATTTAAGCGCAAAAGACTTTAATAAGTGTGCTAAAATAATGTTTATCCTATTGTATGGACAGCGGCTCATCCCATTGTGCTGAAATTAGTTCGAGAGGGAAATTTTTTTTCAAAGGGTAGCTTAAGTAATTTTGGTCAAGTTGTTGAAGAAACAAGAGCCACAATTGAAAAGGAAGCAAGTCAAAAAAATTCGTTGGATGCTTGGAAAAATAGTATCGAGGGCGTTGGTCAGGCGTTCATGAATGCGGAAACTCTACGTGATACCATTCGCAACTATTGCATTGCAAATTGCAGAGATTTTATGTTCGTGAAGAACGATCTGATAGTATACGTGCAGAGGGCTAAGTATGAATTTCAGAAAATTTTATGCGGAAAGAATGGGTTAAACATTTTAACCTAAAACATGCTTGATATTTTAGATATTTTTGACTCTGGTACTAGTCGAATACAGTCTTCAACTGCACATCACATGTGGCGCGGGCTCAGTCCCAATACATAGGGTGACACTCGCGCGTGCCTATCAAAGCACTCATCATATGAGCCCCCGGGTGGAGCGCCACGCTTCGTCACACGATCACGCGTGAGAGTTTCCGGAAATTGGATAGTCTCCACTAACCCTTTGCTTTGACATCAAATATCACAAAGCCCTCAGATCCCGAGGATTATGTGATTCAAATAAATATGCATAAATCACAACTTCTTGTGATTTGAAGATTGAGATCATATCTCAACCGTAAAAGAGATCATGTCTCTTACCTTTAAAAGAGGGTTCCTTCAAGGATGCTTCGCAGCCGCACAAGTGTCCGGCCTTGATGACTCGTCCACGCGAAGCTCCTGAATGATCAGTTTCCCGGGGAGTGCTAGCTCGCAGGGAGGCAGAAGGTTGGCTAAAAGGAAGAGGGAAGAAGATGGACCTTTACAGCTCAAGAACTCCTTCTTGGGCTTTCACCTTCAGAGCTACTCTCTCCTTTTACTCTCTTTCTCTGGTGCTCTTTTTTTGTGTAGAGAAGAAGGAAGAGGGGTGGCTTATTTATAGGTCAAGAAGAGGGTGAGGTGTCCCTATGAGGTGCCTGCCAGGACACATGTCACACATGCAAGAAAAAGAGGTGTCCTGCTCCGCCACGTGTCACGCATGCAAAGGGGTGAGGTGGCCTGGAGGGCGATGTCATGGATGACCTCATGAGGCAGATGAGGTCATGGATGAAATCAGGAGCAGTGTGAGGTGTCCAGGCCCGCCACATGTCACACATGCAAGCAAAAGAGGTGTCCTGCTCCGCCACGTGTCACGCATGCAAGCAAAAGAGGTGTCCTGCTCTGCCACGTGTCACTCATGCAAAATGATGACATGGCCTGGAGGGCGATCGGAATGTGGATCCCACATACAGTATGTGGGTCCCACCTAAGCAGGACGTGGGTCCCACATACAGTATGTGGGTCCCACCTAGGCAGGACGTGGGTCCCACATATGCAGGACGTGGGTCCCATATATAGTATGTGGGTCCCACATAGGCAGGACGTGGGTCCCACATACAGTATGTGGGTCCCACATGGGCAAAGAAGTCCTAGTCCAATTTGACTCAAGCCAAATCTAATTTGGTTGGGGGCAAATTGAGTCTAATCAGTGATCCAATCACCAATTAACTTTTCCAAGCAACAATTGCCTAGGGCAATCAGTCAATCACATTGACTATTTTACCTCTAGACGATTCTCAATTGTCAATCAGCCATTTGATCAATCCAGAAACTTCTAAGCGTGTGACCTCACAGGTTCGAGCCTAAGCCGGTAGTACAAGAACACTTCCTGCACTAATCGAAGTAACCATCTAGCAATGGAACCCGACGACCGGATAGGCCGAATAGATGCAAAGCAACATTCTAGAACCTATGGACTATGGTTACCGCATAATTCATCCTCTTGACCAGAAAATGCCCAGGGTGGGTTCAGAGTCTGTCTACCCTGAAACGATCCATCCGAAAATATGTTTCAATTCAATAAGTCAAGTGATAGAGATTTGACTTTCCCTGGCCAGGGTACTATTTAATTGAAAACACAAGGCATTCACCCTTATTCCTAAGGGAGGTCAATCCCATCTTGATTTGCAACTGACTACCACAAGTACTTGACTGGACCCAGAAACCTTTCGTTGCTGGATTAGAAATTCAGGTAGTTCGGCACCAAAGTACAGTGAGTTGCTTGCAAGCCACCGGTTGCAATCTCAGGTCTAAAGGATACATATACCCATATCCACTCGGAACAACTCTTGACAAGAGAGAGTCCGTCAATTGGTCACGTTCAGTGAACGTACACTACCATTCACCTATATACCATACTAGTATCTCTATACTCTTTAGTTTGGAAGACAACCAACAGTTATGATACACAATGACCTATGCCCAGTAATACTATCGTTCTATTAATAGTATATCATACGGTCATGAACATGTAAGGACCTGTGTGACAAAATCATATTTCATTACACAAAGTAGTCCTAAGGACTTCATCACATCGGAGTTTGTGAAGATGTTCTGGTGATGAATAAATACCATGTTATTTATAATTGATCCAAATACATTTACAATCACTAATTGATTGGATTTAGGACACAATTTCCAACAACTCCCACTTGACCTAAAGCCAATCAGTACAGTATCGTATACCCATCTTCAAGTAATGATGGTCAAACTCCTTTACACCGAGGGCCTTAGTGAAGGGGTCGGCTAAGTTATCCTTCCCGTCAATCTTTTGAAGATCAACGTCACCTCGTTCTACTATCTCACGAACAAGGTGATACCAGCGCAGAATATGCTTGGTGCGCTGGTGTGCCTTTGGTTCCTTAGCTTAAGCGATGGATCACAGTATAGTGGGACTGGTCCATCAGCGGAGGGTGTAACTCCTAGCTCAGCAATGAACTTTTGTAACCAGACAGCTTCTTTGGCGGCATCAGATGCAGCAATGTATTCAGCCTCGCATACAGAGTCTGCCACGGTATGCTGCTTGGAACTTTTCCAGCACACAGCCCCACCTAACATGGTAAATACTTAACCAGACACAGACTTGCTATCATCACGGTCTGCTTGAAAACTTGAATCGGTATAACCGACAAATCTCAACTCAGTATCTCCATAAACAAGCCACTTATCCTTAGTATTTCTCAAATACTTGAAGATAGTCTTTACAACTTTCCAGTGGCTCTCTCTTGGGTCAGATTGGTACCTACTCACTATTCCTAGTGAATACGCCACATCTGGTCTAGTACATGTCATAGCATACATAATAGATCCCACAGCAGAGGCATATGGAATTCTACTCGTACGTTCTCTTTCTTGGGGAGTTGTTGGGCAATCTCCTTTAGAAAGAGTGATTACATGACCTATTGGAAGATAGCCTTTTTTGGAATTTTTCATGCTGAATCGTTTCAGCACAGTATTTATGTACGTGGACTGGGATAACCCAAGCAACCTTTTAGACCTATCCTTATAGATCTTCATCCCTAGGATGTAAGATGCATCTCCCAGATCTTTCATGGAGAACTGTGATGACAGCCAGATCTTTATTCCCTGTAGTGCAGGAATGTCATTCCCTATTAAAAGAATATCATCCACATACAGTACAAGAAACATCACTACTGAACTATTTACCCACTTATATATGCAAGGTTCCTTTACGTTCCTAACGAAGCCATACGTCTTGATCACCGTATCAAAGCGTATGTTCCAATTCCGAGAAGCCTGCTTCAGTCCGTATAAGGACTTCTGAAGCTTGCATACCTTAGATTCATCTGCAGAAATAAAACCTTCAGGCTGTATCATATACACCTGCTCCTCTAAATCTCCATTCAGAAAAGCGGTTTTAACATCCATCTGCCAAATCTCTAAGTCCAGATGTGCAACTATCGCAAGCATGATCCGAATGGACTTCAGCATTGCCACAGGAGAAAACATCTCGTCATAGTCTATGCCATAACGTTGGCGAAATCCTTTGGCAACCCGACGGGATTTGTAGGTTTCCACATTTCCGTCTGTGCCTCTCTTCCTCTTGAAGATCCATTTACACCCAATGGGTTTGATTCCTTCAGGTGGGTCAACCAATGTCCATATATCATTGACCTCAATGGACTCCATTTCGGATTTCATAGCATTAAACCATTTCTCAGAATCAGACCTTTGCATAGCATCCATGTAGATGACGGGATCCTCTGTGTTCTAATCGAGACCAACAGGTTCGCCGTCCTGGACCAGAAAACTATAGTATTTGTCCGGCTGATGTGGTACTCTACCGGATCGTCTCACAGATGTCTCTATAATGGGTTCTGGATCTGATCTAATCAAATCCGGTTCTTTAGTCTGTACTGATTCTTCTATACGTTGAATTTCTTTAAGTGCAACATCAGAGCTGTTAGCTCATTCACCAAGGAACTCCTTCTCAAGGAAAATAGCCCTATTACAGACAAACAACTTTTGCGTATCAGTATTATAGAAGTAATACCCTAAGGTTTCTTTTGGATATCCGACGAAGAAACAATTATCAGACTTGGATTACATCTTATCTGCTTTCAAACGCTTGACATAGGCCTTACACCCCCAAACTCTTAGGTGAGTGATCACTGGCTTACGCCCAGTCTACATCTCATATGGAGTTTTAATTACAGATTTACTAGAAACCTTATTTAAAATATAGCAGGCAGATTCTAGAGCATATCCCCAAAAGGATAAAGGCAGGCTAGCGAAATCCATCATGGACCGGACCATGTCTAACAGAGTCATGTTCCTCCTTTCAAATACACCGTTATGTTGAGGTGTTCCAGGAGGGGTCCACTAAGACAGAATCCCATTCTCTTCCAGATAAGTCAAGAAATCACTGGAGAGATATTCCCCTCCTCGATCAGATCGAAGAATTTTAATATACTTTCCAATTTATTTCTCTACTTCATTACGGTATAATTTGAACATTTCAAAGGACTCGGACTTATGCCTCATAAGAAACACATGCCCGTACTTTGACAGGTCGTCTATAAACGTAATGAAATAGCTGTACCCTCCTCTGGCACTTGTACTCATAGGTCCACATACATCAGTATGTACGAGTCCTAGAATATCTACGGCTCTCTCACCTTTTCCAATAAAGGGTGATTTGGTCATTTTACCAAAAAGACAAGACTCACAAGTTGGAAATAATTCAAGATCATTAATATTCAGAATACCCAACTTGGCCAACTTGTTGATCCTGTTCTTGTTAATATGTCCTAGCCGGCAATGCCATAGGTAGGTATCAGAGACATTATCTATCCTGGGTCGCTTACTTGATGTGTACATTACACTAACAGGATGTGATATTGTGTAAATGCCATTTATTAATTGTCCATCAACCATAATAACACCATTCACAATGATATTACAAGAACGATTCTTTATTGATATTTCATAACCGTTTTGGGCTAAGAGCCCTACAGAAATGACGTTCATTAAGAATGACGGACAAAAGTGACAGTCACTTAAGGCGATTACATGAGAATTGAAAACTAACTTAAGATCTCCCAATGCTAGAACTGGAACAGTCCTTCCATCTCCAACATTCAGGAACCTCTCATTATCCTCAAATCTCTTATTGACATGCAGTCCCTGTAATGAATTGCAAATATTATAAGGACTTCCGGTATCCAATACCCAGGTCAATTTATCACATATGGAGAAATTACAAGGAGTTATCGTATAAGTACCTTGCCCAGCAACTGTTTGCTCATTTCTCCTGGGCCTGTTTGGATCAAGGATGGCTACATACAGAGGACAGTTCTTTTTCCAGTGTCCCGATTTCTGACAGTGGTAGCACACCGCCTTTCTAGGGTCAGCCCGCTTTCTTATCATCTGATAAGATATCCCGACACTTAGCACCTTTTTCTTCCTTTTATTTTTATTTTTAATTTTATTTTTGTTTTTTCCTTTCCCAAAGGGACGACGTCCTGCCCCACCACCAACCACATTAACCGGCCTTTTTCTGAGCTGGTTATCTTTCTCAAAGTTCTGCAACAACCCCAAAAGACCATGGAAGTTGAGTACATGCTTTGTCATTCTATAATGAGTGAGGAATGGTCGGTAGGAATCAGGCAGGGAATTCAAAATCGCGTCCTTTCCCAATTGTTCATGCAGGGAAAAGCCAAGTTTGCTCAGGCGCTCTATCAACTCGATCATGTACAGTACATGGTCCGTAACAGAGGCCCCTTCCCTGAGTTTGGCGTTGAACATACAACAACTGGTACTATACCTTTTATCGTCATCAGGGACGCCAAACGATTCATTCAACACTTGAATGATCTCGTTCGGCTGAGCACTCTCGAATCTCCACGAGAATTCATCGCTCATTGTTGCTAGCATAATGCACCGGACAGTGATCCGATCACTCGTCCATTTCTGGTAAGCATCACGGACTGCTACCCGTGCATTAGCTAGAGGCAATTCAGGTGTCGGATCAGTAATTATATACATGGTCCTCTCGTGTTCCAGGACGATCATAAGCTTTCTAAGCTAGATTGAAAAGTTAGGACCGGTCAACTTATCATTATCTAATAATGACTTAAGTGACAATTGAGTGGCCATTTCTGCAAAGAATGACAACAAAACCTAATCAGTAAATGAATCAATATAATCAAGAAATTTGGATTTTAGTCCAAAGATCCTTCCACCATTTTGTATGAATCAATAGCCTCTACTTTAATCCGAAGAATTACTCCTAATTTTTTAGTGGGTACCGGAATCCACATAGACTACAGATGGGCCCGAGTGTGTCTTGGCTAACCCATCTGTTTCTAAGGGTAGGTTCATAACCAATTGTTTCACCAAACAACTCCCAGTAATATCCTTTTGCCACAGGCCACTTCAGCAGGTGTGTGTCACCTCCACTGAAAAACCTGGTCAGGTCCAACCATCAACTTGCCGCAATAAGTTCATCACATCAGTAGATGACCAAGCCCGAGTGTGGCTCGGCTCTTCTGACCACCTATTTAATGGATGCAACCGATTCAACATTAATTGAGTGACAATCCCAATAGCCGATGAGCACCAGGCGTGCTTCCAATGATCATAAACATATTGGACTCATTATCATGTCAACGCAATAGGAGGCTATGACACGGTCATCTTCCATTAACCGCACCATTTTTAAGAACCTGATAATTTAGAGGATTTTTATGAAACAAGAAAAGCTGACTAACCTTGATCCTCCCACTGACTTCTTCAAATCAGAGGTTAATAAGAACAGGTTTGAGTCAGTGCACCTAAATCGGTCCGACCGATTTTCTTATTTGGCATAGGTCAACAAGAGTTAATCAGAGATCTGATCAAAAGAGATTCACCTAGATGGCCAGATAAGTGAAATCAGCGGAAGGGTATGCTATTAACTTGACTGGACCGAAATCCAGCAAGTAGCTCCCAATTAAAAACCTACTGATAACAGTTGCCTTAGACACCAACTGGTTCATCAATTTCAATTCGATCAATATCAAAACTCAGTGCTCAACCGCGGAGCCTAAATCAACATCCATTTGGTCTTATCAAGAGACATGGACTTGATCAACTACAACTATTGCAAAGATCAAGAGTTACCTTGATCGAATCCAAAGTAAACATTTTAAATTAGATTTCAACAGTTATTGTTCCATATTTTGATTTTGACCATTGGGTCTAACCCAACCAGATTTGATTAGATAACCCATTATCCCCATGATTTATGCAATATCTTAGATGTTTAAATCACATTTAAAATCTAAGATCTACATCAATACTTAATTCACAATTATAAGTGTATTGCATTATTCATGTCTTATCTTGGTTTTGCATGCATTACAACTTTGAATCATTAAAACCCCTTTTAATGTTCAAGTTAAATGGTTTCCACATGCATACAAACAAGTCTATTCATCATATTAATAACATCATAAAATAATATAATCAGTTTACATCATATGTAAAAGATCACATTTTGCATAGATATTTGATATCACAAAGAACTTGGACGAGCTCTGATACCACTGATAGTATGCATGCAGAGGGCTAAGCATGAATTTCAGAAAATTTTATGCGGAAAGAATGGGTTAAACATTTTAACCTAAAACATGCTTGATATTTTAGATATTTTTGACTCTGGTACCAGTCGAATACAATCTTCAACTGCACATCACATGTGGCGCAGGCTCAGTCCCAATACATAGGGTGACACCCGCGCGTGCCTATCAAAGTACTCATCATATGAGCCCCCGGGTGGAGCGCCACGCTTCGTCACACGATCACGCGTGAGAGTTTCCGGGAATCGGATAGTCTCCACTAACCCTTTGCTTTGACATCAAATATCACAAAGCCCTCAGATCCCGAGGATTATGTGATTCAAATAAATATGCATAAATCACAACTTCTTGTGATTTGAAGATTGAGATCATATCTCTAACGTAAAAGAGATTATGTCTCTTACCTTTAAAAGAGGGTTCCTTCAAGGATGCTTCGCAGCCGCACAAGTGTCCGGCCTCGATGACTCGTCCACGCGAAGCTCCGGAATGATCAGCTTTTCGGGAAGTGCTAGCTCGCAGGGAGGCAGAAGGTTGGCTGAAAGGGAGAGGGAAGAAGATGGACCTTCACAGCTCAAGAACACCTTCTTGGGCTTTCACCTTCAGAGCTACTCTCTCCTCTCACTCTCTTTCTCTAGTGCTCTTTTTTTGTGTAGAGAACAAGGAAGAGGGGTGGCCTATTTATAGGTCAAGAAGAGGGTGAGGTGTCCCTATGAGGTGTCCTGCCAGGACACATATCACACATGCAAGAAAAAGAGGTGTCCTGCTCCGCCACGTGTCACGCATGCAAAGGGGTAAGGTGGCCTGGAAGGCGATGTCATGGATGACCTCATGAGGCAGATGAGGTCATGCATGACATCAGGAGCAGTGTGAGGTGTCCAGGCCCGCCACATGTCACACATGCAAGCAAAAGAGGTGTCCTGCTCCGCCACGTGTCACGCATGCAAGCAAAAGAGGTGTCCTGCTCTGCCACGTGTCACTCATGCAAAATGATGACGTGGCCTGGAGGGCGATCGGGATGTGGATCCCACATACAGTATGTGGGTCCCACCTAAGCAGGACGTGGGTCCCACATACAGTATGTGGGTCCCACCTAGGCAGGACGTGGGTCCCACCTAGGCAGGACGTGGGTCCCACATATGCAGGACGTGGGTCCCATATATAGTATGTGGGTCCCACATAGGCAGGACGTGGGTCCCACATACAGTATGTGGGTCCCATATGGGCAAAGAAGTCCTAGTCCAATTTGACTCAAGCCAAATCTAATTTGGTTGAAGGCAAATTGAGTCTAATCAGTGATCCAATCACCAATTAACTTTTCTAAGCAACGATTGCCTAGGGCAATCAGTCAATCACATTGACTATTTTACCTCTAGACGATTCTCAATTGTCAATCAGCCATTTGATCAATCCAGAAACTTCTAAGCGTGTGACCTCACAGGTTCGAGCCTAAGCCGGTAGTACAAGAACACTTCCTGCACTAATCGAAGTAACCATCTAGCAATGGAACCCGACGATCGGATAGGCCGAATAGATGCAAAGCAACATTCTAGAACCTATGGACTATGGTTACCGCATAATTCATCCTCTTGACCAGAAAATGCCCAGGGTGGGTTCAGAGTCTGTCTACCCTAAAACGATCCATCCGAAAATATGTTTCAATTCAATAAGTCAAGTGATAGAGATTTGACTTTCCCTGGCCAGGGTACTATTTAATTGAAAACACAAGGCATTCACCCTTATTCCTAAGAGAGGTCAATCCCATCTTGATTTGCAACTGACTACCACAAGTACTTGACTGGACCCAGAAACCTTTCGTTGCTGGATTAGAAATTCAGGTAGTTCGGCACCAAAGTACAGTGAGTTGCTTGCAAGCCACCGGTTGCAATCTCAGGTCTAAAGGATTCATATACCCATATCCACTCGGAACAACTCTTGACAAGAGAGAGTCCGTCAATTGGTCACGTTCAGTGAACGTACACTACCATTCACCTATATACCATACTAGTATCTCTATACTCTTTAGTTTGGAAGACAACCAACAGTTATGATACACAATGACCTATGCCCAGTAATACTATCGTTCTATTAATAGTATATCATACGGTCATGAACATGTAAGGACCTGTGTGACAAAATCATATTTCATTACACAAAATAGTCCTAAGGACTTCATCACATCGGAGTTTGTGAAGATGTTCTGGTGATGAATAAATACCATGTTATTTATAATTGATCCAAATACATTTACAATCACTAATTGATTGGATTTAGGACATAATTTCCAACACGATCGTGAGCGAGTTACTGTAGAATATGTGTATGAAGGTTGCGAATGACGTATCCATGCTTCTTGCCTTGGGATGGTGAAAAGTTTGCAATTAAAAAAATGCACTGTAACCACACATGTGGAGGAGGGTTGCAAGTGCGGTCTCAACCAAAGGCTTCGAAACGTTGGGTTTCAAAAATTGTTAAAGATCAACTTCAAGATATGTCGTTATATAAGTCGAGTGATATTGTATAAGATATTCGTTGACAATATGGTGTTGAATTGCCGTATCATCAAGCTTGGCATTGTAAGGAGGTGGCTATGATGGATTTTTATGGTAATAGACGGCTATCGTTTTAAATTCTTCATAACATCGGCAATCACGTCCACCCTGCGAGGGAATGGGGTGTTGTTCCAGCGTACGAGACATGGATATATGAACGGTGGCCGGTGGCTTCCAACAATGCTGTTCGCATGCTCAATAGCCCATGTCTGGCAAAAACCATTGTAAACATCAAATTACAAGTAAATATATATATCGTAACAATGAAATTTTAAAAAAAAACATCTTTTGATGCTTACCACCAGAGCGACCGTGCAGCCGTCCATATTTCTAGCAGATCCTTCGCTTGTGATGTTTCTAGTCTTCACACTATCGGCTAGACTAGGTATCTGCTGGCGAAGAAAAGAGAAAACGGCAAGACCCCAACTATATGAACCTAAGCAGTCTAAATCATCAACATATGAACATAATGTCTTAGGAACATAATAGTGTACGGTTGGAAAGAGGATAGTCCCAAAGAGATATAGAACCGATAATTTTGTAAAATCCTCCGCATCTTGTCATCTGTTCTTATCGACAAGGTATTATAATCTATTTTTAATTGCATCTATATTGGCTTTTTGGTGGTCACCCTCAAAAAATCGGGTGATAAGGTCAGACGTAACCCTCCCCTTCCTATGCAGTTCCACCTCATCACCCGTGGCACTCAAACCAATGATTAGTGCCAAATCAATCCCTACAAAAGGCACTAGAACCCTACTAAACCAAAAACCCGCCTCAACATTATCCCAAAAGAAGAGTAGTGTGTCCAACACAGGCCTACTCTCTTTTATATATGGTAGACCTAGCATGTGCCCAAAAGGAGTGCCACTCACCCTATCCTTCTGTTCACGAGACATACATGGGATTAGGGTGACCATAAAACTTACAAAGTGGGCAAAGTAACACCTTCTATTCACCATATTACTGGGGCCAACAGAGGGTTTTTTCCTGTAATCTACTTTGGGGCCATCTAAGATATCTGTATCACAAATATAGTTAAAAATTATATTTTGAATAATATCAACTCAAAATAAATCATCTTAAACTATAACAAAGAACACAATTAGCACGGAATAGACATAATTTTCCATAACAAATATATCAAATGTGCTACCACAACCTCTCAATTCATTAATTCGGCAAATCGTAACCATTCCCACAAATATCTCAAATGCCCTACAATACTGCATATCATGTCCGTGTTCAAAAAAATTATTGGAGAAAGTATGCGGCAATGGTTGACAAACCTATTGAAGGAATGCAGAAACGCCTCATGGAAGGTTGGAGAGACCAATATCCACCGAACCTTCCGCTACAAATGAAGAGGGCAAAGTTGGTTCGAAGGTCGACTCCGAGGTCAGACAGAAAATATCTTCTTGCTCCTCAAAATCAAGTCGGAAGGGTTCTCCTTTTCGAAAAGACGAACAACTTAACATGGGAAAAGAGGAAGATCGAATATCTGTCACGCCCCGAGCCCGAGGCGCGGCAGACGCCGCACGCCTGCACAGCGGGCCGCGCAGGCGTGCAAGGCAACAGATTACATCAAAGCAAATACAGATGTTCAAAACTGACACAATTATTTAAATTTATTCAAAAGCAGTCTTACAAAATTTCAGAATAGCATATGCCAACATAATTCAAATGTCCAAACTAATCTAGCTAAAATGCCGATAACTGATGGAATCATCGGAACATCTAACGCACTCCTCAATCCCATGCGATCAAGCTTCTGGACCTAAAAAAAAAATAGAAAAAATAAAATAATGAGCTACACTAGCCTAGTAAGCAACAAAATACCCCAAAGTGGGGTCAGAGCATATCAGATCAAAATACGGAATAATGTTTGGAATAAATCATAAATAACATCGTTTTGCTGTTTTCAAAACTTATTATCATTTTTTAAAAAAATTTGATACCAGAATCTCAACATGATAGGCTACGGCCACGTAACCCAGTGGCAAGGGTCGCACAAGATGCCAAATCCACTATATTTATCCACCGATGGCAGCCGGTGTCCAGAAACCACTATTCTAATCACCGGTGGCGTGGTGTCGAAATCGGTTCCTCACAGATTACAAGTCGACAGGTCCAACGTATAATCCCCATTGGCGGAGCCAGAACAGAACAGAACAGATCATAGCCATGCTGAGAATACATATATATAAAAACAGATTTCATAAATTTCCCAGTAATAGTTTACGGATTTCAGAGCAAAATTTTCAAATGAAATTTAACATACCAGACCCATTTTACTAAATACAAAACATATTTCAGAATTTAATCTATTTATCAAATAATTTGGAAATCACACTTGAAGTATTAAGTTACTTACCTCTTCTCGCTTAACCCCTACTTCAGATAGGCGGATCAGGTTCACTTGTTTAAATTTAATTAATTCCTTGTTAATTTCAGAGCTAAGCAAAATTCAGAAATAATACTACTGGGTACGGCCCAACAGGTCCTAGAGTTGGCCCATAATGGGCATGGCCCGATAGGGCCCACATCGGACACGGCCCAATGGGCCCGCATAGACTCGGTCCAATAGGGCCCCCAAGGTTGGCCTCTAATTCATTTATAAGATTCATTTCAGGGACCAATATCTAATTACAGAGTACTGTTCCGTAATAAAACTTGGATAAAAGGACCATAGAATTATATTTGAGGACCTTTATATAATAAATCTTTCTTTTAGGAATCGAACATAAATTACAGAAGACCCTTTTGTGAAATAACATACTGTCAAGGGCTTAACTGCAAAATTCTATTTATTGGCCAAATGGGTTCGTGTTTCGGGTCTGAATTGGGTTTCGGGTCTGAACTGGGTTTCGGATTTCGGATTTCGGATTCAGATTTCGGATTTCGGATTTTTGGATTTCGGATTTAGACTGGGCCCAAGTTGGGCCCAAAAGGGTACGGCCCAAATAGGGCGCAACTAAGCTGAACCGGGCCCAAGTGAGGCCCACGGTGAGTAGGGCCCATCGTATCGCTCACGGCCCACACTGGGCCTTCTTCCTCACCGAGCTCCCCATGGGCAGGGGAGGTGGGAACCAGAAGAAGGGAGAGGATTGGCTGGGTGGCCGGAGGCCATCCCTTGGTCGATGGTCAGCCGGCCGCCAGCGGCCAGCGGTTGCGGCGGTGACTGACGGGGAGGAAGAGACCGAGAGTGGTCTCGGTTTGGGGACAAAACAAAGGGAGAACACAAGGATGTTTAGCAACAGAATAAAGAGAAAAAGAAGGGGCTTACCGGCGGTGGACGGAGGCGGCAGATCCCGGCCGCAGGTGGCTCGATCCAACGGCTAGCAGCGGCGACGGCGGTGGGGTTTCCAACAGCCAAACTAGATCCAAAAACAAGGGAATAAGAAAATCAAAGGAGCTTGGCTCCCGAGGTGGCTGAACTCGATTGAAGTGGCACACATGGTCACCGGAGAAGAAGGAGAAGCAGGGAAGAGAGGGGGAGAGAAAGTGCTCGGTGGAGGATCCAAGGGAGGAGGAAAGGGGGGTTTTATAACCCCAATTCAACAGCTCTCTGTCGCGAAAATCGCGGCGGTGGGGCGAAATCAACGGCCGCTCGTGCGGCCGTGGGGTGGCCGCGGAATGACCGCGGGGCTGCCGCGTAACGCCCGCGGCACCCCGCCCTCGCTGCGCCCGAAGAAGCCGGAGGGGATCGCGTCTGCGATCCCCTGCTCTGGCCCCTTCCAAAAAAAAAGAAGAAGGGGCTGAAGTCGGCTGGGGCTGCCGACTTCAGCCCGTATCTCACATTCTCTCCCCCTTAAAAAATTTCGTCCTCGAAATTTAAGAGATCTAGGTCTTTCAGATGCTCAGCCCATTGAGTAATATAAATCCAAGATCTCATTCTCCTCGATCAAAATCAGTGTGATAGATAGCTTTGGATCAACTATCAAAAATTTCATAAAACTCGCAAGATTAACACTAGATGAGTGACTGATTAACATCTCATATTGAAATTATCATCTTGATGCATGTTCACTCGAGATTGGATCAGGATCAATTCACAACAGGATTGATTAAAATTAGTTGTGTTTGGGATAGAACTTAAAATGAAATAGATCTCATATATTTATCATGGTAGTGTGCTGATCCCTCAAAGGATAATGACCAACCTTAGAATCAAATCATTATATGGCTAGTAATGTAATTCACAAAATAAACATGTACTGATGATCATTAGATAGCAAGGGTCTATCTCAAAAATGATTTGCATCAAATCACAAAAGCAAGTCTGAGAAGGCAAAGTATTGATACCATGATTCAATATGCCACAAAGCTTTTAACTTAAACTTATAAATCATAAGATGGAAGCAAATAATGCATGGTTTATTCCGATACTTAACAAATTAGACCATATTTAATCAATAATCAAACAATCCTGGTCATGATATCCTCAAATTTTTCTTAGCATACCCAAAAATAGCAAAGTCTATCCAAGAGATAACATAGTCATGTCATGATTGACCTGAGAATCAATAGTATTCACCTTCCCTTATTAACAAAATCTTTCATTATTGAACAACATAGTCTTTCATAATAACATGTTACCAAAACATAGTCAATATTTTTGACCAGTTTAAATTGACTCAGTCCATCATACTTTTGCTGCGCAACTCTGATCAATATTCTCCAAAATTTCTTAATAATCTCAGATCATCAACATTTTTTTTATATAATATCCAATTTTTTTTTTTATTCTTATTTTCCATGCTTGCTTATCAAGGTTAACCCTCGAGATAATTGGCATATTTGCATCATTGTATGATCAAGCAATCATATTCTAGATCCAATATAAACTAAGCCAACTCTAGATTTTCTTGACAATAAACAATTTGCTACTGGTTTCTCTTTTAAAATCAATTCTTCAAGACTGATAATTATTTCTGAATTCTTTCAAAAGCATAAGCTACAAATCTACGACAAAGAGATCTATACTAAAACATTCCAAATCTAAGATCAACTAATGCAGGAATCATTATCCCAGACTTGAGATGAGAGATTTCTCTCTCTCTCTCTCCTTTTTTTTATAAAGTAGATGAAAGAATCTACTAGTAACACAATGATATCCATATCAGTCAAAATCAAAAATACTATACCTTCCAACGAATTTTTTTTTTTTGACCAACCCAAAAATATTTTAGTCCACCAATATTCTCTGGATTGATTAATTGGCTTTCTATCAAAATACTAATCTTGATTGTAAACTGAAATGATATAAAATTTTATGTCTCAAGTAGAGCCAAAAAGAACTCTTAAGTCTCATCCCCAAATATATTTTTCTTCTATATAAGAGTTCCATGCATGATCCACATACAGATTTCAATCCTCGAAGAATATTTTAATAAATATTATAAAATATTTTCTAGTCCAAACTTTAAACAACTATTTATAAATGAATCTTAACTTGCCACCAAAATAATTAACTTCAACTAGAAGCAATATCCACAGTGCCTGATATCAAGTTAAACTTCAAAATAATTACGTTGTATGATAATATCCCACGACTAATATTCCTTCACTTAATTTAGTCAAAATCTAATTAATCATAACTTAAAATACAAATTGCTCTACCAAGAAAATTCTCAGAATAACTTATTTACACTTTGGTTACGACCATAATTAGGTTGCATTCTAATTTTTACATTTCAAAATTCAGATAAAATAACTTAAATTTATCAATAGCAAAAGCAAATAAATACCTTCGTCTAATGGCCTAATGTCTACCCATCTCTCAAACTTTCCGACGAATCCTAAAGATCCTAAAACTTAAGCTCCATCCGACTATTTCAAATACAATCCCTAGGAATCTGAAACCTGAGCTCTGATACCACCAAATCTGTCACGCCTCGAGCCCGAGGCGCGGCAGACGCCGCACGCCCGCACGGCGGGCCGCGTAGGCGTGCAAGGCAACGGATTACATCAAAGCAAACACAGATGTTCAAAACTGACACAATTATTTAAATTTATTCAAAAGCAGTCTTACAAAATTTCAGAATAGCATATGCCAACATAATTCAAATGTCCAAACTAATCTAGCTAAAATGCCGATAACTGATGGAATCATCGGAACATCTAACGCACTCCCCAATCCCATGCGATCAAGCTTCTGGACCTAAAAAAAAAACAGAAAAAATAAAATAATGAGTTACACTAGCCCAGTAAGCAACAAAATACCCCAAAGTGGGGTCAGAGCATATCAGATCAAAATACGGGATAATGTTTGGAATAAATCATAAATAACTTCGTTTTGCTGTTTTCAAAACTTATTATCATTTTTCAAAAAAATCTGATACCAGAATCTCAACATGATAGGCTACGGCCACGTAACCCTGTGGCATGGGTCGCACAAGATGCCAAATCCACTATATTTATCCACCGATAGCAGCCGATGTCCAGAAACCACTATTCTAATCACCGGTGGCGCGGTGTCGAAATCGGTTCCTCACAGATTACAAGTCGACAGGTCCAACGTATAATCCCCATTGGCGGGGCCAGAACAGAACAGAACAGATCATAGCCATGCTGAGAATACATATATATAAAAACAGATTTCATAAATTTCTCAGTAATAGTTTACGGATTTCAGAGCAAAATTTTCAAATGAAATTTAACATGCCAGACCCATTTTACTAAATACAAAATATATTTCAGAATTTAATCTATTTATCAAATAATTTGAAAATCACACTTGAAGTATTAAGTTACTTACCTCTTCTCGCTTAACCCCTACTTCAGATAGGCGGATCAGGTTCACCTGTTTAAATTTAATTAATTCCTTGTTAATTTCAGAGCTAAGCAAAATTCAGAAATAATACTACTGGGTACGGCCCAACAAGTCCTAGAGTTGGCCCATAATGGGCATGGCCCGATTGGGCCCACATCGGACATGGCCCAATGGGCCCGCATAGACTCGGTCCAATAGGGCCCCCAAGGTTGGCCTCTAATTCATTTATAAGATTCATTTCAGGGACCAATATCTAATTACAGAGTACTGTTCCGTAATAAAACTTGGATAAAAGGACCATAGAATTATATTTGAGGACCTTTATATAATAAATCTTTCTTTTAGGAATCGAACATAAATTACAAAAGATCCTTTTGTGAAATAACATACTGTAAAGGGCTTAACTGCAAAATTCTATTTATTGGCCAAATGGGTTCGTGTTTCGGGTCTGAATTTGGTTTCGGGTCTGAACTGGGTTTCGGGTCTGAACTGGGTTTCGGATTTCGGATTTTGGATTCAGATTTCGGATTTCGGATTTTCGGATTTCGGATTTAGACTGGGCCCAAGTTGGGCCCACAAGGGTACGGCCCAAATAGGGCCCAACTAAGCTGAACCGGGCCCAAGTGAGGCCCACGGTGAGCAGGGCCCATCGTATCGCTCACAGCCCACACTGGGCCTTCTTCCTCACCGAGCTCCCCATGGGCAGGGGAGGTGGGAACCGGAAGAAGGGAGAGGGCCGGCTGGCTCGGTCGATGGTCAGCCGGCCGCCAGCGGCTGGCGGTTGCAGCGGTGACTGACGGGGAGGAAGAGACCGAGAGTGGTCTCGGTTTGGGGCCAAAACAAAGGGAGAACACAAGGATGTTTAGCAAAGGAATAAAGAGAAAAAGAAGGGGCTTACCGGCGGTGGACGGAGGCGGCAGATCCCGGCCGCAGGTGGCTCGATCCGGCGGCTAGCAGCGGCGACGGCGGTGGGGTTTCCAACAGCCAAACTAGATCCAAAAACAAGGGAATAAGAAAATCAAAGGAGCTTGGCTCCCGAGGTGGCTGAACTCGATTGAAGTGGCGCACACGGTCACCGGAGAAGAAGGAGAAGCAGGGAAGAGAGGGGGAGAGAAAGTGCTCGGTGGAGGATCCAAGGGAGGAGGAAAGGGGGGTTTTATAACCCCATTTCAACAGCTCTCTGCCGCGAAAATCGCGGCGAAGGGGCGAAATCAACGGCCGCTCGTGCGGCCGTGGGGTGGCCGCGGAATGACCGCGGGGCTGCCGCGTAACGCCCGCGGCGCCCCGCCCTCGCTGCGCCCGAAGAAGCCGGAGGGGATCGCGTCTGCGATCCCCTGCTTTGGCCCCTTCCAAAAAAAAGAAGAAGGGGCTGAAGTCGACTGGGGCTGCCGACTTCAGCCCGTATCTCACAATACCGTTGGGTAGTGGTTTGCAGTTGTAGGGTTTAAAACCGGGGTGTAAAAATCAAGTGGAATCGGGCGAGACTTTTATGAATTTTTTTCCGTTCGAAGAGAGGATTATGATACGAACTTTGGGGATGAAACGAGGGTTGGAATCGGTGAAGTTTGAATAGGGCTCGTTCAAATGAACAGAGAAGCATACGAGGAACGATAGAAGAGGAGAAAGATCAGGGATATTTTGGTCTTCTTATGGTATTTCAAATATCAATAGACCGCTTATTAAAAAAACAGTCAATAGAGACTATTCGCGGGTCTAACTTTGGACCGCTAAGCAACTTTTCCTGTAAAAAAAAGAGAGACTTCATTGACCAAATCATTTAAATAGAGTGTTGTAAGAGTTTTGTAGTAGAATATTATTTTGTATTCTCTCAAACACTCTTTTACCTCGGCAAGTGGAGCTCCTGCATGGATGCCTGAAGTAATTTCAAGCCCGTGACACTTCTCAATTTTTCCCTCTATTTCTTTCTTAGAATTAGAGCTTAGGATTTGGGAGCGATGGTGACGGTCAGTGCATCACGGCAGCCAGCCGACAGTTCCAACACGACATCGACGTTGGACGCTGGAATGCTTCAGTCGGCGCTATGCCGGCCTCTCTCGACGGCGTTCAGGGAGGAGAGGGACACGTTCGGCCCCATGATGGTCCCGGCCGATAAGTTCGTGCCTTTGATCCTCGTTGTTCTCAGTTCTTGGTTTAGTTCGTGTTTCTGTATATCGGTTTTGTTGATGTTTTCTGAGTATATACCATGTTTTAGATGTTTGTTTCAGTGTTTTGAATAATTTCTCTTGTTTTTATGAATTTTTGGTGATTTTTTAAGGTTGTGGGGGGCTCAAACACAGAGATCGCTGCAGAATTTTGATATTGGAGGTCAGAGAGAGCAAATGCCAGAGCCAATCATTCGGGCATTTGGCATCCTTAAGAAATGCGCCGCTAAGGTCGGTGTTTTTGATTAGATATATCTAATAAGACATATAATTATTTTAATTTTTTGGATTGATGGATTTCCTCTACTTTTGTTGATATTATAATGCATGCTATATATAATTTTTTTCCTTTTAATGTAATTGTCGATTTCTCTTGTCAAGATTTGGTTGCTTAGTTTGATCTATTCTTTGTACATCATTAACTTGATGTACATTTGTTTTTTAAAATTTGCTAATTCAAAAGGAAAAAAATAGTAAAGGCAATTTATTGTATAACGAGGAAGAATTTTGGTGTTAAAATTTTGTTGGAGCTTGTCTGGGATCGGTAAAAACCAAGTCTTTCGGTGACATGGCATAAAAAAAAGCCTTGGATAACTAGTAGATAAACTATTGTATATGGACAAAGATGCAGCATGAATGAGGTTTTCTCTACACATGAACCAAGTTGTAGAAGATCATTATAAGGGAAACATGCCAACTTATAGCTCTCTTGATATGCTGAAGTCAAATACCAAACATCACAAGATAAGTCAATTAGCGTATGTTCTGTTCTATCGCTACTAGATGTTAAATGTAGTCTGTCAACTGGTTTATGTGGATGGACTTAGTGCATTTTTTGATTAGTTTTGAGAATGGATATGAAAATATGTTGAATATTCTTGTGGAATGCATATCGGTCCCTTCCCAAGAATCTTATTTTCCCATGATTATGGTTTGCACAGAAATAATCTTGGATTCACATGTTCATCTTTTGCTTTATTTCTGACTAATAATTTATATGCAATATTAACATTAAAAACTATCTTCCCCTTAAAATGTCACTTATCACTATTACCTTTTTTTTTTCCATTTCTGCACTTCTTTTGAATATGATGTTGATTCATCTTTGTATAAGAGCATATCTATTTTCTATGTAACACATGAGTTGCAAATTCAGCTAGCAGTTCTCTATTATCATCTTGTAAAGTATACACATCATGGAAACTCGCAATTACAATGTCTCTCTCCTTTTCCCCCTAGTATTAGGGTATCCCGAAAATTTCACCAAGAATGCATGGTAATAACCGTTTTTCCCTAGATACAATTAGTTTAGGACTCATTTGGTTCTTTGGTAGAGGAGGGGGGAAAGTATGGTTAACGGAAAAATGAAAAAATGCCTCATATTTGGTTGGAGGTTTCAAAGAGAAAGATGGAAAAGTAACTTTTCCATAAGAATATATTTTCTACATTTCATGGAAAAAAAAACTCATGTGGGATATAGAAAAGCCACTCTCACGGACTCAGAATTGTGGCATTTTTTAACCAAAAATACCCTCAACCCATCATGATATTCGTAATAGCTACTCTTAATAGTTAATCTTAAACTATTAAAAATTACCCCAATATAAAGAAGTTGTGGTAATTTTAATATAAATACTATATTAATAACTATTCAAAATTACCACAAAATAAGTAAGTTGTCTAACTATTAAAAATCGTTAGAACTCTAAAAACTCAACACAATAAATATTTTTAATATATATTTTTAAATACTTAAAAATATTTTAGATTTAATAAAAATAGCTATTAAAAGTTATGCAAATGTGATGTTTTATAGGTATTTTACACAACTTTATTAAGAGCATAATAGGTATTTTATACAACTTTCCTAAGAAAGTAAATGCTCAACTAAATATAAGTCATTCTGAAAAATATATTTTTTATATCACTTTTCTATGGTCAAACAAACGTACAAAAATGATTTTTCCAGGTATCATGTACCCAGACATCAGCTTCTCAGGAAAATCACTTCAGTGAGGTAAAATTCTTCCTGCGAACCAAATAAGTCCTTGGTGTCTAAAGCTTACCTAACATTCTAGTGGTATAGATGTTTTCTTTATCCACACTTAAGCTGAATCTTGTTGATTGCGCTTCACTATTTGGCTTTTAAGCACAGAATATTCTGCTGCAGGTAAATATGGAATACGGTCTTGATCCATCTATTGGGAGAGCAATTATGCAAGCTGCCCAAGAGGTTGCTGAGGGAAAATTGAATGATCATTTCCCACTTGTCATTTGGCAAACTGGCAGTGGCACTCAAAGCAATATGAATGCCAATGAGGTCAGTATGGAAAGGCCCAAATATCTTACTTTCTCAATGAATCTATCAAGTTTGCATATTAAATTCAAATTCTTGCAAAACTTGCATAAATGCAATACATATGCAAGATTTTACAAGCAAACAAAAGATTGTAGTTTCCATAGTAGTTTTAGTATAATAAAATATTCTGTGTTAAAAGAGAAAAATGAGTTTGATGTCTTGATAGGCTTGGTGGCCATGGAAAGTATTTGGAAGGGAATTCCAGTGGACTAATAACTTACTAGAAGCAGAATTTGAGTCTTGTTGGTATTAATTCATATTGCCCGCAAAAGAGGAATTCTCCTTAAACCACTGCATGAAAACTTTTTCAGCCATTTTCCCCTCTATTTTCGGCCTGTTTATGGGCTTCTTTGGAAGAATGACAGCAGTGGATGTCCTTGGGTTTTTATGGATGATCCTAGGTTCTTGCAGGCTTATGACATCGGTGGACCCAACCATGTGGCTTTCCAATTGGACATTTACTCGTACATAGGTATCCCATGATGCTATATGATGGTTGCCAACATAATATATCATGATTTATAATTTTGTGGCGGCATCTCTTTAGTAACTAATTATTTTTCATAATAAACTTTTGATCTTCGCTTGCTTACGTAGATCAAATCAGTGTTATCCATTTATTAACTCAAAAAATAAAGGTCAAATTGGGTTCTTTTATATGTCTCAAGACATGGTCTATACTTACTGAATTCATCGATGAACTTGTCTTGTTTTTTGTAATGCTTACTTTAGTTTGACCTTAGTATGTTGCTGGGTTTTGGTTATTCTGTCGTTGCATGTGTTGGTTTTTCTAGACTAGGCTATTTGCTGCATTGAACAGTGTAATTTTTTCCCATATTATCATCATTGGGTTTTAGGCTAGATTTAAAGCAATGCTTGCCGCTGAGTAATGTTGGAGATGGGGAAGTGTTTGCACTCCTGTCTTCCAGATTAATGCTATCTTCTCTACCTATCACTCTGACCTTGGTGCTGCATGTGCGCGCATGTTTGGTGACAGAAAACTTTGTCCAGCATGCATTTCTGTACCATCATTACTTAACAAAAAAAATGGTATCATATTCAGTTCCATCTTGCGAAAGCGGGTGTAATGCCTATACGTCTCGATGATGTGCGTCCATGTGCACTTTTGTGCATGGTCAGCAATTTATTGTAGGCATGGGTGCTAATTATTTTAGGCCATGAGCATCACTTAGTGTTTTATCAGAGAATCTTTCCTTTTCTTCCAGCATGACGATGTTGTTGTTTTCTTCTGTGGATTGATGCACATTGCTGACAGTCATGTATTTGTTTTCCTTCTTATATTTTCTGATTCATTATGGTCTTGTTTTCAATATCCAGGTCATTGCAAACAGGGCAGCTGAGATTCTTGGTCATAAACATGGTGAAAAGTTTGTACATCCAAATGACCATGTCAACAGGGCCCAATCTTCAAATGATACATTTCCTACTGTAAGCATATATTTGCTAAACTAAAATTTACTGTGCTCCTGTGAAACATAGGCTGTACATGATTTATAAATTCCTGTAGTTCCATGCTTTAGTAGTATGAGATGTGTGGCTATTGCCAAAAGATCATGTAACATAAGCATCTTGTGTTCATTTGCCTGTTGGGAGGCTTTCCTGTAATTCTAAAGATACTTTATCTGATTTTTTTGAATTAAAATTAATTGCACTAGGTAGGGTTCTGGACTTCTTGCAATGTATCACAGTATTACTTAGTGTTTCATATGCTTATCTTTACCTCGTAACTTTTTTATATATCATGCCAATATATCCTATTACTTTTGTGACTTGAGTAGTTTAGATCTGGTGAAATATCTCAAAAAGTGATATCTATTGATAAAGCACACCAGGGTCTTGCAGACTATTTTGTGGCTCCATACTAACAGGAGATGTGCTTGCTCCTTTTCAGGTTATGCACATAGCTGCAGCTGTAGAAGTCAATTCAAAGTTTATACCAAACTTGAAACAGTTGCACAGCTCACTTCACTCCAAGGTTGAGATTTTTCTGTTATCTTCTCCAGATAAATATGATTGAAATAATTTAACTGCAATATATATTTCCATTTTATTAGAGCTAGTTGCAAGTTGCATAACATAAAATCTGTCACTAATAGTTTATGCTTGAATATCTAACTCACATTTGATTAATTATTTCAGACATAGTTTTGATCTCATAACTTAAAAATTATCTTAAGTTATAATGCATAATGAATTCGTTGTGCCAATACTTTCTTATGTAGATCTGAAATTACTTATGTGACACTATAATGCATAATGAATTCGTTGTGCCAATACTTTCTTACATAGATCTGAATTTATTTATGTGACACTAGCATTCATTTACTATGTTTTCATCTCATCATTCTTGTCTCTGTTACACTTCAGAATCCATGTCTCAGTCCTTTTTGATGCCCAAAATTCTAACATATAGCAAGTCTTGAAGTCTTATGGCTATCACTCTACCCATTGTTCCATACTTAAGACAAGTCATTACCTCCTTATTGTTTTCATTTTTATATGGTTATGATTAAAGTGGAAGCTGTTATATTTTTCTTGAGGACGCATGATCTTGTCTTTTTTTTTTTATTCTGACATATTACTCTATCCTTATTTATTCTTTATCTTCATTGATTTTTCAGTGTGTTGAGTTCAAAGATATCATCAAGATTGGGCGGACACATACTCAGGATGCAACTCCTTTAACTCTAGGCCAAGAGTTCAGTGGGTATGCTACACAGGTATCTCTACTGCTTTATATTCACTTCCAATTTGTTTATGGCATAATGTGGCTATCTAGATCAATGATCAGTCGTTCAGTCATTAATTTGTACAACTTTGTTTGCAGGTCAAATATGCTATTGATCGAATAACAGATACTTTGCCTCGCATGTATCAGGTAAGCTACTTAATTTTTTATGTCTGTGCAAACAAATTCTTGGCTTGATTGCGCTATCTCATTTGAACTCTCACTTCAAGCAGCTTGCACAAGGTGGCACCGCTGTCGGAACTGGGTTAAACTCAAAAAAGGGGTATGTTTTACTGAAGAGCATCCTTTTTTGGTGCCCATGATTCCTGAAGTTTCACAAATTTGGTGACCTTACGACATGATGCATCAGTTAGTTTGTTGTCCCCTTGCCATGTTCATGTCTTGTCATGTGTCAAATGAGTTGTTGTTGCTCATTTATCGATATTTTGAAGATCAAGGTTGAGAGATGTACAGAATTTTCTCAAGAACCAACTGATCTATACCAACTTACCTAGTATTGCGCTCTACTAGAATAATTCTTCTTATCAGATTTAGGTATTTTGTTGGCCAAAATAGTTCTATTGAGTATTTTTTCTTGCGTCTTTCCTCTTCAGATCTCTTCTTTCCTCTTCCTGGTACAACAAATTACCCTTTTAGTTATAGAAGAACAAATTACCCTTTTAGTTAAAGTGTACTCACCTAATATTTTAGACTAGACTTCAACTTATTTATACTACTTTGTTATGTCAGATATAATCTAACCCTGTTTTATATTCGCATATTATTCCAGATTTGATGTTAAAATTGCTGCTGCAGTAGCTGAGGAAACCAATCTTCCATTTGTCACGGCAGAGAACAAGTTTGAAGCATTAGTTAGTATTCATAATCTTTAACAAATATTCTCTTATCTGTTAGCAAGAGGGAGGCTCCTTTTACTTTCTGGCAGGGAACCTTGAGTGCCATCTATCTAGCAGCTACTGAATAAACTGGGTAGCATGTTATCATGCAATGCATTATTGATAGAATTTAAAATACAAGCAATTTGTTAGCTTATGAAACAGTTTTAAAAATTAAACAACTTATCAAGTTCTGAGTAGTTGTTTCTTTGCTATACACCAAGAAATCTCTGCTTGACTGCTGGGATAAGCTTCTAGTTTATGGCCATAATTTTACATGGATTTGTAGATAGAAGCATCATCTTGACTGTGATTTGCAACTGGCTTTCACTCTATACATCTTTTATCTTCTTTCAAATTGTGTATTTTGTTAGCATCTAAAACTTTTAGTCAATATTTCTTGGAAGTCCACCTATCTAGTTTTGAAACTCTTGGGTGATTTGGATGTATTCACCATTCGATTCAAATCATTGTTAGTGCCATTCTTTGTTTCTTTTCCATCAAGCCGATTGCTTTTTGTCGTTTCGTGCATTACTATAGTCAAAACATGAAAGCAATTCAATGTCAAAGTCCTAAATGCAGCTTTTCAATTGCTTTTGCATATTTTGGAGTTGCAGTACGTGTTCTTTTGTCAGCTTCTCATATTTGCTATTGATTCTAAGTCACTTATTTATTTCTGCACCAGGCAGCTCATGATGCTTTTGTTGAGACTAGTGGAGCCTTAAACACAATTTCTGCTTCTCTTGTGAAGATTGCAAATGACATACGACTTTTGGGAAGGTAATTACTTTCTGTAATTATATATATGTGTGTGTGTGTGTGTGTATGCACATATCCTGTGTTTTGTTTTGGGGCTACTGTCTTTTTGCAGGAATTCACAGTTTTTTGCTTTCCCCCTTCGCAGTGGTCCACGCTGCGGACTTGGTGAGCTTATCCTACCTGAAAATGAACCAGGAAGCAGCATTATGCCTGTATGTACCTTTCCTTGAATCTCTCTCTCTAGGAGCTTGGGAAGAAAGTTGTATGTTGAACTTAAGGCTCTATCTGAGTTAGTTCTGCAAAAAAGATCTGTATTATATCCTTTTAGTAAATTTCCACCTTTCTTGAGTGCTAACATTCAGAGGTAGATGACATGTTCTCAAGGTCTCTCTGTATGAATTTTTGATCTTATATCTTTTGCATGCATTGTACCATTCATACTATGATTGGCAAATGGTGTTTTTGTTACAGGGGAAAGTTAATCCTACCCAGTGTGAGGCTCTTACCATGGTCTGTGCTCAGGTTGGCTCCCTTCTCTTATGATTAGCATATAATTAGTTGGACCAATCCTCCAAACAGTTACTTTATATGATCGTAACAAACATATTAAATTAGTTATTAAAGATGTTTATAAAGTACTATAATTTATAGATGCATCACGCATGCTTAGGTCTTATGCCTGAGTTTGTACCATACCCATAATTAGTGTAGTGCCATACCATGCTTTCTAAAATCTTGATTCATAACCCATGAGAAAGCACAGTATGCCAAGAATTGACCCAGAATTTGATTTAGGTTTGGCTGAAACTGTTCGTTTTCTTCCAAACCACTGAAATTTTCCAACGATGGACTGAAATTTATTAGTGTTAGCTGAAACTGGCCAAAACCCCTGACAGGAAACTTGGTTGTGGATCTTGTATGAAGTTTCAGCCTACGCAAAGATGCTTTGGCTGAAATGGAATAACTTAGGCCAAAATTGATCCGTTTCAGCTTTAGGTGAAAACTTCAAAGTTCAAACCTTGGTTATTGTTTGAATAAGTTCAGCTGCATATTGTCATGAGTCTTCCTTTTATTTGAGCGTAATTAAACTAATGCCTTTTTTTGGTGCAGGTGATGGGTAATCATGTTGCCATTACAGTGGGTGGATCAAATGGTCATTTTGAACTCAATGTTTACAAGCCCTTGATTGCTAGTGCTCTTCTTCGAGTATGTTCTTGTAATCATAATTTGAATTTGAATCATCAAAACTTCGATGAACATGATGAATCTGTTGCACTTTGGTCAATCTTGACTTTGATTATGTATACCAAAAGTTAAAAAGAAAAAGAAAATTTGACCGTCTTTTCCAAGATATATGTTTGAAGCAACAAGTGCTTTTATTTTTGTTGGCAGTCTCTGAGGTTACTGGGGGATGCATGCTCATCCTTTGAGAAGAACTGTGTCAGGGGAATCAAAGCAAACAGTGAAAGGATTTCCAAGTTGTTGCACGAGGTAAATTTTGTTACATCAAATCTTCATCTTAATGAATCTCTCCGTGGTTTTCGATATCTAACGGATAATTTCCTTCTTTGTTCATGGAAATCTCTAACAGTCCCTGATGCTTGTTACATCTTTGAACCCTGTAAGTTTGCTTTGTACAGCCACCATTTGTGGCTTTATTGCTAGACAGTTGTTTTCGATGGTCCTGTAACTTACATATGGTCTTTGATTTTTCATTTTAATGCAGAAAATTGGCTATGATAAGGCTGCTGCTGTTGCCAAGAAAGCTCACAAAGAAGGCAGTACACTGAAGGTGAGGATAGTATACTGTCATCTTATTACTTTTACACATTCAGTAATGCTACTCCTTTTGTTGCCAGAGTTCCAAAATTTACATGGGAACTACATAACTGCTTACTTAAGCAGTTCTGTTAGTTTCTAAATTGGTAATTATGTGTACAAACTTTCAATCAGTCCACAGGATAAACTTATGTCATCACATAGGTGGCACTTGTTGCCTAGTTAGTTTTTAGTTAATTGCTTCTGTTTACCCATATTTCTAGTTGTAGAGGCATCCTATGGCGTATTCTCATGCATGGCAACTCTTCTCAAGCATGATAAGAGTACCTTGCTAATCCAACTACTAGACTTCGAGATATATCATGAGTCCATGGTGTTGAAGTTTAACAAAATATCCATAGACAGATGCTTGTTCATCAAGTATTATAGTAGTAGTTCCGGTGAAGAAGTTTTCTTTTTAAATATGAAATAAAGATCCATTGATTTCCAAAATTTAATGTTGACCTCATAGTTCATCAGTCCACACCATTTATAAGTATCTAATAGGGTGCTTAGAAAAACAATTAGTGCACTTATAGATACCGAGGGGGTATATGCTGTATGAAAATTTGTCTACTTGTTCTGCTGATCCATCCTGAACAGATGATTTTGCTTTCTCCCTATGTTGTTAATGGCAAGTAGTCGAGCCTATGTCATCCTTCTGGGTCAACATTTGGGTTTTACAAATTTCCTGTATAGCATTTGGGTTATGATGGCTGCAGTATAACAAGAGCTTGACTGCTAAAGTTATAGCTCTCGCCTCTCGTGAAACTCTTTCCAGATAAGCAAAGGATTTTGATTGGTTGCTTGTCTTTAGGTCTCATCTGCACTTTGATTTCTTATCCTATTCTAGATGTTTGTGGCTTTCATCACTTAAACTTTCTGTTGGTTAAGTGGGTGGAGGTGTAGATGAGGATTGAGAAGAGAATAAAGAAAACTACTTTTGGAGCTCTCAGTGGTTAAGATGCTTTTGAGGTCAGGAGGGTCGGGTCTGGTGTTGGAGAGAGGAGGAACGGGGGGGTTGACAGAGGTGGCTCTGGTAGAGGAGAGAAAGGAAGAGAGTGACCGAGGTGGTCATTGAACAGCCTTGGCTGATTTTGGTTGGAAGTTATCAATATCACACTATAGTAATCATGTAATGAAAAATGCTGCGGATGCTATCTAGATCATGGTTCAACGTAACGGTCTGAACTAGACAGTACAGGATATACCGTTCCGTACCGGTTCAACACAGGTATCCAGTATGGGAGGCGTACCAAGCAGCCTTGGTTAATTCTAGGTGGAAGTTATCAATGTTACACTATGGTAATCATATAATAAAGAATGCTGCAGATGTTATCTAGATCACGGTTTACTGTACCGGCCTGAACAAGATGGTACGAAGCGTACCATACTGTGCTAGTTCAGTACCAGTATGGGAGGCGTACCAACATTCGGTATGCCGAAAAGATTTCATGCCATACCGTACTGATACATTGCTAGTGTGGCACCGGTACGGCATCCAATATCAAGATGTCGAACTTTGATCTAGATTGTTGCTTATGTAATCGCCTGTTATTTTTCACTTATTTGCATTTTTATGTTCAGCATATTATTTTTATGTTCACTTATTATGTGAAAAACTTTTTCTTTCTTACAGGAATCTGCATTTAACCTGGGAGTCCTAACAGAACAAGAATTTGATGAACTTGTGGTACCAGAGAAAATGATTGGCCCTTCTGATTAACAATATATGGACATTTTTGCACTCTTTCCTTGCTTCTGCACTCGGTTGCAGCCAGATGTTGCAGCTTAATAAAGAAGAAATAACGTATTCCCCATCAATGTGTATAGCAATTTGAGTTCTTCATTTGACATTCTTTCGGCTCATATAAGCTATACACAATAGCTTCACCAATGCTTATGAGGGAACTCATTTACATTTGTATCGATAATCAAAGCTGTAAGAACTGATTTGGATGATTGTAATCAGCTGAGGAATGATAAGTTATCCGCGGAGGTGAAATTTGTTTTTTCGGGCTTTTTACCGAAGCAAAATGTAACTTAAATTTAACTTGCTTACTGGGTATCAGTTGGTGTTCAGTGAATCATATTGAATATCCTTAGCAGTATCCTTGAGTCACTGTTTCAACTCAACATGTAACTTTGCTCATTTGCTGGAATTGCTAACAAAAACAAATCAATTTTACAGCAGGAATAGTTATGATATATTATTGTTGAACTTACTTCCTTTCCATCATTGCATATTCTCGCATGTATCAAAAACAGATTTTTTTTGATGATCTCTAAAAGAAAACTTTATTATTTTTTTTAGATTTGTGAAAAAATTGGTGGATCCCCCTACTCTTCTGGATATTATTTTTCTGCCTGGTCAAAATTGGATGAGGGTGGGATTGATGAGACATTGTGCAATGGAATTGTATTGTGTTCATCTGTTGCTAGTATGGGGACAGCCACCAAGATGGAAATGTGCATTAAAATGTGGACATGGGCATAATCATCTAGTAAATATTATAATGGTTTTGAGAAAAAAGAAAATAATTTCCTGCTAATATGAAAAGCCTACTATGGCAATCAATTCGATGATCTAGTGTGATGATTTCTTAAAGCCTTGATTGGTCATCAGGTTGGCTGAGACTATGGCAAGAGGTTCAAGGAAAAGCCTACCACTTTAGTACTGCTTTATGTTTTTTAATGCTTAAAGCAAGATAAGTAGAATGGAGATGCACCTATGGCATAAGATAACAAATACTGCAATAAGCTTGAAAAGTGAATTTCAAAGTGGTTGCAGGTGTTGTTAGAATTTTTGATACGTCTGTTCTAATAGTAAAATTACGTGTCATATAGGAAGGATTGAATTATACTGCTCAGACATTGAAGACGACTTATATCTATTTGGATGGAGATTCTATGAAAATCATTAATTAACTTTCAAAATCACTACATGATGAAATTAATTTTCATCATCTTCTACAAGATTGAAGGTAAATGATGTGTACATTATGTTTTATTGAGATTTCTCATGTTTACAAGAAAGCTAATTGTATAGCTGATGAGAAGGCATCTAATGTAGCTGATTATATTAGATTTATGTTATAGGATTCTACCATATATCTTCCTCATCCACTATTTAATATTTTGTGTTGATTCTCACGGATTTATTTACACTCATATGGTTTAATTTATCCATTTTACCCAAAAAAAAGATGAGAAAGCATAAAGGAGGAGAAACTTTGAACATTAACCATAAAAAGAGATTAAGAGAGCGTGTAAAGAGAATATCCACAAGAATATTTTATGATCCAACTCGTCATCTCCCCCCACTTGCAATAGTTTAATAGTATTAATTAATAGCCATCATCGGCCATCAAAACAAGCACATTCACTTGATTAGGTAATGAGGATTAAGCGTACTCTATCCCACTTCATGAAAAAATAAAACTAAAAAAACCTTCAGGAATACTAGCCTCCTTTTTTGTTAGATAAATGCACTCAATGCAACACATGAGGGTGTGCATCTATGGAAAAAATTGGCATGCAATAATCTAAATCACAACATCAAACGAATCAGCTAAGTCCCTCTAAGATAAATTAGCCACTTCATCTAAATCCAAATCCAAAAAAAAACCTTTGGTAAGGCCTACTAAGGATATGTTTGGATGATCTTGTACAATCTAATAAGATTTACAAGAATATAAACTAGGCCAAGCCCATATTTACATTATTTTTTTTTCCAAAACACCTGCTCTAAATCATATAGAAAAAAATAATTGATCTCACCATTTTTTTTTTTCTGTCCTACATAAATAGACCGAAAGAGGTCTAGTTGACATGGACAAAACTAAACGTTGTATCCTATAATATTAGATATAATCTATGCATATAGTTTACAAGATATAGACTAGATAATTAGGTCTGATTTCTGTAATATTTTTAATTTAATACTGTAGAAATATTTAAATATGTTCTGAATGTGTGGTGCCACCCAAGACTAAAACCTCAAACCAAAGGCAAGAGGGAGAAAGGGAGTCCATTAAGGGGACCTCACTCACGTACGATATCAGATCCCGGTACGTTACAGCGCTACGAACTTCTCCACGCCGCGGTTCAGCGGGTCCCTCGTTCGAACATAACCATGTCGCTTGGAATAATGCTCGCTCGTGGTGCGTCATCTTGTCGGTGCGGTCCCACACGCATCCAGCCGCTAGAAGACAAAATTAATTTACCGGCAGCTTTTTTTGTTATTATTATAATATATATTTTTTAATAAACAAAATAAATTTGATTTTATTGAGTGAATGAGTGAAGCCCTACTTAGCACAAAAAAAAAAAAAAAACAAAAACAAAACAAAACAAATTGCCTTTTTCGATGTCACGGGTTTTAAGTATGATAACAGTTTCACCGTAGATCTAATCCTTTCAAAACCCCGTAACCTAGCAATGACGAAAATCTCGTGCACTAGGACGCGATGTCCTGCGCACGGTGATCAAGCGCATGGCCGAGCAGCCGCATATGGGCATGAGTTACTAATCTCAAAGCAAAATCAACCATCTAAAGACTGTCTCTTAATTCTCTTAATTGATTAAAAAATGTAAAATAGTAGATTAAAAATTAGGAGCTTTCTTTGGCTATCGCCACCAGCCACGTGCGAGACTAATGAGAGATGATCTGTAGTCTTGCATGCTTGTATGATCTATCATGCAAGTATGTGGCACCCATCCAACTTAGCATGGTCTCAAGAGAAAGAAGGTGAAAAAAGAAAAAAAAAACAGGCTGGATCTGTACGTTTCTATCTCTTCTTCTAAAAAGTCCTACGAGATACATTAAAAGAAATCTTGGCTGCTCTTGTCCTTTTAGCATCCTCATGCAATTCTTCCCCGCAGCGTCAATTCAATTGTTAGATCTTGGATTTAACCTGTTTTAGTTTGATGTAAAGTCATTCACAAAATGTATGGACTCTAATCTGAACTTCTGAGTGTTCTCGTCTCACTATTATGTATATAATTAAAAAAAAACGTGCTTCCTGTATTCTTAAGGCAGAGTTATTTGTTTTTATTGGAGTTATGGTGACGAAGCGGCCGCCGCTGAAGAAAAACAGCGAAGAAGTTCGTAAAAAAATAAAAGAAGACTTAAAACTTAAGGCTCACTGACGGCGGCGTCCGAGGAGAAGTGGTGTAGAAGTGGCCACCGGCGACGATGGGCAGAGAAGAAGACCATATTATTTTCCTGTTTCACATTTTAGTTTTAAATCCATCTATTAATATCATGCAACGGAGTTAAAAAAAGTGTTTATATTTCTTATTAGCAACTCAAGTCCGCGCGTCGGTGGCCGCGCACTTAGAACAGCGGTTGGCAGCCCTCTATTTATTTTATCACATGAATTATTATTTTTGGTAATTTATAGTGTTTTTTTTCAGTGGAAGGTTTTCACAGGGAAGGATACCCACCCCCTCCCCTACTCTTCATTAAGCAAGCAATTTATAGTGCTAGTTGACATTTGCAATTTAGTTCATGATACTAAAACTAGAGTGCAAATATTACTAAAATTTTAGAAAGGGGTTTGAGATGCATCAATGATTTTAAGTTACAAACGATCTAAAAATTATTTTTGCGAAGCTCGAGAACAGATCATCGAAAATTCATTAAGGTTTGGACTTAGCTAGCAAGCAATTTATTATTATGGCTGTCTTAGCTTGGTGGCAACCATTTCTACTACTAATCTATATAGGCTAGTAAAATAGTTTATAAAAATTTAATTAAATATTTTTAATAGATATAAAATTTTATACAATAAGATGATGAAATATAGGATCTTTATATTCATGTAAAAATTTTAATTCAGTATTTAGCTATAAATCAAACTTAGCTTGGGCTCAAGCTGAAATCTTACAATCAGGTACAAAATAAGTAGTGCTCGAGCAATTTAAAATTATTCTTGGTTTAGCTTGTTGGGATCCTTATCTATTATCAATCTAGTAAAACAATCTACAAGAATTTAGGTAAATATTTTAAATGATAAGGAAGTTTTATAGTAATAACACAAAAGATAGGGTCTTTATAGCCAGCAAAAAGCGGGACCATTAATTTTAAAGGACAGATTAGTAATTCTGCAAGAACTTCTTTTGACGCTATTACGAGAGAAGGGCTGCTGCATTAGAGCGCCCTTGTATTAGGTCCCAATGCCCACGGCTTCGACAACTTCGTCCTTTCTCCCACTCCCAAATTCGGGATCCCAACTCGAGGAAATGGGAATTTTTCTATCGATTTGATATCCGATCGGGTTCTCGGAAGGAATTCGTGGTGGAAATTCCGATGGCGACGGCGACGATGGCGACGGCGGCCGGGATGGCGATGCTGCTCTACTTTTTTCTCAACAGGCGTCTGGCGGCGAAGGAGACGGAGGACGACCGCGGGGATGTGTCGAGGCTGGGGAGGGCGGGGAGGAGGAGGGTCTCCCGGCGGCTGGGGCCCGCCCAGCCGCCGGCGACGTGGCGGGAGGCGGTGGCGACGCTGGCGGAGACGCTCCGGTTCACGTACTCGGAGACGCTCGGGAAGTGGCCGATCGGAGACTTGGCCTTCGGGATCAAGTATCTCATGAGGCGGCAGGCGAGTAGGCTTTTGGATCGGCCTGTTTGGACTCTTGCATCAGTCTATAATCTCCTTTTTTATCAATTTTTTGAGTTCTATGGAGCTGATTCTTTTGTGTGGAGTTCCATTACGAATAATTTTAAGTTTTTAACAGAATTAGATGTCGAAAGGAACAATTTTGAATATTATTTGGAACTATTATGAAAAAATGAATTTTTTATGTCAGTACGAAAATTTCTTAATTTTATGAACTTTAGAAAGATTGTTCATATTTCGGCGGTAGATTGTTATGGTTCTTAATGTGAGTTGTACTAAAGAGGAGGAGGAGATGCTAAATTGGTTTATGTAATGTGATAGTTTGAGAGCCGAAATGTGTAATGGATAATATTGTTTTTTTTCTTTAATGGGATGCTGACTTGAATGATATAATTGGTGATGTATTCAAGTTTTACTTGCTCTTTGTTGCTTTTGAGTTGTTATGAGATAATTCACCTTATTTTCTTTTGTGTAAATTCATGAATGTTGTTAATACATGCGGGGATATATTCTTAAGTTGAAGAGTGGCGTAGTTTCTTATGTTATCAATGTTTCTTTCTTAAAAAGAAAAGTTAGTTGATATTTGAATAAAAAATAGGAAACTAAGAAATTATTTTATTATTGGCAAGTCCCCTCTTGGTAGCATTTTGTCTCAAGAATCTATTTGCTGCATGGCATGCAAACAGTTAATTGCTCAATTGGCCTTTAAGTAACTTCATGGATCTTGAACATCATTCTATTTTGCTAGACTCTTGACCTTATTATAACATAACACGAATTGCTGAAGTAGATGTTGCTTCAATTGAATGATGTTACTTGTGTAAAATTTCATCATATGGTAACCTAATACATGCATTTTCAGGGCAATCTGCATGTTGCAAGTACATATGCTGGTGGTAATTGCGTACAACTCAAAGGCCCTGAAATTATGGCTGAGCTGATTCATCTCCTAAGGTTATTGAACCTGTGCATACTTTTCTCGAAGAAATCATTCCCAGTCTTTTTGGAGTCTGCAAGCTATGCCCTAGAAGATGTTCTTCTTCAAGAGCCTAAAGCGGGGGTGCGTAAGTATTAAATAGCTTTGCCAGATATCTTCTTTTTGTGGAAAAATGATTGCTTAGATGTCCCGGGATGCTAATTTATTTCAAAGTTCTAGCTATCCTCATCAGAGTGATGGTCGTTTCTCCTATTTCCATTATATGCAGCTTTTGAAGCCTGCCTTCACAATTCTATGTGATAAAAATTCCAAATGTTTTCTTCTTTTAATTCGGGGGACTCATAGCATCAAAGATACGCTGACCGCTGCAACTGGTGCTGTGGTCCCTTTTCACCACTCAGTTTTAGATGAGGGTGGTGTTAGCAAACTAGTCTTAGGTTATGCACACTGTGGAATGGTTGCTGCAGCCCGCTGGATTGCAAAATGTACTACTGCACGCCTCCTTAAAGCGGTTAGCGAGAATCCAGATTACAAAGTCAAGGTATAACTATTTTAATTTCCTTATGACTCCAAATTCTAGATTTTGCTTTTTTAATTTGTAACTTCATCATAGGTGGGAATATTCCTGAATCCTATTCCTTTGTGAGAAACAATATATTCATTTAGTAATTTTTTTATAGCATTTTAAATGAATGTTATAGGTTGACAAAATTTACTGTATTTATGTTGGGGTTGTTCGTTGCATAATGTAATGATTTGTACAATAGGTTGAGTTGAACATAAAATAAGAAGGATATCCATAGAATAGATAATATGAGGGAGATAAGACCTATTTGATTAGATTCATTAAAAGTGATAACTACAGAGCTGTGAAGATGTAGGATAATGACACCTTTTTCCTTTATTTCCTTGTTTATGTTTTTATTTTGGGGGGTGGGGATGGGTGGTGGTTTGTGGGCTTGTAGGATCCATATCAATGATTAGATTCAGAATCACTATGTGGCTTATTGACTTTTCAGAGAGGTACAATACAGAAGGCAAACATGTCTGGCTATTGTTGCAATTTGCAAATCTCCACTTAGGGTATTAAATATAGTTCTTTCATCCTCATACTGATAGAAAACGAATGGGAGTGAGAGCTCTAAGGACCACTTTTTGTTGAATAGAAGGAAAGGAAACCCACTCAGAAGTTGGGAATGAAAAAGAAGTGCACAAACAGAAATACAAAAGAGAGAAGGTAGAGGGGAAAAAGTACTAGGTTACGTTAGGGAAGGAAAACAGAAAAGAGGTGGTGAGAGGGGGAGGGATGACAATTACTTTAACCAAGATTTTTCATGAAGTATGTAATAAACTGCAATGGAATGGAGTTGAGGTTACCTTGACAATATAATTTGTGGAAACTACAAGCCGTGAAAAGTTCAGCTATATGACCATTTTTAGCTATACATTGATGCATATATTATGTAATGATTTTTTAAACTGAACTTTTAATCAGAATGAAAAAGAATGTTTTCCATTTTGTAAATAGTTTGATGATAATAAAAGCACATCACAAATTTGGAAAATGAAAAGAATGGCCAAGTTCTCAAATAGTTTCAGGTGTAATAAGTACAGGCAGCTCGAGTTATTGTTATCTCATTTATTTGGGTTCTCTTATATGCTACACAAATTCTTCACCATAGCATCCATGTATCTTTTCGATTGCATTTTCCTCTCTATTTTTGGGACCCTTGCACTAGTTGATGTAATTTTCATTACCATGCCCATAGCTCAGTGTCCTTCATGATGTCATCTCTTATTGGGGTTATATCTGAGGCTCCAAGATAGCATTTATTTCAGCTCTGGCCTCTCCAAGATAGCATTTATTTCAGCTCTGGCCTTCCTAGGTGTGACAAACATCCACTTAGCATACTCAATTTAGTCATTCTTTTGATACGCCCTTGTGGCTTCTTACTGCTGAAGACTGATCCATGCAAAGTAGCTATTCTAGTTACCATTTTTAAAATGCCTAATTATTTCTGTATGCAAAATGTTGCTATGTAATTCAACCACAATTTTCTTCATGCATCCGATTATGCGCTATAGAGCCAGGGCAAGCTACTGAGGACTATCACTTTAGAGTACCACCTAGTTAGCACTATTATCTGAATCAAGATACTAATATAAATGAGGAAGAACCTTTTGCATAGTCAATGAGTTGAAATTTGAGGATGGCATGAAGTTTCTTCAGTTCCTGTATTCTTATTACTAAAAGATGCTTTTGTGTAAAGGTTTCTTTTCTGTACGCATAGCTCTTTATAAATTTTATGCTTTTATTTACAGAATATCAAGTGATCTTACTCTTTGTTTTAATTGCCAGATTGTGGGGCATTCATTGGGTGGTGGCACTGCTGCACTTTTAACATATATTCTTCGGGAACACAAAGAATTTTCTACATGTACTTGTGTTGCATTTGCTCCAGGCATGTATCCTCGGAGTGCTGTTGTTGCATCTTGATCCATTACATTTGTATATAGATATATCTGTTTTTTACATAAATGCATGTAAATATGCATTTATTCTTCTTCAAAATTTTGTATAATCATTCATTCAGTTAGAAACTTTGAGAAGCTATTCTACTGAGTACTGTATCACCCTAATCATCTTAGCTTTGAAAAACCTTGTAATGAGAACCTTTTAAAAGCTGGAACATGGCAAAAGAACCGGAAAGCTTTCTATTGGTTTAGCTAAGTTTAGATAAGTTCTTTAAAGAATTATTGACATAACCTTTTCACATTTTTTTCCTTTCCCCTTTTCTCTTATGCTTTATGGACTCATTTTCCCAATAACTGGAAGCAGTAGTTTTTCCCCTTGTGCACCTGTTTATGATTTATAATGTTATTATGGTGAATTAATCTCATAAGTCTGGAAAACATGTCTATCAATGCTTCTACTTATAGGATGCATCTGCGAAAATTTTCATTTAGCTTCTGCTGAGGTTTTCTTCTCAATGCCTGATTTTGTGGTCATTCGCTCTTTTTATCATAAAAATTCAAATGAGTTAGTTTTTGGGTTTGCAAAACATATAATTCTATGCATGGTCAAGATTAATTTAGTATTATTTGGTTTTTGTCAGCTGCATGCATGACTTGGGACTTAGCAGAATCAGGCAAGCACTTCATTACTACTGTCATTAATGGCTCTGACCTGGTTCCCACATTTTCAACTGCTTCTGTAGATGATCTTCGCTCTGAGGTACCTCCATGTCTTCCGCTTTGTCCTGACTTATTATCTGTTGATTTCTACATATTGCATGCCATATGTGCATTAATAGTTTATACTTTATAGTCTGATTCATTTGTTTTATGTTAAGTTGACTTTAAGTTTAATGAGAATTACTGTATATATTTCGAACTTGATCCATGGCTTTTTAACCTCATTGTGTTGGCTTTGATGATAAGATGATAATTGTATGTCGCTTATGACCATTTAATCCCCGAATGACACCCACACATTTATCGCTGGTTTTTCATGTTGTTTTTAGTTTTAAGAAATCTGGAGTAGAACTCATCTTGCTTGAAGAGGTTTCTTTTTACATGTTATGATTTGAATTTGACAGATAATTTAAAAATTCTGCTGCAATTATAGGTTGATGGGCTTTGTGTTAGTGAAAGCTGCCCTTATATGTTGGTAGCATTAAAATCCAAGATAATTTGTCTTAACTATGTTACGAAAGCTAGGAGATGAAAATTATGAGCAGTTAGGGTAAGATTCCAGCCTGAAATACAGATAAGGACTTAGCCTGGAGCCCTGGACCATCAGATTCTTCTACCCAAGCTGAAGCTCGAGAAGAAACTAGGCCGAAGTTAAAGTTGTATATCTTTTAATACAAAAGCATCCACCCATTAATACATATAGAAACATTCACCTAAATTGCAGTTGTGTTCATGCATGGTTGTTTCTGTTCATGCATGAGTTTCTATATTCCAAAGTATGTTGGATTTGAGTCTATCCTCAGGTGGCTATTTTGTACTATTTTGTAAGCAAACTATGATGGCTTTGGGTTGGATGAAGCTCAGCAACATTCCTGGTTTTTGAATTTGCATCATGTAAAATGTATGAAGCGTGGTGAGATCTGCTTTTAGTTCTGATCAATATTTAAATTGTATTTTTGTTTAGATCTGGAATATTTGATATAGGATTAAACATGATGATGCACAGAAATGGCACCGAGATAATTGATGCATTAACCTTGAGAGGATTCTGATTTTGTGCTCCAAGTATGTCAGTGATGTAGTCAAAAGAAAATTTTGTATGAAGTTCATCCATACTATGTCTTTTTGCTGCTATTAATATTTTTTGCATAACAGAATCTTTATACTGTATCCAATTTCATCAGGCATTCTTAGACATTGACTCTTACATGATGATTTCAGGACTCTCTTTCTCACCTTATAATTCAGCATCCATTTTTTGTTTATTTTATTCAGGTGACAGCATCATCGTGGTTAAATGATCTGAGGGATCAAGTGCAGCACACGAGATTTTTGAATGTTGTTTACCGTTCTGCATCTGCTATAGGATCTCATCTACCATCTATATCTGGTGCAAGAGCTAGGGTTGCAGGTGCTGGTGCATTTCTACGTCCCGTCTCCAGCAAAACTCAGGTAAAAGGATTTTTCTTACTATTACTGAAATCATAGACTAAGTCAAATAATTATGCCAATTAAGCAGATAATTGACATTGCAACTTAGGTCCTTGCAAAAGTTGGTTCTCTGCTAGGTTAGTGCTAGCTGCTTTATGTAGTTGATTCAGATTAAAGGATATTTATGCTTGGAAAGGAATTTTTCAAAGCAATTTAGTTACTATCTGTTAAATGATCATTCATGTTTTAAGGAAAAATATGTTTGTGGGAATTTATTGTGTGGGATTGCATCAAGTCTGATCTTAATTGATGGTTATGGTTACTAAATATGGTTATTCTTTTGTTGTTTAACTATGATACTCTTTTTTTATTATTTATTTCATGCCTCATTTTTGGAATATAGGAATCAATGCATTCGATCCACTTCAGATACCATGTCTTCTCAAAAATTTCTGATGTTGATAATCATATTAACTTTGTCTGGATGTAGTGTTAATAATTCTTCTCCTCTGGTTGTATTTATCATCAATTTATATACTTTCTGGCTTGAACTTTCTGGGATAGCACCATGAAAGAATTTTCTGTTATTCTCCATTTGTATTTGCATTTGTTAAGAACTGTCATCGTCTTACTCTTTTGCAGTTAAACTTTTGAATGGTTTTGCACCAATTCCACTCAACTTATTGAAGTCTTACAGTTTCTTTTAGAGAATAAGCTTGCTCGGCACTAGATAATATTTGAACCTTTAATTGGATCTTCTGTTATTTGAAGTTAGTGTTCTGCTTTTCCCTCCCCATGAACTCACAGGTGGTGATGAAACAAGCACAGAATGTTGCACAGGCTGTTGCTAGGAGCCGGTCCTCACTCTCTTCCTGGTCGTGCATGGGTGCACGTCGTCGTGCTGTTGGTACTTTTGCAAGCCCTAAACCGGAAACTTCACTGGAACCTCATGCTACATCTCGAAGGAACTCAGAGTCTCTTTTTATTGATCATGGCAACAGCGAAACATTGGTGGATGAACTGCACTTCAGCGGTTCCAGGGGTTCCGACCTTGAGGAAATAGAGGAAGAGGAGCTCATTCAGGCAGATCAAACGGCCAATGTTTCTGCTGCAGAGGGAATGGCTGAAGGTGAGTTGTGGTTTGACCTGGAAAAGGAACTTGACAGGCAGGATGAAGCTGCTAATGCTCAAGCTCAGGAAGAAGAAGCTGCTGCTGTGAAAGAAATAACTGAAGAGGAACATGCAATGCTAAAAACAGTAGATGGCAAGCAACCCATGTCATCGGATGCCTTGGAGAGACACCAGTTCTATCCGCCAGGCAGGATCATGCACATGGTCGCACTGCCAGCTACGGATGCTGAACCAGTTGCTGTCATCCCTGATGAATGCAATGTTGGTATCTATGAAACCCCAAGAGAATTATACAGTAAGATCCGGCTTTCCAGAACTATGATAAATGATCATTTCATGCCTATGTACAAGAAGACAATGGAACTATTGATCGACAAGCTTGCTAAGAAGGAGGATGATGATCGTACGGATCCCCAACTGTAAAAAATAACAAACCAATGTTTTGTTGTTATAAGCTAGCAATAGAAGCAGTTATCATCTATATCAGTCTGCTGCCGGTGCCGAGGTCAGAGCTGTTTGGGAGCGTGCTTTTTATGCGAGACGGAGGTTGGAGGTGGATCACATCATCCTTGAGGAAGATTCTGCTATGGTGATCGAGGGAATCCAGGGTACCGGAAGTGCTTTTAGGGGGATGCGGTTGCTCTATTATATTTGCCGACTCTTAGGTGAAGGCGGCGCTTTTCGGGCTACCTATGTCTTCAAGGAGGCCAATAGTGCTGCGAACTGTGTGGCATTTTATGCGGTTTATCACTCTGACGAGTTTATTTGGGAGACCCATGCTTCTGTTCTGTCTCTCTTGCATTTTTTTTACTGTCTGATGCTTTAGGCTGTACTCATATCCATTGTGTATGAGCTGTCGATATACAAAAAAAAAAGGAAAAAAAAAGAAAAAAAAAAAAAAGAAAGAAAAGAAACAGTTATCATTTATATCTCTGTTGAGTTTGGATCCTATTCGGTTGGGACGTGTTCTGGAGAGGTCTAGTCTTCCCATCATGGCTAGATGTTACTGGCGCTACAGCCATGCTTATCATATATGTAGATGGGATCGACTGAATCCTTCCGGGGTATCTAATTGACCAAGACATCTACAGTGGGTGGTCTAACTAAGATTGTCATTTGTGCATTGATGAACCTGCAAAATCATTCTTCAGATCCCTTTATCTTTTCCTTCTTAATCATGTACTTGCACGTGTCCAATTCGATTCTAATTACAATCATATGGGATCAATTGGAACCCTAAGGATCATGAACGATATCTGACATGGCAACGAATTCGGTACCACTCTGGAATTTAAAACCCACACAATTATCGTTAGTACTGATCTAATATTCCCAAACTGCTGACTAGGTAAAAACCTTAGCCAGTAAATTACAATGTTTATTTTATTGTCCTGGTGACGGTAGGCCCCCTCCACGGAGGAGTCCTTCCAAAAATTGGCGGGCGAAGCACCACCTAAAGTAGGGGTGGGCGTCGCTCGCCCTTAGTGAGTGTGTTCGCTTTCGTTGGGTGTCGGCACGACCCGCCGTCTCTATACGATCATTGACGTGTCGCCTTCAACCCCCCGACAGGACGGGTTAGCTTAAAAGGGCTCCCTGCCATTCCTACTTATAGCCGTTCCTCCAGCTTCTCTAAACGTTTCGTAGCCGATGTGGGACTAATCCAACGCCACATCTTTCCTTCGTGCTTTTTTTTTCCCTCTTCTTTCGCCGCCCCTCTTCCAAAACCTAGGGTTTAGGGGTTTTGGAACCTGCCGTCCTCACGATCGGAATACGAGCAAAAGCCCGCGTAAAGAGGAAGAGAAATCATCGTATAAGTTGTTCTTGCTGTCCGTTCTCTCTTTTACTGGCAAAATAAGCCCTATTTTTACTCTGCAAATTATTTGATTCAGGTCATCTTGTTTACGTGAAGTAGATTCTAGGTTTTGTTTTGTCCTTTTTCTTTTTTTTTCGATTAAGGATCGCTGGAAAGTGGGCTTTTCGTGCAGATTTTGGAATGACGTGGGAGAGAATGAGGTCGAATTCTAATGATCATGATCAGTCTTCGGGTGAGACCGTTCAGTTGCTCGGGACGGAAGTAACTCAAGATGGTTTGAAGTAAGTTTTGTTCTTGAGGACTTTGGTTTGAGAATTATATTGGTACCGAGTGGTTCTTCGAATAATGAATTTCAGAAGCTTTTGCAGATTGTTAAGGTTTTCATTGATGCGACTTGTGTGTTTTGTTTTGCTATTGTAGTTCCAGTGCAGATGGAAGCAATGCGATTCTTTTGCCTGAAAAGAAAAAGAGCAACTCGAAAGACAAAGGCAAGGTACGGAACATGCTAATCGAGTGTTTAAGAAGAATTATACGTATTTTTGTGGAAAATTTTCTAATTGGGTGGTGGTAGGATTGCCTCTAAAAGCTCTTGCATCTCTTGTTAAGGCTTCTAAGAAGAATAAGAACAAGGAAGTTCCAGTTTTGAGCAAAAGCAAACAGAGGAAATTAAAAAAGTTGGAGGTAACTTTTTGGTGTGTTATGAATTTGTTCCTCTCTTTTTTCTGAATACCTATTCTTGTTGGTTTATTTTGTTTTTTGATTCTTTTTCTATATGTCCAGGAGGAGAAGCAAAAGAAGCTGCTGCAAGCTAGAAGTATTAAGATTCTAGAGTATGCTAATTTCCTTATAGTGAAACTGTTGATGAAGCTTTCAAATGAATGACAAGTTTTCATCTTTTCTTTTTTAAAAAAAAAAAATTTTGGTGGTGTTTTTATTACATTTGCTGTGATAACTTGTTTCTGATACCTCTCAATGATTCTCTGCTCTGCTGCAGGAAATGCAAGATATGGGATGGTGCGTATTCTCTTCTACATTCTTCAGGCACTATTGGTCAAGTATGTAATATTCAATTAATAATACTTAAATTGGTTTTGACTTGGGAAATAATTTTACGCAATTAGGTTATGACTTGGCTTTAAAACTTAGTTTGTTGCATTGATTAATTGTGATGTAGGCTGAGACTATGAAGGAAAAACGCAGACGAGCTGTCCAACTTTCTAAGGCTGGCATAGATGTGCCTGAGGACATTTCACCATTTAAGAAGAACGGTCAGAATGTTTTTGATGAGAATGAAGTCACTGGGAAGCTCAATCACCAAAAAAGCGATCCAGAAAATGTTTGTTGTGATAATAGTGTTCTGCCTGCAGAATGTAAGGAAAGATATGATGGCAAACATAGCAAGTCTGTTGAAATCCATCCAACAGCAACGAACAAGAGTCAGGCGGTTGTGGATATTGGAACAGATGTGGTGCCACCGACCATGGTAGTTCCAGATAAGGAGATCAGTACATGCAGTCTAGAAGAGCAGAAACATTCAGCATTCATTTCGAGTAGTTGTGATAGAGGACACGAGACTGATTCAAAGGTATGTTTCAAGACTTATTAAACAACTAATGGTATCTTATTATTCTCATACCTTTCATAAAGTTAAATCTACCATCCTTTTAATGTGTTTTATTTTTATTTTATTTTGTAACATTATCAGTGTATGCCATTTATAGTATTTCTTGTGCCTTTTGAAGGAGCTATGTTTTATTACTTCTCCCAACTCTGTGTTTGTCAATGTCTTTCTTTCACTCCAAAGTGTTTGTCTAAGTCAATTTGTTGTTTTCAATCTTCATCTTTGAATGACAACTCTTTTTTCTTGCCAATGAAGGATCTTTGACTGCTCATTGCATCAAAATCTGAATACGCCAGATCACCATGGCAGATTCATTTACGACATTTGCCTTATACTCATCCCCTTTTCCTAGCCTGATACTCTTCATATAACAAAGTCTTTCTTAAAGTCCCATAATATTTCCTTGGAGATTTAATGCTATTGAATGCTTGTCTAGAACTCCGGGTGCACATTTCTACTTCATAGATCAACTTTTATTTATTATACATTATATTATTTATTTATATATTCAAAAGCAATCTTTTCCCTTGAATAAGATATCTTATAACTTCTTAATCATCTCCATAGAACATTGACATCCAACCCTTCTCTAGCCTCATCAAACGACAATAAATTATTCACTTGTTATGCACAGGATAAACTTTCTTCAATATAAATCAAAGTTTGCCAAATTGGTACTAGGGCTCATGCCGGTCGGTGACCTATTCGGCAAGGTACAGGTTTGTATTGTGCTATTCTAGGGTGTACCAGAATAGGGAGAGGGATAAGGATAGGGAGAAGGGGACACAGAGAGGGGGAGAGGGAGGAAGAGTGAGTGGTGAGGGAGGGAGGAAGAGAGAAGGGCGGTCCACCATTTGGAGAGGGGGGAGAGGGAGCACCTCCACCCAAAGCCCTTCAACTGCTAGGTCCGCGATGCAGTCGAGAGAGAGAGAGAGAGAGAGAGAGAGAGAGAGAGAGAGAGAGCCGGGGGGGGGGGAACCTTCTCGGCGGTGGCCGGCGTCAAAAGAAAGAGAGAGAGAAGCGGAGCTAGGGCATGAAGATGGTCCTTCGCCTCGAGAGAGGCCCGGGGGGGGGGGGGGACCTTCTCGGCGGTGGCCGGCGTCAAAAGAAAGAGAGAGAGAGAGAAGCGGAGCTAGGGCATGAAAATGGTCCTTCGCTTCGAGAGAGGCCCCCGGGGGGGGGGGGGGGGAGTTTTATAGCCGAACTAACCCACACGATTAAACCATCCTGGGTCGGCATTAGTTCGGTTCGGTATGGGCGGAACTGCCCGATTTGGGTCGGTTCGACAATCATTGATATAAATGCTTAAAGCATGCATAAAAGTTGTAATAGGTAATACTTTGAAGTTGATCTAGGTAAGACTTTGAAGTTGATCCTTGATGGAGGCTTGTTGGGTTTGAAAAAAAAAGATCGCAAACTTTATTGTTCTTGCATATACGTTGTAAGGATTTTTACCAAATTTTATTGATTCTTCAAGCAATCCATTGATGTGTGATACCAACTTGATATGAATTCTGACCAAGACCAAACACTTTTTTAGCACCATTTATGCTTTGTTAAAGTAATTTCAGATGAATTTTTCTCTGGGTACCGTTGTGAGTGTTATCATTAATGACACATCAATCTAATTCTGAAGCTAGACTACATGCAAAAGGATATTGCTTCTGCAGATAATCTCTGTATTGATTTTTAGCTGATGAGGTTGCTTCTTTCTGCCCTTCCAGGGAAAAGAGGCAGATGATTCAAAAGTAACTTATCAAAACATGAAGGTTCCCCCAGACTTCATGGACCAAGAGCATGTGAATGCTCCTATTGTAGTGCATGTATCCAGGCCTTTGGAGGTTGAGGAGAAGAGGAAAGATCTTCCCATAATTATGATGGAACAGGAGATAATGGAAGCTATCAATGAGAATTCTATTGTAATATTATGTGGAGAAACAGGATGCGGTAAAACTACCCAGGTTCCACAGGTATGCTCCTACTAGATACCTCTTACACTTAAATTGCGGCAATATCACTTCACTAATTTCTGTGGCAATATCATTTCACTAAATTCTGTTTTTATTTATTGATCTCTGTTTTAATGGCATGCTGCAGTTCTTATATGAAGCTGGCTTTGGGTCAAGTGATCATAGTGACAGAAAAGGAATCATTGGTGTTACCCAACCACGGCGTGTAGCTGTTCTGGCCACTGCCAAGAGAGTGTCCTTTGAATTAGGACTCCATCTTGGAAAAGAGGTTGGTTTTCAAGTTAGGCATGACAAAATGATAGGAGATAGCTGCTCCATCAAGTTTATGACTGATGGCATTTTGCTTCGAGAAGTCCAGGTTGCGTACTGAAACTCCAACTTATGCATACTTAATTTTCTATGAAATTAAGTTGTTCGTCACCAGTGTAATCCTTGACTGATGTTATAGTGTCTCCAACTGTAATACCAAAATGTAAATCTTTAGGATGAGATTAAGAATGTGATCAGCTGTTCTGCAGCAATCAGATTTTTTTATTGCTGTGTAAAGGGAAGAAAACATTGGAGAAAAGGAAAAACAATTATTTATTATGTAGTATGCAATAGAAGTTAAAAAGAGAGAGAGAGACGGAGGGAAGAAAAGTGGGAGAGAGAAATGAGAGTAATGAGAGAGGGAGACCATGATGTTTGCATACAACCAAGCATTCTCATTATCTTTATGAATATTAGGGCAACCAATTCAAGGTCTATTGGTCAAACAAAATGTCCCTAGAGTAGGTACTACTAATAGTTTTGTTATATTGAAGGGGAGCATGTTTTAAAGGTGAAAAACATTATTATTAGTCTGATTACATATGCAGCCAGAAATATGCTTCAGTAAACACAAATTACATCTGTTCCATGGATTAGGAGCCACTTGTACCAATCTTTACTGGCTGTAAGTGCCATTACTGACAGGGAACCAGTGCTCTGCACCTGCTGTTACTGCATAGTATACCAAGCTGAGCTTAACAGTGTGAAAACAGTCTTCTTTTTTTTTAATGTGTCTGTATGTGAATCAGTTTGACACTTGTGTGTAGGCATGGAATGTGTGAAGACAACCCCTTTCTTTTGTAAATCAGCATGACAGTTGTCTCCTAGCATGTTATGTGCCATTGCACATACTATGTCGGCCAGTGGTCGGCACTGTATGGGCACCAATTTGAAAAATCCTTGATCCATTCAAAAATCACGTCAATAGGTATAACTTGTTAGCGGTAGTTATTTTGAATTTTTGATATTCCATTGTCTATTAATCTCCTAACTTGAAATGCCACTTTGGAAAGATGATGTCTACTTCATATCTTCGTGGATTCATAATGTTGCAGTATAAGGTGCAGCCAATAAGTATTATAACCAACTAGACCATGCCAAGCATCCCAGAAGTCAGTGGATTTGCGGGCAAAGACTTCAACAACCACGAATTTGTTGGCTGCTGCGAAGCTTAGTATGGTCCAGCTGATCATAGTACCTGCTAGTTGCATCTTGTGCTGCATCACATTATTTCCACTCGCTTTAGCATATATTTCTCTAGATTTTTAATGCTAGACATATGTGTTTATTAAAACTGTACAGGTGCCATAATATATAACTTCTTGCAATCAATAATAACATTGCTATATATTGTTGAACATCTTATTCATTGTTATCGTTTATACAAGCCTGTCTTCCATCCATTCCTAGGTGGGAGCACCAAAAATTTGGGGTTGATTTGAACCTATTTTTAAGATTGGCTTGAGCTCATAGCTGCTAGAGTTGGCTTGTGTTTTTAGGATTTTTCTGGGCATTGATAATTTAATCTGAGATACTTTCCTCTTTGTAGCTGAAATTTATTTATCCCATTTGTATGTTTAGTCAGACCATGTCTTAACCTTGGTCAACTTGGCTTAATTGAATAGAGGGACGGCTTGACCTCAGAGCAATAAAAATCAACTCAAAAGCCCATGGCCTTCTTATTATACAAATGGCAAAAAAGTATCAGGAATATACTTGTAATGGAAACGTATATACGAGATATTATTTCTGCTCTCTCTCTATATATATGCATAACTACTTGCATATAAATGTGTCTTTATGTAGTTATGCTAGAGTTGTAGTAGGTTGTCTAGAATCCTGTTAGTGCAAAATAAATGATGGGCCATTGAAATTCAGACATCATGCTGTTCAGCATGATCTATAATATTTAGAAATGCCTTGAATGAAAATCAAATGTATCGGAGGTTTCCTACCTAGGGATCATCTGGTCATAAAAATGAAAGCTACCTATTGATCTTGGAAAAAAGAAGGAAAAGAAGAGCTTGGTGGTCATAAACAAATTAAAGATTTGAAGTATTTAACATGATCAACATATCTTAGGACAAATTTGAACCAGAATGAAGTGTATTTAAACCAAGGATGAAGTATCACATGTTGGAGTGCTGGCCTGGCACTAGCATGGTGCATACTATGTCGTGCCATGCTAGTGCTTGGCATGCATTGGTGTTGTAGCATGCCAGGTACAAGCTTGTAGTTGATACTGTGCCAATGGCACATGCCAGGGAGGCATTGTGACAGTATATATGTCTTGTCATGCTATGCCAGGCCAATCACACTTAATCCATGACTGAAACATATACATGAGTTAATCTAGTATCCTTTTGTCCAATTGCCACAGTCCTACCAATATTCAATCAATAGAGGGCCTTTAAAGGTGCTGGTAATGATTTATAATACTAAAATTATACTATTTAAAATATTTATATAAATACAGTTGTGTTTTGGAGGTCTTTCCTATGCATGAAGTTAGCACAAAATGGACGATATCAATGTTGTAAGGTAATTCTAAAAAGAGTCCAATCAGTGATCATGATCTATACATCTTAAAATACATACAAACCAAAAATGTAATTTATCTGGATGCTTGTAAATGAAAGACCAAATCTAAACATTATACCATGTCGTTAAAGTTATTGTTTTTTAGGACCACTTGATGTATGAGTGAAAAATCTCCAAAGCGTTTCATTTTTGGGTTTCTAAGCTTTTTAGATGGTGCACTTTATGTTCAACTGGATGGGTTTTGCTTCAATTTGCACAGATGTGTAAAAAAATTGTGGGGCTGTTGGAGAATGATTAGAAAAAAAAATTGTGGGATCGGTAATGTGCATATGGTCATGCATGCTTCAGGTTAATTCAAAAGTTAAGGATCCTTGAGGTGGAAAAGATAACATTCACCTGTGATGTGAACCGCGAAAATTTTCTTTGCAGTATAGTGTAGTGTTTGGTGATTGAGTGGTAACCACAAGGTCCTGAGCTGAATAAATTTCCCACAAGACGAGATGTTTAATGTTATGCGCATGTTTGATGAATTTGAAGGTGACCAAGTGACTTTTTTTCGCGCAAAGTAGTGAATACTAATAGTATACTACAACAGGTAGCATTTTACAAAGATGAGAGCCAGTTTAACAATAAAGACGACAGTAGAATTGGTATCAATACAAGTGTGTTATTCTAGAAATAAAACATGGAGTCTATTTAGGGTTGCTTACAGATAGGTGGTTCTGCCTTATGGGACCAACTAGATGTGGAGAAAAAGATTAAATGAGGTACAGTTTAGGAAGGTTGCTTTTGAAGTGGGAGGTGTCAATTGAATTTCTGCAAGCGTGTAAAGCACTGCTATATTGATTGATCACCATGGAAGGGGCAAACATACGAACTGATTATCAGCCCATTAGCTTAATTAATTGTATTTGTTGTATTTGGGTTGGCCTGTTGGCCCTTCCTTAGCTCAAGGGGAAAAAAAAGTATTCGTTGTATTGATGGATTTTTAGCTAAGATGTTGAAGTTGATTTTATTTTGTGTCATTATCTTCCAGTTTCTGGTAATCATACAAGTTGTCTGTGTGCTTGCATGTCAGACACACACACACAGAGCTGGATTTAGTTACTCAGACACCATTAGATAGTGCTGGAGATTGTGTATTTGTAATATACAATCATTCTTATTTCCTCTGAGTAATAGAAAAAGTGGGAGAAGGTGCTTTTGGGTTGGCTACAAGTGCATGATTTCTTGTTGATTAGTTACCAGTATCCTTGAATTAGAACGTGCCTTGACTGATGCAATGTTTTAGATGCTGGAGTCGGTCATGTGACTTGATGGTACTATACAATTATGTATGCTAAATTTTGTCTTTTAGATATTAGTTCATTCCTATTAACTTTCTAGTGAGTCATCATTTTCCATTTACAATACCAGTTGATTGGCCTGTTGTGCAGAGTGATTTTTTACTAAAGAAATACTCTGTAATTATTCTGGATGAGGCTCATGAGAGGAGCTTGAACACGGATATACTCATCGGAATGCTTTCTCGAATTATAAAGCTTCGCCAGGTTAGAATTATATTTAAACTTCCTCACTTCTGTTCATCTATGCCAAATAACTATTGTGTTAATTTTTATGAATGCACTGGCAGAAATTATATGCAGAGCAGCAGGAGAAAATGCTTTCAGGAGGAAAAATCAGTCCTGAAAATATGATCACTCAATTAAAGCTTATACTTATGAGTGCTACCTTGCGAGTTGAGGACTTCATCTCAAACAGGAAATTATTTCATGAACCCCCACCTGTTTTAGAGGTTCCTGTCAGACAATTCCCTGTGACAGTTCACTTTTCAAAGACGACACAAGAAGATTATTTAGGACAAGCTTATAAAAAGGTCATGTCAATTCACAAGAGACTTCCACCAGGTGGCATACTTGTATTTGTCACTGGACAAAGGGAAGTGGAGTTCTTGTGTAAAAAGTTGCAAAGAGCATCAGAACAATTAAAAGAAAAAAATTCTATGAGGAAGACAGACAACGAAATCACTGCAAGCTCAGATCTGGATATGAAGGAAATCAATGAAGCATTTGAGATTGGAAGCAATTCACTAGACCAACAAACTGACAGGTTTAGCTCCTATGAGGAGGATGGAAACAATCCAGATATGCATTCTGATTTATCTGATGCAGAATCAGAGAGTGAGCTGGAAGTTGATAGTGGAGATGAAGATTCTGTCAAGTCTGAAGCCCCAGAGAAGACTGGTTTGGTGTTAGATTTTCTGAATGATGTTGAAAGCCTTTCTTCTTTGAAGGCTTCATTTGAGGCTTTAGCTGGAAATTTATCCAACCAAGATTGCAAAGAGAAACCAAGTCTTCCTGATGCTCCTAGTTTAGAAAAAAGTATGGAAGTTGCTACTAGTTCTGCTGGTGCATTATATGTTTTGCCCCTATATGCGATGCTCCCTGCTTCTGCACAGCTCCGTGTATTTGAAGAGGTTCCTGAAGGAGATCGGCTGGTTGTTGTTGCTACTAATGTGGCCGAGACTTCTTTGACCATCCCAGGCATAAAATATGTGGTTGACACTGGCAAAGAAAAGGTCAAGACCTATAATTACACCAATGGGATGGCAGCATTTGAAGTCCAGTGGATAAGCAAGGCATCAGCTGCTCAGCGTGCTGGAAGAGCTGGAAGAACTGGACCTGGCCACTGTTACCGCCTCTATTCATCTGCTGCCTTTAGTAAAGATGATTTGTTTCCTGATTTTTCCTGTCCTGAGATATCCAAGATTCCTGTAGATGGTGTTGTCCTCCTCATGAAGTTCATGGGCATCGATAAGGTTTCAAAAGCACAATACTTTGCCACCTGTTTTTCTTGTTCCTTTGTCCTTTTTTTTGAATGTTTGTTTTTCTAAATTTCTCTGTTTCCTTATGTGTTCTAAGGTTGCAAATTTCCCGTTTCCATCACCTCCCGAGACCAAAGCTTTGGTGGAAGCTGAACTTTGCTTAAAGGCTCTTGAGGCACTTGACAGCCAAGGAAGACTTACACCCATGGGGAGGGCGATGGCACAGTACCCTATGAGTCCTCGTCATTCCCGCATGCTTCTGACAGTTATCCAAATCATGAGGAATCAGCAAGGCTATGCCAGAGCAAATTTTGTGCTAGGATATGCTGTTGCTGCTGCATCAGCTTTAAGCTTTCAAAATCCTTTCCTGATGCAGTTTGGGGAAAACCATGGGGACAATGATATTGATCAAGAAAAGTCTGATACCGAGAAAATGAAGGACCAGGAGGAAAAGCTGAGGCAGAAAAAGGTAAAAGCCATGGAGAGAGAGGCTCGTGCAAGATTTTGTAATCCCAGTAGTGATGCTTTAACTATTGCATATGCTTTGCAAATTTTTGAGCTTGCAGAAAACTCGGTGCAATTCTGCAAAGAAAACTCGCTTCACTTGAAAACAATGGAAGATCTGTCCAAGATGAGGAAACAGCTGCTACAGTTGATATTTTATCAGAGCAAGTTTTGTGAGGAATTTGCATGGAATCATGGAACTGCTGATGATGTGGAGCTCTCTTGGAGGATCCATTCTGATAAGCATCCCTTACTAATGAACGAAGAGGAGCTTTTAGGGCAGTCTATATGTGCTGGTTGGGCAGATAGAGTTGCAAAGCGTGTTCGTACTATTTCAGAATCATCAGAAAATGATGGAAGGGCTCGTGCTGTTCGCTATCAATCTTGTGCTTTGAAGGATACAGTGTTTCTCCACCGCTGGTCTTCTGTTTCTCGATCAGCACCAGAGTTTCTAGTTTACACTGAACTTCTTCAAACAAAGAGGCCATATATGCATGGAGTGACCAGTGTAAAGTCAGATTGGCTTGTCAAGTATGCTATCTCTCTTTGCACCTTCTCTGCACCACTTACAGACCCGAAACCTTATTACGAGCCTCTAAGTGACCAAGTCTTCTGCTGGGTCAGCCCTACTTTTGGGCGGCATAATTGGCAGCTCCCATTGCATAGATTACCTATCAAGAATGATATCCTTCGTGCGTCCGTATTTGCTTGTGCTTTGCTTGAAGGACAAGTATTGCCATGCCTAGGATCCTTTCAGAAGTTCTTGGCTGCACTACCATCTTGCTTATTGAGGCCTGAAGCATTGGGGCAAAGAAGGGTTGGGGATCTTCTCAGCAGGTTAAAGATTGGGTCAAGAATCATTGATAGCCGAGCTATGCTGAGAGATGCTTGGAGTCAAGATCCTCAGTTTTTGCATACCGAGATTAAACGCTGGTTCCAGGAGAGATTTCATTATCAGTTTGGAGATGTCTGGGAACAAATGCACCATGAGGTTCTTCTTGAGGGCTGTGAACTTTTTCCTAAAAGGGCAAAGAAAGGAAGGAAAAAGGTAAAATGATATGGAATTCCGTGAAATGTGGAATAAATGCCACATTTTTTGGTGCAGCTATTAATCTTCCACAATCTTGTGGGCTGTTGGGAAAGTCCATGGCATTCGCAGGCCAAGGCAGAAACAGCTGTCACAAGGTATGAGGTTGATACCTCCAGTTAAAGGATTACCATCAGGCTCGATCAAATCGGTGTATTCTCTTTGAACTTGCATTCCGCCAAACTTGCATCCTGTTGAGGGGTCATCTTGCATGCGGTTCCTCCTTGTTCTGGGTATGCACCAATCTCTTAATTTACCTATATTGAATTGGTACCACAAACAGGTATGAACCCATAGGCTTCAATCTATGAGTTCTCTGGGCTGTCTGGATTGGCCAGCCAAAATCTGAAGGTGCTCGAGGATGAACTTACATTTTTTATGAAGTTCGCGTACTGTAATGTTTTTAACCGACATTTGCTTTTATTTATGGTATTCTTTACCGAAAAAATTGTATAGCGATCTGGCCTCTAGAGGCTTTACTTGTGTTTCCTTTACGGGAGTGGTGTCTTGATGTAACTGTGGCCAGATGACAAAATGTACAATAGAAGAGGGGAAGCAGTAGGCATCACTACACTATAGCAAAATGAACACACATTTATTTATCTGTTTTCATTTCCATACATTGTATTTGTGAGCTTTCCTTCTTGAGTTATCACAGGAAGTGGACCACGCCTTGCTAATATAAGATGCTTGAACTCAGCTGATGAAGAAACAATAAATTGGAGTAGTAATTTTCTACCTACAGTGGCAGAAAGAATTCTTTAGGGGGAATGGCTGCAAGCAGGCACGGGTCTCCTGTGTCCATTTCCAAGTTAATCTAAAGGGCAGCGGGTGATACTGTGGCTTGCTTGCCGGTCGCATCCCTGCTTAGCAACCAGAATCTCTGAATTAGATTATTGGGTTATGCACGTGATATGCTGTACGGTACCCGTGATATGCTGTACGGTACCGGGCACAGTATTAGATGGTATTTGTATCGAAACCAGTGGCATACTATACTATGCTAGTGTGGTACCGGTATGGGTCTGATACTGATACGGCGAATTTTAGTTATACATTTTTAAAAATATAGATCTAAGTAATGATGGTGTGGTTCGCATGCCAATGTTTTTGTTATTAAAAAAACTGTTACTTCTATGTATGTGGGTTTTAAGTGTATCAGCTTTTAGGAGAGTCCTTAATTTTAGCTGTAAGCATGGAAAAAGTGAAACTGGAATAGTGATTGTAGTTATTCCAAAAATCATTCCTGTTCTTGTTTGGCTAAAATTTTCCAAGCAATCCTAGCACCTAGGTGTTTTGGAAAAACCTTTAGGCCCTAGATGTTCTTCCCACCTAAAAAATAGAAGCATAAATGTAGGCTTCATCTAAAGAATAGTTTATAGCATCTTACCCTTCGAATGGTTAAGCATGGCATAAGCAGGTTTGATCAGGATAGCTTTTTCTTGGTTGCACTTGTTTTTTGAAAACTGTTAACACTTAAATCTACCTAGCTTTACACCTGCTTTTTTAGGAAAAGCCTCTGCTTGCTTTACTCCTGAACCAAGCACTGATGGCATGTTTTAAATGATCTTAACCTGGATTTTTATATAGCCTTCCCAATTTATCCTTAATATATGTAAAAAAGTATACATATAATTTTTTCATAGAACAGGAAAAATCGAGGTACCCATGTGGGGCTTACCATCTTTATGAGTGGCTGTAATCCATGCACGTCTATATTTGTTTCATGATGAGTAATATGGTTAGAGAGATAAGCCAAAATGCCAAGATCTCAATAGTTGCTCAAATTATAGAGATTGGACGTGCTGAATAAGTAGGAATGGCAACAGGTCGGAAATAGGTTGGATAGGCCATTATCTGTACTTGTCTCAGGATGGGGACGGAGTGGGTAGAGCCTTAAGCAGGAAAAAATAAGTAAAGTTGATGGGTTGGATGGATCAGATAGAGTAAAACTACAAAAAGCATTTTTTTTGCATATAAATTATTTTTTATAGTAAGAAAGAGTGAATTTATAAAGATATATATATCTAAATCGAGTTCAAGGCAGATTTGACCATTATACACAACTTGGATCCGCTGTGGGTCGGGTAAAATCTACTCTATTAGAGTTGGGTTGGATTGAGTATTTTATGGGGCGGAATAAATTGCTATTTCTATAAATAATATTATTTAAATTAAAAAAAAGAGTATGGTGCCAACCTTCAACTGCCCAAGAGCAAGATTGGACATCAACACTCAGAATCCGGCACCATGGAACCATGGACTTAAAGCTTAACATGGATCTATAAAGTATCATAGTTTATAGATAGGAAGACTTGCAGTACCTTGAGTATGTTTTGGATCATTTCATATCCATCTCTTATAAAATCCAAAATTATTATTCTTCGCCTTCCAAGTCCAGCTTACCAATAAATTGTTTGCTAGTACAATGTTTTCTTTTTGCGAATTTGCTAATATGCTTTCAATCTTCAGGTGCTTCCCTCCACCTTTCATCAATAATATCCCCAGAACATAGAGTTCTAAATTTTTGAACCGTAAATAATTGCCAAGCTGTAATTGGAGCTACAGGACCCAGCATGCGTTTTTCAAAAGGAGAGTGCATGCTCAGCTGTGTTGAAATGCCTCCAGCTGCCAGCTTCATCCTCCATAACGACTCTTGAGTGATTCTGGAGGTTCTTCTTCCATGATGCCCGATCCAGCTGAGGCAAAGTATTGGCGGATGGTTGTTCTACGGTCACTGATGAATGTGTGATCTAAGAAATTATCATAAGCTGCTTCCCCAAGATTTTTTGCTGCCAAAACACTGTAGACCAACATTATTCTATATGAATATAACTCATGACCAAATCAAAAAAACAATCCACAAGTACCAAACTAGAACACCAACAATTGCACTTTATGATGGAAAATGAATCAAATAATATAATATAGCAAGGCATGCAAATGACATGGTGCAAGCATGTAAATCTGGCTTGCATAATACATAGTAAAAGAAGAATGTTATGAATAAGACCCTAAACACCAAATTCAAATGGTTGTCAGTATGCTAGCTCATTATTACTACTGAAGCTAAATAACATCCTGAGTGGATTGACCCTTATGCAGCTATAAGCGAGGGAAATAGGCTTTGCTGTAAGTTGTTAAACAGGAATATCCTCGGATCTCACAATAATAGTTTAAGAGGCAGCTTATATGCTGAGACTGAACTCATAAGATCCTGCTTACATGACGAGAGATTGGGCTAGCGGCAAAACATGTAGGGTTTTAAGTAAAGAACAATTAGGAGGTATATGAAAATCATATTTCTACTTCATTACGATCTGAGAAAGTTGGCTGATACTCTGCGAAAGTGAAAAGTAGGTAGCTTTTTACTTCATATCAAGCATCCTGAGCTGCAAAAACATGCCCTTTCCACTGATATGAGCGTTTCCTACTTGCTGTTGCAAATGACCAAATATACCAACAGTAGGTTAAGATTTAATACAAGTTGAAAGTAAGGTGGAGCTTGAATGGTATTAGGTTAATTAACCCTACTGATAATCATTTTGGGATGGACCACAACTTCGATGATGCTAGATCACATTTATTTAGAAACATGAAAGGGGCAACTCGTGTTTTACAATTTGAATTCAGTGAAGTAGAAAGTTAGAAACTACAAGGGTGAACCAGTAACATTGATCTTGCTCAACATGCTTCACAGCTTAAATTTTTTAATTGATACATGCAAGGCATGATGAGTCTGTAAACCGATTATGTTATTGTGTCTCTTTGGATAATCTAGACTACTAATACTACATGTTTGACAGATAAGGATCCTACACTTGGTCATCTACCTCAATCTGTAACCTGACTGGATAAGCCAGAAACCAGATGGCTTAAAGTCAAATTTTGATGTAGAAGTCTAATAAGGAGATGTGCAAACCATGCATTTTTTTAATGTCTAAGTACAAAGAGGCTTACAATAATGTCAATTAACAAACAGAAGATAACTGACAACCCATTAAGTGAAAACTTGCTAATCATGCTTCACAGTCCCAAAGTTTTTCAAATAAGATTTGTATATAGAGTAGGGGCTCTTTCTTGGTGCAATGATAAAAAGCTTAGGCTGATACTTGCAATGCAACAGCTTAGAGTCATTGGGCAACTACTTTGTACAAAAAAAGAAAAGAAAAAGCCAAAAGGTTAGGTCTGTCCCCAATCTTCCCCTCCCTGGACCCTGGATTGCTGGGACCATGCCCTATATTTGCATATAGAGCCTAATCTTTTACACCAAAGAATGGTACGGCATCTCAGCAATAGTGACACAGAATTAATATATTGCCCTCTGAAGATCTATTGTGCAAACTCAAGATTTTGGGGAACCTCCAAGAACATCTACACTCTAGCATCATGGATGGTACAACGTCTTGTACAGGCTGTTTCTTTGAGATCTTCAAAATGGATTTACTTTGTTAGCATTCTGGACTATATCCAACATTTAGTACTATCTGTTCCTTGAAGGGGATATTGCTTACATACTGAGCAATTGCCCACGGTAGCAAATAATTGCATGATTGCACCTCTGAATCCTTGCTCTTCACTGATATTAGAATGGGGATCATTGTTTTGCTTGTAATGATAGTTCACAACTCTATATTAAATGACTGGATTATCCATTGGTAATTTCCACGCATGTGAATGCTTCAATTCTCCCTTAGTTGTGGTACTGTTTTCTGAAAGGATTAGTTGTCATACTGTTGCAAACTCACACATGCGAACGCTTCAATGCTCCCTTACTGTTTTCTGAGAGGATTAGTTGCCATACTGTTGCAAGATGTTAACAAAATTTGAGAACCTGACTGCAAGCAGTCACCAGGAAAGGGGCTCAATTATGATATCTTCGGTGCGTCTTCATCCAGAAATGCCATATGTATTGAACCAATATCTTGAGTAATAGGGATTCCATCCATCCATAAGGCATAGGTAAACTGCACTGTTAGGGCTTCGGATTGTTTCTTTAGAATGGTAGTAACCCTATCTTCCTCTTCCAAAAACATTGTGACTGACCTATTTGCATTTTAGGAAAACAATGATCTCCACCAATAGCCGATTTTTTATCCATTTGGATGCAGTCTGAGCTGATAAAATCTTGTTCTATTATTCCAACTGGTTCTTTGATTAATGATAGCTTAGCTGTTATACCCTGCTCTTCATTTCCTATTAGTTTCTACAAGATAGCTCTCATGTCTGCTTTGAAGACTAATTTCTGCATTTCTATTGCCATCTCCACACCTCTCAAACCAACATATCTTATTCGTTCAAAATACATCATGCAATTTGAAACCCTCTAAGGTTGTCTAATCCATGTATCTCTTCCTTTGCAACATCTTTTGCAGTCCTGGTTGGTCCTTTGAGAATATATAGTTAAGAGAGTTTCCAAATCCTCTTCTTGTCCCATTTCACCTAGTAACATTGCCTTGCTGCTCATCACATCCTTCAGCCCTTCTTTTACTTAATCTATTACCTATGATGAACCTCATCCATACTCCACAGAAGTTGATTTAGCTTCATGTCAGCTTCCCAACATCATAAAGTAGGCTAGGACCATTGTCTATATAAGGATATTAACTAGTTAGTGTGTGAAATTTGTTTCCATGTTTCATCACCATCTGGAAGAACCTCGTGAGGCATAATTTCAGTCAACTTGATGGCTTTGATTTATCATAGCTCCTTTGGCAATATCCAATTCCATATCTAAAAATGTTTTTGTCTCCATTAGGAAACCTAAAATGATATTAGCTCTTCAGACGATTTGACTCCTACCACATGTTTGAGATAGCAATAAGAATGAAATGATTCCAAAACATGTTAATTGTTGGCTTACCATGCCAAAACATAACCTATGTGCATATCAAGATGCGTCGAACCAGTACTAGAGGGGGTATCACCTGACGACCATTTTGGCATGGTACGGGTTTGTGTCGTGCCATTTCGGGGCTTATTCACACAAAGAGAGCTAGAGAGGGATAGGCGGGGAGAGAGAGAAAAAAAAAGAGGAAGAGAGAGAGAGAGAGAGAGAGAATGGAGCGGAAGAGGGAGGGAGGAAGGAGGAAGTTTAGAGCAAAATCCTAACCCTAACCCTCGAAGCAAGAGAGGGCACATGCACGCGCATATGAGAGAGAGAGAGAGAGGGAGGGAGGGAGTGAGTGAGTGAGTGAGGGAGGGAGGGAGGGAAGGAGAGGGAGGAGGGAGGGACTTATCGGGGAAGGGGGGCACTCACCAACCACTGCGAGCAGCCCATGGGGGTGGTGGTGGGTGGGGGACAGCGTTGTTCACGACCGAGAGGTCGGGTGCCTCTCGAACATCTTAAGCGTGGTGGGAATTGAACCGAGTGCGAGTGTGCGGGGTGGGGAGGGGGGCTTTGAGCATAATCCTCGAGATTTTAGCGAACCAAGGGGGGAGGGGGGGTTTAAATGAACTGAGGTCCCGTTTTGTTTTAAAAGCTGAAACTATGCTAGTTCCCGACCTTTTCGGTTCGGCATGGGTCACTAGACCTTGGTGCATCTTTTAGGCCGTCTGTTGGCATAATTCCTTTACCTTTTTTTGGACTTAAATAGTTGCTAGGTGACATATTCATATGTCTCTAGTTTCCTATGAACTGAATTTGTCAGTAAGCTTGTGAGATCTAGCTTTATTGTCTTGTCGTGCTAGAAACAAGTGAAGCACTAGCCTTATTTTTCTGAAAGGACATTTTTTGTTACTTCATGATGTGTTCATTAGATCTATTTATGATGTTTCAAACCACTATTTCTCTCTCTCTTATGATGTTTTTGACCGATTAAATATATTAATTCATCATCTTACATTCCTCCATAATATTTTTTTGTGAGGAAATTCCTTTATAATAATTAACTCATGAAGCAACAAGAAAGAAGGAACGGGATTTGGTGATCCTTGCTGTACATCAATGGTTGTACTATAATGTTTACTTAGTTATCAAGTCCTACTATTTTACTTGAGCCCACCTGTTTTATCATTAATCCCGTGTAACTTGCATCCTTATATAGTAAATAGCAAGTGGGCTCAATAGTTACTTATGTTTTTCTATTTTCCTTATTCAATTTTTCATAGTGAACTATATCAAGAAGGTTACAACTTTTTGCCCTCCTTATATAGTTTGTTGCCATCCCCAAGCTCTTTGATGTCCAAAGTCCAAAAGGGCTACTCTTGCATGATTTGAGCATATGTTCAAGCCATCTTTGATACAGGCCACTACTGGCATCTAATTCTCTTCACGTAGTGCCCTTCATACTACACTAGAAAATACATTTGCATCAACCGAATAATCAAATCAATGGCTATGATACCAGCACTTAGGGCTCCTGGCTACTTAAAATTGAGGTTGCCTTATTAATTACTGTACTGTGGTATTTATCTTGAGAAGATATCTCCAACTTGATCAACCATCATGCTCACAAGATACATGCACCACCCAACTCAAATTAACTTTCATACAAGCTTTAACTGATAACAAAGCTTCCTAGGATTCTACATCATATTCATGTGCAGGTGAGTGCTATTATCAGCTTGGCATCTCCTGGTATGACCCTCCATATGGAGTGTGGTGAGCCAATATACCAGTGTTCCTTTCTGCTCCCATTATATCACTCCTACTCACATCTTTGATGACTATAAAGCGCTACCCGTGTCCCCTCTTCTGCCTGCATGTAGCTTCTTACTTTATTTTAAATCCTTGCTTCTAAATTTTCCTTGTGATTTGCTTTTTCATTTTGAAGAAAAGAAACAGATTATTTCTAGCTTGGACACCTCCACTTTAGGCATCACACTTTTTTTCATTTTTCAAAGAGTAGATAACTAGAGGTTTCATGAGCAAGTGAATTACACTTTAATTGCTTGTCAACTTGCTTGCGCATTCTGTCATGCCATATCTAATATACTAAGCAGCTGGTGGACTTCTAAATACAGTCCCAGGAAATCACACACCTTCATCAAATATATGTAAGTTCTCAATCTTTGATCCACTTGAGGTTGGGATTGCTTATAGTTTAGACTTTAGAGTCTAGTTTGTATACAATTAATTTCTTTATGCAAATACACCATTTTCCTCTGTAGCAGGAGTCTCAATGGAGAACTCATGGCCTTTGCTTATGCTAGGCTATTATCCTATGTCATCACATCACTAAATGATCGCAGCTTTTCTATCTGACACTTGCTCCTCATGTCATGTGCGTCTTAAGCCCAATTTTAGAATAAAGTCACATTACACCACACTATTCACTATAATTCATGGAAGGCTAAGGTGTGCAGTGAGAAAATCTTGAATTCCAGAACTTGTTACCAAATAGAATTGCATTACCTTTATTTCACAAGCTGAGATAATTAACTAAGTTCCCCATCACGATAATTGGGACAACAATGCAGAGTGCTGGGTTTAATGTGATAACAAGTTTACCTCGAAGGTCAATTTATGCATTGGACCAAGATCAAAGAATAAAGCAACATATCATGCTTCATGTAACTGCAAGCTTGATTGCAGATATGTATGATAAAGAGAAAAGCATAAAGATGGTAATACTGACCAGTGTCTAAGATATGCACGACAAGGCAAAATATCATCCTGCCATATCTTTTGGATGTTGTATCGTCCATAATGCTGGAAAAAAGTCTCCTTGCTACCTGCAGGAAGGAGGTTGTAACATCAAGAAAGTTATTGTTAAGAAACAATATAAATAGAACCATGAGATCCAATATGAAAAAAATAGAAAAAAGGATTTTATGTTTTAGAATTGACAAATGATGGATAAAACCAAAATGAACAATAAATTTTGAGAGGTATTGCAACAAAACAAGATGCATTCTAGCATAATTCAAGGAAGTCAATCCATAAGATCTTCTTGATTGAACCTTACAATAAGCTACCATGAGATTGGGAAGAATAAATTGTTTTGACATTTTTAATTCTGTCGCTTGTCTTCTAAAAAGTCATTGGTCCAAAACAGATGCCAAAGGTATGTCATCGCATAGAAGATGGTTCCTCATATCAAAATCTGCCAGCTCCCTTTTGTCTAGGCTCTTTCTGAGCGCAATGGAATTATCAAGGATTTCTCCTTGGTTGAACGAGAGGAAGTTCGACCCATAAGACAGATCTCTCTAATGTCAACTAACCTTCTAGGTTTCATGTCTGGCCCCTCTCCTGAGTAATATTACTCTTACAAGGCTGAGAATAGGTTAAAAGATAATCATATTCTCAACTTAGAGTCATGCTCCATAGAAAAACCTATTTTAGTGGCTGAGGTTTGGACGATGATGATAATCACCGACTCAGGATTGACTAATAAATCTTTCTTTGCTTTTAACACCACTTTAATTATTGTGGTTTGATAGAACATTCTATCATCCAAAAAAAAAAAATCCGTAATACATTACATCACTAAGAAAGTTAATATTTCTTCACCCATACTGCAATAATTGATAAAGCACACATTCTTTTGAAAGAAGAAGGGGAAAGATACAGGTAATGAATGCACCAAATGATCCACAAACTATTCTATCATCTCATTCCAACTAGTTAAACTCACATGATTTCCTACAAAAGAAACAGCTAATGGTTTCATACTTTTCTATTGATCAACAAACCAATTGAAAGCCGGTGGTGTAAATAAATATAGACCATCCATCATTGAAGTGCAAGTCTGCATATGGAGAGAAGTTTATTTAGAACAGAATGTTCAACTTTCAAGGATAAAAAAAAAAGGTGACTCGTTGCATGAGGTTGCTACCATTGTAGGGTCTAGGGAGGGTTAGATGTGCATAATCTTGCTCCCACGTGTAGAGAAGTTGTTTTGGTGTTTTTAGCATATGACAACTAGGTCACTATGGAGCAACTTTATGGTTGCGCCAAGGCTCACCCTCTATCAAAAAGAGAGAAATTTTAAAGTTTATCACATATTTCTTGTCCCATTGGCCAAGGAAATGCAACAATCTGAGTCTGATTAGGAAGAAGTTTCATGCAAGCAAGGTGGATAAATGGCCTTAAAGGAAAAAATAATGAACGAGCCTAGGAAGCATTCATATGGAATATCTGACAAAACAATTAACATTTGTCTACTAGGTGCTGATAAGAAAAGACATAAGTGATATGCTAATATATCGGTTGAGGAGATAACAGAAAAGAAATGATACAGCATTAGTTGATATTAGACTAGGCCCAAAGAGAACCATGGTTTTAATTTCGACAGGCTGCACTATCTTTTTATGGTGCTTATGAGAATGATATGCATTACAAGTGATAAAGAAAAAAATAACTACCTTTGCATCTTATGTGAAAATACTCATCATCACTGTATCGTGCACACACCACCTGCATCAACTATCAAATATCAATAATAATCCAAAAGCGACAACTTGTTACAACCAAAAAAATGTAGATCTAATAGAACAGATGACAAATAAGCGCAGCCACAAGTGAATTGTTTCATGAGCACTCACAGCTGGATTGGCAAAAGGAATCCCATCCAAACTTTCAGGAACCACCTACGAAATAAAAAAGAAAATCTCCTCATCAGCAGCAATAAAATGTACCACCAAATTAAAGCAGAGTAGGCAAGTCAGCAACTCACAGCCAAGAACCTAAACTCATTCTCCCTCTCAATAAAGGACGGAACCTACAAAGACCCATCAAGAAGTAAGCAGGATTGAAACTTTATTGCATTCCACCAACAAAAGGTCAAATCTTTGTATTCAAATCTCAAAAATCAAGCAGAAGAACAAAAGAACAGCCATACCTCCTCCTTTCTGATCTCGAACACGGTAACTATAAGAAACTCCCCTTCACAGGACTCCACGCTCAAGCTCGACACCTCCTGAAACCTTCCAACATCGCCAATTAGAAGAAAACAAACAATTCCACAGCTCATAACTTCCCAATATCAAAAAATCAAAGATCCGATGAGAATCGATTCGATTCTAACCCCTGTTTCCTCCTTGGCGATCCCGCGCTCGAAGAAGATGGGGGCGACGTGGGCAAAGACGCGCCGGAATCCACGCAGCACTGCGAGTCTAAAGTTCTTGAGATCGGGGAAGGTACTCCTCGCGCTCTTCTCTGGAATCCATTGATGGCGCTAAGGTTTTAGAAGGCGATAGAAGGGAAGGAAGAGAAGGGGGCGTGAGATTACCGGAGAGGAGAGAACCGAAGCCGCAGACGGAGAGATAGCAATCGGGGGAGACGATGGCGTCGAAGTCGGAGGCGTCGTTCAGCTCGGTGAGGTTACCGGGGGGTGCGGCGGAGTCCGGCGAGGTCATGGGGAGAGATCGGTGGCGGAGAGAAGGGGGTCTGGGCACCGCCAGTGATCGGACGTTTGGGTATAGGGATGGAGGCTTGGGACCGAAGGGAAGCGAAGAGAATGGAGGCTTTGGATGGCCGTTGGATCTTGATTTAACGGTCAGGCTTGGGGTATTGTAACATTTGGGAGCAGTGCTGGCGTCCGTTGTGTCCGGTTTGGCTGTTGCGAGCGGGCTCTGGCCTCTGGGCGTAGCGGGTTCTGCTCGCGCGCGGATCCAAGTGTGTTTAGGCATTGAAGAGGGCAAGAATCGGGCCACCATAGCGAAATCCGAGAAAAGGATTCTCAAACAGCTGATGAAATAGTCTAATGTAACCTTTTAAGTGATCCTGCAGTATACTTTGGTTTATCTGCTTGATGACTAATTTTGTCTCTTCCAAGGGGTATCTTGTGCATTATGGTTAGCTAATGACGGGGGAATACATTTGGGGGCCTAAGGCAAACTCATTAGAAGAAATCTTTTTTTATTATTATTTAAATGATAGAAAAATTTTAATAAGTAAAAAAATATTTTAATATTTTATTTAAAAATAATTCGTCTAGGGAAATTACTAATTAAACTTTTATACTCAAGATCCATTAAAATACTATTTTCAATCGATAATATAAATAATCTATTTAATCTTTCTAGTGACATAATTGCTTGCAAATAAGATTTTATTAACTTTAATTTTGAAAAACCTTTTTAAGTAGAAGCAACTATTGCAGGTATTATTAATAATATCCTATATGCAATGCATGCATTTGGAAAAGAATCTGTTTTTTTTATAAAACTTAAAATATCAATAGGGGTACTAGTTTCTGTTTGTAAAACTTCTTTTAAAATTTTTAACTCTGAAAACAGATAAATACCATCAATATCAGAATATTCACTATACTTTAAAAAGTTTTCAAGATTAAGACAATACTTTTTCAAATCATCTTCATTGAAAGATTTTAACTTTTTAAAATTAAACAAAAAATCAAAAATATTTTCATATATGGTAAATTGTTCAAACCTATTTTGAATTGAAGAAATAGCTTGATCCACTATATATAAAAATAATCAATTCTAAAAGATTCTTTAGTTGATCTTGTTGTCTCATCATCATTATTTTCATCAAAATATTTTTTTTTCGAATCATACATTTTTCACGAAATATAGCTTCTATTTTCATTTCATTTGCAATTTCTTTAGATGAATTCAAAGCATTCATGAATCCATTTTTCCTATAACTTTTCAAATAAGAAAGAAGACCTTTTAATTGATCTATAGCAACATCAATATGCATGTTTTCAGATTATAAAATATTACTAACTGAGTTAACAGCAAATAATATATCATGCCTAATAAGAATTCAAAATTTTCAATCTCATATGTAGCTAAACATGTGGCTTCACTTTTTATTTTAGGATCTTCACTAGTTTTCGCTAATTGAACTAAGGCATCTCTTATTTTAGGGCCTTGGTTTTTAATTGCTTTGACACTTTCAATACGACTTTCCCAACGTGTCTGTAACAAGGGTTTAAGAGTCAATGTGGATATATTATTTTGTAAATTTTTTCATCGTTTTGTGGAAGAAGAAAATAAGGTATAAATTCGTTGTATCACTCCAAAAAAAGGTATAGGCTTAGGACATGAGTTAGCAATATCACATAATACTAAATTTAAGTTATGATATCCACATGGTGTGTAAAATACTCTAGAATTTATATCTAATAATCTCCTTTGTACACCTTGATGTTTTCCTTTCATATTAGATCCGTTGTCATACCCTTGTCCTCTTATATCATTAATCTCAAGTTTATGTTTTTCTATTATATTTATAAGTTCATTAAAAAGGCCCTTTCTAGAGGTATCATCTACTTCTAAAAATTCTAAAAAATATTCTTCTATTTTTACTGGACTTATTGAAGTATCTATACATCTTAAAACTAGGGTCATTTGTTCCTGATGGCTTACATCAGGAGTGCAATCAAGTATTACAGAAAAATATTTTGCTTCTTTAATCTTTTTAATTATTATAGCTTTAATTTCAGATGTTAATATTTGAATCAATTCATTTTAAATATTATGATCTAAATAATGATTATGAATTTCATCATGTTAAATGCATCGAACATTCTTGACTTGTTAGCAGATAGATTGGGTGTAATGAAACTTGAGTTAGAATCTGTTTAAATATGATAGCAACAAGTCTCTATTGTCCTTGCAATTCTAGTTTCATACAGTAATACTTGTTCAAATTTCGAGTTAAAAATTGGAAATTCCTGACTGATGAAGTTTGTGGGTAACTTCACTGCAAACCCTCACGAGACAACACTCGTCCACTAGGATAACCTAGGGGTTTAAAGGCTTGTTATACGTGCTAAGTGCAATCGTGATTTCCTACGAAAATGGATACATATCTTAGTTTTGTGTATTTAGCTTAAAAAAAAATGGATTGAAGTTTGTGGGTAACTTCACTGCAAACCCTCACGAGACAACACTCGTCCACTAGGATAACTTAGGTCCCAACCGAAGCCATGCAGTCCCCATGTCCTGCTCGTCTCCGTTCCTTCCGGCCGAATCGAGCAAACACATGTCCGAGCTCAAGTCAAGCCAGCATCTTCATGTGATGGAGCTCATCCCGCATTTCAGCCGCAGCCAAATCCTTCCGTGATCTGATTCCTCCCGCAGTGCATCACGACCGTCCATCCTTCCCAGCTCATCCCGCAACGTCCCAGCTCCAAGCCGTGATCGAAATCACAGCAGCCTCCTCCGCCTCAGCCCGCATCTCCTTTCTTCCGCGATCGATCCCAGCATGGCCCGAAGAAGCAAGGCCACGTCCTCCTCATTAGCGCATGCAATCTTCCGTGATCCAACCTCCCACACTCGGACTGCAAGCGTGATCCAAGCATTGCGTTCATCCATCTGTGATCAAGGAACTGCAGCCAGCTTCCTTCCCGAATCAGCATCCACGATCCACTCCTTCCGACTGCAAGCATCCCAGCCATGATGCAAGCCGTGATCCAGCCGCATGCGTCTCCTCCCTTCCGTTTCTTCCTCCTGCAGTGCCCCAGCCATGGATCACCATCCAGATCAGCTCCCTCCGGCTTGATCCGTCCGCAATCTCCCAGCATACCGCCCATCAAGCCATGATCGGCTCCTCCCAACACCTGGATCCACGTTCCCGTCCTCTTCCGTTTCGATCCGCCCAAGGAGCTCGTGATCTAGCCATCTCCCACGGATTGACGCCCTCCGCCTCATCCGTCCGTGATCAGTACCCATCGAACCCGCGACCGTTTTGATCCATTGCCGGCTTCAAGGCTCGGGCGATCTATAAGAAGGGGAGGACGAGAGGAGGAGAGGGAAGCTCGGGGTCATCGGTTGGGATTGGGGCCAAGTAACAGGGGAGGTCGGCTGGTTCAAGAAGGAACAGGGAAGAGGGTTCGGTTTGGGAGAGAAGAGAGAAAGAAAAAAAAGAGAGAAGGAAATGCTCTGTTTTCTCTTTTGAAAACAGAGCATGTTCTAATATGATTTTTTAGTTTTTAGTTTTATTAAGAGTTTTATTTTGAGAGCATGTGTTTTGGGGTTTTTAGTTTTATTTTAATAGAGAGTTTTATTTATGCTAAAGTTGTAATTTCTGTTGTTTTTAATTTCCGTTCTTCAAATTCTGTAATCTTTCTTCCTTTTTCATACAATATATGAAATTTTCTTTTATGCAATTTATGTTTCAGGTTTCAATCTTCTTAGCACTGTTTTCATCCATTTTAATTTATGCTAAAGCTTTTCTTTGATTAGTTAAATATATAAATGCTTTTAGAATTTAAATACCTGTCTTTTTGTCAATTTCAAGTAGAAAACATTCTCTGGTAGCCCAGAGAATCATTCAAACATCCTCGAAGTAATAATTTTCTTTTGTTATTCAAGAATCGATTTCGAAACCGAGTGAACGTTTTAATTTTTATGCAGCTCCAATCGCCTCCCTGTGGATTGACCTCTTACAACCACTATTCTTCGAGTAGAAAAGGTAAGAGTAAAATTAAATTAAACTTTGTTTGTCGGTTCTAACAACGATCTGTTTAGCGTATTTTTAAATAAACAGGAATTGGACAACATAAACCTTGGCCGCAGTTATTCAAACCCTTAATCCGGCCGGAGTTTCATCAACTACTGAACTCGACAGGAAGATCGAGGAAGCAGGGCAACAAATCCAAATGCTTTGGGATCAGGTCGCGGAACTCCGTGAGGAGTGTCATCGATCGAGGAGCAGGTCCCCTTAGAAGTCTGGGAGATATCTCTCCCACCGAAGTTTTGAGGAGTATTCTCCTCTTACGTCCTCCCGGGCCGAAATCCTCACGAAAATTGAGGGCTCCGGCTACCTCCAATCTCCCCCGAAGATGCGACCATCTAAGTCACGAAAGTATTTAGGCAAGTACTGCCGCTTCCATATGGATCATGGCCACGACACGGAGGATTGCTATCAACTTCGTGATAAGATCGAAGTGATCGTCCGCTAAGGCCATATGAGTCGGTTCGTTGGTGGGTCAACCAACAGAGCGAAGCTTGATGGGCAGATTTCAAGACCATCTGACAGACCCGACGACGGAAGCCCCAATGCGGGCACTACCAATACCCCGCTTATGAGTCTCATGTTGATGCCGCCCTGACCCCAAGGGACCGAGAAGAGGCCACGCTCACCGGCCTGAGGCTGGTGACCCCAGATGTAAATTACTCCCCCAAGGAAGGACCTTAGCCTCCTTCAAGTCAGGGCCTTCTTCCTTAGACCGTAATCTAATAAAGTTATCTTTCGGAATATTCCCAAGGCGTCTCTGAAGTATCCTAGGAAGCTCGGTGCTGATGTCCGGGCAGCACGAGATGTATGCCGATGACCTAATAAAGTTGCCCCCAGAGCTTGTCTCAGGCATCCTGCAGGACTCAGCGAGGGCCCAAGGGTCTCGCAGGTTCCATCTACAAAGTCATCCTTTGAGCTCGGCTCGGGATGCTTTGCGGCGTTAACGGGGAGCCAAGGAAAAGCACCCCCATCCGTAGGATTCTACAAGTACGCCCCTGATCTGAGTGGGAGGCATCTACAAAGTCATCCCTTAAGTTCGGCTCGGGATGCCCTGCGGCGGCATCAACGGAGAGCCGAGGAAGAACACCCCCGTCTACAGGATTCTACAAGTAAACCCCTGATCTGAGGGGGGGGCATCTACAAAGTCATTCCGTGAGCTCAGCTCGGGATGCCCTGTGGCGTCAACGGGAAGCCGAGGAAGAGCACCCCCCTCCGCAAGATTCTACAAGCATGCCCCTGATCTGAGTGGGGGGGCATCTATAAAGTTATCCTTTGAGCTCGGCTCGGGATGCCTTACGGCGTCAACGGGGAGCCGAGGAAGAGCACCCCCGTCCGCAAGGCCCTCGGATAGATGTTTATCCCCGAGACTATTATTTTCGAGTTGGCTTCAGTCCCTTGGGTGGATTTCTAAAAGCTCGAGTCGGCCTCAGCCCTTGAGTGGATTTCTACTCTCGGGTAGATATGTATCCCCGAGCCTATTATCCCCGAGTTGGCTTCGGCCCCTCGGGTGGATTTCTAAAAGCTCGAGTCGGCCTCAGCCCTCGAGTGGATTTCTACACTCGGGCAGATGTTTATCCCCGAACCTATTATTCTCGAATTGGCTTCGGCCCTTGGGTAGATTTTTAAATCTCGAGTTGGTCTTGGCCCTTGAGCAGATTTCTGCTCTCGGGTGGATACTTATCCCCGAACTCGCCTAAAATCATCCTTTGAGCTCGGCTCGGGATGCCTTGCGGCGTCAACGGGGAACCGAGGAAAAACACCCTCGTCTGCAAGACCCTCGGGTAGATGTTTATCCCCGAGCCTATTATTCCCAAGTTGGCTTCGGCCCCTCGAGTGAATTTCTAAAAGCTCGAGTCGGCCTCAGCCCTCGAGTAGATTTTTACGCTCGGGTAAATGTTTATCCCCGAGCCTATTATTCCCGAGTTGGCTTCCGACCCTTGGCTGGATTTCTAAAAGCTCAAGTCGGCCTCGGCCCTCGAGTAGATTTCTACTCTCGAGTGGATGTTTACCTCCGAGTCTATTATTCCCGAGTTGGCTTCGGCCCCTCGGGTGAATTTCTATATGCTCGAGTCAGCCTCATCCCTCAAGTGGATTTCTATGCTCGGATAGATATTTACCCCTGAGCCTATTATTTTCCAGTTGGCTTCGGCCCCTCGGGTGGATTTTTAAAAGCTCGAGTCGGCCTCGGCTCTCGAGTGGATTTCTACTGTCGGATAAATGTTTATCTCTGAGCCTATTATTTTCGAGTTGGCTTCGGCCCCTCGGGTGGATTTCCAAAAGCTCGAGTTGGCCTCGGCCCTCGAGTTGATTTCTACACTTGGATGGATGTTTACCCCCGAGTCTATTATTCCCGAGTGGATTTCTAAAAGCTCGAGCCGGCCTCGGCCCGTCAGATGGATTTCTAAAAGCTCGAGTCGGCCTCGGCCCTCGAGTGGATTTCTACGCTCGGGTAGATGTTTACCCCGAGCCTATTATTTTCAAGTTGGCTTCGGCCCCTCAGGTGGATTTTTAAAAGCTCGAGTCAGCCTCGGCCCTCGAGTGGATTTCTACCTCGGGTAGATGTTTATCCCTGAGCTTATTATTTCCGAGTTGGCTTCGGCCCTTCGGGTGGATTTCCAAAAGCTCAAGTCGGCCTTGACCCTCGAGTGGATTTTTACGCTCGGGTAGATGTTTACCCCCGAGTCTATTAATTTCGAGTTGGCTTCAGCCCCTCGGGTGCATTTCTAAAAGCTCGAGTCGGCCTTAGCCCTCGAATAGATTTCTACTCTCGGATAGATGTTTATCCCCAAGCCTATTATTTTTGAGTTGGCTTCGGCCCCTCGGGTGGATTTCTAAAAGCTCGAGTCGACCTCGACCCTCGAGTGGATTTCTACGCTCGGGCAGATGTTTATCTCCAAACCTATTATTTTCGAATTGGCTTCGGTCGTCCAGTGGATTTTTAAGTCTCGAGTTGGCTTCAGCCCTCGAGCAGATTTCTGCTCTCGAGTGGATACTTATTCCCGAACTCGCCTAAAGTCATCCTTTGATCTCGGCACGAGATGTCTTGTGACGTTAACGGGGAGCTGAGGAAGAGCACCCCCGTCCGCAAGATCCTCGGGTAGATGTTTATCCCCGAGCCTATTATTTCCGAGTTGGCTTCGGCCCCTCGGGTGGATTTCTAAAAGCTCGAGTTGGCCTCTGTCCTCGAGTAGATTTCTACGCTCGGGTAGATGTTTATCACCGAGCCTATTATTCCCGAGTTAGTTTCGGCCCCTCGGGTGGATTTCTAAAAGCTCGAGTCGGTCTCGACCCCTCAAGTGGATTTCTACTCTCAGGTAAATGTTTATCCCCGAGTCTATTATTTTCGAGTTGGCTTCGGCCCCTCGGATGGATTTCTATATGCTCGAGTCAGCCTCGACTCTCGAGTGGATTTCTACGCTCGGGTGGATGTTTACCTCCGAATCTATTATTTCCGAGTTGGCTTCGACCGTTTGCTTGGATTTCTAAAAGCTCGAGTCGCCCTTGGCCCCCAAGTGGATTTCTACGCTTGGTAAGATGTTTACCGCCGAGCCTATTATTTTCGAGTTGGCTTCGGCCCCTCGGATGGATTTCTAAAAGCTCGAGTCAGTCTCGACCCTCGAGTGGATTTATAGTCTTGCGTAGATGTTTATCCCTGAACTTATTATTCCCGAGTTGGCTTCGGCCCCTTGGGTGGATTTCTAAAAGCTCGAGTCGGCCTCGGGCCTTGAGTAGATTTCTACGCTCTGGTAGATGTTTACCCCCGAGTCTATTATTCCCGAGTTGGCTTTCGTCCCTCGGGTGGATTTCTAAAAGCTCGAGTCGGCCTCGACCCTCGAGTGAATTTCTACTCTCGGGTAGATGTTTATCCCCAAGCCTATTATTTCCGAGTTGGCTTCGGCTCCTCGGGTGGATTTCTAAAAGCTCAAGTCAGCCTCGGCCCTCGAGTGGATTTCTACGCCCGAGCAGATGTTTATCTCCGAACCTATTATTCTCGAATTGGCTTCAACCCTTGGGTGGATTTTTAAATCTCGAGTTGGCCTCAGCCCTCGAGCAGATTTCTGCTCTCGGATGGATACTTATCCCCGAACTCGCCTAAAGTCATCCTTTGAGCTCGGCTCGGGATGCCTTGCGGCATCAACGGGGAGTCGAGGAAGAGCACCCCCGTCCGCAAGACCCTCGGGTAGATGTTCATCCCCGAGCCTATTATTTTCGAGTTGGTTTTGGCCCCTCGGATGGATTTCTAAAAGCTCGAGTCGGTCTCGACCCTCAAGTAGATTTCAACGCTCGGGTAGATGTTTATCCCCGAGCCTATTATTTTCGAGTTGGCTTCGGCTCCTTAGGTGGATTTCTAAAAGCTTGAGTCGGCCTCGGCCCTCGAGTGGATTTCTACTCTCGGATGGATATTTACCCCCGAGTCTATTATTTCCGAGTTGGTTTTGGCCACTCGGATGGATTTCTATATGCTCGAGTCAGCCTCAGCCCTCGAGTGGATTTCTACGCTCGGATAGATGTTTACCTCCGAGCCTATTATTCCCAAGTTGGCTTCGACCCTTTGGGTGGAATTCTTAAAGCTCGAGTCGGCCTCGGCTCTCGAGTGGATTTCTACTCTTGAAAAAATGTTTATCCACGAGCTTATTATTTTCGAGTTGGCTTCGATCCCTCGGTTAGATTTCTAAAAGCTCGAGTTGGCCTCGACCCTCGAGTGGATTTTTACGCTCGGGTGGATGTATACCTCCAAGTCTATTATTCCTGAGTTGGCTTCGGCCTTTCGGATGGATTTCTAAAAGCTTGAGTTGGCCTCGGCCCTTGAGTGAATTTTTACGCTCGGATAGATGTTTACCCCCGAGCCTATTATTTCCGAGTTGGCTTCGGCCCCTCGAGTGGATTTCTAAAAACTCGAATCGGCCTCGGTCCTCGAGTGGATTTCTACTCTCGGGTAGATGTTTATTCCCGAGCTTATTATTTTCGAGTTGGCTTCGGCCCCTCGAGTGGATTTCTAAAAGCTCGAGTCGGTCTCGACTCTCGAGTGGATTTCTACGCTTGGGTAGATGTTTACCCCCGAGTCTATTATTTCCGAGTTGGCTTCAGCCCCTCGGGTGGATTTCTAAAAGCTCGAGTCGGCCTCGGCCCTCGAGTGGATTTCTACTCTCGGATAGATATTTATCCCCAAGCCTATTATTTCTGAGTTGGCTTCGGCCCCTTCGGTGGATTTCTAAATGCTCGAGTCGGCCTTGGCCCTCGAGTGGATTTCTACACTCGGACAGATGTTTATTACTGAATCTATTATTCCTAAATTGGCTTCGGCCCTCGGATGGATTTTTAAGTCTCGAGTTGGCCTCACCCTCGAGCAGATTTCTGCTCTCGGGTAGATTCTTATCCCCGAACTCGCCTAAAGTCATCCTTTGAGCTCGGCTCAGGATGCCTTGCGGCGTCAACGGAGAGTCGAGGAAAAGCACCCTCATTCGCAAGACCCTTGGGTAGATGTTTATCCCTGAGCCTATTATTTTCGCATTGGCTTCGGCCTCTCGGATGGATTTCTAAAAGCTCGAGTTGGCCTCGGCCCTCGAGTAGATTTCTACGCTCGGGTAGATGTTTATTCCCGAGCCTACTATTTCCGAGTTGGCTTTGGCCCCTCGGGTGGATTTCTAAAAGCTCGAGTTGGCCTCGGCTCTCGAGTGGATTTCTACTCTCGGGTGGATGTTTACGTCCGAGTATATTATTCTCGAGTTGGCTTCGGCCCATCGGGTGGATTTCTATATGCTCGAGTCAGCCTCGGCCCTCGAGTGAATTTCTACGCTCGGGTAGATGTTTACCCCCGAGCCTATTATTTCCAAGTTGGCTTTGGCCCCTCGGGTGGATTTCTAAAAGCTCGAGTCGGCCTCGGCCCTCGAGTGGATTTCTACTATCGAGTAAATATTTATCCCCGAGCCTATCATTTTCTAGTTGGCTTCGGCCCCTCGGGTGGATTTCTAAAAGCTCGAGTCGGCCTCGACTCTCGAGTGGATTTCTACGCTCGGGTGGATGTTTACCCCCGAGTCTATTATTCTCGAGTTGGCTACAGCCCCTCGGGTGGATTTTGAAAATCTCGAGTCGGCCTCGACCCTCGAGTGGATTTCTACGCTTGGGTAGATGTTTACCCCCGAGCATATTATTCCCGAGTTGGCTTCGGCCCCTCGGGTGGATTTCTAAAAGTCCGAGTCGGCCTTGGCTCTCGAGTGGATTTCTACTCTCGAGTAGATGTTTATCCCCAAGCCTATTATTCCCGAGTTGGCTTCGGCCCCTCGGATGGATTTCTAAAAGCTCGAGTTGGCCTCGGCCCTCGAGTGGATTTCTACGCTTGGGTAGATGTTTACCCCCGAGTCTATTACTCTCGAGTTGGCCTCGGCCCCTCGAGTGGATTTATAAATGCTCGAATCGGCCTCGGCCCTCGAGTGAATTTCTACGCTCGAGTAGATATTTACCCCCGAGCCTATTATTCCCGAGTTGGCTTCGGCCCCTTGGGTGGATTTCTAAAAGCTCGAGTTGGCCTCGGCCCTCGAGTGGATTTCTACGCTCGGACATATGTTTATCCCCGAACCTATTATTCCCGAATTGGCTTCGGCCCTCGGGTGGATTTTTAAGTCTCGAGTTGGCCTTAGCCCTCGAGCAGATTTCTGCTCTCGGGTGGATACTTATCCCCGAACTCGTCTATACTCCTGAGTTAACGAAAGCCCTCGGGCGGGCTTCTATCCTTAAGCTAATCTACGATTGTTTTTCTTCCCCGATTTCGCTCTCCTGGGCAAGGCTCCAAAGCGGCCCGCACTGCTGAATGAAGAGCTACGAGCTCGCTTTACATAAGACTTATTTTTAAGTTGAGAGAGTATCAAATCCGGAGATTTTTATAAGTACTTAATGCAACGAGCCCAGATTTAGGTTACAGAATTCGAATCTTGATGTTCGAGCATGGAGCAGAAACAAACTCAAATACTAAGTAAAAGAGAAGAGGCCGAGAGCCGAATACAAGGGTGCCCGACCTTGTGGTCGGGAGAATTGCAAAGGGCATGAACAACTAATCTTACGAAAACAAAAGTAACAAAATCAGTCGACATGGACGACCTCCACATTAGTATTAGCAACGGCCTCCAACTCGGTTGTGACCTCGGGAGTGCCGTCTCCGCCAGCTTCGACTCCAACGCCGGCGTCAGGAATGGTTCTATATTCCATCCCATCGGCATCTTCGGGAGCAATCTCTGGCCTGGCTTCGGTAGCAGCCTCCGCAGCATCCTCGTCCGCCTTAGCAGCCCCATCTAGCTCTGGTTCAAGACCGCTAAGGTCGATTCTAAGGCAGAACTGCTGGACTTGGAGACGACAATTGTCGAAACCTTGGAGCATAGTAGCAGCAGCCCCTTCCGCCAGTTCAGCGAGGTACTCCTCCGACTGACGAAACTTCTCGATGGCCTCACGGGCGGACGATTCCACCAGGCCCTCGAGCTGCCCAACCTTTAGCTCCCGCTCTTCCGCCTCACCCTGAAGGCGGATCAGAGCAGCTTCAAGCTCGGAGATATGACTTACAGAGGAGGAGCGAGCCTAGGAATGCTCGGCCTCCATAGCTTGGATCTGAGCCAGCTTATCCTTTATTACGACCTCGAAAGCACGTACCTTCTTCTTGGTCTTCCGAAGCTGCTGTGCAGTGGCGGCAGCTTTCTCTTCGGCCTCACACCGCTGCTGCTCCATGGCGGCCGCCCAATTTTCAGCCTCCTGCTGGCGCTGCACTGCAGATGCCACTCGGGCTTCGGCCTCTTATCCTTGGAGCTCAGCACGCTACATCCTCAGCCTGAGCGTCTTTAGCTCCTCCCGATCGGCGAGTATGCTGGATATCAACAGGTCGACCACGTGAAGAGACTAGCACAAGAAGAGAGGAGTGTCAGCAAAAACTGAACGTCCACCAAAGAAATAAACAAGTGATGGAGGGGCGGCATTACTCACCCATACGCTCGCCGAGTAAACATGATGGGCGAGGTCGCCAAGGTTCTCCTCCATCAATGCGCGGTCGTGCGGGAGCATGATGCTGCGCACGAGCCCGCAAGCGACCTCTTCGGATCCGAGGGCCGAATCACCCTCAGATGTGCGCCGTGGTTGCTCCTCGCCGGACTCGAAAAATGCCGACTCGATTCTCGCCAAGGCCGGAGCCTCGGACAAGGTTGCAACCTTGGCGCATAATGAAATAGTGGGGGGGGGGGACCGAAGTCTTGGGCCCACACTCCAGCTCAGAACCCAGTCTGGATGGCTGGACTATCGCGACGATCTCCGAGACTTGGTCAGCAGGTACGACCACCGTTGGGAAGATCCCCCCAGTCGTCGATTTGGGCACCTCGGCCTCTTCTGCGGGCCCCTGGCTAGGTCCGACCAAAGAAGGGGCGACAACCTCGGGCTCTTCCTGCTCGACCTCGAGGCCGGAGGCGACTCTTGCCTTCTTTGGCCTTCCCTCAAGATGGACCCCTTTGGGGGCTGCCCTTTTCTTCTTATATGTGGCCATCAGCGTCTTGGTGTTGAAGATCATCCCTACAATATCTGTAGACAAAAAGTCTTATCAGCATCCTCGATATAAAAGGGAAAGAAGAAAAAGTCAAATTATTCTTACCCTCGGGACGAGTCGGGCTCAAGCCAAGATTTATCAGGGCCTCCTCGCTGAGCAGGTCGGGGAGCCTGGGAGTTTCTTTCAGTCCGAGCAAACTATCCAAGGTCTTATACTCGGACTGCGACAACTGCGGAGCCTATTATTTACTGAGGCGAGCGGAAAGCTCCAGGTCGGATTAAATCCCCACGGCCGCTCGGAGGAGATATAGAAAAAATTATCCTTCCACCCATGGATGGAAGTAGGCAGGCCCCCAAACAACTTACAACCTCCTCGAGGGAAGAAGTACCACCACTCTTTATGTTGCCTTTGAATATAAAGCAACTCCTGAAGATATTCACCAAGGGGGGCAAGCCGTGTGCCAGGCAGAGGGCGAGGAAGCCGATGATTAGCCTCTATGAATTCGGGGCAAGCTGCATAGGCACCAGGCCGTACGCCGTCAGAAGCTCACCCACAAATCCATGTAGAGGAAACCTCAACCCTGCTTGGAGTGTATCTATGTACACTCCGATCCAACCGCTAGGTGGGTTGGTGACTCGGCCTCCGAGGTCCGGGAGTTCAAGAACGAACTCTGGAGGAATGAAGAATCGGGCTCGAACTGAGCCCAGATCCTTGCCGGTCATGAGTGAGCCTGTTCCGTACGGTCTCGAACCCACCTCAAGTTCAACCTCTTCCACCTCGGAAGAGGCCGGAGCTCGCGATGGACGCTCCGAAGCTCGAAATATTGATGATTGACCTCTTGCATTCCGCCAGATGAGACGCTTCGGAGAAGGGGGCATTAATGGTCGGCTTCTCCATTCCTCCAAACGAAGTGCTTCGGGGGACGGAGAATTAATGATCAAAACCTTCCTCGTCCTACTCCAGCAACCCTCTGAAAAGGAACGCCCACGTGGAAAACTGAAAAATTTCCACGACGGATTTTGTTCAAGAAAATCTGGTAGCTCGGGCCTCCCAAATCCGACGTCAACCTCTTGACCAAGAAATGCGCCAAGGCTAACCTGGCCCAATACATACCCCTTCTTGCTTATGTAATTGAAGCACTGGACGATCAGAAGTCTGCATACTTCCATCGTTTGAGCAGCAAGGCAGCTCAACCTCGGAAATGGGGGGCAAATGGTGGGAGAAAAAATGGATCGTCCAGCCCATAACTAAAAGGCCGCCCAGTAAACATCAATGATAGTCAGCTGAATCTTCGCTTCGACCCATGGTCAGCTCATCCTCGGGACTCCGCCGAAAGCTTCACCAACTCCAGATATTTGCCGACTCCCTCGACCAAGCTCGGGGTACCTCCAGACAATCGCCGACTCCCCGACCAAGCTCGGGGCGCCAACCCCAACAGTATGCCCCGACCCTCGAGCTCGGAGCGCTCCAGCGAACACGCCTCGGAGACCGAAAAGCCGAGATACTCCCAGCACTCGCCAAGCCGACCTCGTCAAACGCATGATGCGACGACTTGACGAGCTCAGCTTTGCCAATGATCCAGCCCATGTGCGGGCCTGCGCCCACCTACGTGGCCGTCCAGCCATACCCTGCCGTGACTGTCAACACCCTACCGTTCTTAAGAATGGGCAGTACTGCACGCCACCGGCCAGCCTAAACTGCGCGCCATCCGGCTCAGAGCTACACCCCTTCATGATGAGGGCTGACAGTACCTCTGCCGCCTGAGCCACTCCACCGAGGCTATAAATAGCTCGGTCAGGTAACTTCTAAAGGACTTTTGGCTGGACCAACTTTACTCCACTCTAACTTGATCGTCGGAGGGCCCTCACCAAAAATATGGGTGAGGTTTTGTGCAGGTCCGCGGCCATCGTATAGGAGGTGGCTCCCGTCTTTCCCCTTTCAACCACCGGCGGCTCGCTCGGCTCCACCGGTGTAGTCACCCTCGGGCCAAATTTGAACCACAATACTAACCATCTTCTATCATGTTTTTCACCATTAGGTAACTTACGAATGTAATATATCGTAGAGAAGTATCTATTGTTTTCATCCTTAGAAAAATAAAAATCATAATCTCTAATTGGACTTCTTTTTACCATTAGATCTCTAAATTTTGTATTAATCTTTTTCCATTGACCATGATCATAAAAATTTATAAAAATAGAACTAGTTTCACAATCTTTTTTCTTGTTTATCCTATCTCCATCTGATTTTTCATTGTGCTCTTCACTAGATATTGTTACACTAGCAATTTCATTTTTTAACTCTATTTCGGGTGTCTGTTCTGTTATTAATTTCTGAGTTGAATTTGATGTGGTGTTTTATTTGTTTGTAACAATAAATTTATCTAGAGCACTTTTTTTAGATTGAATGAGTTTATCGATTTTTCCTTTTTTCTTGAGTTTTTCATACCCACAGTCATATTTTCTTTTAGACATTTTAATCTATAAATAATATTATCAAATTAAGCAATTAAAAAAACACCACAAATAAATCAAAATATAAACAAGTTAAAAATGATAAAACTTGATTGTGTCAAGAAAAACAAACTCGGATTCTGACAAGTAGTGTCGAACTTAATTATATCGAGAATAGGTGGAATAGTGCCGAACTCGACGGCGAAAAGTAGCCGAATAGTGCCGAACTCGATGGCGAAAAGTAGCCGAATAGTGCCAAGCTCGATGGTGAGAAGAGGCCGAACTGCTGAAGTCTACCAACGTACAATTGGACCCAAAAAAAAAATCAATTCTAGTGTCTCTAACTTGATTAAATAAAAATTAATTGGACCAAAAGATTAATTAATAAACTAGCTTAGAAGCTAACAGAGGAGAGACAGTGGATTAGATTCTCACCGATCACCACTGCCTGGGATTGGGATCAGTGGGATGCTCATAGTCCAACGGAGGACGGTGGACTTTGGAGTGAGCCAAGCTGCCGAGGAGGCCGGAGCGGTGGAGCCGGAGGTCGGAGGAGCCGAGGACGGCGAGAAGATCTGGAGAGGACTCCTCTCAGAGGAGATCCGGCTGGCGGCTCGCCACTCGCGGGGTCTTTCATCGGCCGGAGCCGACTAGCCGAGAAGGTCGGAGGCTCGGAGCCTCGGAGGAGCCGAGGATGGCGAGGAGAGATGGAGCGGTGCTGTGGTGGAGCCTGAAGAGGACTCCGGAGCACTGAGCAGGGGCTCCACCGGAGAAGTGCCGAGCTGAAGAAGTCGACTAGCCGAGCTGCCGAGTCTACCGAGAACCGGAGAAGGTTCTAGTTCAGCAATAAAAAAGAAAGCACCGGCGGCAAAGAATTGAGAAGGGGGGAGAGAAGGGGGGAGGAAATGCCCGTGGCTTGTCATTTGTCAATTGTCGTAGCCGTTGCCTAGGGCCTAGCCAGTCTGTCATCGGGGAGACGCCAAAGGGGATGCACTGTAGCAGCGTAGCCCGGTACTGGTAGCCATCGCCCACTGCCCAGGCTGCCTAGCTATGACTCTGTAAGCTAGCTTTCGGATGGGAAAGGCTGAAAGCTATGCATTAATTTCGGGTGGGGGCCTTCCCTGAGCCGGGGGCCTTAGGCAACCGCCTCAGTCGCCTAAGGCCCGAGCTGGCCCTAGCTAATGATGAGGACGATCTTTACTAATTAAGTAGGATATGGACATTATTTTTTGAGGTTGGATGTATTGTTTCAATTTGCATTTTGTATAACAGAAAACGATCGAAAAAAAGCTCCGTGATTGTGGTTATAATGATGAAATAATATGATTTTTTTCACCTTATAAGTATTGTACTAAATTATCGTAGGGTGAATAGAGTCGGATGAAAATAACTGTTTTTATAATGTCTTAATATTATATCCATCAATAGATATTGTAAATGTCTCTTGATAAATGAATATTATGGCATTATGTCGAAGGTTGTGGAGTGAATTATTCAATATCAAGTGACAAGTTTTCAATATGAAAATAGTTATATGTGCCCCTTAATCTAATGCGCTTGTCGTTTCGAACAAATTACATCCTATCCTGCATGTCAGCAATTCTCTAATATTAGAAATGACAATATATTGAGAGGAGTGGTGATTACTTGTATGATAATGGGCTAGGATACATTTATTTTTATATGGAAGCTTGTGCAAAGAATTGGAAAAGACTTTTTTTGAGGGCTTAGATTCTTTTATTTTGTAGCATGTAGTAGGCATCTAGGTGTGACACTAAAATCTTTTGTGAGATGCTACATAGATAAAATTCAAGCACATTTATTTCAATCTCACCAACAAAATAGATTTTTCTAAATTTCATGACAATTTCTAAAGCACTGCTCCAATGATGCAATGAGGTTGGAGTGTATGTCAACTTTTTCTGAAATTTATATAAATTGATCATGATTATTGCATAGCAATATACTAGGGTAAAATTATGTTTATATGGAAGTTCAACTTATGCAAAAAAAGAGAGGAAACTACTAATTGTGATTTTCATTTCACCTAGTAATACAAACATATTTGATGGGATGCTGAATATGTCAAATTTAAGAAAATAGAAAAATGTTTGCATGGTTCTTACAAAATGCACATCATATTTGAAGAACCATGCGCGCTCCCTTCTACAATTTTTTATGATTTTCCTTGCTTCCCAAATCTATTGGATTGATGTTTACTCTTGGTTAACTATTTCGCATCCAAACACAACCATATTTTATCAAAATCCACTGTTACACTCTTTGCTCTCCAAATGCCAAATTAAATAAAGAGTGTGATAATGTTTTAGATATCCCTCAAATGGAACATCCTCTTGCAACTTAGGTGTATCACATTCCTCTCCAACTGGATTTGCTTACCCTTATTGTAATAGCATTGTCTCTATTTGAGCGTGCAAAGCATTTTCCAATGATATAAGCTTAGTATATGTCAACCAAGATATTGAAACAAATCAAAAACACTGTTGCATTAACTATTTTTACCAACCAAATATATCTCAATCAATCATCTACCAAATAGAGTCTAGATTTTTATCAACAAAAAAAAAAATAGAGTCGAGACCACACGGAAAACTTCATCATAAAACTTAGACACTCGCATAGAAAACTTGTAAAACAAATTATCAAGCCAAAATTCTTAAGCACCTTGGGCTCGTTTGGTTCGCGGGAAGCATTTTTCCTCCTAGAAATATGATTCCTGATAAACAAATTTCTAGGAAGAGCATGCCTATGAAAGTATTTTTGGCATATTTGGTTGACAATTGAAAAGTGACAAATTTCCAAAGTGCTTATGTTTGGTTGGCCATCCACTTTCCTGAGAAAGTTATGTATAATTTCTATTATGCCTTTAATAAAAATTAGGTTTTTAATGCCTCTTTAATGCTTCTTTAATGCTGAAAGGCTTTTTTGGGTAGGTTTTTAATGCCTCTTTAATGCTTCTTTAATGCTGAAGGGCTTTTTTAGAAAAAAGTAAAAATGGAGTGATTTCCGCCTCATGGGAAAGTAACTTTCCCATTTTTCTCATGGAAAAGATTTTTCATGAAATGTGGGAATCATATTCCCATGGAAATACAATTTTTCCGTCTCTCTCATTTGAAAACTCTAACCAAACAAGAGACATCTCATTACTTTTCCGTTGACCATATTTTTTCCTCTTCTTTTTCCGTGAACCAAACGAGCCCTTATGTCGACCTAGAGACTTTCAAAACTACCAGCTTGTTAAGGATAGTCTAATTGCTCGGGAAAACTATATCAGCCCCCTCCTTGAGTTCCGACCACCTCCAAGAATTCGGGGAAACTGAAGCTGTTGCGCCACAAACTCATAGATAGAGAAAAACAAATCACAGAATGCCACGTCTCAAAACAATGTCGGCATTGTACGTGGCTTCTTCTTTGTTCCCTTCTTACGTCAGTGCTTGCGTCACACACCGACCGCCTCTTGTGGCGGATCTCTGTCGCTTTCGGACCTCGTGAGCCATAAAATCCGAAAAAATATCTAACGCCCCCTCCCTCTCTTGCCTCTTCTTTTGTCGCTGGTCCAAGCGAGTCGCGTGAAGACGGTGCGGGTCTGCCCCCACGCCGACTCGCTCCTCCATCGCCTCCGATCGCTCTCTTAGCTTCATCCGTTTCTCTTCTTTGTCGAATTAGGTAATTCCCGCACTTTCTGGTTCTTAATTTTGTCTGCATTAGAATTTTTTGAGCTCATTTCTTCCTCATTTTCGCGTTTGATTTGACTGATTGACTTACGATTCTTATCCTTTATGAGGTTTTTCTTGAGCTAAAAACATGGCTTTGTGGTCTCCCTTTGATCAAAAAGTTTGGATCGTTTTGTTGTTTATTTGTTTATTTGTTGTTTTTTGTGTTAGTAGCTTTGACGCATGGGTGGGATGGGTATTGGGAACAACTTTGGGAATTTGGGATAGGGAATCTAAGAGATAGGGAGCGGAAGGGACCTGGAGATCGCCATCACTTGTTGCCGTTCGCTATAGGCGAGGAGGAAGAGCGAGCACTACTCTCGCTATCTCCTCTACCGTGCGGGAAAGAGATGCTATACGCCCCTCGCAATCCGGGCCGGAGATGGAAGCCCGTTACTCGTTCTAGTGTGTGACTACTCTAGGTTGTTATCTTTTTTCCTTTTTTGAGAATAAAGGAGACTAATGGGCAGTAAGCCGCAATAGTCACCGGAACGGAAGTAGAAAAGTTTTATGTACATCCAGAATGACTGAAGAAGAAATATACAAGAAAAAGAAAAATAGGAAAACAGGAGCACGCTAAGAAGTAAAAGAAGAAAAAAAACAAAGGAGACTCAGGTGAGCCGGACAAAGTGGCTCAGATAACACAAAAGAACCTGGGATCATCACAATGCTTGTGATTCCATCATATTCTCCTTCTGCGAGAACCGCACCAATGGAAGTGCAATAGGAGGGCTTCATTTCATTCGGAGAGTCACACAAAGCCGGACAACAGCAACAACAGAAAGAAGGCATCGTCCATGCTCATCTGAAGAGGAAACACTTGATCCTCAAAGCTTCCTAATCCGATCCTGCAGCTTGCCAAATCGAGAAGGGATTTATGATCAAGGAGAATAGACCAGCTACTAACCAAGCTAATAGCAGAGAAGTCAGTGGATGAAGGTAAGGAACTTTGATTCATGCAGATTCGACTATTTCGCTTCTTCTAGCAGCACCAAAGAAAAGCAACAATTAGCATGAGCACAGCAGAATAAGTCTCTTGAGGAATAAGCTGATATCCATTTGGTATAGAGATCCTTTAGATCACCATGTGGGCAAGGGACATTTAGGTGCAAGCAGAGAATGCTCCACATTTGAGAGGCAAAACGACAAGATAGGAAGAGACGAGCAGCTGTTTCTAAAGGATTAGAGCGACAGGGACAGCCACCAAGGGACTTATCCATTCTTTTCAAAATGTTTCCCCTAGTGTTTAGTTTGTCAAGAAGTGTCATCCAGAAGAAACATCTAACCTTTAGAGGGACTTTGAGTTTCCAAACAATAGGAGTCCCATTTGATTCCCTTTTTCAGGAAGCCGTACAAAGATGCAATGGTGAACAGACCAGAGGCGGTAAGGGACTATGAGTGATCATCCAGTAGGTTTGGATCCAGCAGAATTCCGTTAAGGATGCTAGACAAATACTGCAGTTCAGCCGCAGCCTCGAAAGGGAAGTGCCACATTAGAAGTGCCAAGAGCTTCGATTGAAAAATTGAGCCACATACCTAGATTTGAGCCTAGAAGCCTGATAAAAGTTGGCAAATAAGGCTCTCAAAGGTAAATTCAGGATCCACTTGTGCTTCCAAAAGATTAGCTTCAACCCATTCCCAACAACAAAAGAAGATATGTTCCAAAAGGGTTGCAAAGAGGAGAGTGTGCCATTAAAGATAGTAGAGCATTTCCTCTTAGGCTTCCAACAATCAGCAAAAGAAGATAGATGCAAAGAGGAAGTGCCAAAAGAAGATATGATGGGGACATCAGAGCCCTTCATTCAGATGATCCTGAGCTCCCGGATTGAGTTAGACCCGGATTGGGTCCATTTGAGTCCGAGTCATTTTCTTTTATTGTATTATTTGCTTTTGTCTTAGTCAAGTCAATTTGGTCAGTTATTTTGTTATTAGACTAGTCAATTGGGTTTATGTAATTGGGTCAATATGTAAGGTTTATATAAAGACCACCCCTCTCATGTATAAGGCAATTGATGATTGAATGAAAAAAAAACCCTAGCCTCCTTATTCTTCTTCTTCTTCCTCCTCTTTCCTTTTTTCTGTGTCTCAATAACCTCTTCTTCCTTCTCCCTCCCTTGTTCTTCCTCCTTCTCCTCTTCCCTTGTAGTTGTGCTACATCAGCTTGGTATCAGAGCCTCGGCTTTACCCCTGCCGCTAAAGCCACGGTCCAGTTCCTTGTCTCTCCTCTCTCTTAGTTTCACCAGATTCTCTTTTCTCTTCATCGGTTCCCACCAACGACAAGAACATAGCCCCTTTCTCTGTCAATGCCATTCACCAGAAGGAAGGGCCGCCTCAACTCCCTCGGTCGGATCTTCTGCAGCCACCGCAGGCCACCAACCCGTAGGGAGTAGACCACCTTTCCCCTCCGCCCCCCCCAAAACCATAGAACTGGGAAGCCCGGTTCTTCTCACGTCTGTCCGTGCCACCCCCACTCGGAGAAGACCCCCACCGGCCATTGTGTTTGGTGACTTAACTCCACGGAAACCCTCCGCCTTACTGTCCACTGCATAGCACCCGGACTGCAGGAGTCGTGACCGACCGCCGCCCACAACCGCCCTGCGACAACCTCGGAACACCCTCCGCTCGTGCCGTACCACCCGAAAAGAGGCCGCCCGCCGCCGTGACCGGCCGCCGACCATAGAGCCGCGGTCGTGATTTCCGCCGCCGCCCCTTCGGCCGATCCACAGCCGCTGCCCCTTCGGCCGATCCATAGCCGCCGCCCTTCCCTCCATTCTGCTGCTGCCGCCGCAAGGGTCGGAGAGCCCTCTTGGACCGTCGGAAGGTTGAAAGTTGCTTAACGGGTAAGCTTCATACCCGTTAACCCAAAATCCGGTTACCCGGATCCAACAAAAGAAAAAGAAGAAAAAAAAAGAAAAGAAAAAAAGAGAAAAGTCCCCTGCACGTGCCGCACGTGCGTGCAAAAAAAAAGAAAATAAAGAAAATAAAGCCTTACCTCTGTAATTGTTCATCTTCAACCTTCACCCGCACCGTGAACCGCGCCGCCGCCGTTGCCGACCGTGTCATCACCGCACCGCAGCTGCCCATTCGCCGCCCACCCGGCGAGCAGCGCCACTGCCGTTGCCGACCGCGTCATCACCGCACAGCAGTTGCCCAATCGCCGCCCACCCGACGAGTAGCGCCGCCGCACCGGCCAGCCGTCCCCTCCGCCCCTCCGTCGCTGCAGCGCCGTCAAGCCGTGCGCCTCCTCTGTGGCCAACCGTAGCGCCGCCTCCACCAAGCCCCGCCTTATCCGAGCCCTCCGCCGAGCTTTTCCTCCGAACGCTGCCTTCCCCGAGCAGACCGCCGCAACGCTTCTTCGTGTCCTCCGAGCACGCCGCCATCGAACCACAGAGCCGCCACACCCCTGTGCTTCCTTCTCGGCGCCGAGATCCATCCTCCTGCCTCTGCTCCGCCGCCGGTCATCCCTATCCCGAACCCTCATCACCTTCCACCTCCCCTCTTTCCCCTCATCCCTTTTTTCTTCGGCCACTGTAACTCACCCGAGCCCAACACCCCACCAAAAACCTCACCCGAGTCCCATCAGCCTCCTATCTAAGCCGCAGTCTACCAAGGCCTTCGGGCCCAATTCCCCCAGCCCTTCTCTCAAGATCCATCAGCCCATTGTTTTACAGGCCCATAGCTGCAGGCCCACAGGTCAGTCAGGTCCCGTGCCGCTGATTGTCTTCCCGCCAAATTGCTGTAATCAGGTCTGGTTGAAGTCATTTGCCGAGCCTACTTGCTGTGCTGTACTCTGGTCGTCTGCTTCACGACAGGTGATTGGTTTCCACTTTTCTTGGGCTTGTTCATTTAATTATGTTCTAGTTCTCTTGCATGATAGCCATATTTTTGAAACTTATTTTTGCTGTCAAAATTCAGAACATATAACCCGTACTTTCAAACCCATCCTATTCGTCCTTTAAAATCTAGATATTAAATTAGCACACCCTAGCAACTGGACGTTTCTTAACATCCTTCGATCAGATTACTTTAGGATCAGAATAACTGTACTACTTGATTGCAATCTAATTTCTTAAATTGAATAATTTTAATCTTTAATTCCAAATAAACGAAGTAAAAATCAACAACATTTAAACTTTAAGTTATTTTTGTGAAAACTTCCTGATCTCTGAAATCATAATAGATTGCATTAGTAGGTTGTTCTGCATCAAATTTGGTCCTACATCATATTTATTAGGGTTTCATTAGTGATACTACATTTCACATCATCACCTAGTGTCGTCATTGCATGCCAACCCATAGTGATAGGGAGTACTATTTCAATCAACCTAAAATCCCTGTAGCTACCATGAATTCCGACGTTTTGAGATCTCTCATGGAACAGTTCGATGCCATGTGGGCTGGAAACGAGAAATTCAAAAAAGAAATCCGTGAGCTCATGCGAAATTCTAAGATTCCTAAACTGTCAATCTCCATTGCAGCCCAACCTAAAATTAGTTTGGCCGCACACCTATAGTCTTTCCCCATCCTCCTAGGAACCAACCACCTTCCGATCACCAGCGCAATTTAGATGAGAGGCTGCTGCGTACCGTAAGAGTAGAGGCCCCTACCTTTGCTGGTCAACCCGAGCCAAGCGTGTATCTTGATTGGAGAGCCACCATGGACAATTACCTTCAGTGAAACGAGATGACTGACGATAAAAAAGTGTGATTTACCAAAATGAAGCTTATTGGGCAAGCTCATTGGTACTAGCATAATGTTGAGCATATGCGTGAGACCCAAAGGATTCCTTGTATAACTACATGAGAGGATATGAAAGAAAAGCTAAATGAGAAGTATCTGCTATTTTCGTACCGACAACGCCTTATGGATATGTGGCAGAAGCTAACTCAAGGGACATCGACAGTTGCTGATTATATCGCACGATTTGAGGAGTTTCATATGAAGTGCGGTGTAATAGAAGAGGAGACTCTTATACTCTCTAGGTTTCGGGCAGGACTCCGCGAGGAAATCCAGAAAGAACTACTCCGAGAAATTACTACTCTTAACCAAGCATACCAGTTGGCTCAAGATGTCGATAGTTTCTTAAGACTACCTGTGGTGAGGCCTATCGACCCTCGACCACTGGCCCCAGGAGCCCGACCTAACCAAAATTATCTTCCACAATTTAAACTGCTTTTCAATCTTCCTAATCAGCCCGGCGTAACCCAAGCACTGAATAGGATCTCTCCGATGCCTGTCCCAAACCCTTCAATTGATAAGGAAAAAAGGAATATTAGGTTCCAACCCTCCTTCTCGAAGCCAAACCCAATGCTTCTGGTGCCAAAAGTCCGGCCACATCACGTCCCAATGCCCTGCCAAGACTTACCTGATTACTGAACCAGAAGCTGGGAGCTAAGAGACCAAATATGTCAAAGAAGTCTATGAACCAAATATAGAAGACTATGTAAAAGACTTTGAAGACGAACCTACAGGATTAGACTTTGTCCAAGATGATTTTCAAAGGGAGACTATTGACCTAAGTACAACCAAGCCACTTCACATCATTACTGTGGAAGAGGTAATGAAAGATATTGAGAGCCAGTCACCTGAGTTGGCATTTGTGGCTAAAGATACCAATGCGGAGTCCAACCTTGAACATTCCCCTGTAGTAGTTCCCCTTCTATAGGAGTTTCATTCTGTAGTCCCTGGTGATCTTCCGGATGCACTTCTTCCGATGCATGATATCCAACACGCAATTGATCTAGTTTTCGGAGCATCTCTGCCCAACCTTCCACAACATAGGCTCAACCCGAATGCATATACTAGGACTTGGGATTTAATGTTACCGACAATTGATTTTGCATATAATAGTTCGGTTAACAAGTCCATAGGCATGAGTCCATTCGAAGTGGTGCATGATTACAAACCTAAACAACCCATAGACCTATTTTTTATATCTCATCAGTATAAAGTCTTTGAGTCTGCACAGTCATTTGTATCACATCCACATTCATTGTATCAAGAAATCAGCAATTGTATTCACTTTAATAACTTAAAATATAAATCTCTTGCTGATTTACGCAGACGTTATAAAGAGTTAAGTGGAAGAGGTTATGTCATGATAAGAATTAGGCTTGAACGACTTTCTTCGGAAACGTTCAAGAAATTGCAAGCTTGTAGTGCGGAATCGTTCAAAGTCTTAAAAAAAATTAGTTCGAATGCATATGTTGTGGATCTTCCTGATGACTATGGGATTAGTGCAACATTTAATATTGAAAATTTAGTCCCATACAAAAGACAACATTCATGTCTTCTGACCCCTTTATTGATATACCTGCCCATATTGAACACCCTGACTCAAGATCCGCTGTACCGGTACCGGTGGCGGTCCGAACCGGTCCGTACCGGTCCCGTACCGATCTTGTACCGGTCCGTACCGGTACCGGTACCGGATTTCATACTGATCCGGTACTGGTCTCAGCCCAGACCGGTATGGGCCGGTACAGGCAGACCATGTCCTGACTTATTACCTGCTATTGAGCCACTAGCTCTCAAATTTTATGCACGCAGAGAACAAATAGAACATATATTGGATGAGCAGGTTATGTCAACCAAGAACGGTGGTTACCAATGTTACCTTGTTCGGTGAAAAGGTCGACCAAAGTCTGACGTGACGTGGATTTTCAGAGCTCAGTTACAACGCCTTGATCCCGATCTCCTGGAGCAGTACGACAGCCAGCCAGACCTGTACTTGACGGGGTCGAGTTTTTTCCACCCGGAAGGAGTTGATGGGGACATCAGAACCCTTCATTCAGATGATCCTGAGCCCACGGATTGAGTCAGACCCGGATTGTGTCCATTTGAGTCCGAGTCATTTTCTTTTATTGCATTATTTGCTTTTGTCTTAGTCAAGTCAATTTAGTCAATTATTTTGTTATTAGACTAGTCAATTAGGTTTATGTAATTGGGTCAATATGTAAGGTCTATATAAAGACCACCCCTCTCATGTATGAGGCAATTGATGATTGAATGAAAAAAAATCCTAGCCTCCTTCTTGTTCTTCTTCTTCTTCCTCCTCCTCTTCCCTTCTTCCTGCGTCTCTATAACCTCTTCTTCCTTCTCCCTCCCTTGTTCTTCCTCCTCTTCCCTTGCAGTTGTGCTACATCAAGATAGCATTCCCCGTTGGACGCTATCTTCGCATCTATATAATGAGATAACAATCTAGAGTTGTTATCTCATTAAAGTAGATTGGGATAAAGTTAGGATAAGAACATACCAAATAGGTGATTTGCTGATCATTATCCCATTATCTCTCACATGATCTATAACACAATCTATTTGGCATAAACAATATTCTTGGGATATTCAATCACAAGAATCATGGTTTATATCAATAGCCTGAGGGGTGAGACTAACAGAAGTTGCTCTTCTCAAAAAAGAGAAATATGCCAAATGTCCATCTGACCAGCATGCAACATCTCCTCCTTATGAAGCCCGCCCAAGACTTGCATGTTCTCTACACTAGGCCGAGTTAGCTCCAATACCACACAAACATTATGCTTAGAGTTGTAAAACCTAGTCCACATGTGCACTACTTTGGTTATAATAAAACAAATATTTTGAAAATACTATTAGAAAAAAACAAAACTATGCTTTTTCTAACAAAGAATTTGCAAAGCATGATCAAACACATATCCTTGGGGTGATAAGATATATAGTTCGTACGCATGACCTTTTTTTTTTTTTTTTTTGGTAAACCGGCTTCTCACTACATACGACGATGAGAGAGCCCAGAACTATCACAAAGCAAAACACGATCTAATGCCTGCGGCACATGATCGGAGGGACCCCAAAATACAAAACCAGAATGGTGGGCTGTATAGGAGGCGACCCAGTCTGCAGCTCTGTTCGCCTCCCGAAACACATGTGAAACCCGAAGTAAGTCTAGCTCCTCCCCCATGCTCCGGATGTCCCGGAGTAATGGGTGCAAGTCCGACCTGGCATGTCGGCAGCGAATCCAGTCCACTACTGTGGTCGAGTCACCCTCTAGAAGAATCCGTCGGGCACCCAAGTGTACTCTAGCATATACAAAACCCTCCCATGTCGCGTGCAACTCCGTCACATGGACGGATCCATCAAAAGTGCGTCGGCCTCCGGCCACAATCAGACTGGAGTCGTGGTCTCTGATCACAAAGCCCACGCCACATCTGCTACCGCCCTCCGCTACGCTGCCATTAAAATTCACCTTGAGAGAACCAGGGGGTGGGGGCGCCCAGGATACCAGTGGTATCATCGCATATCTATGCGGGGAAGAAAAGGCGCCCCAGGTATCCCTATCATCTCCAGATGAAGAGTCAGCTGCAGCGCTCACCAACTCAGCTGCATGTGCGTAAGCTCTAGTAACCACCGATCTCGGATAGAAACCTCTACCCTCAAATATCTTCGCGTTTCTATCCAGCCAGATGTGATATGCCACGTGAGCCCATACTACTCCCCTGTCTGCCATGTCGAATCTCCGAGCTGAGTCCCTTACCTGACTCAAAAAGGCCTCAGTAGAGATGAAAGACTGGCGGCGAGTCGCTACGAGGCCCCACACCAGACGCGCCCGCGGGCATGTAAACAGAACATGACCGGTGGTCTCCTCCTCCCCCGGGCATCCCTCACAATCAGCTGGTATCGGCACCCCTCTCCTCGCCAAGATCCCTCTGGTAGGTAGAATGCCCCATGCCACCCTCCATAGAAACAGAGCAACACGTGGGTGTACACGTAACCGCCAAATCCAGCGACCCTCCAGCCGGCGTGCAGAACCTATGTCTACTATCGCCTGGAGATCACTGACTGTAGCTCTCGCCCTCCCAGTCGAGCTCCATACCCTCCTATCTGTCGTACGCATGACCTTATCATTATGGTATAAGGGCCAAGGAATATTCCCCTCGCACTACCTTGTTTCACCTTGATAATGACTACTTTCCCAGTATGTGACCTAGTGCATCTCACATTGCTTTGATATTACACACCAAAGTAGTGTCACCAAATATTGGTTTTACAAGACAGTGAAGAGTGACTAAGGGCATAGAGACTTGCCTAAAAAACTAGCTCTCCTAGCACAAGGACAGGAATATGTAGATTTTAAAAGTTTACGAGCATTTTTTCTTGTCCTTTCACAGTGTAACCTTGGGGCTGTACAAGATATATTTTGTTGATCCAAATCTTCATTAAGAAACATGATTTTAACATCCACTTGAATCAATCTAATTCCAGGTGTACAACAAACAAGATCGTTCGAATAGAAGAAAGTCTAGTTACAAGAAAAAAAGTTTTCTCAAAATCCATGCCTTTCTATATTGTTATCACGTCTCTTTATTTTTAAAATCCATTTATTACATTCATGTTTTCTTCCAAGGGAAAATTGATAAGTTCCCAAACCTTATTTCTCATCATGGAGCTAATCTTTCCGGTTGTGGCAATAATTCAGTCTTTTGAATTTGGAGAATTCAAAGCCTCAAAAAATGATTTAGGTTCATCATCGTTGTTAGCTATGCAAGTACAAACTCAAAATATCTTCTAGAGTACTTTGCCTAAGTGATTGATTTTCTAGTAGAACACTCTCACTGTCATCCACAACTAATACTAAATTCTCATTGATATTAGAATCATTTGGCAACTCAAAAAGTATGATGGCCATTTTAGGCTTTGTTCTTTTAGGATTTCTTCTCCATGAAATCAACGTTTCTTTACTTAAAGTCAAAAATAACTCCATTTGCTTATAAAATAACACAACCTTTTGAATGCATTGGAAAACAAGGATGCCCAATGAAGGTGCATTCTAATGTTTTGAAATCTTGTTTTGATCTATTAGCTGAGGGAATAAGAACATGAGCAGCAGACTCAAGGGTGCAGGTTAGCTAACTTTGCTTGGCATCTAGTCCATAATTCATAGGGTGTCTTAGGTACAAAGTTAGAAGGAAGTCTACTCATATGTAAACAACAATAAAAAGAGCATCTCCAAAATTTTAAAGACAAGTTAGCATGTGATATTATAGATCTCACCATATTCAATAGAGTACACTTTCTTCTCTAACCAATGCCATTTTCTTGTGGTGTATAAGAAAAATGAACCTCTCTCCATATGCGGTATGCCATATTGTTCACAAAATTTCTTAAATAGACTTGATGTGTATTCTTCTATCAGTCCTTAAATTTTAAATTTTTGATTCAATTGATTTTCAGCTTCAGCTTTAAACTTTTTGAAATACTGTGAAGCCTCGGACTTGTGAAAAAATAGATAGGAAGATCCATGCCACAAAAAATCATCTATGAACGTGATAAAATAAAGATAACGTCCTCTATCTTGCACATTAATAGATCCAAAAAATATCTGAATGAACGTGATTAAATAATTCGCCATATCTATAAGCTTTAGTAAATGGTTTGTAGTGGCTTTTCCAGAGATGCAATATTCCAGGTGGGTAGTTCTATTTATTTCCAGGTGATAAAATAAAGATAACCTTATGCAGACTATAATATTTAACTTTTTAGCAAATTTTGTTTGTGTTTGTGTTAGTGCTTGGTTGAATAGCTTGAAGTGTATTTGTTTTCCTGTTTGGCCTATGCCTGTTGAATTTAAGAAATATTCTATACTATTTAGTTACTAGACTTCATTTATATGCTCCATATTGACTTAAATCTTGAACTATAGTTGTCTCTGTAGGAATGTAGGAAGAATGTAGTAATTGCAGCAGTTGCTGGATGATGGAGAGTTGTGACTGCTTGGAGCCACAATGGCCCGCCGATGAGCTTCTAATTAAATATCAGTACATATCGGATTTCTTCATAGCCCTTGCGTATTTCTCTATTCCACTTGAGCTCATTTATTTTGTGAAGAAGTCTTCCTTCTTTCCATATAGATGGGTTCTGGTTCAGTTTGGTGCATTTATTGTTCTTTGTGGAGCAACCCATCTCATAAACTTGTGGACTTTCACGGTGCACTCAAAAACTGTTGCCATTGTTATGACTGTTGCAAAAGTTTCAACTGCTGTTGTGTCCTGTGTGACAGCTCTAATGCTTGTTCATATCATTCCTGATTTGCTGAGTGTAAAGACAAGAGAGCTATTTTTGAGGAGTAAAGCTGAAGAACTGGATAGAGAAATGGGCTTGATACGGACACAGGAAGAAACAGGAAGACATGTTAGAATGCTTACGCATGAAATCAGAAGCACACTCGATAGACATACGATATTAATGACTACCCTTGTGGAGCTGGGGAGGACTTTGGGTTTGGAGGAATGTGCACTCTGGATGCCATCACGTAGTGGTTCAAATCTTCAGCTTTCTCATACCCTGCGGTACAAGATTACAGTTGGGTCAACTGTGCCGATTAATCATCCTATAGTCAATGAAGTTTTTAGTTGCAGTCATGCAAAAATAATTCCACACACATGCCCATTGGCAAGGATTCGGCCTCTTGCAGGAAGATATGTGTCACCAGAGGTGGCTGCAGTGAGAGTTCCTCTTTTGCATCTTTCAAATTTCCAAATTAATGATTGGCCAGAGCTTTCTGCAAAATGTTATGCTGTGATGGTTTTGATGCTCCCATCAGATAGTGCAAGAAAATGGCACATTCATGAAATGGAGCTTGTTGAGGTGGTTGCTGATCAGGTTTTTATCCTACTTTCGACATTCTTTTGTGAATCATTGTTGATTGTATGGGTAAATTTTCATAATAGTGAACAATAGGCTGTTATGATTTTTGTCCATCTTTTACTACTATAGTAAAAGCAGATATGCATCCGGTCTTTGTCAAATGTGGTTTAGTCTTCTCATTGTGCAATGATTATCATTGAAATTTTATGCATCTTAGTTTGATATTAGAGATGCCTGGGCTGAGTAAATTCTGCTGTCTCTAGTCACTACTAATCCTGCTATCTTAATTTGACATTAGAGATGCCCAGCCTGAGTGAATTCTTCTATATCTAATCACTGCTAATTATGACTTGAACACTTGAGTTGCATCTCTACCTTTATAACATCTCTGCCTGCCTCTTCACCACACCTGCATAGCATGTGATCAACATACAATAGTTTGCTACTAGTTCATCAGCATCTCGAAAAGCATGCAGAGTTTCTTCTAGTTTACCGTATCAGCTAGATTTTTAATGGCATATGGATTGAATCTTTTTGCATGACTGCCTTGGTAGTTGAATTAACGAAAACAGGAATCTGCAAGGCACCTTCTTCCAATTTGGAAATTATTAGCCTGGCTCAATTAGGTTGGAAATATCCCATAGTTATGAATACAGTGCATACACTCATGATGTCCTTTAGGTAATAAATGATGGAGTTAGACATAGTTATCTTCATTTCCCTCTTCAAGGAAGATTGATCCTTAGCCCCTCTTCCATAAATTTCAAATCCTTGCACCTTGCGTGCATGCATGTAATATTCCATATACCCAAGGAGCACAAAAACATATCAAAATTTATCTAGTTTCATAAGAAGGTGCCATCCTCTTAAGGGGCAGACATCAAGAAATGGGTAATATTTTGAGATATTCCACCCCTTCTTCCTAAACAAACTATATTTAATGCAATCGATGCCATCTCCATTATATCTTTTTTGTGGAAGAGCTTTTAGATATTGCCTGGCATTTGTATTGAGGTGTTGAGTATCATTACCATAAAATTGTTTGGTTGGATGGTTGTTGCACACGAGATAGAAAGTTATAGAATTATTAATAAATCTTCATGTGATGTTTGATAGCAATTGAGAGGCAATTGGTTATCTTCATTCCAAAATATGAATTACATAAACTAGGTTTTTGATAAAGTGACTGGATAAATATTAAAGGAAAAAGGAGATGTGAAGAAAAGTGACTGGATAAATATTATCAGGATAGGCGGATAAGCAAAATGCAAGGACTATCTTTATAACATTTGCTCTAAGGTTACTGATGTTATGGACTAATGTTTATGCAAAAGGCCATTTGAAATGGAGAGTGATATACTTCATTTCCCCCGCTTTCTAGATATATTTCATACCTCCTTATTCCAAATTCTAAATGCTAATGGGTGGGCTGCAATGCTGAAAGGCTATTTGTGTTATGGAAGTTCATTCACTAGGTTGATAAGTTGCATTTTTTTCTTTTGTCCATTGTGAGAAGGCGTGAATTATGACCTTAATATATGATTGCCTACCTTGATTTATCAAGTTTTAAAATGTTTGGCCCTATTATTTTTGCTTGTGTACATGTGTTTCAATGTATAATTATGAATTTTAACATATCTGATGATATACTATAAAATAAACAATACCAATTGATAGTTGGTGATGGTACACCCAAAAGATACAAAGAATGTATTTTGATGATGAAGTGTCCATATGATATATTATATATTGTAGAATATGGAGGTAAACGTTTATTACATTTTATTTTCTTTTTGTTTTTTACATGGCAAGGTGCATTTGGTACTTTAAAGCCTGATGGCACTGGGAGGAAGGGGAATTTTGATGATATCTCTTGTAATAAGGGTCCATTAAGCTATGGCAGTGTTCTTGAAGATTATAATGGTGACATTATTGGCTATTTTTGGGCTTTTTATTGTAAGATTTCCAAACATGCAGTGGTAAAAGTCTTTCTTGGTTGGTAGAAGAAAAGGCTTGTACCTTGACTCATTGGGTAAGCATAATGGGATTCTTTAAGCCAAGATTCAGGCCAATAATGAGTTGGTAGAATATTGGATAAAGGAAGTAGAAATGATGTTCTTGAAGGAAACTGCTTATCGTGACTTTCCTTTGGGATCCTTTGCAACTTCTCTTGGTACCTTGTACAGTTGTGATGCAGGACAACCAAAGAGTACTCTGTTTTCGATGGGTACCAGAATTTCTTACTTTATCATAATGCAACATGGATTTTTGAAAGAGAATTTAAATTTTAGGGATATGAGCAAATGATGGATGAAAGACCACCTAAGTAATGTAGGGGTTTCAATGATTCTTAAAAAGTAACTAAAATGACAGGCTGCTGGAATTCTCTAGTAGATCTGTGATTTGATTCAGATGGAACTACCAATCTAAAGATCATAAATTGGAAACTTATTGCATAACGTCTTTGCATTATGGTGTTGAAATCTAGTGTTGAATTAGAATTTTATATAATATTGATATTAAAATTAAAGAGAAGGTTGCCTACCGGTAAGATAATAGATGAGACCACCATTTTTGGTGGCCTAGGAATTGTCACTCATAGTTCTAGATTTATGACTCCTTGGAAGTTCAGGTTGAGAAGCAAACCTGGAAATATACTTGGGAGATGAAATCCTTGAAGGAAAAGAAAGCTACCTTGAACATAATTACTGGCTTCAAACACCTAATTGATCCCTAAATTATTGAATGCAAGGATTCAAATCCCGTAGGACGGGGCTGTCTCAGTTTCTCCATGGAACAGGTTGCACCATGTCCCGACACTTGAGACAGCTAACGTCCCATCTTGTCCCGATCACCATCCTGTCTTGGTCGGTTGGTCCCCTCCCAAGACTCAGGACACGGCATTGGATGCCCTGCCATCCCACCAAGACTTAAATCCTTGATTAAATGGACCTAGATAAACCAAACAGAACATGCTAATGCATCAAACTGCTATTTATCCTTCAACAATATACGGCAGCTAGTACAAGAAGCATCTAGTGAAGGAAAGTATTGATGGTTAGATCATAGTAAAGCATAGTATCATACAATTATTGTTCATTTTTCTACCCACTTGATGATTAGATTAAAGACTGTCAAAATACATGAATTTTGGTTTCTAGTCTTTTTTTTGGGTAGTGCAGATCATCTTCAACTATTTTGATTTTCAATTTGAATGGTTAGTCACTGATTTTGAATTTAGATATTTTTTCAAACACTCTTGATTCTTCATATCTTAAAGTTAATTTCCCAATGTTCTGTCGAAATGGTCTGATTGAATTCTTGAAATTTTTTATGTGGGCCAAGAAAACTCAGTGAAATAGAAAGTTAATGGACATCACATTTAGTATTTCAAAAATGTTCAACCAATTTTCAAGTCATAGAAAATATTTGTCTTCCTTCTTACTCATGAACAATTTTGTTTTCATGCAAGCATGAATGCCTATAAGCTTTGATTTCTTTTATGAGGAAAGATCTTAAGTACATTTTTCTTTATTCAGGTAGCAGTAGCACTTTCACATGCTGCTATTCTGGAAGAATCTATGCGGGCCCGTGATTTACTTATGGAGCAAAATATTGCCCTAGATTTGGCTCGGCGGGAGGCAGAAATGGCCATACGTGCTCGCAATGATTTTCTAGCAGTCATGAACCATGAAATGCAAACTCCAATGCAAGCAATTATTGCTCTTTCTTCCCTGCTTCTTGAAACTGAATTAACTCCTGAACAACGATTGATGATAGAAACCATATTGAAGAGTAGCAACCTTCTAGCTACACTCATCAACAATGTTTTTGATCTGTCTAAACTTGAGGATGGTAGCCTTGAGTTAGAGGTTGGAGCTTTCAATCTTCATGCAGTTTTTAGAGAGGTAAGTGCCTGTTTCTCTGTGTATCTTGTAGGGTATGCTTGTCTCTTCGATTACTTACTTACTGAATTAAATAGTAGGTCATGAATTTGATAAAGCCAATTGCAGCTGTGAAGAAATTGTCAGTGTCAGTGATGTTGGCACCAGACTTGCCATTGTGTGCCATTGGTGATGAAAAACGGCTGATGCAGACTATCTTAAATATTGCTGGTAATGCTGTTAAATTTACAAAGGAGGGCCGCATTTCACTTACAGCTTCAGTTGGCAAGCCAGAGTATTTGAGGGACATTCCTGACTTCTGTCCAGTCCCCAGTGATGGGCATTTTTACCTGAAAGTTCAGGTTAATATATATCCCATACTCCATGAACCTCTTGAGATCAAAAGTTTCCACTGTGACACGTAAGATACTGGAAAAGTATTATGGATATTATGAGCTATCACTCATCTTGCATGGATTAACTACCAAGCTCAAATTTATGCAGGATATTACATACGCATAATGACTGCATCTTCATCTTGACAGACATTTTGGTGCATGAGCTACTTGCAATAACAATTCTTAAAATCAAGTGGCAATCTTCTATACTGCAGGTTAAGGATACTGGTTGCGGAATCAGTCCTCAAGACAAAGCACATTTATTTACCAAATTTGCGCAGGCTCAAAGTGGAAAAAACCAAGGTTATAGCGGCAGTGGACTTGGGCTTGCCATTTGTAAGAGGTATGAGCCACATAAAACCCAACTTCCTTTTCATGCTAGAAATTAAATTGCAGTAAATGCATGCATTTTTTTGTTTAATTTTCTGCAGGCTCATAGACAGCGATAATACCTATGACTAGTGTGTGAAAGCCTAGCCTCGAATAGTCTTTATGCATCTTTGAGTCTTGTGATTGCTTATCCAAATGGTTCTCTCAGGTTTGTTAGTCTCATGGAAGGACACATCTGGCTTGAAAGTGAAGGTGCTGGAAAGGGTTGTACAGCGACGTTCATTGTGAAGCTTGGGACGTGTGAAAATCCTATTGGATATCAGCAACAAACTGTGCCTAAAGCAAGGCTAAATCATAGAGAGGCAGATCTTTCGGGCCCAAGAGCACTGTCAAAAGATGAGAAAGGACTGGCTCGATACCAAAAAAGTGTATAGATGCTTTGAAAGTCTGGTGAGTCATACCAATTTTGATATAATTCCAGGTGTAAAACCTGATATTTCCGATGCTTTCAGGTGGCACATTTTGTTGCCCGAATGAGAAAATTCAGTAGCTCTTGCGGTAGGGAAGGTAGCAGTGTAGAGGTGCTGGTTCCAACGCTGACTGGCTTGGAGGTATTTATATTGGAAGCACTGCATACAAACATCCTTCTATCTGCTTGATTGAAGCTTGCTATAGTAATATATTTGAACTTTTTAGTGAAATTTGGTGCATTTTGATATAAACTTTATTTGTAAGGAAAAGTGTGATGGAAACCAACTCCACCAGTCGTTAAGCATTGTATATTAACCCCTGTTTATCCGCTTGATTGAAGTCTTCTAAGATGATAAACTTTTTATTGATAATTGGTGCACATTTTTTAAGCCTTAAGGAGAATTGCGTGGGAAGCTGACTCCATAAGTCATTCTTTGTGCTGACTGGTTGGACAATTTGGGATTTCCACCATGACATTTGTGGGGTATTGGTTGTTGGGACCAATGGGTTCACCACCTCCAAATCAAAAGAATCATGTTTAAGGAGTCGTTTGGTTCGTAGGAAGGGCAGAGAGAAAAATATAGTCAATAAAAAAATTTAAAAAAAAATCTCATATTTGGTTGGAGATTTTAAAGAAGAAAAAAAAAAAGAAAAGTAACTTTTCTATTGGGAATAAGTTGTTTCAGGTTCATGCTGCATCCCCAGTGAACTCTAGTTCTGAAATGTTCTAATCCATTTATTTGGTTGTTTATATTCTCTTTATTTTTTCAGAAAGTTTACAGGGTTATATCACAGTTTCTAAAATCACATTTGTAGTCATTCAAAAAGATATCATGTTTGTAGGTTCTAAAATTTGTACATGTAATCAGTGCATCTTTTCTCTCTCAGTCTAGAAAGCTTCAGTTGCCTTTGCATCTGGTGTATAATGTATTTCCATTGCCCTCTGTATTTGGATCTAGAGTAGGAATTCAACTAAATTAAAGTAAATAAACAAAAGAAAAAAAAAAGTTTATCTATGGATTTCATCTATGGCTGCTGAGCCTCATCCTCTCTTAATAGATGCATGGTGCTTGACGGATTATAAAAAAAAAAAAAAAGTTTGCTTTCGTCCAAGCCACTCTATCCATGGAGAAGAGAATAGATCGGCGAGCTAGTTTGCCAATTATGTGGCTGATCACGGTATTCCGATTTTGTGAACTATAATGACTTGCCCGCTGCCTTAAGAGATCTTCTATTGTTTGGGTTGTACTCATACTCACGTAATCTCGTTACCCCGATGTACCCTACAAAAGAATGTACTGAAGAGAGCTATATTTTTATATAATTTTTTTAAGAGTATTAATGCAAAAGTCATTCAAGCCATTTACATTTAAAATGATTGGTAACACCATCAGTCAAAGAATCTAACTGAAAGTGGTATTTTTTCCCAAAAGTAGGATAATTTTAAGGGATATGTAATTTGGATGAAAAATATGTAATAACTTATATTTATAATAATATGGGCTCGTTTGGTTTGCGGAAAAAGAAGGGAGGAAAGTGTGGTTAGTTGGAGTTTTCAAAGGAGAGAGATGGAAAAATTGTATTTCCATGGAAATATGATTCCCGTATTTCATGTGAAAGTCTTTCCCATGAGAAATATGAAAATGTTACTTTCCCATGAGGCAAGAATCACTCCATTTTTATTTTTTCCAAAAAAGGCCCTTCAGCATTAAAGGGGCATTAAAGATTTAATTTTTATTAAGGCTATAATAGGAATTACACATAACTTTCTCAAGAAAGTAGATGGTCAACCAAACATTAGCACTTTGAAAATCTGTCACTTTTTCATGTTTAACCAAATATGCCAAAAGTAAATTCTCAGGCATTCTCTTTCTAGAAATTTTCTTCCCAAGAATTATATTTCTAGGAGGAAAAATGCTTTCCGCGAACCAAACGAGCCCTATATATGCATCTTGACTGGAATTCTACCTAAAAAACAAGTATATGCCTGCACAAAGGCAATTTGTCTAAATGCTAGATATTGAGTTTGAGGTTGATCAGATATAACCTATGGAGATTAAACTATCAATTTAGCAAGAGAATCAAATGAGGTATAGAACGTGAGTGGTTACCAAAATGTGGAAAGTCGGAAAATAGCTGGAGCTGATTGTTGGAACTATCAAGGACAAATGAAAATCTAGTAGTGATACATGTTGGTAAAAGAAATAAGTGGCTTCTTAATCGTTAAAAATGAATTGTATAAACATAAAAATGTAATTTTATGAAAGGGCCTTTTGCCAGAATTATCTCTAGCTGGCCGGGCAGGCCCCCCATCCTGTGAACATTTCTACGAGAATGAGGCCATTAAATTTCTATCCGCATATAAAAATACATGCGGAAGTATGAAAACCTGGTTCGCAGACTGAACGGGGGTTTGCTCCTTAATTAAGTAGTGCACTATTGTCTACGGTCCGCATAAGATTTATATGCCAAAGAGAACCGCTTATAAATATCTAAGGGGACCTTCGCATGTCGGATCTGTATGGTCAAACGGATGCTTCACGTCGTGGGAGGGTGGAAATAGTTCACGAGTAGGTTTGCGTCCGCCTGTACGGCCAGAAGCTCGCACGTGTGCAGGCGCTCCGCATGCCATCCTAATCTTCCGGGCCACCGTTTCTCCGGCGAGCTCCGTCGCCCTCCCCGCCTGCCACAGACGCAATTATCTCGTCCTCTCTGAGTAGTAGCGTAGTGGAGCACAGCACCTATTCGACGGAATACTGAAGTAATGCTTAAGAGACAGCTTCTTTGGAGTAGGTCTGGCGATTTGTACGATGCGGCTTCTTCACACCGAGAGCAAACATGGGCATGCCATGCATCAAATATGGCAATAGCAGCGGGGTTGTACAAAGGAGTGATTTGAGACCCTAGATTTTGGCAGCCAACTCAGACATACTAAAATGCTCTGGACGGGGATGAGGCTTCATAATGGTAAAAAAACGAACAATGCAGCTGTCTAGGTAGCTTCGTTTGTGGTAGAATATACAGAAAATATTGGATGGATGACTAAGGGGCTCTTCCAGTACAGTTACGGGATATTTTGTTTTCTTGATAATATTAAATGTATTCATACTAGATTTGTATGAGTTAGCTATTCCAACCAAAAAAAAAAAAAAAAAAGTGTAGTGTGAGATTAGATACACAACCAAAGAACAAGGAGGGAGGGAGAGAGGGGTGGAATAATTGATGAATGCGCTACCACCTGATGTGTAACAATTTAAACCATGTTCCCAAAGATGAGCGAATTGCGATCCAATGTAATTCAAATCATTCTTGAATTCAATCAGGATCTGCAAATAGGCTGGCTGGTTAAAGCATCTTTCCTGACCTGCAGTTGACCACATTAGGTGTTGGATCAACCCAGATTTTTGTTACTCCATCACCCTGTGTTACTTCAGGTTATCCCTTTTAGTCAACAACATTGCAGTCTGAATATCTGTTACTAAACACCAATTTTGAATGTATACCCAGGCTCACCAAAATCATCCCTTAGTAGCATCTCAATGCTTGCTCAATCATCTCCCCCTATAGAGCTGTTGGAATTTGAATTAGCCCATTTGGGCTTCGGCCAACTAGAGGTGCAATCGAGTTAAGCCAAGTCGCATAGCTAGAACCTCGAGCTTGGTAATAGATGAGTTGAGTCAAGTGCGAGCAGTTTGCAAGCTATTTGGCTCATTTGCACTCGTACAGCCAACTCTGTTGCATTTTTCTAATCTCAGCAACCTTGTTATTATTAACATATCTAACAATTTAAAATGATGTTGACTAGCCACTTGACCCTTAAATTGCTTCACCCATAAGTTGACAGGCAATGGATTAACAATGTAGACCAGGCTTAACAAATGAGGTCTTCCTCACTCCTCAGAAAAAAAGATGATTTTACAAGTAATTTTCATCCAATCATTAACTTCTTTCTAAAGGTAATAATTGTTTAACACGGTTGAAGGCATTCTTGCAAAATAAGAAAAATAATATTCGGAAATTGAGAATTAGTACACACAATGTTCAGCCCATCTCGATTCCAGGTCTCAAATCTAACCCCATTAGGCCAAACACTTCAACATCCCTTCTTTTCTCCCCTCTCTGTTTGCCTGTAAGCTAACATCCTCTTAAGCAATTATGCATCAGTGACTAATAAACTAGGGCAAGTAGAACTTATTTCGAATCCTTGTGTCTTCTACATAATCAATAAGCAATTAAATCAACTGGTGCATCGAACATTTTGGAGGCTTTTAGTGAAACTATGAGAATGTACCAAGTGAGCTATGGGCATTGATCAGGCCCTAGCATTACAAACCAGGAAAAGCAAAATAAAGAATAAGGGCATAAGACTGCCATTGAAGTCCCTAGGCTTTCAACTGCATTCTATGTAAAAGACTCGTAGCATAAACAAGATGATAAGTTGAACACGAGTTGACATCAAGCATCTAAAATTGACTCTATCTGTACTATATTATCCATCCAGGATTTTCATTGCAGAGTGGTGTACTTGAGACACAAGAATAAAGGATGAAATCCTATGATGCTTAACAGCATGGATGACAGAAGAAATTCATCATAGGCTTCCTCCGAATAGTATACATAGTAACATGAATTTTAGCAGCAGAGAGGTGAAGAGTGATTAGAATGAAAAATAGCAACCTATGGAATGGATCTTCGTAATGCTTTGTATCAGATGCTAGCAGAGGATCAACATACTGAGGGTGGTGAAGAATCAAAGAAGAGACATATAGCTGAACAGTCATCAACTGCTATTCCTCTCCTCTTGCGCTTCCATGCACGAACAGCACACTCCACAAGCCTTTTTGCTGATTTTCCTCTTTCCTTGGTTGAGGACACTATCTGCACAGCTTCTTGGTTGGAAATAACATCCCAAACCTGAAACAATAGGGCTGACATGTGAGAGAGAAAAAAATACTACTTTCATTTCAATTCAATTTGGACAGGAAATCCTTTGTCATAAAGCTGACCAAAATGGCCATATTATGGATAGGAATACTTGATGCAAGCACATAGGCAGATAACGTATTGATGTTAAAGATTTTGTATAAGAGCATGATGAAGTTTACCTATTATACAAAAAGATGTATATTGATGAATTACTAACACCCATTAATGATGGTTTTTTGAGAGGAACAGCCAGCATTGATGTTTAATACATGTGTTTCTCAGTTTAAACACTGTATCGAGAGTTCTTCTAGATATTGAGACAACAGGATCAAGTAGTCCCATACATTGTGTTTCAGTGCATCATCAGTAATTTTAGGTATACCAAGAAGAAAGCAATATTCCAACTCTTGAAACAGATGCTTAAGTTAAAGGAATTGTCATGCTGACTGCACATACCCCATCTGTTGCAAGCACAATAAACTGATCTCGGTTGGTTATTGTCCTTTGAGACACTTCAGGCACAGAAATCAACCCATAATCTTTAATACAATAGTCTCCAAATGCTCTTGACATCGCCAGTCCTGGTGTTTCATCATTTGGCAACCATACCCTATGTACACCGGGTTCATCAGGCAAGCAAAATACACGGCCATTGCACCGAGTTATGCGTTCAGCCTCTTCTGTGACAGCAAGAAGATAGAGGTAACGATCAGATTGGATGCATTGCACATACAATGTAATAATTTTAGAGCTAATGATCAGTTTGAATGCTTTGTGCATTCTGCTAAGATTAGGAAAAATTAAGATGGAGCCATTTGTGCTTGTTGTTCATGTATAAAGATCTAGAAACTTACGAGGCAAATTTGGCTTAGAATCAACAGTAAGCTGCACAGGAAACAAGCTGCCATCTTCTGAAGTTGTCGCCAACACAGCACGAGAATCACCAACATTTGCAATTACCATGAATTCACCCTAACAAAGAATATGGCAAAAGCTTCAAGCCAGTGCCAGCTGAACTTGAATAAGCTCAAGAAATATGCTGAAGCAGAAAAATAACTATCTTATTACATGAAGGTAAGAATTCAGACTTCCTCAAACATACAGCCAACAGAATATATTATGTCACCAACTCCAGAACTTTGTATTAGATGCGATACAATATATACCAGAATTAGGACCTGAAAATGTACACCACTGCCTATATAGAGTTGTTGGGAAATACTAATACCGTAAGACTCGATGGTACAACTACTTGGCAACATATTGTCTACACAAGGAAATCCAGTGCTGTCATATAGTATACAAAAGAAGAAAAATATATACTGAGACCTGGAGCAAGAAAGACCAACAAACTGCTTCATAATAAGAATAAACTACGTATGATACATATAAGTACAATTGCCAATTACTTGTTTGACTATTGTCAATGAAGTGGTTCCGCTATGGAAGGAATCCAGCTTGCGATGCTGCTCGAGTTCCTTGTCTACAGTAGCACAAGTTCTAAGATAGGATTGCTTCCAAATGTCAAACTGACAAAGCTTCTTATCAGCTACCAGAGCAGCCAGAGCAAGAGCCTCCTGCCAGTCACAAAGTAGAGATGGAGGAAGGGATTTTCGAACTGCTTTCGCCACATAATGCCCCCAAGGACCATGACCATCAAATATGCCACAAAAGATCATGTCTTCTTGGCATCCAAATTCCTATCAACAGGATTAAAGTCAAGCATTTAACAAGGAAATCCAAACAAACAATAAATCAGTAAAAAGAACAAGAAGACTAGGAAAAATGGTCAAAGCAAAGTGATATATTATTTTGACAAAAAACAAAAAGTACATGCAAATGATGTAGGCCAAATGCAAAGCTCATCACAATTGTTTTTTTTCTCAGATCTAGAACTCCTTGGTTTTATCAATTCTGTCGACTCTATATTATTCCAATCACAAAAATAAGCTCAGAGTTCCATCTGAATCCTATTGCTATCTGAAAGACATTATGAAATTTATGTTTCAAAAAGAGAAAAGAAAGATCCATGAAAGTTAGGTTAAATTTTTCTCCTACATCCATAAAGAAAAGAAAAGAAAAATCCATTGCCTGGTTGTGCTATAAGAATAAATTGTTTCAGAAGATCAAAGACCAATTCGATCTTGTGATGAAGAATGCAAGATTAATTAGATTAAGGCAAACGAAGACTAAATAACAATAACATGTAAGATTAAGAAAAAAAAAGGAACAATATCATATCATAACACCTGGACCTAATTCAGCACTTGAACAATCCTAAACAAGGGAGAGAACGGAAAAAAATAAAACCAGTACCTCCCACACAACAGAACAATCCTGATTTACTCCCTTCTCCCCTCTCCGCGAGAACACCGACACGAAGCTGTTCGATCCCTCGCCTCTCACCGTGCCTGAAGACTTCAGAATCATGTCATTCTTCTTCGCCTCCCTCGCGAGCTCATCCACCGCCTCCCTCCCGCAATCAATCCCCGAAAGCTTCCCTCTTCCTGAATACAGAGACTTCGCCAATCCATTAAACAAGGACGAGAAGTGCCGCATTGGTGCCAATCCAGAATCCAACCACAACCTAAACTACACCTCCCTTCTTCTGTAAGAATTTTGAGAAAGGAAAGGAGAAGGTTTTGGATATTGGATGGAAGGAATTGTGATGAAGAGGCTTGCGAAAAGCCTAGGCCTAGATTTTGGATAGATATTTGGTTTTCTTGGCCCAAATCTAGCGCCGAGAACCATGGCTCTCTTTAGAGAGCTTCTGCCGTGCTCACCATGGTCATCCGAGTTACTTCATTTACTCCATTATTAATGCCCTATAGACTCTTTCACCTTTCATTTTCTTATTACCACCAGTCGTACCGTCACCCAAGTTGGCGAAGCTAGCGGGATTTAATGTTGCCGGTAACGGGATCTCTAGGCAGTTAATTACCCATTCTGGCCCAGCAGCCGGGAGGGAGACGCGGGAAGATTGAGGGTATTTTGGGAAAGAAAATTCTGCCCACGTGGGTTCCGATTAGGTACGGATGCCTCGTAGTTCTTGCCTTCCATGGATCCCATCAGGAAAACAGCAGGAGATCGTGTGGTTGGAGTTGCCCCGTTGGATTCAACGAGGCTCGCCGAAATGATCAGTCAGCGTGAGACGCGTGTCGCTCACGCTGGATGGGACATTTGGATGATGCGGTCACACGTGTCAGCCCAATAATATCTGGGAATATGCTGGTACCCTTGGGAAATAGTTGGTGCTCATCTCATTTTGGTTGCTGATTTGTTATTCCGGGTCTATGTTTTAGTTAAAGCCAATCCACTAATTTTGCGTTGTGTTTTTGATGTTTGAGCGGTTTGAGATCATTGATTAGGTCATATGACATTATCGGACATGTACACACTCTCTCCTTATTGGATAGATGCCCATCAAACTGCCTAAAATATAGGCTCCACGTCTGGTGCTGGAATTGATAGAGATTTTATTCCACTTTATGTATTCTTGACCTTTTCCCTTCAAAAAAAAAAAAAACTTGTTAGCCGGAGAATTTGTTATCTTCTAATTCTGATTAAAAAAATATAAAATAAAGTAGATAAATTAAGGGGCAATCACTAGCAGGTGATGAGTAGTAGCTTCTTTAATAATTTCTATTGGAATTTCTAATCGAAGGTACAACTATGATGGTCCAATAGTTTTTTGTACAGAAGAATATAATATTTTTTTTTGAAACAAAAAGAAAATAATTTTCATTGCTCTCCATACTCGCCTGCCTCATCTACCTCAGAGCCCATACTTCCAGCAAATCTGCTTAAAATTCACTAGAGCTCTATTAATCTTGGGTCGAAGCGAGGTCAATGCCACTGCTACTGCTCTCATTAAGTACTTTATGTTAAAAAAAAATAAAATAATAAATATATATTTAGTTTGAACAAAATGTTGGAGATTCTTTAGGAAAAAAAAAAAAGTTTCTCAAGACAAGCGAGAGTCCGAAGTAGACTCTGAGCAAAAAAAAGAGTCCGGCTGCATGGGACGCCGGTAAAAAAAAGTTAAAAGCCAAGCCAATTGAGGTGTGACTCACATACCTATTCTAAAAAAATCCAAGATGGTAGGGCCTTCAAAAGAGGATGGGACATGAGCCTCGGACACGGCACCTTTCTATCGCAACGACTTGCCTGTGATTTGCTTTCTTTTTTTTCCACATACCATAAAACAGATCACTTCTAGGATATTGACGTGGGCGTGCAGTGAAAGATAAAAACAAATCTCGAGTTGAAAATCCAAGAGTGACCCATGCAGAAAATAGAAAAGCATTGCATTAGTTTAAGGCACGCGCAAAAAAAAAAAAAAAAAAAATCTGGTAAACCAATTTTTATTTGCAAAACAGTATTTTTTATTATTATTATTATTTTATTTATTTTTTTCTAAGACGGATGAATTATATCTGGTAAATACGGATACACCTAATATAATCGAAAAATAAAATACTACCGACCGCTTCCAAAATCAATATATCAAAAAGTTGAATGCTCCCGCAGTCACATTTCTCTCGCCTTTCAAAACCCCAGGTTAACCTTGGTCCCTAGTTAATTTAGCGCAGGATGGAAAATGACTAGACTACCGCAGGATCGACCCGTGATACGCTTTCCCCTTTCCTCGATTGAAAGAAAAAATCCTTTTCTTCGAGGATTTGTCTCCCCGTTGAGAACCTACACGCTGCGAAAACATGGTCTTCGCTATCCTTGCGATGTCGCCATCCTCGCTACGTACTGTCCACACGCACCCATATATATATATATATATATATATATAGTCCTCACGTTTCTCACTCTTTATTCCTCTCTAAAATGGATCCAGCGGTGATGCCGCTGCAGAATGGCAACAGCAAGCGGCCGCCAAAAGAGTGTTAGCCTAGATGCACAAATATAATTGATAAATTAAATATTTTTAATATTTAAAATCAATAATTAAGAAGAATAAATTAGCAAATAATTAACTTGACAATATAATAATAAAATAAAAAAGAGAGAAGATGGCATGTGGATCGAAGCACGCTGATGCGCTATCCCAGAAAAGTTTATACCCCCACGCACGGGTCTGCCGGCATAGATCTCCTAGAGATATGACGATCCAATACAGAACCACGTCTTCCCCATCAGTGCGCCTCCAGGGAAAAAAGTAGAGCACGTTCACACTTGCAGATACCTCAAAAGAAACTTAGAAAAATTATGAGGAGAAGAAAAATTTTCTTCATTTCTTTTCTCCCCAATGATCCCTAGAGCCCTTTTTATCTAGACTTTTGGAATAGGGAGAAGAGAAAATTTTGATTGTCCTTTGAAATGATCCCTAGAGCCCTTTATATTTGTGCTCCTTTGATCCTTCGGCTTATTGCATCTTGGCCATCCACGTTTTCTTCCTTCTTTGAGGGGCCTTTCCATGCTTGCTCTTGCGCTGGATGCATGACACTTGTCATGGTTTGCTTTCTTTAGAAATTTTTCCATATTTGCTCTTGCGCTGGATGCTTGACACTTAGCCGTTGATTAATTTAGTTTTCCAAATTTTAAAATATTTAATTTAATTCAACAATCCCCCACATAAATTAAATATTTAAAAAAAAATTAAAATAAAAATAAAATAAATAAATAATAAAAAAATAAAAATAAAATGCTGAGTATCTTATATTATGTAATAGGTGTAGGTACCTTTCGGTTTGAACCTTCACTTAGTGACAATTGATTACTTCTGTGGAGCCAAGGTGGACTATGCCTTGAACCTTGGTCCATGGCTCAGATTTCATCAACAGCACACATAATATAGCGTGAACATACTCGAAGCGGGTTTGCACTTTACGGCCATACGCAGGTATCTCTTCATGTGTGTTATTAGGGAACAACTCACTTCCCACAGTCGCAGTCGCGGCCTCACGACTACACGCATATAGGTGAATCCTAAAAAAGGTACGAGGAAGTAGGTACCCTGCCTCATGGGTCTCAGATTCATTAAGAGTAAAAACTCAACCTAACTCTTGCTTTTTATGAGCACTGTTGCCCTAGGGATGGAAAAAATAAATAGTGCTACTCATTAGTCACATATCTAGCTTGTTTCTACCCATTGAACTTTTTCAGATTGGGTTACCACCGTGGTGACTTTACTTATGGGCTTAGCCCCATCCCCCTCGACAATTCTAGAATCACTGTTCTAGACAATCCTTTGGTAAGCTGATCAGCTAGATTCCTTTCGGATCTTACAAAATTTAGTGCAATCAAGTTATTCTTTAATTTGTATCTCAATGATTTATGACGCACTTTCAAGTGCCTATTCATTTTCACATTTGCATTTTCTTGATTGCATATATCTATAGCAGATCTGCAGTCACAATGAATAGATATAGAAGGTAATGGTGAAGTCTCAAGTGGCAAGTCTATCAGTAGATCTCTAAACCACTCGGCCTCAATGCTAGTGGTATCTAGGGCAATCATTTCAGATTCTATGGTGCTCCTAGCCACTACAGTTTGTTTGGTAGACTTCTATAATACAGCTGCACCTCCTAAAAGGAAGACAAAACCAGTGGTGGATTTGGTGTCAACTGTATCACTGATCCAGTTGGCATCACTATAGCCTTCTAGAACAGCAGGATAACCACAATAGTGTAATCCTAGAGATATGGTACCCTTAAGGGACCTGAGAATTTTTTCTAGAGCAGTCCAATGATCATTATTAGGATTGTGAGTATATCTACTCAATCGGTTCACAGAGTATGCAATATCAGGTCTGGTATAATTTGCAAGGAATCCTAAAGAACCAATGATCTGGGCATACAAGCTTTGATTGACTGGATCACCTAAGTTCTTCTTTAGATGAAGAGATGGATTATAGGGAGTAGATACAGGATAACAATCAGAGTAGTGAAACTTTTTAAGAATTTTCTCCACATAGTGGCTTTGGGACAAAGTTATTCCATTTTCATTCCTCATGATTTTAGTATTAAGGATTAGGTCTGCTTCTCCTAAATTTTTCATGTCAAATTTTAGAGATAAAAATTGTTTTACTTCATTAATAATTTCTAAGTCTGTTCCAAAAATTAGGATATCATCTACATATAAACATAAGATTATAATTTTGTTATTCTTCTTTTTATAATATATACATTCATCAGTGTTATTAATTTTAAATCCATTAGTTAGGATTATTTCATCAAATTTAAGGTGCCATTGTTTAGAGGCTTGTTTTAGACCATAAAGATATCTAATCAACCTACATACCTTTTTCTCTTGACCTGGGATAATGAAACCTTCGGGTTGGTTCATGTAGATCTCTTCATCTAGGTTCCCATTCAAGAAAGCGGTTTTAACATCCATTTGATGTATAACCAGCTTATGAATGGAAGCCAATGCAATAAGACTCCTAATGGTAGTGATTCTAGCTACGGGGGCATAAACATCAAAGAAGTCAATCCCAGATTTTTGAGTAAAACATTTGGCTACTAACCTAGCCTTATATTTGTCTACAGTTCCATCTGGCCTAAGTTTCTTCTTAAAGATCTATTTACACCCTATAGGTTTACTTTCTTGGGATAGGTCCGCTAATTCCCAAGTGTGGTTTTGGATTATGGATTGCATTTCATTATCTATTGCTTCTTTCCAGAAGGGGGCATTTAGAGATTTCAAGGCATCCTCTAAAGAAGTAAGAGAGTCTTCTATTAGGAATGTGTCGTAGTCTTCTCCAAAGTTCTTTTCAACTCTAGTTCTTTTACTTCTTCTAGGTTCAGTTTCTTCTTCTTCTTCTCTAAATCTGGTTCTGCTAGAACTAGTCTCTAAATTATTATTGGTATTTATTTGATCATTTATCCTTGTTTTAAAAGGAAATATACTTTCAAAGTAGATTGCATCTCTTGCTTCCATTATGGTGTTGTTATTAATTTCATTTATTTGAGAGTTAAACACTAAAAATCTATTAGCATTACTCTCAATTGCATATCCTATAAATATTGTATCTACTGTTTTGGGTCTAATTTTCTTTCTTTTATTTTCTAGAATTTTTACTTTAGCTAAGCACCCCCACACTTTTAAGTATTTTAAGTTAGGTTTTCTATGTTTCCAGATTTCATATGGAGTTTCATCATTATGTTTGAATGAAATTCTATTCAAGATATAAGATGCAGTTACTAGTGCTTCCCCCCAAAGATTTTCTGGTGCTCCTGAACTAATTAACATAAAGTTAACCATATCCATTAAGGTTCTATTCTTTCTCTCAGCTACTCCATTAGATTGGGGTGAATAAGGAGCTGTCACTTCATGAATTATTCTATGTTCTTCACAGAACTGGGTCAGCTCAAATGAGGTATATTCACCTCCTCTATCAGACCTTAAGATTTTAATCTTTTTATCTAGTTGATTTTCAGCCTCTGCTTTATAGACTTTGAATTTATTTAAGACCTCATTTTTAGCTTTGATAAGATAGAGGTGACAGTATCTAGAAAGATCATCTATGAAAGTTACAAAATATTTGTTTCCACCCCTTGAGGTTCTCCCTGAGTCACATACATCACTATGTATGAGTTCAAGGAGATCAGAATCTCTACTTACAGCGTGAAAGGGTCTTTTAGGTAATTTGGCCTCTACACATATCTCACATTTATCATTATTCTTAAGTTCTGATTTTGGGATTAAATTCAAGTGCATTAAAAATCAAATATAATGATCAAAGATATTTTCTCACAAAAGGTCTATGACTCTCTTATATAGACCTAAAACTCATGTGCCATATATGGCTTGTTGGCAGGATAATTGAAACTACTTCCTAATCAGCCACATGGGATAAAATTTAAATTCAAATTCAAACTTCTTCTATGCAGGGCACATGCTGAAAATCAAATGGGGAAGGAGAGCAAATGGGTTAGACCCATTATTGACTTCAGTAGTACTCTCACCAATGGCTGAATCAAGCCTAGGGTGGTGAGCAAGAACCGCATTTGATTCTGCCACCTCCTAAAGTTTTGACCATCAAACTTTTCAGATTTAGTAATAAGATTTTCAGATGTGTGGGAAGCCATTAATTTGTAGCTTAAACACAATTTTGACACATGTAAAAATGAGAAGGTTTATGTCAAATTATTGTACTGATATCTAATTTGAACTTTAGATGTCTAATTGAAAAATCCAAAGAATAACAGCCAGATCAGCTCCAGATCGGTGGTGGAGCACTTGGCTCACTTAAGTACCAGCTTTTCTTAGGCACGTATGCCTTTTTGACAAGCTTTTCTTAGACACCGTTATTCAATAGATAATTTCACTAGATATCGTTCAATTTTATCCTAAGTGCAATATTAAGCTAGCTCCTATGAATTAACCAATTTCCGAATTCCCGTTTGAATAGAATCTGAAAATTACTCTGTAAGTAGTCCAAATGGAGGTATTAATAAACCTCTTGGAGGTTAAGCAATCTAATATTTTGCTTGAAAAATTAAATACTAAAGTAAAGCTAGCATAAATGTGTAACAGCTAAAATAGAACAATTTATAATTATGCAACAAAATATTTAATAAATGTCGCAATTTAAAATCTAGTGCTAACAGTACATAAACTTTCCTGGATTGTTAGCCTAGATGCACAAATATAATTGATAAATTAAATATTTCTAATATTCAAAAACAATAATTAAGAAGAATAAACTAGCAAATAATTAACTTAACAATATAATAATAAAATGAAGAAAGAGAGAGAAGATGGCCTGTGGATCGAAGCACGCTGATGCGCTGTCCCAGAAAAGTTTATGCCCCCCACGCACGGGTCTGCTGGCACAGATCTCCTAGAGATACGACGACCCAATACAGAACCACGTCTTCCCCGTCAGTGCGCCTCCTGGGAAGAAAGTAGAGCACGTTCACACTTGCAGATACTTCAAAAGAAACTTAGAAAAATTATGAGGAGAAGAAAAATTTTCTTTATTTCTTTTCTCTCCATTGATCCCTAGAGCCCTTTTTATCTAGACTCTTGGAATAGGGAGAAGAGAAAATTTTGATTGTCCTTTGAAATGATCCCTAGAGCCCTTTATATAGGCTCATGCGCATCAAAAGAAGAAGATTCCTCTCTTGCAGATTGATGACGTGTCTTCTTGTGCTCCTTGGATCCTTCGGCTTATTGCATCTTGGCCATCCACGTTTTCTTCCTTCTTCGAGGGGCCTTTCCATGCTTGCTCTTGCGCTGGATGCATGACACTTGTCATGGTTTGCTTTCTTTAGAAATTTTTCCATATTTGCTCTTGCGCTGGATGCTTGACACTTGGCCGTTGACTAATTTAGTTTTCAAAATTTTAAAATATTTAATTTAATTCAACAAAGAGTGGGTTCATCGATCATCCTTTAGTTTCTACGTCGGCGAGTTAGTGAAATTGGATCTTGAAGCTCCTCTCATGACCTAATGGGTTCGCCGTCCTCTGTCTGTTCCCTGATGCACCGGCATCAGAGGTGGTGGCAAATCCTCCTAAAAGTTGCAGGTTCATCGAGCATTTATGGGCAATGAACATGATGGTATCAACAGGGGATGTTTTTGGGTGGGGTGGGGGTGGGCATGATGAGGGCGATGGAGGTAATGGGAGGGGAAGAGGGTGGAGAGGAAGACGGCGTAGGCAAGGTGATGAAGATGAGCAAGAAGCCGTGTTTGGCACCGAGTTGCTCGGCGATCTTGGAAGGGGAGTCGGGTAGCCTCCGAAGAGAGTTGGCAAGATATCTACAAAGTGAAGAGGGTGAACTTCTTTTGGGTGCTTCCACCCTAGGCCATTTCAAGATGAATTTTGGTGCGATTGCCGATGGTGCTAATGGCGGCATGGGCTTCGTGATTTGGGATCAGAATTTCAGACTGGTTGCAGCATAAGGACGGCGCATGATGGCATGACCACCATTGAGGCAGAGCTTCAGACAGTTTGGAAAGGTATTATCTTCGCCAAATATGAGTTTCGGGCAAATCGGACTGCTGATTGGATCGTCTCCTTTGTTGCTTGACACTTTGGAGCGGCTCTATAAACATGTGATGTAGTGACCCCTCTATGTTTACGCCATTTTTTTGGACTCGATTGGATGTACTCTAACACGAGTTGTATGAGCTGCTGTTGTACCAAAAAAAAAAAAAAAGAAAAGAAAAAAAGCCTCGAGCTCCCCCAACTTTTCTGACTGACCAACTCTAATTTTTAGTTACATTCGGTCATTGCCTGGGTCAATCTGGTGACCTACTGGAGCCTCGTCATGTCATCATATGCCTCGAGAATCGGTGTTCGCTCCGGCTGTGATCACTTGCTATTAGTCATCGATGAGTAGGGGTGCAAATGGGTCGGGTCGGATAGGGTCCTGGGTGACCCCGATCCGATCCGGTTTTTTGTTCGGATTCTAATTTTGGACCCAGACCCGACTCGGTTGAAGATCAGGTCGGGTCGGGTCCGGGTTGGGTCCGGGTCCGAGTCGGGTCGGGTTCGGATTCGGGTCGGGTCCAATTTTTTTGTATTTTTGGAAAAGAATTTGGGCAAATCTAATTTGGTCATATCATAATTATGAGGTGCTGGGTGACCCATGACTCGAAAGACTTGCAATTGATCTCCAGTCAGAACAGATGACCCCGACTTACTAACTAAGTCGGTCTACAAGCCAAATTTCATATCACACTATTTTTTGTCCATGTGACTGATTGGACGGAACTTGGTGTCTCCCAGCTCCCCTCTCACGAGGACAAAAAAAATTTCAGACCTTCTTCCAAAATCCAATTCCATTGCACAAAACTGGCACATGACCCATATTCAGTTCGGTGTTCCCTCACTTCCTCCCTGTAAAAGTTAAAAAAACAGAAACCAAAAAACCGAAGGAAAAAAAAAAGAAAAGAAAAGCCAGCTACCGAGACACGACCCAGAGGTATCAACGGTGTAATGGACCGAGAGAGGATCCTGACGGACCAATAGTGCCACTACCCATACAAAAAAAAGAAAAAAAAAAACTCTCTTTTACTTTTTTTCCCCCTCTCTCTTTCTCCTCTCTTTTGCTTTTTTCCCCTCTCTCTTTCTCTCTTCGGGTCCATTCGGGTCGGGTCGGGTCTATTCGGGTCGTGTCGGATTCATTCGGTAAACCCAGATCCGACCCAGAAAATGATTCGGGTCCAATTTTAGGATCCGATCCGGACCCGCGGGTCCTAAAATTCGGGGTCGGATCAGGTCTACGCGGGTCGGGTCGGGTCGGGTCTCGGGTCAACCCGACCCATTTGCAGCCTTATCGGTGAGGTAGCGACATCAGCAATAAATTTGTTTTTGGAGAAGAACGAAGAGGACGAACGGGGATAGAGACAGGTGGTTTTGTCTCTTCAATTTTTTATAATTATTTTTAAAATATTTATACTTATAAACTATTTTTATTAACTATACTTGATGGTACAAAATATTATGTAGTTAGAAAATAACATATGCATAAGATGAGTATAGCTGAAATAAAAAATTATCATTTGTTAAAAAATAAGAGTAGCATCTGTTGAGGATAAGGACGAGCTAAATAGTTTGGATATAGACAAGGGATGCATCGTTGCAAAAGAGGTGTATAGAAAAGAAAGAGACATAGCAATAGACTGAAAATTATATCGGACAAAATAGGAAGGAAGGATTTGATATCATTGTATCCTTCAAAAAAATAGCTTTAAATGGAGCTGAATGCAGGAAAAGAATTTATGTAGCAGATCTGAACTAGTTTGAAATTAAAGCTCGGTTGAGTTGAGTTGAATTGAGTATTATTATTTTAATTATTTTCAAGTAGTGTTTGATTGTTGTTTTCTGTAAGCCTATTCTTTGATTTTGGATGGAGAGGAGATTCCTTTTAAAAGTGGGGATATGGATAATTTCGTCCCGAAAATTATAATAGGCCCACCAAAAATTGAGAAAAACAATTGTGAACTCGTCTGTTAGAATCAACCAAACCCGAGATCCTTTTGCAAAATAAATTGATTTATCCGGCTCAATTTGCAAATAGGCATAAGAAAAGCTTTTATACATAATATTCAGCTAACATGAAGTATGAAACGGAAAAAAAAAATAATAGAAAAGCATCATTGTACTCTTATATCCATCACAAGCAATGCTTGAAGTTTCGTGCCTACCAAAAGATACTGATAAAAATTTTATCTCTCTCTCTCTCTCTCTTTTTCCTGCATGCACACCATATTTATTAAGTGCATCACACTAGCTAGCTTGTTCATTTACATGTTTGTATGACAATTTATATATATATATATATATCAAATATTTTCAGGGTAGGGGCCTAAGCTCTAGGATGCATCACCTTTACTTGGTCATCTTTATTAGGTGCATCGCATAGGCTTATTTCATTATTTATTCCTTCCATTTTATTTTTTTTTTGTTTATCAAAAAATTTAAAGCTGGGGTCTACCCAATGGCTAACCAGCTTATTGAGTACAAACTATTTCAGACACATGCTGAATTCATGTCCTTATCACAAATCCTTCTCAAGGAGCCATCCCATCTAACACAAAAGTAGATGCACCTCCCATACCAAAAACCAAACATGGCCAGAAAAGAAAGGCCGGTTTCCAACTCCAAGATTTGAACACCCGCTGGAATTATTCCATGGCATGCGGTAGATGAGAGCACGCGCAACACAGAGTGACTCAGAAAGTCGGAGACTCCAAAGTCTTTCAGACCCACCACCAAAAGCTGCCAATAACTTGAGTTGAAATGCGTGGGCCAATATGGACTCCACATCATGCATTGGCAATCATAGAAGATAGCTAAGAGGGCTCGCACCAGATCCCATCCATATCTATCTGCAATCATAGTATTCTAACATTGCTTTGTGGAGTCAGATCCACATACTAACAAATGGGCAGGGGACAAGGTTGACAAATAAACCACCATAGATTCACAAGACCGACCTGCCAAAGAGAGAGACATCACACGAGCCAAGCACCACCGACGAAGGATGATGCTTCTCTGACCTCAACGACAGGGGAAAAAACCAGGGAGGGGATGTCATTCTGTTCCAATTCCCGTAGGGAGGAATCCTACTAAATGCTTGGAGAAGCATGTTCAGAGTTTTTGTCGGCATGCTGCGATCTAATAGTGGTTGATGAAGAATTACCATTGATTCAATGGCTGGTTTGATCATTTGGCATGCCCATTAGCTTCATCAATAAGTTGTTAGCCAGTAACTGCGAGAGAGAAACATGTAGACCCAATAAATGCGTTGCATGGCCTGCATGGGTGGAAACAAAGGTCCGAGGAGGCAGAGTTGGTTATGGTCAAATTTGTAAGCTTGCAATTATGTCAATAAACAGTGAAAACTTCAATAAGAAAAGTTCATATCCATGGCAGCTGTTCCACAGACACAGCTTAAAATGAAGCTTACTCTGTAACTTCCAATTTCCAGCATCAAATCATGAGCCGTCATCATGACCAAGCCGTGATCCTTACCTTCTATTAGGAGTTCGAGTTAATTTGCCCTCGAGTTCATGAGTTCGGATTCAAATTGGCTACGGAGCTGCAGAGATTTGTGGTATAGATTGAGGTCAATGCCGTCTGCATTGCTTCCAACACGTGTGACGTGCCTGCAGGATTGCCTGAGAATGGGAAACAAAAGGAGTCTGATAATGAAGTTTGAAAAGAGTAAAAGCTTGCGGCAAGCATAGAAAAAATCTAGGTTATGTAGTAAAGTTGATGGAGAATTTGTAAGCTAACATCATTATCTGGATGAACGCGGGGTTCGTCAATGAACTGGGAGATAAAGCCAATGCAGAAACTGGTATCTCTCAAGTGCTGGGTATCAATCTGGAGGCTGACACCCCATCACTAATAACTGCAACAGCTAGCTGTTTCCTCACTGTGTAATTGTAACCTAAGGATCAATTAAATGATTAGGTTTCTAATCTACCACTTTCAAGAGTTTCATTTGCATGTATATGGGAAGCTAGGAATTAAGAATTAATTTGCAGGGTTGAAAAGAAGAGCAGCTTCAGCTGGTAAAGGTAGCACGGAAGCCTAGTTTGTAGTTTAAGGTCAATATGCAGACACGGTTTTGCATGAAATGAGAACAAATATGTGACTGCAAATTGTTTAATGATTCTGAATTACTTTAGGCTCAATCACAATGACCAGATCGAAAGACAAAATATAGGAATTGCTTCAAGAAACAACTTTGGGAGAACATCTAAAGAATATTAAAATAGAAATTAAATTTTATTCCAAGAACGCAACCAATGAGCGAACATTAAACAACTCGGGTGCAAAAGCAGGAAAGAAAAGCTCTAACTCGATATTTTGGAGGAGACACATGAAAGGCGGCCAAAGATTCAGACTACGGTCGAAGCAGGAGATAGAGTTTGATAATTGATAGAGTATATTAATTTACTGGGAGGAAAAAAACTATGTAAAAATGGATCAATAATTATGTGCTTTTATTGTTCAAGATCACACTGGATATCAACCTATAGAGAAATAAGATATATTTGAATTTTAAAAACTGGCTAGCATATATGCAATGATGATGCGTTAGTATGTCCATGCTTCTTCAAAAACAGCATAAACTATACATGAATAACATTGTAGAACATCCCAACTCTCTGTTCTAAAAGACAAAACTCTAGGTTATAGGTTAAAAAAGATACATTTGAATGTAAACTAAAATTCTTTACTTGAGGGAAATGGGTCCAATTTCAAGACCTAGATTCTGATACATCCTTGTCAACCAACAGAAAGAAAGCCCCAGAACCCCACCCCACCACCATTTTTCTTCCTCTTCTTCTTTTTCTTTTTGTTTTGTTTTGTTTGTTTGTTTTCGTGAAAAGGAAGGAGTGCCATACAAGATTTGTCAAGATAATGAAAGCACCTGACCTTATAAGTCACTCAATAGAACTGAATAGAAATGTTTGCTAAAAAGGTTCAGATTGTCCTGATTGATAACCTTTGGGACTCCAAAGAATTTTAGAAGTACAGCAAAAATAGTGATTAGGCAGATGCAAGGTACATTCCTAATAAAAAACATCACTACTACTCACTTTCCAGTAACTCGAAGAGATGCACCTTGCTTGTATAGTGGCGAAGAGGTCTCTAGCTCCTGTAGAACAACTGGTATGCCAGGTTTTATTTTTGCAGATGATTCCATTAATCGAACTAGCTCACAACCATAATCAACAGCAAATGGAAGACCTGATTAAAGATGTCGCATGAGGTTATAGGACATATATTTACAGCTGAAAACTAATGGTCTACATCAGAACATGAAAATAAAATAGTTAAAGAAGCCATGTAAAATTTCAGTGCTAAAATAAAACATAATTGTCAAATGATTACAGAGTTGATCACATTAATTCAATTTAAATGGCCAGTTAACCATTGACACTTATGAGTTTTTTTCTGAAAGATACCAGCATAAATATTTAAATAAATTCCCCTTAAAAATGAAAACAAAAAACAAGGTAAAGAGCCTTATAGTTGGACAACATGAACTTTCCCATCTTGATTAACCATTATGACTCAGTTCAGTCTCTGCTATAATTGGCGCGACTACTAAGCTCCCTCTAATTACTTACCTCAAGTTATATCATTTTAAATTTCAAAGCATGTTATTTTCACACAGCGAATAATCAAGAAAAGATTCTCCTCAGGTTGCCTCTAGGCAGGATGCAGCATAAAACTTGTGGAGAAGTCTTTCTCCAAAATAATAATAATAATAATAAAATGGTAGCAGGGAATAGTATTAGCAAATGAGGCAAGCAATTTAGGTTGCAAGTTATGCTGCTGGCAAGTATTTGCAGTTCACATTTTCCAACGATTGGCTTTAATAACATGAGTGCATTAGAAGAGATGTAGGAATTGCACCATTTCAAGATATAGTACCATAATAGTAGAGAAACTACGGCAATGATACATGCAACTGCAATGGATGTGTTAATGATCCTAGTATGAAAGTATTGATTTCTGTTTTAGGCCATAAATGGGTGAAAGTTTTACAAAAGAATCCAGAATAGTGTACGGTGACAAAAGCTGTAGCCACAATAAAAATTGGCAGTGAACATGAAAGGATAAATCCATGCCAAAGATAGAATATTTAAATCTGGTTATGGTTCTAAAATTCTGAATCTCTCAGCATTAATATGAACCTTATTGCTTGAAAATAAAAAATGCAAGCCAATTTCTTATCGACATTCATAACATATCAATAGCTTGAAACATATTGTCACTGCTACTTGCAGGCAGAACTGGATGAACCAGATTAAACATAAACCTTTAAAGATAAAAGGCAAATAATCATTTCTTAAATGACAATGACATTTCCCAGTAAAAGCACCTTTGCATGTCTGTTGTAGAAGATTGAGACATTTCAACTAGGTTTAAGTTGTTTTGGCACTTTCAAATGTTAGGCATTCATAATCACTAGTGATCAACTTAAGAAATGTAACATCTAATCTCGGACAAATCAAGGACTAAGCTACCACCCATACCAGCTCCACACCACTAGGTACATATCCTACAGCCCAAGCACCATAACTCATGATGGTTCCATGGATAAACTGTCCCTGTACAGTCCCAAAGCAACACATACCAACCCTTTACCATCCCATACCAACCTTTTATGTTCTCATTGGGACCATTCTTGTATTTGCCTGTTCCAACTCCATACTATCCTGTTCTACAGTACATACTGTAGGCTGATGACTGGTACGGGTTTGCGCCTCACTCTTGGTACAAAGAATGAGATTTTATTGAAACAGGGAACTTTATAAGCTTTCTTATCCAATCAGCTCATGATACTTGACGGGCCAATGCAACATGGGAAGAATGTTGAAGCATCCATATCAAATGCTATCGTGCTCCTTAGAATGATAACCTCCTCATTTAGGTACCAAGTGAATCAGATAGTCTATTCATGGAACAATGCTTGTCAGCAAAATAGTTACCCTGAAATAAGTCATAAACATCAAATGTCCATCTAGTATCTTTTTCTTGCCATAAATAACTGATCAGATATCTATAAACATCATAAATTTAGACTTCATATAACCCTAAGGTCAAATGAAATACAGGTAAAAATATTGAATATTTGGTATGTTGAATATTTGAAATATTGGTTATTCTTTCTGTCCATTCCTTTAAAAAAATAAAAAATAAAAAGAACATGTTTTTAAATAAGAAACTAAATCATGATCTCCAATTTCCTTGAGTTGAAGACCTCTTAAAAATCCAGATCCTCTTTTCATCATTAGTTGGAAATTTCTTCCTTTATATGTTTCTTCTTTGAGGAAGAAGACTTTTGGGACATTGTCATGACATCTGATTGTGTTTTTTCGTTGATCTTTCCCTTTATTTTACCCGAATATGATAAGTTAAAAAGATGGAAGAAGTAATTTAAATTCCACATTAATAATCATGAGTTAAATCCAATTAATTATCTTGATTTAGCCAGGCTTGATGTATCATATTTTACCTATTCCTCTTACTTACTATGCATATGACTTCTAACCAGTCATTGTTGCTCTGGCTGCATGATACCAAATGTCATTCAATTGTGAAATGCCCCGTATCTTCTGATGCAGCAGAAGCAAATAGAAAATGTCTCGACACTTTGACAATCGTAACTTACATGAAATATTAGGAGGAAAGCTTTTAGTTACAAAAAAATCTGTCTTGAAAAGATGAAGACTGCCAATAATTGATGGTACTTCACTATAATTCTTATACATTTTTTCTGACCCACAATGACTCCCTATAAACGCAATAAACATCATTCCCATAAGCTAATCCCAATCGCCTTAGAAGAAACAAAACAAAACAAAACAAGATGCTCATCTAGAATTGGGGCCTTTGGTGATGCAGGTGCCTGCACTAGCCTCCCTTGTGTTCTTCACCCTCTGCTTCTACTCTTCGTCAATCTTTTTTGCACTTTGTGACAAAATTCAATGTACAGAAGGACTTACTCTTTGTATGAAGAAGGACCATAAGATGCTTGGGTCAAATGTTAAGAAACTTGTTGGAGCACCTGAGTCAATAACAGGATTGGAATTGTTGGGGGAATACGGTTTTCCGCCAGCAATATAGTAACCCCGCCCCTAAAAGGCCACATAGCCGCCGACCTTGAATGACTGAGGTCGGCGTCCGACCTCCGAACGTCCGACCTCAAAACCTCCGACTTGGAGAATTTCCGACCCCAGAGGTCTGTCCTTGTCGACCACCTACTATGGCCGAACCCCTCCGAGGTCTGGCCGAGGGCCATATCCTGCCACTGCCCCAGCATTTATTGCGCATGACCTCTGCAAACCCCCGGTTCACTCAACAATTAATGCAAATCTCCGGCCTACTCAACCATTAATGCAAATCTCCAGCCTACTCAACAATTAATGCGCACCTCCGGCCTACTCAACAATTAATGCGCACCTCCGGCTTACTCAACAATTAATGCGCATGGCTCCTATTATCTACGGACCCATGGCTCTCCACGGCAAATCAGCTCAGCGGAGTCCAGTCAACCGTGATAAGTCTCTGATCTCGGCCTTACCTCCGACACCAATGCAATGATTCACCCGATCGTTTGCCAGTCCAAGCAACATGCCGAGCCGTACGACGGCCTCGCCCCATCACATCACAGGTAAACCGACCCCCCTATAAAAGGGAATCCTTGCTTCTCAAAGGGGGGTTGGACACAGAAAACTCTAAAAATACTGTTCTCCTCTTTCTCCTTTGAACACAGATTGCCCCCCTCTGACTTAAGCATCGGAGGGCCGGCGCCGGAAGACCCGGCCACCGGCTTTTCTGCAGGCACCCCGACGGAGGACGCCGCCCGCTGACGGACCGCCACTCTCCTGTGTCCACCGCCGCTCCCCCTCCTCGACCGACGATCGCCCCCGGGTCCAATTTCCAGCAACAGTTGGCGCTAGAGGAAGGGCCCGAGTCGCGATCATGAAGTTGAGAAGTAAGGGAGCCTCCAATATCTCTCGGCGTCCCACACAGAGTCCTGGACATTCCGTCCAGAATTCGCCTACTCCGGCTGACCCGGTTTCCCAGGTCCAGCCGGAGCAATTCAATGCTCTGGTGCAGCAAGTTCAGGCCCTGGCCGCTGCCGTTCAAGGCCTGCGGCGCGAGGAGGCCTTACCAATGCTTCCCCCGCAGGCCCAGGTCTTGCTGGAGTTTCCTCCCAATGGCCCGATTCTCCCAGGCCAGAATCTTCACGGCTCCTCCAGGGCCAACAACGAAGAGCGGGCCTCCCCCCAGGGAGAGCTGCCGGGGGAAGGTCTCAACAGAAGACCCCAACTCTCTGAAGCCGAATCAGCCCCAGACCACCGTGAGCCGGAGCAAACTACGGTGGCGATTCCACGGGTTGGGGAGCTCGACAGGAAGGTCGAACACTTGGAGCGCCAGATCGAAGCGCTCCACAGCAAGAAGGCAAGACAAGAGGGGGATTTTGAATTCACCACCAAGTCCCCCTTCTCCCGCCAGATCGAGGACGAGCCGGTCCCCGCGAGGTTTAAGATGCCTCAAGTGGAGCCCTACAGCGGAATCACCGACCCCCTCGACCACTTGGAGAGTTACCGAGCTCTCATGGCCCTACAAGGATCCTCGGAGGCCGTACTTTGTAAGACCTTCCCGGCGACTCTTCGAGGGACAGCTCGGCTTTGATTTTCTGGGCTAAAGCCGAGCACGGTATCTTCCTTCGAGCAGCTCGGCAGGCAGTTTGCTACCAATTTTGCTGCCAGCCGACGCCAACGGCGAACGTCGGACTCCCTCCTGGATATCAAGCAGAAGGAGGGAGAATCCCTCAAGGAGTATCTAGACCGTTTTACTACCGCCACGTGGAAAGTTCGCGAGCTGGACCAGTCAATAGCCATGTCGGCTCTAAAGACTGGGGTCGCTCTTATCGATTCCTCTTCTCTATCGAGAAGAGCTTTCCGGCCGACTTCACCGAGATGCTGGCCCGAGCTCGGAAGTATGCAAAGGCCGAGGAGGCAATCGCCTCCAGGCGGGGTGCGATTGAGCCCGCCTCAAGGAAGCAGAAGAAACGCCGCGAGGAGCGCGGCCGACAAAGAAGCCGATCCCCCCGTCGAGAGAAGAACCTCCCCCGACTGAGGAGCCCGCCTCGGCAGCGGGGACAACCTCAACGGAGGACCCCACCTCGACCAAGGTCCCCACCACGGCCTCGGACGTACCCAGGGAGGTACGAGAATTACACACCTGTCAATGCTCCCCGGACCGAGATTTTGATGGAAATCGAAGGTCGGGATTTCTTCCGACCTCCGCCTCCTATGCGGGATACAGGAGTTCCCCGCAATCCCAGGAAGTACTGCCGCTTCCACCGAGACCGCGGGCACGACACGGATGATTGTTTTCAGCTCTGAGACGAGATAGAGGCACTTATCCGCCGCGGAGTACTCAATCGGTTCGTAAGGAACCGACGTGAGGAAAGGAGGCCAGCGGAAAACGCCACACCGCCCGAAAATCCGGACGACAACAGGCCTATCGCCGGCACCATCAATGTAATCGGAGGAGCCTCGGCAGGAGGGTCAGCCCAAGGAGTCTCCCCGAAGCGCCCGCGTACTGCTGAAGTCATTTCGTTCTCGGACGAGGACTTGGAAGGGGTTGAGACCCCCCACGATGACGCTGTGGTCATCTCCATGATTGTAAATAAGTTTGATGTAAAACGTGTCCTAGTTGACAATGGAAGTTCAGCCAATGTTTTGTACTACCACGCCTACCAAAAAATGGGGTTGCCAGAAGGATATCTCCGAAAAATTAATACCCCACTAGTCGGGTTCACCGGAGACTCGGTCCCAGTCGAGGGTGGGGTCAGCTTCCTTGTCACGGTCGGCCTCGCTCCCCAGGAAAGCACTATGAGGACGGACTTCCTTGTGGTCTGTCTATCCTGAGCCTACAACGCCATCCTTGGGCGACCGGGGCTAAATGCCCTCTGAGCCGTGGTCTCAACCCGCCATCTGCTCATGCGATTCCCCACCCGCCAAGGAGTAGGCGAGGTCCGAGGAGATCAGCTGGTTGCCAAGCAGTGCTACATGGCGGCTCACAGAGTAAAGCTGCCAACTGAGATGCCGACTCAGGCAACGGGCCCCTCGCTACCCATAGAAACCCTGGACGCGAGGGACAACCTCTGGAAGAAGCAAGTAGAGCCCGGTGAGCTTCTTGTTCATGTTTCCCTACGAGAAAATTTTTTCGAGCTAACTGTGCAGGTCGGCTCCGGCCTTGGCGTCCGCGAGAGGAATCACCTCGTCAGCTTCCTGCGGGACAATGCTGATGTCTTCGCCTGGTCGCCCGCGGACATACCGGGAATTGACCCTGAGGTCATGGTCCATCGACTCCAGGTGAAGCCGACCAGCAGACCTGTAAAGCAGAAAAAAAGGGGCTTTGCCCCGGAACGACAACGAGCTGCAGCCGAGGAAGTGGATAAACTCCTTGAAGCCGGCTTCATCCGGGAGGTCTCAACATAGTCCTCGTGAAGAAGGCCAACGGAAAATGGCGCATGTGCGTGGACTACACCGACCTGAACAAGGCCTGCCCGAAAGACAGTTTCCCCCTTCCAAGCATCGACCAGCTCGTCGATTCCACCTCAGGACATCAATTGCTGACCTTCATAGATGCCTTCTCAGGATATAATCAAATCCGAATGGCGCCAGAAGACGAGGAGAAGACGGCCTTCATCACCGACAAGGGCACCTATTGCTATAAGGTGATGCCTTTCGGTCTGAAGAACGCTGGAGCCACATATCAGAGGCTGGTCAGCCAAATTTTCGAGGACCAGATCGGCCGAAATATGGAAGTTTATGTGGATGACATGTTGGTGAAGAGCCGAGCGGCAGATCACCATGTAGCTGACCTCAACGAGACGTTCTTCAAGCTCAGGAGGTACCGAATGAAGCTCAACCCAGCAAAGTGTGCGTTCGGAGTTACCTCAGGCAAGTTCCTGGGTTTTATAGTGACCCAGCGCGGAGTTGAAGCCAAACCCGAGAAAATCCGAGCGCTGCAAAGATGGCACCCCCAAAGACAGTCAAAGAGGTGCAGCGGCTTACCGGATGGGTTGCCGCCTTGGGGAGATTTGTCTCCCGATCGGCTGAGCGCTGCCTCCCTTTCTTCAAGATCCTTAAGCGGCCAAAGGACTTCCTGTGGTCAGAAGAATGCCAGCAGGCCTTTGAAGAGCTCAGGCGCCTTCTGGCCTCTCCCCCGCTACTCACCAAGCATCAGCGGGACGAAGTTCTTTACTTATACCTGGCCGTCTCCCCAGTTGCAGTAAGCTCGGTCCTAGTCCGGAAAGAGGACAAGCTCCAAAAGTCGGTTTACTACATCAGCCGGGTCCTCAGGGATGCCGAGACTCGATATTCTAAGCTTGAGAAGACAATTTTTGCCCTTATTATCTCGGCTCGAAGACTCCGGCCTTATTTTCAAGCACATACAATAGTCATACTGACCGACCAGCCTATGAAGCAAATATTGCAAAGGTCAGATCGTGCGGGGAGGATTGCCAAGTGGGCGGTCGAGCTCGGGGAGTTCGACCTCGAGTATCGACCCAGGCCGGCCATTAAAGCTCAAATACTCGCCGACTTCCTCGTGGAGTGCACCTTGCCAGATGACCCCGAGCTACCGTCTGCACCTATGAAGGGAACCCCGGGGCTACCATGGGTCCTATATTCGGACGGATCCTCAACTTCGGGGGGTAGCGGAGCTGGACTCATCCTCACCAGCCCGGACGGAGTGGTGGCCGAACAAGCCTTGCGCCTTGAATTCCTGGCCTCAAACAACGAGGCAGAGTATGAGGCTCTCATTGCTGGGCTCAAATTAGCGAAGGAACTGAAAGTGGAAGACCTGAAGGCCTTCAGCGATTCCCAGCTGATAGTGAGCCAGATCCAGGTAGACTTTGAAGCAAAAGAGCCATCAATGCAAAAATATCTCCAAAAGGTGCGGAAACTCACGTCTGCCTTGGGCTCTTTCAGCATCCAGCACATTCCCAGAGCGGAGAATCTCAGGGCAGACCAGTTGTCCAAACTGGCGACCTCCCGCATGAGCGAGCTTTCTAAGGAGACAACGCTCGAGTATCTTCAGACACCCAGCACGGAGGAACCCGAACCCACCATGTGCATCGACTTCGAGCCGAGCTGGATCGACGGGTTCGTCCGCTATCTCCAGGACGGAACCCTCCCCCATGATGAGACAGAGGCTCGCCGGATCAAGTGCCACGCTTCCCGGTATGTCCTATATGAAAACAAGCTCTATCGTCGATCATTCACTTCTCCTCTTCTCAGATGTCTCCGCCCCTCTGAGGCGGACTATGCCCTCCGAGAAGTCCATGAAGGAATTTGCGGAAACCACCTGGGAGGTCGGGCGTTAGCCTATAAGATCCTGCGGCAAGGATATTATTGGCCCACGCTCTAGAAGGATGCAACGGACTTCGTTCGAAAGTGCGACTGGTGCCAACGGAATGCCAACATCCAACGCCGACCTTCGGCCCTGCTAACTTCAATCATCGCCCCCTGGCCGTTTGCCCAGTGGGGGATCGACATTCTGGGGCCCTTTCCTCTGGCCACCGGGCAAAGAAAATTTCTGGTCGTCTCCATCGACTACTTCACCAAATGGGTTGAAGCTGAACCTGTAGCCCGGATCACCGAGCAAAAGATGCGGGACTTCGTGTGGAAGTCCATAATCTGCAGATTCGGACTCCCCCGAATCCTTATATCTGTCGACAATTCGACAACGTCCACTTCAGAGAATTTTGCTCCGAGCTCGGCATCGATCACCGCTTCACCTCGGTCGCCCATCCTCAGACAAACGGGGAAACGGAGGTAACTAATCGTACTATTTTGCAGGGACTCAAAGCTAGGCTTGATCGATCCAAAGGACAGTGGGTCGAGGACTTGTACAACGTCCTCTGGGCATACCGGACTACGTTCCGATTGCCCACAGGAGAGACCCCCTTCAACCTAGCATATGGCACAGAGGCTGTCATCCCGCTGGAAATCGGCCTCCCTTCTTCAAGGGTGGAGCACTACGACCCCGACTCCAACTCTTCCCGACTCAGGAGTAATCTGGATCTCGTTGAAGAGACACGAGAGGTCGCCCGGGTCCGTATGGCAAGATACCAACAGAAAACGGCCCAATACTACAACTCCAGAGCCAAGCCCAAGCTCTTCAAAGTAGGGGACCTCGTCCTCAGGAGAGCCGAGGCTTCTCAGCCAACTGAGCAGGGAAAGCTCGTCCCAAATTGGAAAGGGCCGTATCAAATCGCTCGAGTACAACGGCCCGGAGCATACAAGTTGAAATCCCTCGAAGGGACTCCAATTCCGCGAAGCTGGAACTCCGAGAAACTACGAATGTACTACCAATGAAACTCCTAGGGGTTCAAGACAATCAGGAACATAGATTCAGTCTCCTTTTTACAAATGATTTGTCCATTCCAATAATTATGATCATTTCTCCTAATGTCGGGTCGTTTGTGATCCTCAGATTTCTCGACTAAGATCGGGATGCCTCGAGGCTCGACCGTAGAGTCCCAAACTCCCTCGACCTTGGGAAGTAACGTAGGACGATAAAGTATCGACTTGGCGCAAGATTCTCCGACAAGGTTGGAATGCCCCGAGGGTCGACCGTAGAGTCCCAAACTCCCTCGACCTCGAGAAGCGTCGCGGGTCGATAGAGCGTTCCCAGACCCATCGACCTGACGTACGATTCCTCGACTAAGGTCGGGATGCCCCGAGGGTCGATCGTAGAGTTCCAAACTTCCTCGACCTCGGAAAGCGTCGCGGGTCGATAGAGCGTTCCCAGACCCATCGACCTGACGTACGATTCCTCGACTAAGGTCGGGATGCCCCGAGGGTCGACCGTAGAGTCCCAAACTTCCTCGACCTCAGGAAGCATCGCAGGTCGATAGAGCGTTCCCAGACCCATCGACCTGACGTACGATTCTTCAACTAAGGGCGGAATGCCCCGAGGGTCGACCGTAGAGTCCCAAACTCCCTCGACCTCGGGAAGCGTCGCAGGTCGATAGAGCGTTCCCAGATCCATCGACCTGACGTACGATTCCTCGACTAAGGTCGGGATGCCCCGAGGGTCGACCGTAGAGTCCCAAACTCCCTCGACCTCGGAAAGCGTCGCAGGTCAATAGAGCATTCCCAAACCTATCGACCTGACGTACGATTCCTCGACCAAGGTCGGGATGCCCCGAGGGTCGACCGTAGAGTCCCAAACTCCCTCAACCTCGGAAAGAGTCGCAGATTAATGGAGCATTCCCAAACCCCTTCAACCTCGGCGGGCGCCATCGGGCCCATGAGAAGCCCGAGTTCTCCGAAAGTCAAAGAATGACTCCGAAAGTCGGCAAGGAAATAAGGCCGCCCACTCCGCTACGAGGAGCGCAATTTTGGAAATACGAAAGGTACATCCTACTTGATGCTTGCCTTGTTATATTTATCTACATATTGCCAGCCACATCCCGATTAAAATCGGGACCTTATTCTGGCCAAGGTCGCATTGCTCCTGCAAGTCGGTTTAGTCTACTGACCTCATGCATGCTCCGTCTACCGATAACCTCCTCGACAACTTATGTGAACCCACAGGCACCAGGGCCCAATTCGGCCCTCATACGCAGAAACCCCAACGTTGACCTATGAAGATGACCTCGGCCGCGGGCGTACTGATCGAGCTCGAGAAGGTCGAGGTATCCTTTACAGGTTCCGGCCCCGCTCGCCGAAGCCTCGGCGAAGGAGGAAGCCGAGATGTCAGGTTCAAATTCCAGCGGAGATGAAGACCATCAGACACTGATTCTGGCAATAACTAAGCTTTTTATTGACCTACGGTCCGAAAGCCGAGCCCGAAAGCTCGGCTAGACCCCCAGATAGCGGCCTATGCAAGTCTAGCACGGCCCCGCTCGGAGGTCTGAGGCCCGAGCTCGGTGCCTCAAAAATCTAAAAGCCAAACACGGCGACCTCCGCGATCTTCAAGTCCGAGCTACAGGACTTAGAAAAGTTTCCTAGAATCTAAGCTCGGAGCTCCCTCTAGTTAGCGTAATCAGAACTCAGGAAAGCGAAACATAGTCAAAGAGAAATATGCCTTTATCAAGCAACTTGAAAGCTAATATACAAAGTTGAGGGTCGGTAAAACAATCAAGTTAAAGTTCCGGCCTCGTTTACAACAAAAGATCAACGCGGAGTGACAAAAAGGATTTTTCATTAATAAAAGGCCCAAAGGCTAAGTACAAAGTTGGAAGTCGACCATTCAAAAATTTGAAGGCCGACCTCGATTACAATGGAAAGAAGAAATAAATCTAAGTCCTAAGGGGCGGCAGTCGCATCGGCGTCACCCTCGGGGTCATCTATGGCGATGACTGGAGGGTCTTCGGCGGGCACGGGCTCGGGGTCTGCGGCAGGGGCCTCGGCGGGTGCCTCAGGAACGCCCTCCAACTCGGCCACCGCCGTCGCAGGCTCGACTGCGTCCAACTCAGCCGACTCCGCCTCGGATGCCAGGGCGGCGGGAACGTCGTTCGAATCGGAGCCGTAACCCAGTTTCATCCTCGGACGAATCGTCGAAAGATCGAACTGGGGGCAGATCCGGGCCATCTGCTTTCGGAAGTTGTCGAAGCCCCGGAGGAACCTGTCGAGGTTTCCTCCCCTAACATGTCGCGAAACTCCTCTGATTCTTTGAAGGAGTCTATGGCATGTTCGGCCCGCTCGAGTGCCCTCCTTTCTCGAGCCTCCAGTTGCTCGATCTTGAGGCGCAGGACCCCGCCCTTATACCTGAGGCCCGCGACCTTGGATTGGACCTCCCCCAGGCGCGCCTCCGAGGCGCGCAGAGCTGACTTGGCCAAAGAGTGGGCAGCCCTTTCTTCTTCAAGCACCTCGACCATTGCTAGGCGCCCGGCCTCAGTGGCCTCCCTCCGCGCCTCGGCCTCGGCCAGCGCCGCCCCCAACTCGGCGATCTTCTTCTTGGCCAGCTCCAATTGCCGGCTTATTTGCCGAGTCTCTTCTTGGCACCCTTGGGCAATGAATACCAGGGTGTCGACTTCATGGATGTGCTGCAAGAGAAAAAAGGTAAAGCGATTACGAGTTGAAAAACATAACATATTCGCCAGCAGTCTAAGGAAAATTGGGAAAGTAGCTTACCCGAGCGGTATTGCGGTAAGTACCGTCGACAATCTCTTCCAGCGGCAAGTTCCGGAACTCGGCCCGGTTCGCTGGAAGCATCGCACGCCGAAATACGGCGCGTGCGACATCGGCGTTGTAGATGGCCGAGCTCCCCTCGAGGAGTGGGGATTTTGGCTCGGCCGACTCCTCCCTCTGGACCCTTGAAGAGCTCGGCTCGTCCGAGCTAGGGGCCTCGGGGCCTCTAACTTCGGGGCCTCTGGTCGGCTCAGGCCCCGGGCGCCGTAAGCGAATTACGGTCGGCCCCTCCCGCTGGGTAACGGGGGCGGGACAAGGAGGGGCCGCTGGGCCCGCATCGCCGACGGCCCGTGTCCGCCCCTGATCAACTGCGGAGGCCCCCGCCTCCGGGCCTCCCGTCCCGGCTGATGTGGAAGCACCGGCCGACCTCGACTTCTTCCGAGGCTGGGGAATAGCCCCCCCGGCCTCGGCCTCCCGCCTCTTCAGTCGAGAGAAGAGGGACGTGCTGCTGGTCGGCATATGGGGGATGTCTGAAACCAAAAATTTTCTTAAGTGTCAGACCATGTTAGTAAGAAAAGAAAACAGATAAAAACAAAGCGATGCGACTACTCTTACCCTCGGGGCGCGCCAAACTCAAGCCCACGCTCGCCAAGGCCTCCTCCCGTAGGAGCTCGGTTAGGTTGAACCCCTTCCCGAGGGCCCGTAGGGAGTCCAAGACCCTCAGCTCCCTCCCCGAGGGCTCGGAGAGCCTATTGAGAGCTTTCAACCGAGGGTGCCCCCACCTCGGGTTGAACCCCCACGGCGCCTCGGACGCAAGAAAGAACCCGATTTTATCTTCCAATCATGAATAGAGGAAGGGGCACCCTGAAAGAGTGACATACCGCCCCGAAAGGCGAAGTATAGCCACCCCGCATCCGCCGGATTTTTCTTAAATAAAAAACACCGGCGAAAAATACTCACCGAGATCGGGATCCCGTGCGTAAGACACAAGGACAAGAACCCGATTATGGTCCTCCACGAGTTCGGAGCAAGCTGTGCTGGAACGAGTTGATACTCTACCAGCAAGTTGTTCACGAACTCGTGAACAGGGAACCGCAGACCGGCCCAGAGTGTCTCGCGATGGATCGCGATCCGACCTGGGGGCGGCCGCGTCACCCTATCCTCCGGCCCCGTGGTTTCGAGACGAAACCCGGGCTGGAAGAAGAATCGGGAGCGGATTAACTCCAACTCCTCCCCCGACAAACTCGACCCTACTTCCTTTGGACCGAGACCCATTTTACAGAGAAATGAAATAAACTAAAGGTAAAGAGAGTAAAGAGGAGGAGGAAGAGGAACCCTAGCTAACACAGGGTGGAAACCTACGGAAAAATCGCCGGAAATCGCTCCGGGCACCGCCGGCAAGATTTGGTCGAAAGGTAGGATGAAGGAGGAAACGGCAAAATGAAAGGCAACCAAATGGAACTCTTAAGGCAAATTCGTGGGGTTTATATAGACCCCCCTGACGGCCCAGATCGGCGGGTTCGGTTCCCACCCTCCGTCTGGATTACGCCATGTGTCGGCCTCGGAAGCCGAAGCACCGCATTTACTCCAGATCAATAAGTCGGGTACAAAATCGAAGCGCCGTCCCATCGGATCTCACGGCCTCATCATGGGTCCGCAAAACCGGACCACCTTGAAAGACGAGTGGACGTCACCCCCGCTCCCTTCATTTAATAAGCCTCAGGAACACGTGGAACGCCGATGTAACCTCAGCCTCCCCAGATCACTATCCTGCCAATACGAGATCCGAAACATCCGACCTCGGATCATGCCGCGTGTTCATTTTGAGGCGCGAAACGGCGTACCCATTTAAGAGGGGGACATCGACCATGAGATCGAGGCGCCGCCCCATTGAGCCCAGGGACCCTCATTATGAGTTCGCCGTACGAAGCAATCTCGAAGATCCAAAGGGCGTTGTCCCCGTTGTAGTTGCTTCGGGATGCGTAAGGACGCAGACCCCGTTATAAGTTCGCCATGTAGAGCGATCTCAAAGGGCCAAAGGGCGCAGACTCCGTTTTAAAAGCTTCATGGTACGTAAGGGTGCGGACGTAATCCCCTTCGGCCTCAATAACCACAACGACGACTTCTACTTCCTACGTCCGAGCTTGCAAGCCGCTCGAACTCGGAAGTCGGGGGGTAGTGTGGGGGAATACGGTTTTCTCCCAGCAATATAGTAACCCCGCCCCTAAAAGGCCACATAGCCGCCGACCTTGGATGACTGAGGTCGGCGTCCGACCTCCGAACGTCCGACCTCAAAACCTTCGACCTGGAGAATTTCCGACCCCAGAGGTCTGTCCTTGTCAACCACCTACTACGGCCGAACCCCTCCGAGGTCCGGCCGAGGGCCATATCCTGCCACTGCCCCAGCATTTATTGCGCATGACCTCTGCAAACCCCCGGTTCACTCAAAAATTAATGCAAATCTCCGGCCTACTCAACCATTAATGCAAATCTCCGGCCTACTCGACAATTAATGCGCACCTCCGGCCTACTCAACAATTAATGCGCACCTCCGGCTTACTCAACAATTAATGCGCATGGCTCCTATTATCTACGGACCCATGGCTCTCCACGGCAAATCAGCTCAGCGGAGTCCAGTCAACCGTGATAAGTCTCTGATCTCGGCCTTACCTCTGACACCAATCCAATGATTCACTCGATCGCGTGCCAGCTCGGGTCGTACGACGGCCTCATTTCCGACATTAATGCAATGATTCACCCGATCGTTTGCCAGTCCAAGCAACATGCCGAGCCGTACGACGGCCTCGCCCCATCACATCACAGGTAAACCGACCCCCCTATAAAAGGGAACTCTTGCTTCTCAAAGGGGGGTTGGACACAGAAAACTCTAAAAATACTGTTCTCATCTTTCTCCTTTGAACACAGATTGCCCCCTCTGACTTAAGCATCGGAGGGCCGGCGCCGGAAGACCCGGCCACCGGCTTTTCTGCAGGCACCCCGACGGAGGACGCCGCCGGCTGACGGACCGCCACTCTCCTGTGTCCACCGCCGCTCCCCCTCCTCGACCGACGATCGCCCCCGGGTCCAATTTTCAGCAACAGGAATCACCAGGTCTTTACTCTTTATCATGCAACTACAATATCATATGTTAGTGACACTTCTACCCCTAATGACTTTTCAGTGCGGTTCCCTTTCTATCCATGATAACTTGCCTTTGAATGACGGTAACATCTTAAACACAGATTTTTCTTAGACGACTTCGTCTTAGCTTGCTGACTCCAATATGGGTCAATACATCGTCCTTGACTTGATCTCCACCGAAACTCAAATATCTTAATTTAGTTATGCAATGCCTTATAGATCGAAAAACAGGAAAAACTGTAGAAAACAAGCTTAGACTCCTCAAACAATTTAATGTCTGCTTGATAAACTTTTCTGGACAAAGAGAATGCAGGAAGTTTACTTTTGCTTCACAACTCAACCACACAATGTCTCACCCTAAGAATCGATTAACCAAAGATTTATCGACATCAGAGCCTCGACTGTTTAATAACGTTTATATAGGAAGCCATTAATACGGAAGTAACAGAACAAAGGTGGCAAACCACACTGACTTGTCACCGGACTGATCTAGGACAACCCAAGAGAATTCACTGCAAAGCTTCAGCGAAAACTTTTGCATGCCATAAGAATTTGTTGACATACAAAACCCAAGAAGAGATTTGTCTGAGCTAGTAGCAACATGCTGAACACGAACAATGTGCCCCACCAGGTCATCTCATCATGAGACTTCAACTTTCACAACAAAGTATTGGCAAGCAATATAAGATGCCTTCCTATCACAATCTATCATAAACTTTAGAATTGGATACCCACACTCTTCGAGCCTTGTGTTCGTGAAGGCAATCTTGGACCGCACAATCGAATGAAAGATCATGGTATCCATGATTCGAGTGTCCTGTGAGTCAATGCTTCCAAAAATGAAAAATATATCAAAGAAGGACACCTGAGCGTCCCCTAAAGCACGTGACAAATTTAATACCCAACTTTTTCAATTCATTGTACATCAGACGTCAGATATGACCTAAAACCCCTCTCATAATTAGAATTTCAGCCCAAAAAAATAAGTTAGACCTTTTGCATCGACCGGGCCGGGTCGAGTTCAATCCAGGCCGAAACGCAACGCGAAGGGCCGACAGTCTGGGCCGAGAGCAGCCCGACCAGATAATCGTAGGGCACAGCACGGTTCCCAGTTTCGCTGCCGCGGGGGCGGAGGAGAGAAGTGGGAGGGAAGAAGAGGACTATAATGGAGATGGATAGCCCTACCCGCGGATGGTGTCGAGCGATGGCGTCGTCTTCGTCGGCAACTGGAAGCTCACGCGTTCATCCTCTCATGTAGCCGGGAAAGAACGGCGAGATCCGATGGGCCGTCCCTCGTGAAAGAGAAAGTGGCGTTTGGTGTGGGGAACGGAGGGAAAGAGGAAAGGGATTTTTTTTTCCTTTTTTAAAATCCGAGGAGAGGATATGAATTTTTGCATACAAGACCCTGGCATTCTTCTGGTTTCTGTATTAATTTTTTGGTGTTTATTTTTTGAAATTTATATATTAGTCCCTGTTATTGTATTGTATAGTACAAGGGAGATGGTACATACATATATTCGTGCGCGCGCATGGCTATGGTTGTTGCGTTTTAACTAAAAAAAAAAAAAGAAAGAGAAAAAGGAAAAAAAGAATGGCTGCTGTTGTCCATTGAGCATTGGACCAAACCTGTGGGACTGGTAGTATCTCATAAGGCACTAATATAACATGGAATTATATTTATCAAAAAATTATAGCATGTGATTATAGGTAGAAACTATATCAACTTTTTCACCAAGTTACAAAAGAAAAGGGACATTATATACTCATTGTGACGGAATAAGATGTCTTTCATGTCATCTTTCCCATAATTATCATATGGTAATGTTGCCATTAATCGGCCTGATGAGAAATTTGGATTTTGGAGAGCTTTACATTTTTTCCATGTGCCAGTCAAAGTTCGACATAAATGGTGTTTGTTGGCACCAGGAGGCCTATATATATATATATATATATATATATATATATATATATATATATATATATATATATATATATATATATATATATATATATATATATATATATATAATTATCTGCCAAGTTCCCAAGTTATATTTGCATTGACATGGTGGAAGCGATAGCAAGTGCTACAAAGCACAATAATGGTATCGTCACCATATTTAGTCAGTTAGCCTTGATATTAAAGTCATGAATGATATTGCATTCTTTTTGATATAAAATTGGCAATGCCAACTGATAATTTATTGAGATCATAAAAATTATGAGGACCTTTTGTATCAAACACCTAGAGACCTTAGCACCATTTCCTTGAAACTTTCTTGAGCAAGATATTTGGCAACAGTCTACGAGGGTTCTGTTATAGCGAATACGATCACCACTATTATCTCTCGAAAATAGGTAGATACTTGATAGTCTTGTCCACCGAACCAACAAAAACCGCCAGCATAGTTCTCAAAATTGAAAACTTAAACATCTGTAAATATATGGATTGAATCTCTGATTGAACAGAACTTGGAGGTCCTTTGCTTCAAATTACTAACCATGATGGTATGAACTACTTGAACAGGCCTTGTTTTAATTGAATGATCAAGCTATCCATGCTATACATAATTATATCATGCATGCATGCTCTTTAATCTGTCTCCTTTATTTTATGAGTAAAATTAATGATGGGCAAGTCCATCAGCTTCTTTTCATAGCAAGTATGAAAGAAGGGCTAAAGAACTATTGGAAGGCTTTCTAGATAAACCAGTAGGGTGGAAAGAGTACCCCAACTCTAACATATCGATCGAAGACTAGGCCGGAAACCAACTTTACATATTACAGGAAGAAAAAGGTTCCCCAAGAGGATCCTACAGCCCCAGCTCCACATATAGTCCTGCCTGCCATCAATATTGTGTCCCTCTCATGCATGCATGCAACGTACATCTTTAATTAAGGAACCTTGTTTCTAAATTTAGACCTCCTTATATAAGAGAGCTCAAGTTATATGCCCTTTTGGGGCAGCTGGTCAAGGAAAGGGTGAGCGAATGTTGTGGAATGGCAACTGCATGTGTTAGTAAAAGGTGATGAGGAGAATTTTCCTTCGATGGACAGTCATGGAAAGGAGTGGAGAAGAGAGATTTGAGGGCATAGTGAGAGGACAACTGCCAATACAGAACCGAAGAACGATTCCTAGTCAACAAGGATTATTCCTACAATTTCGACCAAACCATGAAACGGAAGATAACTTCCTCTATTTAAAGAGCTTCCCTTGAAGCATAGTGTGGGCGTGGCAAGGAGGCACAGAGCGAGAGAGCGAGAGAGAGAGAGAGAGAGAGAGAGAGGCAGAGATGGCATCAAGATCCGTCTTTGTCTTCACAATTCTCTTGTCTCTTGTTCTGGTCTCCTGTCGCCCCACCGGATCATCCAACACCGCCAAAAAGATGATGATCAGGAAGGCATGCAGGAAAACAAACGACTTCAGATTCTGTGTCTCCACTCTTCTTAAGTCCTATCAACGTAGCACTGCTGCAGATCCCAAAGCCCTCACGAGGATCCTCGCCGAGCGCGCGCTCTCTAAGGTCGACGAAGCCAGTGCTTACGTCGAGAAGGTATTCTACTACCATCCAGATATGGTGGTCAAGGAGTACCTTGCGTTATGCCTCGATGATTACGCGCAGGCCGCGCAAAAGCTCAGGCAGATCGGAGACACCTTAGCAAGCGGTGGGGATTACAAGGAGGCGCCCAAGCTCTTGAGGGAGATCGCTAGCCATGCCACTGACTGCCAAGAAGCCTTTGAGAGGAAAAAATCACAAAGTGAACTTAACTATAGGCCTCCCAGGCCGTGTCCTCTCTCCCGGCAGAATAAAATCATTCAACTAATGGCTGAGGCTGCCGCAGGTTTATTAGCGTAGTGCAGATGAATGAAGACCCTGTCAATGGACTGGGGCACAAGATCACACCTCTCTAGATGTGATCTTTATGAAATATGATGGGGTCTGCATGAGTTACATCTTTGTTTTTCTCAATGTATAATGATGAATTGCTGAATAAAATCCCTGATCTTTTTTTCTTCCACTCGTGCACTGTTTGGGAGGAATGATTTATTTATATTGAGCTTCTTTTAAGCTGAGTGCATTATATCATCCTCAAAACTTCTCTGATCCTAGTTTAGATTGGAAAAATTGTTATAATTACTTGAACCAGGTCCACCGCATCATCTGTGGACCATGCCAACCAAAATCCGACACATCTAAAGCTAAAAGGTGGAAGGAAAAGGGCGAAGAGCTGTGGAAATTTCAAACGGAAACCTCTGTTTACTCGGAATCTTTCACCCCGTTCTCTTCCCCCACTTCGTTCACTCCGGATCCCTCTCTCCCTTGTCCCTAGCTTGAAGCCTCTGCACGGGCCACCCGAGCCCGTGCCGTCGGCGAACAAGATGATGAGAAAGGAGAAAGCGACAATGGGAGAGGAGAAAGGAGGCCGTGCGAAGCAAAGAGGAGAAAGGGCTGATCGGGTGCGACGGCTGGGAGTAGAGTTAGCGACTTATTAGTTTCAGGAGAGTCTAGATGGGATGCTAATTGATCAGATCCATCTCCTCTTCGGCGACGATCTAGCTGATAGGGTGTTGGCTACATCCCTACCCCTAGAGAGGTCGGTGGACATGAGGGTGTGAAGATCGACCGGAAAGGCGAGAGTTATAGTCCGTGATCTCCAGACGATAGTGGACCCAGGGCCTACGCGACAGTTGAAGGGTCGTTGGATTTGACGACTAGGAGTCCACCCACGTATGGTTTTGTTCATGGAGGGTGGCATGGAGCATTCTTCCTACCAGAGGGATCTTGTCTAGGAGGGGGATCCCGGTACTGGCTGATTGTGAGGAATGCCCAGGGGAGGAGAAGACCATCAATCATTTTTATAATTTTTCAATTATTTTTTAAATGCAACATGAAAATGTCATAAATTATAATAAATGGAATATCTCATTGACTAAATTTTTATTATTTATTAAGCAATTAATTTTAATGATGATGAGCAAAAACTTCGGTCATCAATGCATGCGTCCTTAATACCAGCAACTACGTAGCAAATGGAAAACTACCTTACTAGAAAAAGTCTAGTCATTAATTCGGGTTGGACCAATATTGGCCTCAACTTAGTAAATTATGATAAATAGAAGGCCTCAATAATATCCAAAGATAAGAATTGTTTAATATAGAATAGCAAACAATTTCAAGAAGTATAATTTGAAGTCTTAATCATACAATTTCATTAATTTGTTTACGTATAGAATCGTATGGAAATGCTGTATTTTCTTTTTGTTTGAATCTAGGGCTTGATTGTATCAAGATATGAGAATAGTAATGTTGGGTGCTTGAGAATTATAATTTTTACATTCTATATTATTAGGTCGTGCTATTCAATTTTGCAAGTTGTTAATGTTTTGTATTACTAATTGCAATTAATGATATACGAAAAATATAATAAAAGATAATATATCAGAGTGTTAGCTACATTTATCTTGATAAAGCAGCTGAATCGCGTGACCCAAAAAAAGGCAGCTAAATCCGAATCTGTAGACATGACCCAAGGGAGAAGGAAGACTTAATAATTGTAAAGCATCCTAATTTGCCAAACTTGCCGGAAGAAAAGAAAAAATAATTTAACTAATCAAACCCGCAAAAGATTCAGCATGGGGCTGGTGCATTAGTGCACACAATTAAATGATGGCCAAGTTTATAAAGGGTTATCTTGCTATCATTGCTACTGATGCATCACCCTCTTCTTCTTTAATATAAATTCTAATGAATGGCAAAATCATGCATTACAGAGGAAAAAGAGAACTAAACAAAACTTTTCTATAACTTGAAATTATTGTGACACCTTTTTCTCGTGCACCTTTTTACTTTATTAATTTATTTTGAACGACTTATCACCAAAAAATAATAATTTGATATATTTAAATAATTTAAAACTTAGCAAAGATCAGTCTAATAATGGCAATTTGTTATTTTTTAAAAAAATTCCCAGAACAATTTCAAACAAATACAACAACAAATCTTTTTGTTTTTTGAGTGAAAAAAATACAGTGACAAATCAAGAGTTCAGATTTCTATTCAAGATGAATCAAGAGTAACCTTGCAATCCTTTCATTCGTCTTTTAGCCTAAAGTTGCTCAAAAAGTACGACTATAACTATATAAAATAAAGTATACTACTCTACATTCATATATAGCATGCATGCGTGCTTGCATGTCTCTAGGGAAGGTGAGTTTACGTCTCCTCAGAAGCCCTGACCGTGATCTTGGTCCACCAAGCTAACCCCTCCCCATCCTCAAGAACTGGCTAGTTGAATTTTTCAGACGAGTCTTCCTTCAAAGGGATGCCTGGCGAAGAGAATTTTGGGGGCATTTGATTAAGGAAAGGAATGGAGTAGAGGGATTCAAGCGTTTGGAGAAAGATGAGGAGAGGATTTTGCGGGCAAATTAACGGTTATAGTGGTTGGACAAAGGTGACGGATCGGATTTTGGGCGCATAAAATTATGGGAAGTGGTTACGACGGCATAGCGAGAGGGTAACCGCTAATTAAGGACGTACCAAAGAATAATTCCTAGTTGACAAGGATTTTCCGACAACGCCGGTCCGACCACTAACTGAAGACGAGTTCTCCGATATATATAGGGGGGGTTGGCATTGAAGAATTCGATGTGGGTTCAGCAAAAAAAAAAGAATTCGGTGTGGGAACGGCAGGGAAGAGGGACGAAAGAAGAGAGAGCGAGAGGCAAAGAATTAATGGCATCCAAATCCTTTGTAGCCTTTGGCTTCACAGTTCTCTTGTCCCTTGTTCTCGTATCATGTCATCCCCCCCAACCTTTCTCCCCATCTCCCCCTGCCTCCCACGCAGCCAAGCCTGTTCCAAACGACGAGAAAACGATCAAGGCGATCGACTACGTGTGCCAAAACTCCACCGACTACGACCTCTGCGTCAATGTTCTCAAGCATGACAGCCGCAGCAACACCGAGGATCGCAAAGTCTTCTTGAAGATCCTGTACGAGAACGTGCGCTCCAGGGTGGTTGAGATCTACTCCATCGCCGATAAGCTCTTCCCCAGGGAAACCGATCCTTGGTCAAAAGACTGCCTTCAAGCATGCCGTTTGGAGTACAAGTTTAATCAGCGATACCTCAAGGGGATCGTGCACGCCATAGACACAGGAGATTACAAGAGAGTTCACCATCTCATGATTACCATCGCTGCCCTCGCATATGAGTGCCAAGAACACTTCGACAGCCCCCCGAATTCAGTCTTTGGCATGGGTCGGACCCGGTTTTCTCCTTTCAAAGAGCAGAACGGGCTGGTGGAGACATTGGCTCTCACTGCTGCAGCCATCGCATACTGGGCTTGAAGGAACGACGCCTATCCATGTGCAAGCTCTATTGATGTTATGAGTTATGTATTCATGACCCAAGGGAGCAGAACCGTGTAATCGAAAAAAAGCAAGCTAAATCCGAATTTGTAGACATGACTCAAGGGGAGAAGGAAGACTTAATAATTGTAAAGCATCCTAATTTGCCAAACTTGCCAGAAGAAAAGATTTAGCATGGGGTTGGTGCATTAGTGCACACAATTAAATGATGGCCAAGTTTATAATGGGTTATCTTGCTATCGTTGCTACTGATGCTTCACCCTCTTCTTCTTTAATATAAATTCTAATGAATGGCAAAATCATGCATTACAGAGGAAAAAAAGAACTAAATTAAACTTTTCTTTAACTTGAAATTATTGTGACACCAATTGTGGTTCAAATTTGGCCCGAGGGTGACCAGGCCGGATGAGTCGGAGGAGCTGCTAGTTGAGCCGGTGAAGGGACTCCACCTGCTGGACGCCGACGTACCTACACAAAGAAAGCCGATCAGAGCTGTTGGGGTAGGTTATATAAAGCCTTGGGGAGACCCTAGGCCCTCATTTGATTTCCCTTGCTTCCATCCTTCTTTTTTCTGGCTGTCTTCTTCATTATGAGAAATTACATGGATGATTTTCCGCAATAAGACCCTGATGGCCCGACACAACAAGGAGATGGTTGCCTCGGATGGAGCTCGATCTTAGGAGAGATCGAAAAATCTCATCACTGGCGTCACCAAGGGGTTTCGCTACAAGATGCGCTTCGTCTTGGCCTGCCAACGACGGGGTAAGTGATGTCTGGAGCAAGCGAGGTCGCCGAGGTGCGCGAGCTCGTCACCGAGGTGACAGTCTGGGATGCTGTAGAGGGCGCCACTGAGGTCGGGTCAGAAGCTGCTGAAGTTAATAGTTCTTTTCTACTCGTTTTCTTTTTCCTTTTGCCCTTGCTAGGTCGGCCACTTAGGCCTTTTTGTATTCAGCCCGACCTCAAGGTCGGCTCATTTTGTACTTGGCCCTTGGCCTTTCAATATTAATAAAGTGCATTTTCTCCAACACTTTGCATTTTGAAAGCTGACAGTATTTGAACTCGCCTTACTTTTAGTGCTTTGCGTTGGACCTTTGTGTTCGGCTAACAAGGTCCGAACTGTATAACTTGGGTACTGGCTTAGCCTTCATGCTGCCAGATAACTTTGGCTAAGTTGTTGTGCTCGGCCCTTGCTCCCAACTTATAACTTTACAGAATTGGCAAAGAGCTCGTTGCTCCCAAGCTCGTCCGCTGGGGCACTTTAGGCACCCAGGTCGAGCATTAGGTCTGCTTCGGACCTTTTTGCGAGAACTGAGCTCTGGGTCCTCGTCTTTTTGCACTATAGTGTGCTGGGGGACCTTTTCGGTAGAATGTCGTCATGAGCTTTGGCTCCTTCTTGCCTTGTAGATCTCTGTAGACTTTAACCGGGGCGCTCGATTTAAGCTCGGTCGCCCTCAGATTTTTTCCGAGGCTGAGGTGGAGGGAGCCTTTTCGGCTTTTGGTCGATGTTGCAGGGTGCCCCCACTCAGATCGAGGCATCACTATAAACATGGATGGTTGACGGGGACTATTCAGCTTTTGGTCGACGTTGCAAGGCGCCCCCACTCAGATCGAGGCATCATTATAAACACGGCGATCGACGGAGCCTCTTCGGCTTTTGGTCAACATTGCAAGGCGCCCCCACTTAGATCTGGGCGTCATTATAAACACGGGCAGCGGACGGGGCCTCTTCGGCTCTTGGTCGATGTTGCAAGGCGCCCCCACTCAGATCGGGGCGCCATTATAAACATGGGCAGTTGACGGAGCCTCTTCGGCTTTTAGTCGACATTGCAGGGTGCCCCACTTAGATCGGAGTGTGATTATAAACACGGACGGTCGATGGGGCCTCTTCGGCTCTTGGTCGACGTTGCAAGACGCCTCCACTCAGATCGAGGCATCATTATAAACACTGGCGGTTGATGGGGCCTCTTCGGCTCTTTATCGACGTTGCAGGGCGCCCCCACCCAGATTGGGGCTTCATTATAAACACAGGCGGTCGACGGGGCCTCTTCGGCTCTTGGTCGACGTTGGAGGGCGCCTCCACTCAGATCGGGGCATCATTGTCTTGCTAATAGTTGACGGGGCCTCTTCGGCTCTTGGTCAACACTGCAGGACGTCTCGGCCCGGGACGTCATTACCCTGCAAACGGTTGACAGAGCCTCTTCAGCTCTTGGTCAACACTGCAGGGCATTCCGAGCTCAGGCCTGGGACGTCATTATCCTACTAACGATTGATGGGGTCTCTTCGGCTCTTGGTCAACACTGCAGGGCATCCCGAGCTTGGGCTTAGGACGTCATTATCCTGCTAACGATTGATGGGGCCTCTTCGACTCTTGGTCAACACTGCAGGGCATCCCGAGCTTGGGCTCAGGACGTCATTATCTTGCTAACGGTTGACGGAGCCTCTTCGGCTATTGGTCAACACTACATGGCATCCCGAGCTCGGGCCTGAGACATCATTATCCTACTAACGATTGACGGGGCCTCTTCGGCTCTTGGTCAACACTGCAGGGCGTCCCGAGCTCGAGCCCAGGACGTCATTATCCTGCTAACGGTTGACTGAACCTCTTCAGCTCTTGGTCAACACTGCAGGGCATCCCGAGCTCCGGCTCGGGACGTCATTATATTGTGGTAGTGGGCTCGCACCGTGAGGACGACCAAGATATGCCAATTCAGACACAACATTTCAAAGATACTTCAAAGAAGTCCTCGAAGGTTGTTTTCATTGATAATATCTTCTAAGATTTGCAGAATTCTAGCTTCGAGGAACTAAATTACCATCTTAGAATTCCATCTTATAAGCTCTAGGCTGCTGGATTCGGACGACTCGGCATGGTCCTTCCCAGTTTGGGATGAGCTTTTCTTGTTTCAGAGGTCGAGAGGCTTCAGCCTTTCTCAAGACGAGGTCGCCGACCTTGAAAGATTTGACTTTAATTCTGGAGTTATAGTATGGCGCTGCTTTTCGCTGGCATCTCGCCATCCGAATCTGAGCTACCTCCCTTGTTTCTTTAAGTAGGTCGAGGTTACTCCAGAGCCATGCCGAGTTGGTTGTGGCATCAAAGCCTTCAACCCGGGGTGAGGGTAACTCGACCTCAAGGGGAATGACCGTCTCTGTGCCATAAGACAGGTTGAAAGGGGTCTCTTCAGTGGAAACTTGAAAGGTCGTCCGATATGCCCACAGGATATTGTAGAGATTGTCGGATTGCCCCTTTGCTCGGTCCAGTTTGGCTTTGAACCCTTGCAAGATTGTGCGGTTGGTCACTTCTGCTTCCCCATTGATTTAGGGGTGAGCCACTGATGTAAAGCGATGGTCAATGCTGAGCTCGGAGCAGAATTTCTTGAACCGAGCATTATCAAATTGGCAGTCATTGTCGGATATGATGACTCGGAAAAGTCCGAACCGGCAGATTATCATCCTCCAGATGAAGCTTTGCACCTTCGGTTCGGTGATTTAGGCTACAGGTTCTGCCTCAACCTGCTTTGTAAAGTAGTCGATGGTGACGATAAATTTTTTTTCTTCTTTCCTGTAGCTGGAGGGAAGGGCCCCAATATATTAATTTCCTATTGGGCAAATGGCTAGGGGGCAGTGATCGGCATCAATGGGATCAAGGGTCTACGTTGGACATTGGCGTGGCGTTGGCACTGGCCACATCTTTGGACGAACTCCACCATGTCCTTTTGTAGTGTGGGCCAGTAGTACCCTTGCTACAGAATCTTATGTGCTAGGGCTCTGCTTCCTTGACGACTTCCACAGATTCCTTTATGTACCTCCTGCATCACATAGTTCGCGTCTGAGGGGTGGAGACATCTGAGGAGTGGCGATGTGAATGATTGGCGGTACAGCTTGCCTCCGTACATGAGGTACCGAGTGGCCTAACGTTCAAGATGTCAGGCTTCAAGCTTGTCCGTAGGAAGGACTCTGTCTTGTAAGAAGTCGGTGAATGGGTCCATCCAGCTCGGCTTGGTTTCTATGCACAGTACCGGTTCAGGGTCTTCTACGCTCGGTGCCTTCAAGCACTCGACGAAGGTGCTCTTTAGGAGTTCGGCCGAGCTGAACGTTGCTAACTTCGACAGCAAGTCAGCTTTTGCATTCTCTATCTTGGAGATATGCTGGACGTCGAAGTTGCTCATAGTTGAAGTGATGTTCCATACCTTTTGGAGACACTTCATCATTGATGGCTCCAAGCTTCGAAATCTCCCAAGACTTGGCTCGCCACGATCTGGGAGTCGCTGAAGATCTTCAGGCAGTGGACATTGAGCTCCTTGGCTAATTTTAGCCCGACAATTAGCGCTTTGTACTCTGCCTCGTTGTTGGAAGCAGGAAACTTAAAGCGTAGAGTTGGCTCTGCTATAACTCCATCCGGGCTGGTGAGAATGAGGCTTGCGTCGCTGCCCCCCAAGGTCGAAGAGCCATCTACATGTGGAATCCAGGGTTGTTCGGGGACATCTTTTTCTTCCTCCAGGCTGAGCTCAGTTTGAGGGTCATCCGACAGAGTGGACTCCACTAGGAAGTCGGCCAGCACTTGTGCTTTGATCGCCGGCCTCGGGCGATATCCGATGTCAAATTCTCCGAGCTCAACCGCCCATTTTATGATCCTTTTGGCTCGATCGAATCGCTGCAAGATTTGTTTTATGGGATGGTCGATTAGCATTGCTATGGTATGCGCCTGGAAGTAAGGTCAAAGCTTGCGAGTCGAGGTGACAAGTGCGTAGACTGTTTGCTCCAGCTTGGAATATCTGGTCTCCGCATCTCGCAGAATTCGGCTGGTGTAGTAGACAGGTCTCTGGCATCTTTCTTCTTCTCAGACCAGTATCGAGCTCACGGCCGTCGGGGAAACTGCGAGGTATAGGTAGAGAAGTTCTCCGCACTGGGGCTTTGTAAGCAGCGGAGAAGAGGCAAAGTAGCGCCTGAGCTCGTTAAAAGCTCGTTGGCACTCCTCGGACCATACAAAGTCCTTCGGCCTCTTGAGAACCTAGAAGAAAGGAAGGTACCGTTCTGCTGATCTGGCGACAAATCTTTCGAGGGAAGCTATTCATCCAGCGAGCTACTGCACCTCTTTGACTGTCTTTGGCGGTGTCATTTCTTGCAACGCCCGAATCTTCTTGGAGTTTACTTCAATCCCCCATTGCATCACAACGAAGTCAAGGAACTTTACAGAAGTGACTCCGAAGGCGCACTTCGTGGGGTTGAGCTTTATTTGGTACCTCCAAAAAGTGGAGAATGCCTCGTCCAGGTCGGCGATGTGCTGTTCGGCCGCCGGGCTCTTAATTAGCATGTCATCCATATAGACCTCCATATTTCACCCGATCTGATTCTTGAAGATCTTACTGACAAGCCGCTGATAGGTTGCCCCGGCATTCTTCAACCCGAAAGGCATAACTTTATAGCAATGGAGGCCCTTGTCAGTAATGAAGGCGGTCTTCTCCTCATCTTTTGGTGCCATTTGAATTTGGTTGTACTCCGAAAAGGCATCTATGAAAGTCAGGAGTTGATGTCCGGAGGTGGCGTCGACGAGCTGGTCGATGCTTGGAAGAGAAAAGTTGTCCTCTGGGCAGGTCTTGTCCAAGTCGGTGTAGTCTATGCACATATGCCATTTTTCGTTGGCTTTTTTCACCAGAACAACATTGGCAAGCCAATCAGGGTAAGTGACCTCCCTGATGAAGCCAGCCTTGAGGAGCTTGTCGATTTCTTCAGCCACCACCTGCTGCCGGTCTGTTGCGAGAGTTCGCTTCTTCTGCCTGACAGGCTTGTAGGCTGGCTGCACCTTGAGTTGGTGGACCATCACCTCAGGATCTATTTCTGGCATATCAACAGGCGACCAGGCAAACATGTCAGCATTGGCCCGAAGGAACTCGATGATACGAGCTCGCATCTTTGCGCCTAAGCCAGACCCGATCTACACAGTTTGCTCGGGTTGGCCGTCTCTTTAGGGAATGTAGAGGAGGCACTCGTCGGGTCCACCTCATTGCTATCTCGGTTCATCTCACACATTGAACCCTTCAATGGGTAGTGCTTGAGCCGGGAGCTCGACCGACTGCTTTGTTGGCGGAGGCCTGAGGGGCCGAGTCAACGTTGGCGGAGGCCTGGAGGGCCGAGTCAGTCCTGCCGCCTGCCAACGTGGATGCGCTGGAGGAGTAGGGTGGGTTATACCACTAGGGGGTCCCTGAACCCACTGGCGAGGCCCTGTCGGAGTCCGGAGTTGGGCGAGGCTTGGTCGGAGTCGACTCGTGGTGCTATGGGCCCCTGCGCTAGTTTAAGGAAATAAAGTTGCGCCTTCACTAACACCTGCGGGTTTTGGTGTAATGGTAGCGCTTGATCCTGACAATTGGTATCAGAGCCATAGGTCTCGAGTTCGAAACCCAGGCATCACGTTGGGGGGGAGGATTGTTGGCGGAGGCCTGAGGGGCCGAGTCAACGTTGGCGGAGGCCTGGAGGGCCGAGTCAGTCCTGCCGCCTGCCAACGTGGATGCGCTGGAGGAGTAGGGTGGGTTATACCACTAGGGGGTCCCTGAACCCACTGGCGAGGCCCTGTCGGAGTCCGGAGTTGGGCGAGGCTTGGTCGGAGTCGACTCGTGGCGCTATGGGCCCCTGCGCTAGTTTAAGGAAATAAAGTTGCGCCTTCACTAACACCTGCGGATTTTGGTGTAATGGTAGCGCTTGATCCTGACATGCTTGCCTTTGAGTGCAGTCATGTAACACTGCTTAGCTGTTGCTTGATTTCCTTAGACTTTGCCGACTCCTTAACTTGTGGGGAACCGTATGAGCAGGTGGTAGGTGGAAATCATAGCTCGGAGGACGTTCAGCCCTGGTCGGCCAATGATGACGTTGTAGGCCGAGCCAACCCTGACCACAAGAAAGTTTAACTTCATAGTGCTCTCTCGGGGTGCGCGTCCGATCGTGATTGGCAGGTCGATGATTTCCTCTACTGGCACAGAATCTCTTGTGAATTCGATCAGAGTGGTACTCATTTTTTCAAGTTGCTTTACCATCATTCCTATCCTTTGAAAGATATTATAAAATAAGACGTCTGCAGAACTTCCTTTATTCACCAAAACTCTTTTTACATCAAAGTTTGCAATGGTGAGAAAAATAACTACAGCATCGTCATGGTGGTCTTACCACCCTTCAGATCTTCAACGGAGAGGGAGATAACTTCCGTATTGCGCGGGCGCTTTGAGAAAGTTCCTTCTCCCTGGCTCGGCACTCCAGGGGCCTTCGCTGGCCCCTTTCGATGGTGTTGATGATGCCCGCGACAGATCGGTTGTCGTTTTGCTTCTCGGGCGACTCTGGGTTATGCTCCTTGGGCTCCCTCCTTTCGGCTCGGTTGCGGACGAACCGGCCCAATCGACCTCGGCCGATGAGTGCCTCAATCTCATCACGGAATTAATAGCAGTTCTCCATATTGTGGTCGTAGTCTCTATGGAAGTGATAGTACTTGTTCGAGTGCTCCTGTAACTCTGACGGTCGCATCTTTGATGGGGGTTGGAGGTAGCTGCGACCCTCGATCTCCATAAGGATCTGGGCCCGGATGGATGTGAGGGGAGTATACCTTCCGAACTTCTGAGAAAGAGTGTATCTCCCAGGCTTCTAGAGGGATGACCTTGGGCGAGCCGGACTTTTGAGCCGAGGAGGATTCTTCTCGTGTTGGGAAGACCTGCTCCTTAGTCAGGAGCACTCCTCGTGGCGCTGCTTCTGCAACTTGGTAGGTCGCTCGGCCACCTTGCGCCGAGAAGCCATTGCTTCCTCAGCTTTGGCGTACTTTCGAGTTCGGGCTAACATCTCTGCGAATTCGGCAAGAAAGTTCTTCTCAATGGAGAAGAGAAATTTGTAAGACCGAGCTCTAGTCTTCAATGCTGACATGGTGATAGACTGGTCGAGATTGCGAACCCCCATGTTGTCGAGGTGAAGTGATCGATGTAGTCTTTCAGGAGTTCTCCCTCTTTCTGTTTGATGTCAAGGAGGGAGTCTGAAGTCCGACGATGATGCCGGCTGGCAGCGAAGTGGGTTGCAAGCTGCCTGCCTAGTTGTTCAAAGGACAGAATCGAGCTGGGCCTCAGCCCAAAAAATCAGAGGCGGGCTTCTTTGCGGAGAGTCGCCGAGAAGGCCCTGCAAAGTAGGGCATCTGTGGCCCCCTGGAGTGCCATGTGGGTCTTGTAGCTCTCCACATGATTTAGAGGATTAGACGAGCCATCATACGACTCGATCTGCGGCATTTTAAACCTCTGAGAAATCGGTTCATCGATGACCCATCGAGGGAAGGGAGACTCGGTTGTGAACTCGAGGTCGACGTCCTACTTCGAGGCTTGGTCTCGGAGCATTTGGATCTGTCGTTCAAACTCTTCGACTTTTTTGTCGAGCTCGGGCAGGGATGTCATCGCCAGCGGTCGACGGAGCTTCTTCGGCTCTTGGTCGGCATTGCAAGGTGCCCAGCCTGGGGCAGACCCCGCCTCTGAGGGTTTCTTCCGTGCTCGGGGTATCAAACTTTAGCATAATCTCTTAGGATAGTGGCTATGTGACGAGCCCTTCGGGCTTGGGGACCGAGCTCGGTGGGAGCTTCAATGGTGGCGATGCTCCATAGGAGAATGACGTCGCGAGCAACGTCTTGGGGACTCATGCTCATGAGGAGGGAGTATAGGCCGGTCTCCTGCTTGCTGCAGGCCTTGAACGGCCGCAGTAGGCGCTTGGACTTGTTGGACAAGCAGGTTGAACTGCTCCGGCTGGATCTGAGAAATTCGGTCCGCCGGTTCTGCAGGGGGTGGACTTTGGAGCGAGTTGCCGGGAGCTGATGCCCGGCTCCTTGATGCATTTGAAGCTGCTTGGCTCCTCAATTTCATAACCACGACTCGGTCCCTTCCTCTAGCGCCAGATGCTGTGGTTCAAATTTAGCCTGAGGGTGACCACGCCGGAGGAGTCGGAGAAGCTGCTGGTTGAGTCGGTGAAGGAACTCCGCTTGCTGGACGCCGACGTACCTGCACAAAGCCTCACTGATGATTCCGGTGAGGGTCATCCGATGCTTAAGTTAGTGTGGAGTTTTTGTTGGCCAAAAGGTTCTCAGGTGTTACCTAATTGGGCTATTTATAGTTCCCACAGAGGTGCCCAGATGGCGGAGGTATGGCCCATCCTCATCATGGGAGGAGATGGCGCTGACCAGGTGGCGCGCGGCCATGGCTTGCTTAAGGCACACGGATTGAGCTGTCTCTGCGCATGGTATGGCGTTGGTGTATGCCGCAGGGTATGGCCCTTATCAGAAAGCATGGCTGGGGCAGCAAGGCGTAGTCCTTTGTTGAGGTGTCTTTACGTGGCCATCAAGCGAAGCATGGTGCGGTGAGGCTGCTGCACGGCATGGCCGCGGCACGTACTGGGCGAGATTAGCTCGGTTTTCAACGGAGGCCGAGGTCGGCCTTGCCCGCTTGGCCGGGCACTGAGGTCGGGCCGACATGGGGGCCACGACAAATATTCGGTGAGGTCGGCTTGGTGGGTTCTGAGATCGGCTTAGCCTCCTTGATTTTGAGGTCTGCTCAGTAGAGTGTCCCGAGCTCGGGTCGAGGCATCATTGCCTGTGGTCAATGGAGCCTTTTCGGCTATTAGTTGGCACTATAGGACGCCCTGACCTTGAGTCGGAGCATGTCGTCGTTGTAGACTCTAGAGGAGGTTGCTGCAGGTCGTAGCAGCGGAGAGACCTGATCGAAGTTGGCTTGGCTTTCGGCGAGGTCCGAGGTAGGACTGGCTCTCAGCGGGACCGAGCTCTGGCCCCGTCGGCACTGAGGTCTGCTTAGCTGGAACGGGGTGGTCTCCAGTCCTGAGCAGGACGATCCATTTTGCCTCCTATCAACACCTTTTTCTTGTGCACCTTTTTACCTTATTAATTTATTTTGAACGACTTATTACCGAAAACTAATAATTTGATTTATTTAAATAATTTGAAACTCTGCAAAAATCAGTCTACTAATGGCAATTTGTTATTTTTTTAAAAAAAATCCTAGAACAATTTCAAACAAATACAGCAACAAATCTTTTTATTTTTTGAGTGAAAAAAAAATACAATGACAAATCAAGAGTTAAGATTAATTTCATTCGTCTTTTAGTCTAAAGTTGCTCAAAAAGTACAACTATATAAAATGAAGTATACTACTCTACATTCATATATAGGATGCATGTGTGCTTGTATGTCTCTAGGGAAGGTGAGTTTACGTCTCCTCGGAAGCCCTGACCGTGACCTTGGTCCACAAAGCTAACCCCTCCCCATTCTCGAACTGACTAGTTGAATTTTTCAGACGAGTCTTCCTTCAAAGGGATGCCTGGCGAAGAGAATTTTGGGGGCAGGTGATTAAGGAAAGGAATGGAGTAGAGGGATTCAAGCGTTTGGAGAAAGATGATGAGGAGAGGATTTTGCGGGCAAATTAACGGTTATAGTGGTTGGACAAAGGTGACGGATCGGATTTTGGGCGCATAAAAATATGGGAAGTTGTTACGATGGCATAGCGAGAGGGTAACCGCTAATTAAGGACGTACCAAAGAATAATTTTTAGTTGACAAGGATTTTCCGACAACGCCGGTCCGACCACTAACCGAAGACGAGTTCTCCGATATATGTAGGGGCGGGGTTGGCATTGAAGAATTCGGTGTGGGAGCGGCAGGGAAGAGGGACGAAAGAAGAGAGAGCGAGAGGCAAAGAATGGCATCCAAATCCTTCGTAGCCTTTGGCTTCACAGTTCTCTTGTCCCTCGTTCTCGTATCATGTCATCCCCCCCAACCTGCCTCCCCATCTCCCCCTGCCACCCTTGCAGCCAAGCCTGTTCCAAACGACGAGAAAGCGACGAAGGCGATCGACTACGTGTGCCAAAACTCCACCGACTACGACGTCTGCGTCAATGTTCTCAAGCATGACAGCCGCAGCAACACCGAGGATCGCAATGTCTTCTTGAAGATCCTGTACGAGAACGTGCGCTCCAGGGTGCTTGAGATCTACTCCATCGCCGATAAGCTCTTCCCCAAGGAAACCGATCCTTGGTCAAAAGACTGCCTTCAAGCATGCCGTTTGGAGTACAAGATGGCTCAGCGATACCTCAAGGGGATCACGAACGCCATAGACGGAGGAGATTACAAGAGAGTTCACAGTCCGATGATGACCATCGCTGCCCTCGCATATGAGTGCCAAGAACACTTCGACAGCCCCCCGAATTCAAACTTTGGCTTTGGTCGGACCCGAGTTTCTCCTTTCAAAAAGCAGAACGGGCTGGTGGGGACATTGGCTCTTACTACTGCAACCATCGCATACTGGGCTTGAAGGAACGACGCCTATCCATATGCAAGCTCTAATGATGTTATGAGTTATGTATTCATTTGCAAATATGCAATGACAAGTTATTGAATAAAATCTCCCCATCTTCTGGCGAGTTGTGCATTAAAAATGTCGCATGATGTGAGTATATATGTACGTAGTTCTCTCTTTCTCCACTTGAGGCGTGGTTAATCCTGCTGCAGAATGCATAAATAGGTACAGGAATGGGAGGAAATGTGCTGATGCTTGGGATGTAAATAGTTTTCACTGCAACAAAAAAGATCTTTGCCGACTATTGAATGCCGACGCTATGGAAAAGCGTCGGCAAAGGTTGCTCGCTCAAGAACTTTTGCCGACGCTTATTAGAAGCGTCGGCAAATTAAAGGAATCCACGACCCTTAAAAGCGTCGTCATAGTCCTCAGCTCCCACTGCCGCTCGGAAGCGTGGGAACTACTTATAGGGTGACGCTATTACGCGTCATTATTCTTCCGGACCTACAACGACGGTTATAAGCGTCGGGATAATACGACGCTTATAAGCGTCGTCGAAGGCGAGCACACCATCCTAACCCAGCGACCGACCCCGATCGAGCCCTTATTTCTCCTCTCCGGCGCTGCTCGAGCTTCCGTACTCATCTCCGGCGCTGCCCTAGGTTCCGTCTTGCTCCTCTCCGGCGCTATCGTCACTTCCGTCTTGCTCCTCTCCGGTGCCGGCCGTCCGACTCCAACCCCTTCTCCTCCTCCCTGCTCTCCGGCGCCGACCGACCGACCTCTCGCCCGATCTCTCGCCCGATCTCTCGCCCTTCAGGTCCTAAAATCCCCCGATCTCTCGCCCGCCTTTTCTTGAAGTGATCCCGATCTCTCTGGTTTTTTCCGTTGATGTTTGTTTCGATTCTTTTGCTTCAGCTTTGATTCCCGTTAAGTAGGCTTGTTAAATTAAATTAAATAGGAAAGGATCGTAAGCACGCGCTTGGGAATCGTGTTTGCTTTGGGAATTCTAAAATCCTTGCCGGATATGGATGTTTTCGTGAGGATTTGGTCGATTTCCTTGTCGGGTATTGCTCTTTGCCGCCCTATTTGGAATTTGGGTTGCTTTGTCATTCGTTCTCTTCTTTTCTCGGGGGCTTTAAATTGCGATTTTTTGCTTAAATTCAAGGGTTTCTTTGGGATTCTGGGATTCTGGCTGCATGGGTAATTCTTTGGAATATGTGGGAAGGTTGGGCAGCAGATGTTTGAAAGCGATTGATTGCAATTTTTGTTCACAGGGAAGAGATAGGAGGGGCCCTATTTCTTTATCTGTTTGACTTTTCTTTTTCCTTTTTTTTTTTGATGCTATCCTGTTTCTCAATATTATTGTTAACTGGCGAAAATTTGAAGGAAGTCTTGGTATATGCTCGTAATTATTATTTTAACTTGGTGGAATTTTTTTATATGATGGAAATTTTGCTTGAATTTGATTGTGAAATTGCAATATCAGTTTACAGAATTACAATATCAATTTATTTTCCTGTTCTTTTCTATGAAGTTGAAGCTTTGGAACTCTGTTCATTCTTCAACCAAATCGTAGAGGTTGTTGCTTATGTGTTTCTCAGTTATGGTGCTCCATGGATTTCTATTTCCGGACTGCATATCATATGAAAAATAGCTGAGGTTACTAACATACTTTCTGAGCCCCTGGAGTTCCTCAAATGTTTGATTCTATCTGCAGAAAAAATTGCTCTGCTAAATGATTAGTGTCAGTTGATTTTCTAGATTACTGAAATGCTGCGCTCCCCGCCTATCTAGTTTTGATACTTAGCAGAAGTGCACAAATGACTGCAAGATCATGCAACTATCTTGTTTGGCTGAGTGACTTCTGAGTAAATTTAAACCAAAACAACATGAAATCTTATGAACCTATGCAAATTGGCTTTGCATAGACATAAAGGGATCATAAGCGAAAGGAAAATTCATGACATGTAAATAAAGGGCATATTGAAAATTTTGCCGAGTAGCATGAAATGGTGTCCCTGAAGGCGAGTGGTTATTGGGTTAATTAATAAATGTTTTGACCTTTGTTTTGACTTTGCTAGCTGTTTATCTGCTTCACCAATTGGAGAAGCATAATTGTAGCACACGTCTTCTCTGATGTTTGGATCAAAAAAAAAAATCTACAACTTTACCGGAAGGGTTATGGCATGCTTGTTTTTATTAGTTGTGCACATCAGTTAAAAAAGTAAGCTCTGGATATTTCCTATAGCTATCTTCTCATCAATGCTCTCTATGATTATAGACATTACTGTTTCTGACAATTACTTTCTAATAGTCTTGCTAATATGAGCACGTCTTTTAAAAATTCTATCGTTTTCATTGAGGGCTACTTTGTTTGGATGGAACAAGAAAGTATACGTGGTGAGGTGCACTATGGTATAAACAGAGGTCACATGCAATCATCATATAGCCTGCCCTAAAAGTTGTAGGTGTGTGATTTTTGAAACATTGAACACTTTTCGACCGTACATTATAATTGCTAGTTTTGTTAATTTTATATTGCTGCATTATCACCACATTCTCATCCATATGATGGTGATTTCTGTGGTGGGCTCATATAACATTCTGCAACTCAAACTAAGTCCCAGTTCCTGATTCTTCTTTGTACTTGTATCCACAATATCTGAACCAATTTAGTGTTTGTTTATCTTTGCTCTGTGAGACATCATGTCCTGATATAAATGTTGCAGATTCAAGAGGGGCGAACTACTACAACAAATTGTCCTATGATTCGAGGTAGTCGTTAAGAACTTCTATTGTTACGTATGCCAGGCTATGGAGACGGTTGTAGTTCAAAGTTTTGTGACTGCATCTTTTTTTTAGTAGATGGTGGTTTCAAAAAAAATTCAATATCAAGAAAACTTGGCAAGTTGCTTTTTCGGACACCATAGTCTTTTTTGTGGCCCTTTATTTAGTATAAATTTATACAAGCTCGAAGAAGGGTTGAGAAAAATTCATAAGCTAAATTATCCCTTTATTTAGTATAAATTTATTATTTAACCAAATATTGATTCTTTTTTGTGCATACCAGGTAACAATATGCCCCGAGGGAGACGATTGAGAGACGTGGAATTCCAGCATTCTCAGGTGGGATTTACTTCTGAGCAGTCCCAGCAGCCATGTGAGCACCAGCAGCACGAGTCAGGATCTCAGCACGAGCCTCCTGCTGATTGTCCGGAGGATGAGCTCCGGATCCAGGGTAATTCGATTTAAAGTTCATATTTTATGTTCATATTTGTCTTCAACTTTTTAAGACTTTTTAATTTTAATAGATGGACAAGGGACGGTGAGGACGAGACGGGGACCCACTCAAGCAAAGGATGTGTGGAAGCTTCCTCCGGGTGAGAAGATCATCATCCGCTGCAACGAATTGGGGCAGCCCATCAATAGAGCTGGAAGTCTTCTATCAAGCTTTTTAGGATCGGTTGCACGCAAGGGTCAGCTGTGTCCGCTCAACTATACGAAGTGGAATGACATGCTTCCTTCGTATAAGGTTGAGCTTCTTAGACTTATACAGGTAATGAATTGAATTTGTTCTTTTTAATTTGACCCCTCCTGTGTGTTAATTTGCTTACTACCATAATATTACTTTTGAGGTTCTATATTATTATAACATTCTGTATCTTGTTGTAGGGTAAGTTTGTACTCCCTCCAGAGAGCCATGATTGGGTGCTAAAGTCCCTCAACAACATACTAGTAGCTGCCTCTGATGTTGAACATATTTGAGAGTAAACAACATAAGATACGTGAGAGTAAAAAAATCAAAAAGAAAACTTCTGTAGGGGGTTGTTGATATTTTCTCTTCTCTTCTTTCCCCTTTTTTTTTTAACATTCTTTGGACTTGGCATTTTGTTTCAATGTGCTCATGCATACTTTGGATGTGAAAAAAAAAGGAACGGAAAAGAAAAAGAAAAAGAAAGACTGTGGCTGCAATTGGCACATCAGGCAGGGGGCATCATGATGAGCCAATGCACAATAGTAGCTGGGTCTGTGATGAAACATATTCGACGTCAATGGTTGCTAGCCTCTCCACAAAAACAAAAATAGCAAAAAATATATGAGAGGAGAAGTCAAAAAAAAAAAAATCTGAATTGTTGTTGGTGGTTTTTTTTTTCACCTTGATGGCATTTTGTTTCAACATCGAGTGTGACTCATGTGATGGCAGTCTCTTTTATGAAAAAAATTAAAACACGAGTTTTTTTTTCTTTTTTTGTTGGTAAAGACGGCATTTTATATAGTTCTAACGTGAGTACATCCAGCCATAGCAGAAGAAAAAATACGAGTTTCTCGGTTACGTGTGATTTCTTGGTTACGTGTGCCCCTGCTGCACTCGTGTTATGCGCGTGTCGAGGCCGAGCACGTTGCGTCGACCCAATTGAAAATTGATGGAGCGGACTAGGCTCCGGTGCACACACCAATCGCACGTGCGTAACATTCAATAACAAGAGCACACACAACATAGAATCTATATTCCATCTTTGGTGTCCTATAATCCCTGAAATTGCTTCTCTGATAAATAATCCATTTTTGAAGAATCTCTTATACAATAAGATTATGGCCATCTATAAATATATCATACATACATGCATGCATGCATGCATATATACCTATATATATATGTATATATATATATATATATGTATATATATATATATATGTATATATATATATATGTATATATATATATATATATATAATTATTTTTTAAAAATAACAATGTTTACATAAGAAAGGCTAATCTCATCATCTAATATCTAATTCAATTATGATTTACAATATTTAACTAATAATTTTTAGACATGCAGTGCACATACTTAATTGTTGGTTTGAACATACATACATACATACATACATATATATAAATATACACATACACATACGCATGCATACATACATACATACATGCATGCATGCATACATACATATATACATATATATATATATATATATATTAATCTTTGAAGAATCTCTTATACAATAAGATTATGGCCATCTATAAATATATCATACATACATGCATGCATGCATGCATATATACCTACATATATATATATATATATATATATATATATATATATATATATATATATATATATATATATATACATATATATATATATATGTATGTATATATATATATATATGTATGTATGCATGCGTACGTGTATGTGTATATTTATATATATGTATGTATGTATGTATGTATGTTCAAACCAACAATTAAGTATGTGCAATGCATGTCTAAAAATTATTTGTTAAATATTGTAAATCATAATTGAATTAGATATTAGATGATGAGATTAGCCTTTCTTATGTAAACATTGTTATTTTTAAAAAATAATTATATTTATTGTGTGTAAGGAAGGTTCGGCCTTCTTTTACAAACCATAAAAAAACAATAGTATTATTCTATCTATAGATGTTATTTCCTTTGTATGTAAAAAGAAGGGGATGAGAGATGGTGATGGAAGGTTTTGATAATTAAAATATAGGATCATGATTTTTGACAGAAACAAGATATTTTTGATTTAGGATGAAAATCTATTGATAACTAGTCTTATTGGTTGGCAGTCCTTTTCATGTACGAAAGATCCAGGGTCCAAACTCTCATGGTGGTCTCTCTATTATTTCTCTCAAAAATTAATAAAAAGACATTAATTAGAATGATTTGTTTCTTAACAGATGCTGAAGGCTACTCAGATGATTAAGTAGCAGCAGTATTTAATTAAAGAATGAAGGCTATTTTTTTTCCAGAAATTAACAAATGAAATTTATAAGACTATATTTTTTTGTTCAAATCTGAAAATTATCCCTTTAGCGTATATTTATTAGGGGAGAGTGGAGACCATCTAATCACTTATTAAATTATGTCTATTGTTTACTTCTAAAAACATATTATGTTTATTGCTTGAAGTGCAGTCTTTTCGGATTTAAGAAGAGAATGCTGCTATGGGAAGATACCTAAATGTTCGTCGGCTTTCTTCATAGATCTGAGGATGACTTAAAATGGATGTTGTTGTCAAAATCTTAACCAACAAATAAATATTATTTTTTTTTTGTTTTACTCTTACCATCCTCTATTCGATGAATAGTGGTTGTAGGAGGTCAATCCACAGAGAAGCGATTGGAGCACACAAATAAACAATATAAACTCCATTAAGATTCATGGCAATATATATATATATATAAGCAATTTCTTGAGGATATTCGATTAAAATATAACCAACCAGAGCCAGTTTTCTATTCAAAAATAAACAAAGGGAAGAAAGAAAATTTTGCAATTGAAATCTGATGCAGAGTAGGGGTCGATTTCTGAAGACAGAATATAAATGAAAACCACAAATCGAACAGCAAAGAAAAATTTCAGAGTTATCTTAAAAACTAAGAATTTCAGAACCCATAGAATAAATTGCATAAATTAAACTAAACCTAGAGCACGAATTGCATAAAAGAAAATTAATAGATTGTATATAAAGCAAAAAATTAAACTGAACTTGGATTACGAATTGCATAAAAGAAAATTGATGGATTTCATAAAAAGAAAATTGATTACAAGAAAATAAAATAAAAAAAATGAAATAAAAGGAACAAGTAACCCGGTGGACAATATTTTTTTTTCTTCTTTCCAAGAACAGAGCATCCCCTGTTCTTGGTTTTTTCTTCTCCTCCTTTCAACCGATGGCCACCCTCCTTTCTTTTGAAACAGAACTCCTTTCTTCTCCCCCTTTCCTCTCTTGCCCAGCTGAGCGTCTCCCATTTTTATAGATCGCCCAAGACCTTGAAGCCAGCGATGGATCCCAGGAGAGGAGGAGGGCACGGACTTTGGTCATTGATCGTGTTGGAGCGGTCGTGGAGGCTGGATTCTGGGATGTGAATCATGGACGGCGAGGACGGCCGCAGGACGCTGGAAGGTGCTGATCCGGAAAGAAACGGGTGTGGGATCCGTGGATGATGAACGCAGGAGTGGACGCATGATCGCTGGGGCGCCGGATGCTCGCAAACGGCCGAATGCAGGATTGCTTGGAGGAAGATGTGGATGCTGGGAGGAGCCAATCGTCCGGGTCACATGATCGATGGGAAGGAGTTGTCACGGATGCGGTGCTTGGAGGTGAATCACGGACGCAGGGAGGAATGCTTGGATCACGGGGAAGGTGGACGTCCGGTCTCTGGTTCGCGGGATTGCTGGGACACAGAAGATGAATGCAGACGGCTGGGATGGAGGACGTCTTGAATTCGGAAGAGGGAGACGGCTGGCTGCTTCGTGGGTTTCCTTCTTTGGACCATGGGAGGATAGGCGCGTCGGATGTGAACCGCGGCATGCTGGGAGGAGCTGATCCGGAATGGATTTATTTGGGGATGTTGATGATTGGCTGGGCGGATCGCGGAGAAGGAAATGATCGCGGGGCCTTGATGCGGGAGAATCACGGGATGCCTGATCGCTGATCTGGGGCTCGAACGGTTAAAGATGAAGCATGCAGCTAATACTTAGAATACTTTCCTAGCCACACGTGATCTTCCTTTATTTTGAATTCTAATGCACTCTAAAGACTGTGACGTGTAGACATGTGCTGCTCGGGTGCAAATGTACTTTGACCAGGTTTAATTATGCTCTAGCGTGATCAGGCTTGGGGTCATAAATCATCCCAATCTGTACCAAATGCGCATTTAAACGATAACCTGGGCCAAACAAAAAAATATAATATTCACTTAGCCATTTTATCGTTATATGTATGCAGTAATACTAATTTCAGCAGCGTATAGATCGCACTTTTATGCTCTCATCATACCCCCCAACTAGTTTATTGCTAGTTTCTAGCAATTAACAAGCAAACGATCAAATGAGAGTGCAAAAGATGTAGTTTAACTTATGACTTTTTATTGGAGCTAAATACACAAAGCTGAGATGCGTACCTATTTTCGTAGGGAATCACGATTGCACTTAGCATGTGCAACAAGACTTTAAACCCCTAGGTTATCCTAGTGGACGAGTGTTGTCTCATGATGGTTTGCAGTGAAGTTACCTACAAACTTCATCAGTTAGGGATTTCCAATGTTTAACTCGAAATTTGAACAAGTATTACCATATAAACCTAGAATTGCAAGGACAATAGAGACTTATTGCTATCATATTTAAACAGACTCTAACTCAAGTTTCATTACACCCCATCTATCTGCTAACAAGTCAAGAATGTAGTGAGGTGCAAGATAGTATCATATGAATGAGTGACTTTCACCTACTTCCAACTTGATCACTCTAATTTTCAGAACTTTTTAGAGTTAAATGTTAATAAACACCCAAGATTTAACCTTTAATCAGATTGAATGCTAAGAAGAATGGCTTGTGCAATATCTAGCCTTATTAAGCTTTCTAGCTGACCCGTGTAGCGAGTGTTAGGCCAATGACTCCCGAATCCCGATCCATATGGCTCAGGGCACTATGTGTAAAGACACCCTAACAGGCCTAATACTCAAGTCAACTAGGCTCCAAGGCCGAATTAGTCACTCAGAGTTTAATCTAAGTCATTCTCACATTTTTACGCGAACACTCGCTACTTGCCAGGCAAGAGGCCCGGTTACTCAGTGAGAAGACTTAAAATAAACTCATTTTATTTATTATTATTATTATTTTTGGGTGTTCATCACACATATAACTTTAAATTATTTAGAAGATTATAAAAGTATTCATATTAGTTGCAAGTTTACATACCCCACTATTCATGTGCTTACGTGTAGGTGCTAAATCATCTTCTATCATGTTAGCATGAGACAAATGGAACGAAAAATCAAGCTAGAATTGCTATCATATTTCTTAACTCAAAGCTATTGTCAAAGCAATTCCTAGTTTATACAGCCAAAAAGATTAGAATTTGAGTTAAAAATTTGAAATCCCTTTTTTTTTGGCACAAAAATCTTTTTACGCAAAAAAATCAAAAATATTCTCACCCCCATACCTAAATTCAGCATTATCCTCAATGTTGAGAAAATTAAAACAGTAATAGGTCAAAGGAGACATTACCCGATTTTGGACCTTGATATGGCTGGATAACTTGACGATTAGAAAAAATACCTCCAAACCTGTATGTTAGTAACTTATTAAAAATAATAATTTTAACCTTTATATGTTGGGTTGCCTCCCAAGAGCGTTAAGTTTTATGTCTTCAGCCAGACAATTCTAATTCATTCATGATAGACAGGATCGATCAGAAGTGTCTCCTTGACTTCTGGACTCAGATACTCAAGGTATGGTTTTAAACGATGTCCATTGACTTGAAAGTACCTACCATCCTTGGTATACTGCACCATGCGGATGCACTTTCTCTACCATATATGGGCCAGTCCAACAAGATTTAAGTTTTCCAGAAAATAGATATCATCGAGAATCATATAGAAGGACTTTTTGTCCTTGGTGAAACTCCTTATGAGCGATTATTTTATCATGCATGACTTTTATGCGATCCTTGTACTTCTTAACACACTCATAAGCATTGTTCCTAATTTCTTCAAGCTCATCAAGCTGAAGCTTTCTATGCTCCCCCACCTTGTCGAGATCGAAATTTAGGCGTTTGATTGCCAAATAGGCCTTGTGTTCTAATTCGACAGGTAAATGGCAAGCCTTGTCGAAGACAATCCTATATGGGGACATTCCAATTGGCATTTTGTAAGCCGTACGATATGCCCATAATGCATCCGTTAACCTAAGGGACCAATCCTTTCGAGATGGATTGACAGTTTTCTCAAGGATGGTCTTAATTTTTCTGTTGGAAATCTCAACTTGTCCACTCGTTTGTGGATGATACGGTGTACCGACCTTGTGGGTGATGTTGTACTTGCTAGCAAGGGCTTTAAAAATTCTATTACAAAAATGTTTTCCCCCATCACTAATGATAGCACGAGGGGTGCCAAAGCGAGCGAAGACAGACTCCTTAAGAAACTTGATCACCACTTTGTGATCATTGGTCTTACACATGACAGCCTCAATCCACTTGGATACATAGTCAACAGCAAGGAGTATGTACTGGTGCCCAAACGATATAGAAAAAGGACCCATAAAATCAATAATATCAAAAATTTCTACAATTAAGATTGGGTTCAGGGGTATCTCATTTTTTCTTGAAATTTTTCCTAGTCTTTGACATCGATCACATGTTTTACAATACTTGTGTGAGTCATGGAATAGTGTGGGCTAATAGAATCCGCACTGCAAAACCTTTGCAGCCGTCTTTTTACTGCTGAAATGACCACCACAAGCATGGTCATGACAAAAGGAAAGGACTTTCCTTTGTTCGTATTCAGGAATGCACCGTCGGATGATCTGATCAGGACAGTATTTGAATAAATATGGTTCATCCCAAAAATACCATTTCACACGAGCTAGGAAGCGAAATTTCTCTTGCTTGGTCCAAGAGCTGGGCATTTGTTCAGTAACGAGATAGTTGACTATGTCAGCATACCATGGCATATTGGTATGGAAAATCATCATTAGTTGTTCATCCGGAAAAGTTTCAGATACAGGTAAGGATTCTGCAGATGACTCAACAATCAGTCTGGACAAGTGATCAGCCACTACATTTTCAGATCCTTTTTTATCTAGGATTTCGAGATCAAATTTCTGGAGCAGTAGAATCCAACGAATGAGCCTGGCCTTGGCATCCTTCTTTGTGAGAAGGTACTTAAGGGCAGCATGATCAGAATAAACAAGGACGTTAGATCCTATCAGGTAGGGATGAAATTTATCTAGAGCAAAAACAACCGCCAATAATTCTTTTTCAGTGGTGGAATAGTTGAGTTGGGCGTCATTCAGGGTTTTGCTCGCATAATGAATAACATGGGAAAACTTCCCCACTCTCTGACCTAAGATGGTACCTATGGCATAATCAGATGCATCACATATGATTTCAAAAGGATGACTCCAATCAGGAGACCTTATGATGGGTGCTGAAGTCAATTCAGACTTTAGTCTTTTGAAGGCAGCTACACAAGTTGGCGAAAAATTAAAAATAGCATCTTTAGCCAACAAATCACATAAGGGTTTCGATATTTTGCTAAAATCCTTGATAAAATGATGGTAAAAACCCGCATGCCCTAAAAATGATCGAATTTCCCTAACAGTCTTGGAAGTGGCAATTTAGCAATTAATTCTACTTTGGCCTTATCCACCTCAATTCTGCTTTGTGACACAATGTGTCCTAAAACAATGCCTGATTCTACCATAAAATGACATTTCTCCCAGTTAAGAACTAAGTTTTTCTTTTTACAACGCTCTACAACAAGTATCAAATGGTGCAGACATTCATCAAATTGGATCCAAATACAGAAAAGTTATCCATGAAAACTTCTAAAAATTTCTCCACCATGTCGAAAAAAATACTAATCATACACCGCTGGAATATGGCCGGTGCATTGCATAGCCCAAAAGGCATGCGACGATGGGCAAACGTGCCATAAGGATAGGTAAACGTGCCATAAGGATAGTTGAACGTGGTTTTCTCTTGATCCTCACGTGCAATAGGGACTTGGTTATATCCAGAATAACCATCGAGAAAACAGTAATGAGAGTGGCCAACTAGACGTTCTAGCATTTGATCGATGAAGGGTAGAGGAAAATGGTCTTTTCTAGTCATGGCGTTAAGCTTCCTATAGTCGATGCATACTCGCCATCTCGTTTGGATTCGAGTAGGGACTAACTCATTGTGATCATTTTTTACCACAGTGATGCCCGACTTCTTGGGTACAATTTGAACTGGACTTACCCACTGACTATCAAAAATAAGATATATAATCTCTGCATCTAAAAGCTTGATGACCTCGGCTCGAACTACGTCCTTCATGACTGGATTAAGTCGCCTTTGTGGCTTTCTAGAGATTTTTGCATCCTCTTCTAGATGGATCTTATGTTGAACCACAGAAGGACTAATCCCCTAAATATCAGCTATAGACCAACCGATAGCTTCCTGATTCTTCCGAAGGATACTTATCAACTTCTCTTCCTGTTCTTTAGTCAGATTCGATGCAATTATAACAGGTTAGGTTTTGTTGTCTCTAAGAAATGCATACTTCAAGTTTTCGAAAAGGTCTTTAAGTTCTAGCTAGGGAGGTTTGACATTGGATGGCACTAGCTGAGATTCTGAAATAGGCAATGATTCGAACTTTGTAGCCCATCTGTTAGTGTCCATCATAGGAATGGAATCTAATAATGCATTAACCTCCTGACTTGATTCACAATCTTGACCGAAATTAGCCAAATATTTTTCTAATGGATCAGAATAACTTGACTCTTCAAAAGAACTGCTAACTATGTTCTCGATCATGTGAATTTTTTTCAAATCGTCCATCTCAGTTGACTGACTACTACTGTGAAAAACATTGAGCTGGACAGTCATGTTCTCAAAGGCTAGAGTCATTATTCCATTTCGGCAATTGATCACAGCATTTGAAGTGGCCAAAAATGGTCTACCTAAGATCACCGGGATGTGACTTTCTGGATTTTTTTTTGGTTCAGTTTAAAGAACTACAAAATCCACGGGGTAGTAGAACTCATTAACTTTTACAATCACATCCTCCACAATTTTTTTGGGATACTTTACAGTCCTATCTGCTAACGAAAGAGTGATGTTTGTGGGTTTTAATTCCTCCAAACCCAACTCTGTGTAAACAGAATAGGATAACAAGTTTACACTAGCTCCTAAATCTAGGAGGGCTCTCTGAATGATGCTTTCTTCTATTTTAATTTCAATGGTGGGGCAACCAGGATCCTTGTATTTTGGGGCAATCTGTTGTTGAATGAGAGATGAGGCTTGTGCCGCCATCACAGCTTGCCTAGGAATACTGATTTTTTCATTTCACCGTGGTGAGGTCTTTTAAAAATTTTGTATAGGAGGGGATCTGTCTGATAGCATCTAGGAAGGGTAAAATTGTTTAGACATTTTTAAAAACATCCATGATTTCATCATAATGAGATTTTTTCTTAGAGTCTTGTAGTCTACTAGGAAAATGAGCTTTGGATGTGTATGTCTCTACTGGTTTCTCCTCTATTCCTTGTGTTCCCTGTTCTTGTGCCTTTTTCTGAGTGGGGTTCGGTTCATGCTTTTCTTCTTTTTCTTGTACAGAAAGTTGGACCTTATTGTCCACTTGCTTGCCAGACCGTAAAGTGGTAATTGCCTGGACTTCATGGGTTGAGTTTTCATTCGAATCAATCTAAAACTGGCCTCTTAGCCCTTGATTCTGTTTCCTACTAGGGTTAGGCACTGGCTGACTGGGTAATTCACCTCTCTTCCTATCCCCTAGAGAGTTAGCTATTTGGCTCAAACTAACCTCAAGTTTTGCAATCGCTTGCGCATGGAATTGGTTAGTTTGGGTTTGAGCCATATTGGTCTGTTGTTGCTGTTGGATGAAGTCTTATTGTTGCTTCATCATGTTAGCCATCATGGCTTCCAACGATGTAGATTGCTGAGGGATGGGGGCACTATAAGTAGAAATAGGTGGAGCCAATGATTGGTTTATTTGTGGTGGACCTATCCTGAAAAAATTCTTCTGAAAACCTGGTGGGCCACCCTGATGCTGAATAGGTTCAGTCTGCCTATATGAGAAGTTCGGATGAAACCTATTATCGGGGTGATAAACTGGGCTGAATGAGTTAGGAGTGGGTTTCTTAAAGGCATTATATGAATTTAGAGCATTTGCCTGCTCAGCCTTAATATTGGGTAAACTAGGACAGCACTCCATTAGATGCTCCGAACTGTTACACAAGATACATAAGCCCTGTGGCTCATGTTCCATTTTCATGATGGGATTTGACTCTTTTTGTGAGTTCGAATTAGTGGAAACAGTGAGAGCATCCAACTTTTTGCTCAGATTGTTCACCCCATTCACCAGATTAGACATGACATTCTTGAGTTCGGAGTCTGTTTTTATTCCGTAGGTACTTGGTTCTCTAGACCCATAATCATCTCTATCAACCTCCTGACCATAGCTATTCCAATTTTGGGCATTTTCAGCTAAGTCAACAAGGAACTCATAGGCTTGATCAAGGATTTGGTTCATGAACCTACCCTTATGCATGGATTCAATCATGTTCCTATATGCTTGAGGTAATCCTTTGTAAAAGAAATGTACTAGATCAGCCTTGTCAAGCCCATGGTGCGAGCACTTGACCAAAAGATCATGGAATCTTTTCCAAAGTTGAAAAAATTCCTCCTCGATTTTTCTCTAAAAGTTCTTATGGCATCCTTAATTTTTTCAGTCCTTACCATGGAATAGAACTTAGCCATGAACTTCCTAGATAGTTGTTCCCATGATGTGATATAATTTGAAGCAAGAGAATACAGCCATGCAGCGGCACGATCCTCTAAAGTCATGAAAAACAACCTTAATTTAATACCCTCTTCATCTAAGTTTTGATTTCTAAACGTTTGACAGATTGTCAAAAATTTATTTAGATGAATATATGGTTGTTCACTCTCAAACCCATGAAATTTGGGTAACATGTTTATTGTTGCAGCCCGAATCTCGAATTGGGCTGCATTATTAATTGGTAATACTATGCAAGTAAGGGGACTAGCAAATGCGGGTGCAAACAACTCATTCAAAGTTCTAATATGTTCACCCATTGTAGAGATTGACAGTTGGCTTATAATTCGCTGATTGTGATGAAAAGTTCTGTCAATCTCAAGATCAAATGGTGTTAACTTACCCCTTAATGACCTTCTACCATGCATACATTATCAATAATTCATTAGATTTGACTCCTAAAATGAACGAAATCTTAAGAAAAAAGAAAGGCTAGACACAGATGACCACAACCTAACCACACAACAATTTGACTCTATTAGTCTTAGAATTGAGTGAGGTTTAGTAGCTTCTTAAATTTAGTTGCGTGGAGAATTATTAGGTAAAAATTTCTAAAATTCTCTCCTAAATTAGACAGCTCCTAATCTCCCTTTCAGATTAAACTTGAGCTTACCAATTAAGAAGATCTAGTAACTAGTGACCAGGTAAGTCCCAGGGTGTGTGGTGGTGCACGAAGCTTACTTAAGTACCACAATTTACGTAATAGTTATCACTGTTATAAAACTTGCCTAGACATCACCAATTACTAAAGTTCTTACTGGAGTGGCCTTCAATCGCTTCTTTGCAAGAGCCTATTGAGCTCGAAAATCCTAAGGCCAATGTCTAATTATTTTTAATATGATTAGGCTTAGGATGTTTATGCACTGTGATGATTTTTGGGCTAAGGACGAGTGATGAAATTCCGACCTTATCTTTTTAGTGGGTTCTGCCCTTAGAATATTTTATGCAAATGCTTTACACTACATGCAACAATCATAAATTTTTTTTTTTAAAGTTTTATGGCATGACATTAAATTTCTTTAATTAAATGATAAAGCAAATTATATATATATATATTAATTTTATGTTTTTTTTGTTTATTTAAAATTTTATATAGAAATAACTTGAATGTAAATTAAAAACTAATCTTTATGCGTCAGTTAATCTCCGAATGTCCGTTGAATAAGCTCTGGAGATTACTTCGTGAGGAGCCCTAATACAGATATGATAACCTCGGAGGATTGCACCCTATCAATTACTAGCAAAAAATTTTTTTTTAATTTAATTAATTTTTTTAAACTTTTTTTTTGACTTTAATATAGGAAGAATTAAATAAGGCAAGATTAAAATAATCTAAGAAAATAAATCAAGGCTAGAATTGAAAATTTCACACCTAATCTTAGTGAAGTTCGCTGAATCTTCCTTGTGACTCGTCTTACCTCCCCGGCAACGGCGCCAAAATTTGTTCGTCGGCTTTCTTTGTAGACCTGAGGATGACTTAAAAAGGGTGTCGTTGTCAAAATCTTAACCAACAAATAAATATTATTTTTTTTTTTTACTCTTACCATCCTCTATTCGATGAATAGTGGTTGTAGGAGGTCGATCCACAGAAAAACGATTGGAGCACACAAATAAAGAATATAAACTCCATTAAGATTCATGGCAATATATATATATATATTAAAATAATTTCTTGAGGATATTCGATTAAAATATAACCAACCAGAGCCAGTTTTCTATTCAAAAATAAACAAAGGGAAGAAAGAAAATTTTGCAATTGAAATCTGATGCAGAGTAGGGGGTCATTTTTTGAAGACAGAATATAAATGAAAACCGTAAATCGAACAGCAAAGAAAAATTTCAGAGTTATCTTAAAAACTAAGAATTCCAGAACCCATAGAATAAACTGCATAGATTAAACTAAACCTAGAGCATGGATTGTATAAAATAAAATTAATAGATTGTATATAAAGCAAAAATTAAACTGAACCTGGAACATGGATTGCATAAAAGAAAATTGATGGATTTCATAAAAAAAAAATTGATTACAAGAAAATAAAATAAAAAAAAAGAAATAAAAGGAACAAGTAACCCAGTGGACAATATTTTTTTTCTTCTTTCCAAGAACAGAGCATCCCCTATTCTTGGTTTTTTTCTTCTCCTCCTTTCAGCCGATGGCCACCCTCCTTTCTTTTGAAACAGAGCTCCTTTCTTCTCCCCCCCTTTCCTCTCTTGCCTAGCTGAGTGTCTCCCCTTTTTATAGATCGCCCAAGACCTTGAAGCCAGCGATGGATCCCGAGAGAGGAGGAGGGCACGGACTTCGGTCATTGATCGCGTTGGAGCGGTCGCGGAGGCTAAATTTTGGGATGTGAATCATGGACAGCGAGGACGGCCACAGGACGCTGGAAGGTGCTGATCTAGAAAGGAACGGGTGTGGGAGCTGTGGATGATGAATGCAGGAGTGGACGTGTGATCGCTGCGGCGCCGGATGCTCGCAAACGGCCGGATCAATGGAGCTAGCCGCGGGATTGCTTGGAGGAAGATGTGGATGCTGGGAGGAGCCGATCGTCCGGGTCGCGTGATCGATGGGAGGGAGTTGATCACGGACGCGGTGCTTGGAGGTGAATCACGGATGCGGGGAGGAATGCTTGGATCATGGGGAAGGTGGACGTCCGGTCTCTGGTCCGCGGGATTGCTGGGATGCGGAAGATGAAAGCGGATGGCTGGGATGGAGGACGTCTCGAATTCGGAAGAGGGAGACGGTTGGCTGCTTCATGGGTTTCCTTCTTTGGACCATGGGAGGATAGGCGCGCCAGATGTGAACGGGAGGAGCTGATCCGGAATGGATTTATTCGGGGATGTTGATGATTGGCTGGGCGGATCGCGGAGAAGGAAATGATCGCGGGGCCTTGATGCGGAAGAATCACGGGATGCCTGATCACTGATCTGGGAGCTCGAACAGTTGAAGATGAAGCATGCAGCTAATACTCAGAATACTTCCCTAACCACACGTGATCTTCCTTTGTTTTGAATTCTAATGCACTCTAAAGACTGTGACGTGTAGACATGTGCTGCTCGGGTGCAAATGTGCTTTGACCAGGTTTAATTATGCTCTAGCGTGATCAGGCTTGGGGTCATAAATCATCCCAATCTGTACCAAATGCGCATTTAAACGATAACCTGGGCCAAACAAAAAAATATAATATTCACTTAGCAATTTTATCGTTATATGTTAGCAGTAATACTAATTTAAGCAGCGTATAAATCGCACTTTTGTGCTCTCATCACCAAATGCCAAGATATCTCATTATGAAGTGAGAGTTTGATTTCATTAAACAGAATTAGCCAACAGGATCTTGCCTCTTAAGCATATTTTGCCCTTTCTCGGAGGTCATAAATGACTCACGGAAGTCTACCATCACATCGGTGTATCCCATGGTTTAGTAGTTATCTTCACCATGGTCCTAACCATCATTAAATCGAGGTTGGCGAGGTCATAACTTGTGGTAAAGCTCTTTGTCTGAATCTTTCACTTAAGCGCTTAATACTCTTCTGTCTGATGGTGCGACGTATGCAGTTGGTGTAAATTGCCAATAAAATAGGATGGTATCGTTGAATGCATCATTTTGTGAGTCCAAATAAAAATAGTGGAGGTTGCCCCACTTTTGTTAGAGTAACAAATCGGTTGGATTGGACATAGGCTACTTGAATTGTAGCCCATGTTAGGACCAGGTTAAATCCAGCTTGAGTGGATGGAACCATGCCATTTTGAAGATTCATTCAAACTAGGTAAGTGCATGGTGCCCTTCTCCATTGTATTTGATTAAGCTTCCCCTCATTATTAATATTCCATGTTAATAGCATGTCTTGCAAAATAAATCAGAAATAATCCTATTTTTGTAGTGTACACGTACCATAGAAGAAAAGCATGGAAAACTAATGAGGTTGATGGTGTTGAAACACTCGACTACGATAGTACAAACACTTGATCATGTGACAAAAAACCCATTTGCTTCCATCTTATTTGTTAGTTTATATTTTTTTATTGTCAATTTAATTTAATATAAGAGGTTCATGGACAAGTGGCTACAAAATGAGAGTAGCCTTTTCTTTACAACCTAACCCTCCAAACTTTGATGAAGACAAGATCTGCGGTCGTTACTTTTGTACAGCTGCTAAAGATGTTATCAATTTGGTCAGCTGGTACCATAAATATATAGATTATGTTCGATTTAGAAGAAACAAAACTTAATAACACGAGTGCATTGTGTCCTCCAGAAAAATTGTGCATCCCAAGAAATTGGAAAGGTTGCTACAACGTGTATTGGTTGCTGGAGTGCGAGGGACGCCCAATGTGATCGAAGTGCAAGTGCGTCAAATTACGTGCGATGTTTGGGACCTTTCATCGAACACCTGAGGTTCCAGTGGAGGTGGGTGATTGGAGCACAAATGTGATGAAGGAGACAGTGGCACAAGCGCCAAGGGGCCGTCTAGAAGTAGAGATTGACCACTCCCGAGGGTGGTCGAGATGCTTTGCTTGTGGTCAACAATGGCACGGGCGCCACTGCAACAACCGGTGTGGACTAACCACCGGATATCGGAGGAGGAACTCGAGATTCTCCAACGGCACTTCATGGAGGTACTCAAGTTACCGTCAAAATAGGTGGAGATGTCTAGAAGGACGTTGTCTTCGACGGCGGTGATTGCTTACAGTCTGGGGCGGTGAGTCCTGATAGAATGGGTCGCCTAGGACCTGCATCTCAGGGGCAAGCTCGACTATGAGGTGGATGTGTTCTCGAAGGCGGAGGAGCACCATACCTTCTGATTTATCGATGAGATCAAGACTCGGCGTTACCCAATGGCCTGTGGTTGGTGGGACCATCGGGGGCAAGGGATCGGACGGTGGCGAGGTTGAACAGCTGGGGTTGGTGGCCGACCTAAGAGCCGGATGGCATAGTCTGGGTCGAGCCTTCTGCAGCCTGTGTCCCCTAGTTTGGGCGAGAGAGTTCGGGCTCTCGGAGGCAATCATGATTGCCAACGAAGCAAGAGTCCCCCTCCCTCTTCTCAAGTGAGGGTCGCCCGAACCACTGAGGTCGAGGCGGTGGCGAGGCCAAGCAAAACGGAGTTAGTGGCTCTTCCCCACGGCCACTGGAGCGGGTCTAGTGGCAGTGCACGGGGGACGACTATCAGCTTCGGTTGGTGGCGCCTCCAATGTCGGCATGGAGGGCCCGGTGGTGCTAACTGTGGGCAGGTATTCCATCAGCTGAAGCAACCTTGCAGGGGCTAGACATGAGGCGTGGATCGGAAGAAGTGGCTGGGGGTATGGTGGGGGCAGGGCCTAAGGGAGAAGGCTAGACCCCCCTCCGAACATGCTGAATGAAGATCCTAGTGTGAAATTGTCGAGGGGCTGGGAAGTCTTCTTTTAGCCTGGCCTTTCACAGACTAGTGCATCTGCATGACTCAGAAGTGTGCGTGTTGTTCGAAACTCGGGTGTCGAAAAAGAGTCTCCAGCATGCAAGGCGAGCCCTACCTAGTTCTTGGGGGTTTTATGCAGTGGAATCTCAAGGGTCGTTGGGCGGAATTATTATGACTTGGAGACTAGGAAGTTGTAATTTTGACATTTTCCATAAGTATAACCAACATGTTATTATGGTAATTTTAGAAGAAAATGGGCTTCCATGGGTCTTATCTATAGTCTACACTGGCACTAACTACAGAGAGGAGAGGGCGCTATGGGGTGAGGTAGACAATTTGATTCAACAAGGATATCTAATGGTGGTTGCGGGAGACTTCAATTGTATTAATGACCTTCAGGAGAAGCGAGGGGGTAAGGCCTTCACCAACAAGATAAAAGTTAGGGAGTTTCAGGATTTTATTATGGCCAATAGCTTGGTTGACCTTGGGTTCACCGGGCCGAGATTTACCTGGTGTAACAATAGGACGGGCCGAGAAAGAGTATGAGAGAGGATTGACAGAGTGTTTGTCACAGCCGTTTGGATCTAGAGATGCCCGGATTATCGGATGAGCCACTTGCCCCGAATAGCATCGAACCATTGTCGTGTCCTAATTAGCACCTCGACCTTTACCCCTTATCGCAATCCATTTTGATTTGAGAAGATCTGGCTCTCTTATCCTCGGCCGTGGGATGTTGTGCAGGAGGCATGGCGGATATCAATGTGGGGGGATGCAATGTACAGGATGACCCGTAAACTAGAGATGACTGGCATCTGCTGCACCGATAGAATTGGAAAGAGGTAGGGAACATATTCAGAAGAGTGGAGGAGACATAAGTCTCTATAACTAACCTTCAATCTCAGGAAGAATAAAGGGGGGGGGGGCTAATGGAAGGAGAACAGGGGGAACTCAAAGAGCAGTTATCCATGCACCACTTGCTCCTACGATAATAAGAGATTCTTTGGAGACAGAAATCGAGAATACAGTGAATCATGGAGGGAGACCAAAACACCAAATTCTTTCACCAATTAACAATTATCCGGAGATAGAGGAACAAAATTAACAGCATCGGGGATAGCAGTGGGCAGATGACTTTGACACCATCATGAAAGTGCTAGAGCAGTTCTTAAAATCTAGGTGGACAGATCAATTAGGCAACAGGGGGTCACGTACTGAGCTTGCACCACTGATGAGGGTCTTGGAGGAGGAGAATGCAGCCTTGGTTGGCCCGATCCCAGCCATGGAAGTCCAAGAAGCTCTCTGGTCTTTGGTCGAGGAAGTCAAAAGCTACTAGCATATTATCAGGCAGGATGTAACCGCAGCTATCCAGCAATTTTTCACTTCTGCAAGGATGCCTCGTAACTGTAAGCAGGTCGTTATCGCTTTGATTTCAAAGAGGCAAGGCACCACGAAGTCGAGCCACTAACGACCGATCAGCCTTTACACTATTATGTATAAAGTCATTGCGAAGATCTTGGTGAAGAGGTTGAGGGGCATCCTGTCCAAGCTCATCAGTCTCAAACAGGGGCCTTTTTTGGTGGACGCGGCATCACCAACAATGTTCTTATAGCTCTTGAGTTCATATTCGACCTCCAGAGAGCTTTGGGTCGGAGGAGACTAATGGGTATCAAACTTGACATAGAAAGAGCCTACGACAGAATGAGCTAGAGCTTCTTGACTCACTTTTTGGAGAGTTTTGGATTTCATTAGTTGTGGATTAGATGGATTTTGGGGTGCATTCAGGCTCCTTCCTTTGCATTCTAGTGAATGGTGTGCCCACGCAGTTTTTCGAGTCTTTCATCAGTCTGCGGCAGGGCTGTTCGCTCTTGCCTCTTCAACATCTATGCGGACGCACTATCCAAAGTGCTCCGGTATGCTTTTGAGATTCAGGTTGTGGAGGCCGATAGGTCAATGGCAGATTCTATTCAGATCTCACATTTGTTGTTTGCTAATGATCGTATACTTTTAGCTTGACCAACGAGACAGTCAACTCAGGCAATTCAGAGGATTTTAGAGGAGTATTATGGGGCTTTTAGGCAATAGGTCAACCTAGACAAGTCAGTTATTTACTTCAGCCCAAGGATCAAGCCACGATTTAAGGCTATCATCATGGAGATTCTGGGAATGAGTGAGCTGGGGGCACCATGAGATATCTTGGGGTTTTCATTACTGGTCGTCGACTTTGCAAAATAGAGTGCTCCACCATTAAGCAGAGCATCAGGCATAGGCTAGAAGGATGGTAGACAAGCGCTCTATTTATCTACTGTCCAACACAATCGTGCCTCTGGCACCGTTGAGGACTATGGAGCAGTTGTTCAGGAGTTTTATCTAGGGCAGACGAAAGGGAAGGAGTAACATTCACCTGCTGGTATGGGATGTGATCTGTCAACCGACTGACTAGTAGCAGTAGGCTGGGCGTTCGCTCCTTCATTGCGAGGCGAGAGATTCTTGTGACCAGATATGTGACCTGGTATCTCCTAAAACCTAAGAGTCTTTGGTGCACCCTGATGAGGGCCAAGTACGAAGCTGTGGCCGTTGGGCCTGACTTTCGCACTGGACATCACAACTCTTTCATCTAGAGGGAGATATGTACTCGTGCCCCAACGGTGTTCCCTTCGATCAAATGGGTGATTGGGGACGGGCAGACTATTGATGTTCTGGAGGATAGATGACTGACAGAGCAGCCACTCAGTTGGTAGCCTACCATGATCGACCCGGTGTGCTTGACCGGATGCAGAGTCTGTGATCTGATCGTCATAGGGGAGAGAAGATGGAATGAGAGCCTTATCCGATACGCCTTCCGGGAGCAGTTGGTCTGAAGAGTCTTGGCACTAACGATCCTCACAGGGGAGACTGCGGACAGGAGGGTATGGAGAGCGACTGGGAGACTGAAGGTATGTTTCTAAGACCTACATGACTTAGTTAGAGGAGGGACGACTCGACGGATTGATGGGGGTTAGATCTAGAGGATGCGCAACCACCCCCGTGTCGCTTTGTTCATTTGCAAGGTGGCATGGGGATGTTTGCCGACCAGGAGCGTGTTAGACGTAAGGGGAGTGAGAGTCGAGGGGTGCCCTAACGTGGAGGACACTATCAGTCATGTTCTTTTTAGATGCCCATGAGCGGCCCAGATCTGGAGGTGCGCAATGGCTTTATCCAGTACGTTGTAGGTTACGTCCTCAACTGAGGACTTTTTAGGCTATCTAAAGGAGTGCTTGCAAAGGCCCAGCACTGCAGAGTGGGGTATCAGATGTGCCTATATTGCCTATCATATATAGCTTGACGAAAATGCCCGGATCTTCAAGGACAAAAGGGTATACCTGAGGACAGTGGCGGGCAAAGCGTGACTTCATGCTGCTGAGATCACTAGTACTATTGTGGTGGTTTTACTTGGGTCAGTTAGGGATATCTAGGACTCCTACTTAGCTTTTGCAGTGACTAAGATTGCTTTTGTCTCCTTGCAGCTCTCACCCTCTAGCTTTCTTAAGGTAAACTTTGATGACGGTGCTTTTAAGGGTGGAGGCAGCAGAGGAGTGGACTTTGTGATCAGAGATCATGACTCCAGACTCGTCGTAATTGGGGGTCGGTGCATTTTCGATGCAACTATCATCAGAGCAGAGCTGAGAGCTGCATGGGAGGACATTACCTATGCGAGGCTAATTTTGGGTACAGAGAATATTTACCTAGAAGGAGACTCGGTTACGGTGATCAAGTGGATTCAAGGCCAACATGACAATGACGACCGATATCCACTGCTTCAGGACATACATAGACTCTCGATAAGGTTTGGCTCCTTTCGAGTTACTCATGTTTATCTGGAGATGAATGGTGCTGCTCACTAGGTCGGCTCCTATGCTGCAAATCATTCGGAAAGGATCTTTTGAGAGAATTATGAATTTTTTTTTTTAATCTATTTGATGTACTCGATCAGCATGATCAGCATGAGTCATGATATATTATTTAATTATTAATTAATAGAACACCGCCAAATGTTACCGAGTACCACCGCAACTCAAAAAAAAATCAAATCTAATCCTCCAGACGCCGCCTCCTTTTACCCTCGCCATCGGCCCCCTCTTTCCACCCAATATAACGCCAATCATTTCCATCCTAGCTTCCAGCGATTGCAGTTCTTAATTTGAGGAAGAGAAGGAAACTATAGAGGAAAAGAGAGAGCGAAAGCCGAAAAAAGACTCTCTCTTTTTCCTCCCAATTCTTCCCGGATCTCTGCTTCCATGTCTTCCGATCCATTCGCCTCCGGAGGGGGCCACCAATACGTGAAGATGCAGTCTGAGCCGACCCTCTCCTCCTCCCACTCCTTCCGGCAGTCGGAGCACCCAAGGATCTTCGATGAATTGCCCAAGGCCACCATCGTCTCCGTGTCGCGCCCCGACGCTAGCGACATCAGCCCCATGCTTCTCTCCTACACCATCGAAGTCCAGTACAAACAGGTTCTCCTTCTTTCCCCCTTTCTTTTCGTGTAGTATTGGGTTTTATGTGTTTTTCCGATGAAATTTGGTGGTTTCTTAAGTTTTGATGTGATGCTTGTGGCAAAAGATGGGAATTAGGGTTCGGTTTGATGCAGTTTGGTTGAATTTTTGTGATTTTTGACGAGAATTCTCATCAAAATTGCTTCTTTATTGCTTACTTTAATGAATTAGGGCTGGGCCGATGCCATTTGTCAGTTTTTTTTTTAAAAATCGAGATTGCTTCTTTATGGATTATGTTAGTGAATTTTGATTCTTTCTCCTCTATTAAACCTGAGGCGAGCAAGTTTGGCTCTTTCGGTTATTCATGCTTGGATTTCATGTTGGTAGAGTGAGAAGCTTGTTGATTTTGCAGCATGAAGATTTGGTGTTTTAGGTGTTGGGTTGTTATGTGAGGGAGGCACTTTTGCATCGAGAAATGCCAATTGTATGCGAACTTGTTGATGAGACCATCAGCATGGCAAGTCATCGCCAAGTGGGCCCCACATGACATTAGAATATTTCTTGCCCATTTAAATTTCAGTCTATGCATTCCACGTACCATTAACTGTTTTGATTTTGATTCTTGCCCCCTTCAGTTTTGCTATATGTGACATGAAAAATGATAATTTGTGCCCGGAGCACCATGAGTGTCATGTTTTCTTGTTTTCTTGATCACTTAACTTCATTTGCCCATGTTCTCAGATATAGTTGTGTTGCATTGCACTAATGAATCATTCTGGAAGGACTAAAATTATTGTGACCTTGATGTAATAAGCAGGGCAAAAAATGTAGACCTTAGAGGGAAACCTTTGGATGTGAAATTTGTATCCTAATGTCGATGCTCTTTTCCTGGTCAGTGTGCATTAGGTTTCAAAGCTGAAAGGTTAATATAAGCTTTTCCCATTCTGGCTGCTAGTTATGTAAGCTTAGGGTGATATATTCTGCACAGGTTTTGGGATGATATATCATGAAGAACAATATTTGCGGGGAAGTTACTGGAAGGAGTGTTGAGAAAACATGCAATTAGGGTTAAAATGATATCTTTTCTTCCTCCCTCCGCAAGGTATCAAAAATTGCAAATAGAGAATCTAAATTTTGAAACAATGCAACTTAGATAGCATATATCAGATTGGACATAAACAAGATAGATTTGTGTGCAATAGAATTTTTCGCCATAGTGATAGAGTCTGTGATCAGTAATTGCTATTCCAGCACAAGAGAATTTAACTCAGGGATTTTTCACATCTAAAATTACCATTAAACAGCAATGCATAAGGCACTGAAATGCATTGGGATGAGAAGAAGGAAAAATATCTAAAATTTTGATTTTTTTTCAATAGAAAGTATATATATGAAATGCAATTGATGATGATTTGTAACTTAAATTCTCAGCCTATGAATTAGAAAAAAATATATTTTGCTTGGGGATTTCTGTTTCGCATGGTTGCCAAAAATAGAATGGACTTCTGACTTGATATGTCCTCTGCCTTCTTCCAGTTTGTTTTATTTCATAAGCACTAATTGTTTTCTTGGTTACCTTCTTTTTTCTTCATTGTTAAGTATCTGGCAGTTGAGTTGATTGTGTCTATGCATAATGCATTTAGGCTGGTTCAGTACTATACTTAATTTTTTCTAGTTGTTGGCTTGCCTTAACTTTGAACTGAACAAGAAATCATTTTTAAGGAAAAATAAATCACTTTTAAAAATGGGTTTATGCTAATACAACACTAGATGACCATGCTAAACCAGCTGCCTTAATGTCACAATTTTTACTGGTTCTCTTATTGTTAAAAGATGTTATGTAGGCTTCTCTGCTTTTCTCAACTTGCATAGTATACTGTTTGGTATATGTGTATAAACATAGTTCGATTAACTTGTGTAATACTTTTCATCAGTTCAAATGGTGCTTACTGAAGAAAGCCTCACAAGTGTTCTATCTACATTTTGCATTGAAGAAACGAGCATTTATTGAGGAATTCCATGAGAAACAAGAGCAGGTCTGTCTGCAACATCCTGTCGAAACTCTCCCTTTACTATTTTTTTTTTAATTATACCATTTCTTCCATTAGGGCATTATTCCTTGTATGATTTTTTCCTGTATTATTTAACTATGGCTGCTGAATGTGTTTTTTATGCTGTTTCTTCCATATGGAGCTATTGGCTCAGTCATTAATGTCTCCGATGATCGGAAAATCTGAAACCAATTCTCAAATATTCATTAAAGTTTTCTCTGTTTTATCTAGTTTAATAAGGATTAAACAAATACCTTTTCTTCTGCTTTTCGAGTAATTTGCAATTTTGGATCACTAAATTTTCCTTGAAACTCCTTAGAGGGCTGTTGAACTTTGTCTTTTAATAGAATGTTTTTCCAATATTCTTTAATTTACTTCTCTTAATTCTTTTGGGCCTCCAAATATTTTCTTCCAATTTTTCTGGTACTTTTGCCAAATTGTAAATTGGTGTTCATGCCGCATCATCCCTAAATTCTAACTTTATCTATACCAGAAACATATTGCCTATGAATACAAATTTGAAATTTCTTTTTCACTTCCTATATTTCATAGAAGTTTTCTATTTACTCTCAAGAATTGGAGACATTTTTCCACTTCTTCTATCTGTTTATATTTCTGATATCACTTCCTGTGCCCTAAACCTATCTCAATGGTTATTTGTAGTTGAAAATAGATTTGGGTATATGGAAAACACTGCAAAGACCTTTTAAATCTGTTTAATGTGCATCATATGTATGTAGTTTTAATGTTCTTTTTTCTGTAAAATTTTCATTGAAGGTTAAAGAATGGCTTCAAAGTCTTGGTATAGGGGAGCACACACAAGTTGTACAGGACGATGAGGAAGCTGATGATGAGCATGTTACTTTGCATCAGGAGGAAAGCTATGCATCTAGAAAAAGGTATTTCCTAATGTCCACACTGAAAAAAAAGTACTTTCACAATCAACAGAAGCACAGAAATGTAGCACAAGAATGTAGCCCTTTACTTTGTTAAACACTTTTAACAATGCATGGCATCCCATGATATGGCAGTAGGGTTCTTCCAATGACCGTTCTGTTTCTATTCACTGCTTACATGGAAAATAAAAAATCTGATCTTACAAAGTGCATTTTAAAATGCCTTTCTAGTAACCTCTGCACTACTCTGTCACATTAAGGTGATCCCATTCACATTATAAAAGTTTTATATATTAATTAATATTATTATGAACCAAATGGAACACTAGAACTGCCCTACATTTTCTTCATTTGAGTTAAGATAAAAAGTTAAACTGATAAACTTTTCACTGACAGTCATTGAATCTCTCATAATTTTTAAGCACAATGGATGTTCTAGAGGATTTGGTTTATTGAAAGGGAATCTGTCAGTCCACTTTCTTAATGATATACAGCCATATCAGGAAAAATGAGAAGTCCAGAAGAATTTCATTCTGTGGAAGTTATGTCCTTTCCAGTTTCCGTCTTTTAAAGTTGATTTGTCATATGTAGGCTTTATGCCATCAATTTCATATCAACTAACATGTCAATCTGCACTCTTATTCTTGAACTTTGGTGAACGAACTGGCGAGTGCTGGCATATATTACAAACTTCATCCTGCACCTCTGATACTTATTTCAATATCCTTCTAGTGTCTCATTATCACTTTGAGATATCTCAAATATATGTTGGCAATTTTACTGAAGGATTGTCTATTTTTCTACTTCTATAAGAGGGAAGACAATCCACAATTAAAACAAAGTCATGGTCTGATATGAATCATCTATGAAAGAAGATTATTAAGTTGAATTGAGGTATACACAACTTACAGTTTACTATGATATTATTATATATTTAATGATATACTTAGACATCATATACTGTTTTTGTTGTTTAATACCTATACTAAGGACATTCATTCTTTGTACAGAGATGTGCCTTCTAGTGCTGCATTGCCCATCATTCGACCACAACTAGGAAGGCAGCACTCTATATCAGACAGGGCAAAGGTGGCTATGCAAGGGTATCTAAATCACTTTTTGGGGAACTTGGATATCGTGAATTCTCATGAGGTAAGCTTGGCCTCTGTTTGACATGATATTTGTTTGACAATTTGGTGGCAATGTGTCCTTTTTGAATGGTGAACACTGTATGAGCCTTTGTTGAGAGGTCAGATAAATGTAAAAAGTATGATTTATATTCTGTAAACTGCTACAACTTTTATGCACATTTTTTGCATGTATGTTTATTGGGTAATTTATTACTGATTGATACTACCTGTTTCTTAGAATTCTTTCAAGTAATAAGTTTTTTCTGTATTTCACTTCCTTTTTTTGAATGTTGTAATTATCAATACAATGTAATATGTTGGACACATCTTCCATTCCTTGTTAGCAGCTAATCTATACTTATGATGCATAAGTGTTGTTCTTTTGTAGTTTGCTTTCTTTTTTTTCTTTTTTTAAAAAGCATTAAGCATTACTATAAAGCTAACCCAATATTGATTCATGGTCATGGTTATGGATTTATGAACTTTTGTAAATTTCAGGTCTGCAAGTTTTTGGAGGTGTCAAGGTTATCATTTTTACCGGAGTATGGACCTAAGCTAAAGGAAGATTATGTTACAGTGAAACATTTGCCAAAAATTCAGAAGGAAGATGGTGATAATAGATGTTGTGCATGCCATTGGTTTAATTGTTGTAATGGCAACTGGCAAAAGGTATCTCATTATATATCTTGCAGGTTGCAACCTCTCAGTTGAGTTAACTAGTTTGTTTATTGTTTAAAATTTTCAAGAGCATTACTGTGTTCTCCAATATAAGTTATAGAAAAGCCTACATTCTACATGGAGCATAGATCCATTCACATGATACAATCATGCAGTGCCTGACACAAAGGTGTACATAAATACGGAATACAACACCATAAAACTTCTGAAAACCATTATTTGTCCCATTTTCTTACGTGCTGAAACTTGCCTGGACCTATCTTTGCCTTATAACTTCATCCAAGGCCATCCCAGATAGAACCAGTCCTGGAGGCTCATAGAGGCAACTGGCTTATGCAGTCCGAGCATCTCTAGTGTGTTACACGATTTGATAGCACGGATTGGTCCTTTTGAATTTACTTTGTTTGGTAAATAGAGAATAGGCTGTATGGTTTACATTGCTAACAACAACCTTCTATGTAGAGGAGAATTTTGGGTTGTAGTAAGCTGCAATTGCTGCCGGCCTTGATGAGCACCAGCTGGTGATCACATGGCTATGCCTGGAAATGTGCTTCTCATGGGTCCGATGCAGGGTGCGTGCAGTTGAGAAATATGCTGGCTGGGCTCATCTTGGCCAGCTGTGGTAGCAGCCTTCTATGATGCAGACTGCACATGTTAGCAGTCTGAACAAGAATGGCTCTGAAGTGAGGAATTGACACTTTTAAAATTTTTAGGAAGCAAAAGTGATTTTAAAGCTTCTATAAAAATTATTTCAAAACAATGAGATATTTGGACTTTAAAAGTGGGGAAAAAGGGATAAGTAATTCCTCTTTAAAACAGAAGTTTGTTGCCAGTTGGATATACTAACAAGGAGCAACTAAAGATGCTGGAGCCTAAGGTGATTTGATGCACCAGGAAGCCGGTACACGAGTGACATCAAAAATTTGTAGTTGGTGTGGCAACCCAAATCAAAGATCCTAGCAACCAAACTAAGGATCGCCATTTAATATAAAAAATGCATATACGTTACTTTATGACGTTATAGTTTGCCATAGCATGTCCATCATGCACTTCTTGTTTTACATTTTTGACCTCATAATTTTCCTTTTCTCTAGCAGTAGTTTAGGTTTGTTGTTCTATCTCAACTGAAATATCCTCTAATAAGATGACTCCAATAATTCAGTGTGTACATCTATTATAGTTTCCATTTTGAGGTGATCGTAGTTTTACTTTTCAGATTACCTTCAATGAAGGAATTATTCAAAAAGGGATCTAGTAAAATAATAATAAAAAACAAATGAATGCTGCATGGCGTTCTCTGATAAACAAGTTGAACAATTTCATTTTCCATAATATCTTGGCTCCAGAGCATGTGGAAGTTGTTTGCTGCTTGCTCATACATAATAAACCAGATACATGATCTTATGTAGAAGTTTTCTTGTTTTCTGGATCAAATTGGCAAATAGCTATGTATGATTTTATAGTACTTTGTCAAGGCCTGAGACATTACCACAGATAACCTGTAGTTTATGTTAGCATCAGACAAAAACCATTTCAACATAGGTTGCAATCAATCATAACTTTGAGATTTTGCATGCATTTATTATTCACATATTTGTTATTACCTGACAAAAGAAAGCAAAATATTACAGGTTTTTCCAATGTGTGTTCCCATGTCTTGTATTATAGTCGTGGATGAAATCATTGCAATTTTTTTCCTTGAATGCATGAATACATGGTCTGAATCAAGGTTCGCTGTCTTAGTAAGGTACGCTCTGTACCATCCGGTTCGGGCCGGTATGGCGAACCATAGTCTAAATACCTCCTTCACTAAAGTTAATGTTATTTATATACTTTGAGATGATGAATTCCGAATGCAATCATACATAGATGTGCGTATCATCCCCATTCATTCTATGGTGAAATAATTTTCAACTAGAACCCTACTGCTGTATATGTCATATAGTTTTCATCTCTTATAGTGTTTGTCTATATCAGTATCACATGTGAGCTGATGAGTTGATTGAATATTGTTTTATAGGTCTGGGCTGTATTGAAACCAGGGTTTCTGGCCTTATCAGAAGATCCTTTTGATACAAAACTATTAGACATTATTGTTTTTGATGTGCTGCCATCTTCTGATGGAAATGGTGAAGGCAGGGTTCTTCTAGCAAAAGAGACCAAGGAACGCAATCCTTTGCGTTTTGGATTTCAAGTAAGTTGCTTTAGATCAAGATTCGCAATTTTGGTACTAGACCGTGTACTAATATCATTTTGGTACAGTGCCGGTATGCTTTGTGCGGGGGTCTGTTTGGTGTATTTATACCTTGTATGCCCCTCTGTACTGCATACCGTTCGATACTGGTACAGCATGCTATGCCCGATATGCACTGGTACGAAATGATACGGCATACCATGCTTTTGATTATTCTGTCATTATGATTTATATTTTCCCCTTTGGCAAAATCAGCTATCCATGTTCAATTTCATTACTCATCTTCTGTGATTCTTATTTTTCGTGAACTAATCTATTCAAACCCATGATATTAACATGTCAATTCCAAAGCATAAGAAGGCTGGACCTTCACCAAATAATGCTTCTTTGAACCATATTAGTCCTTATTAGTGACCTATGACTGAAATATACTTATCATCAAACCTAAATCTACATGAAACCTCCATCAATGCTGATGTCCTTATTTGATTTAATGATCTAGGCAATAAGAAAAAAATTAGCGCACCAGATCTTGCCATCGTGTTTATCTAATGACAATTGGAGCAGATCTGTCCTCTATATTCTCCAGAATCAAGAAAATTCCCTGTTCATATGATTTTTTTTTTGTGCCGAATGCTACAATATCAACAATGAAGACACTATTTCTTCATGAATGACATTTGGTTAATAGTAACAAGCAAATCAAGTGCATAGACATTCCGAAGTCATGTTGATGGGTAAGATGCTCAGTAGCATGATTTTACTCCTTGCATAGTATAAGTTTTTCCTACAAAATTACTCCATTTGCAAGGTATTCACTAAATGGATTTCTGTCAAAGCAGTCTGTACAAAAGCTTGAATTTTTTGTGGGGTTATGCAGGATGCTTTCTTGCATTCTCTAACTTCAAGCTGAACCTTTATATGACAAGACTCTATAGTTAAATTGATGACAACAACTATATATTTCTAATTTTTTACTTCAACATTCTAGCATCGTATTCATAAATCTTTTTATATTTTCCTTGTAATATTTTTAATAGAAACATCTATATCTAAAGTCAATTGAGACGATTATGAAGAAGAGCGTAATTTGACAAGGTAAAAGTGATTTAGGTTGCTTATGATAATGATGGCTGCCAACGAGAGCACTAGAGACGAGCATCAGGCACAATGCAGAGATGCATAAGCTAGGATGGGTTCGCGCAATGTAGAAATGTTACTTCACGCAAAATCAAATTTCCCCAATTTTTAGGTTGCTAAGCATTTTGATTCGTATATGATGTATGGAGGCCCGCAAAATCTAGCCTCAGATCCAGAAACATATGATGTATGGACTCATCATTTGTTTCTATTGAAGATCTCGAGTTAGAAGCAGTCAAGGTTAAAAGTTCATCCTTCAACTATTTTTTAATGTGAGCACTGATCAGGATGTTCTGATAATTTTGTATAGGGTTGCTTCAAAGAAATGGATTAAATTTGGAAAAGTGATAGTTTAGTTTTGCAAAATTCGACCAGCATATGCTAGATATGGAAGAAAACTACGGGACTTGACTGTTTACCTCAAATTTATCAAATAAGTGCAAAAAATTTTGAAGGAAAGGGCATCTTTCAATGCAAACTAATTTTTTTGAGACTGCTTAATGCAACTTTGTCAACTCAACTTATTTGATAACCTAATATAAAAATTTGGCATTATATTTCAGATGAAATCAAATTTCACGCAAAATCAAATTTCACGCAAAATCAAATTTCCCCAATTTTTAGGTTGCTAAGCACTTTGTTTCGTATATGATGTATGGAGGCCCGCAAAATCTAGCCTCAGATCCAGAAACATATGATGTATGGACTCATCATTTGTTTCTATTGAAGATCTCGAGTGAGAAGCAGTCAAGGTTAAAAGTTCGGCCTTCAACTATTTTTTAATGTGAGCACTGATCAGGATGTTTTGATAATTTTGTATAGGGTTGCTTCAAAGAAATGGATTAAATTTGGAAAAGCGATAGTTTAGTTTTGCAAAATTCGACCAGCATATGCTAGATATGGAAGAAAACTACAGGACTTGACTGTTTACCTCAAATTTATCAAATAAGTGCACAAAATTTCGAAGGAAAGGGCATCTTTCAATGCAAACTAATTTTTTTGAGACTGCTTAATGCAACTTTGCCAACTCAACTTATTTGATAACCTAATATAAAAATTTGGCATTATATTTCAGATGAAATCCATTTGTTCTTCTGAAACTATTTTCTGGAAAAAGATAATTGTTACAATTTAGAAAGGTATACCTTTTTTTGTTTTGATAGGAGAAAAGACAAAATAATTCAATGGGATCTTACTGTCCTGTACATAGTTTCTTATCTATTTATTGTTTGCCTCAGGATTTCTAGTTGTCTACTTAAAAATCCATAGCTGATATCCGTGCTAAAATAACAATCTATTATTTAATCCTAATTAAACTATTAAATTGAGTGACATTGTTAGCTTGCATCAAGGCTCAAAGTTCTAATACTGGCCCCAGTACCAGTATTTTGTCGGTAAAGTGTGGTACCATTTATAATAGAACTGAGATGTCACATCATATGTTGGTACGGTACAATATTGCGAGGTGTGGATACCTTGCAGATATGGTGCAGTATGGTATGACCCGCACAGATCAGTATACACTAGTATTATATTTTGGAAATATATGCATTTGATTATTTTGAGTCACAGTTTACTTTGATTAACTTAGCACTTATTTTTCAATAAATTTGTGTAAGAAGCTACTACGTCATAGTTTTCTGATTCTATTTAAGTTTGAATGTTTCAAACTTGATTTATAACCAACATTCATCTCAATAGGTATCTTGTGGAAGCCGAACTATAAAGTTAAGAGTGAGAACTAATGCCAAGGTAAAGGATTGGGTTGCTGCAATAAATGATGCTGGATTACGGCCTCCAGAAGGCTGGTGCTATCCTCATCGGTTTGGTTCTTTTGCACCACCAAGGGGTTTGACTGAAGATGGTAGTCAGGTTCAATGGTTCATTGATGGGCAAGCTGCATTTGAAGCAATTGCTTCTGCCATCGAAGAAGCAAAATCAGAGGCATGTCTTCTCATATGTTTTCAAAATATCATTTTACAATTAGCAGTTTGTTAACTCGTTTCACAAAAGTCTAAGATGTTTGGTAAGTTCAATGCAGATATTCATTACTGACTGGTGGCTGTGCCCAGAATTGTATCTACGACGTCCTTTTAATGTTAATGGATCTTCTCGAGTTGATGCTTTGCTAGAGGCAAAAGCTAAGCAAGGTGTTCAGGTATTACCTACACAACTTAACTTTTTATCTGGATTATATCTCGTGCCAAAATTCCTAAGTTGTTGTAATTATGCAATATTTTGTTGGTTTTGGGGGATTTATTTATGAGGGATTTGCTGCCATTCCTATGGGGTTTTAGTAGTCAAGACTTTATGTAAAAAACCAAAGTTTGGTGTTTAAGGGTTGCCATGCTTTCCATTTTATTTATATTATGCAAGTAGTATCATTAAATTGACAATTTATGTAACAACTTTTTTTAGTTGAGTTCGTGCACTCAACTCAACTCAACTCAATTGACTTATAGATGATTTAGACATGTACAACATTGATCAAGGGATGCACTAGTACGAAAGATTGATTTGATATATGTAAAAGAAAAAGAGGAATAGAGGTAGGCCAAATATCACATGGGATAAAGTAGTAAGAAAGGACTTGATATCCCAACATCTTTTAAAAGTATGGCTTTAAACCAAGTAGAACAGAGAAAAAGGTTTCATGTAGTTGACCCCAACTAATTTAGGATTAAGGCCCCGTTTGGAATGCTTTTGGAGAGCTAGAAAGTGCTTTTGTCCCTTCAAAAGCACTTTTGGGCTATTTGATGGTGTTTGGTAAAAAATTGAAAGTGCTTTCTAGTTTCCAAAAAAGTTGAAAAAAATCTACTTGGAAGAAGCTCTATTTTGGAGCTTTTCTCCAAAAACTCTACTTGGCTAATGTCGAGAAGTAGTTTTTAGTTTAATAAAATTTTCATAGCGACCAAAATACCCATTCTCAAGGATTGCTATCCGGTATCTAGACACATACTTGTTGCCAGGTGGCATCGTTCTGTACGATACTATGCTGCTCTGTGCCGGGCCCGTATTGACACAGCAAAGCTAGGGGAGGGCGGGGGAAAGGGAGAACAAGAGAGAGGGAAAGAGAGATGAGGGGAGGGAGAGAGAGGGAGGAAGGGAGGGAAAGAGAGGAGGATGGTCGGAGGAGGCTAGTGGAGGGCCACGGAAGACCGGGATGGTTTTGGGGGGCTTGCGATTTTGGGTCAAAGGTGTGACGAATAGCGTATCCGTGTTATCTAGAATGTGCATATGCCATTTTGGTATTGCATTTGGATTGCGGGATGGTTTTAGGCGCTAGATTCTTCTTTTGTGTTTTTATTTCTTTTTTTTTTTTCATTTCCTATTACTTATCCTGGTAGTTTCTTGTTGCTCCCTTTTTTTTCTTTTGGGTATTGCAGTCTTGTTAAGGGGTCATCTAGGGCCATATGAACCCCCATGCCCTCCCTCTTGCACTTTTGTTTCCACCTGAATTTATTATCTTTAAATGTCCTGGGCTGGTTTCTTCTCACATAAATTCCATAACTACTCATAATTGGAATCTTCATTCAATAAGCTCTGTGCCTTTTTAAATATTTTTGAATATAAAATTTATACTATTTAGAAATTCAAACTTAATATTTACTGCTTGATATCAACAATATTTAGACACTATTGTGATTGATGTGTCCACTTCATTGATTATGACCTTGGTGTTCATTTTACAGTTCTTTTTCTTAGTTTTCATGTTTTAATTAGGGAACCTGTTCTCTTTCTGTTGGCCGTTTTAAATGTCATGCAGCCTCAGTTTGTAAATTCAGCATCTATTTGTAATAGAACTGCATTCTAATTGCTTTTATTGGCATTGCTAATTGGGATGATTTGCAGATCTACATCCTTCTTTACAAAGAAGTTGCTCTTGCTTTAAAAATCAACAGTGTATATAGTAAACAGAGACTACTTAATATTCACGAGAATGTGAAAGTTCTACGCTATCCAGATCATTTCTCAAGTGGCGTCTATCTATGGTATGAAATTGTAGTCTAAGATGACATAGTATATGTTAATGTTAAAATTGTCTTATCTGTTTTGATAGATTTGATTTTGTAATTTTTTAATAATTTATATTTATATTTAGGTCCCATCATGAAAAAATTGTGATTGTTGATAATCGGATATGCTTCATTGGGGGACTTGATTTGTGCTTTGGTCGTTATGACAACTCCGAGCACAAAGTTGGTGATGTCCCTCCTCTAATTTGGCCTGGAAAGGACTACTATAATCCCAGGTATTCTAATGTGAACCTTTCAAATAAGCTCACAGGTGTAAGACATGCAGTTGACATTTGTCTAAAGACTCTAAACTCTAAAGAATTCTAAGAAAAATGTAGATTATAAATCAATTTTTTGTCCATCATCTCATAAAATCTTTTTACTAAATGTAAGGGAATCTGAACCGAATTCTTGGGAAGATACAATGAAAGATGAATTGGATCGTGGAAAATATCCTCGCATGCCTTGGCATGATGCCCATTGTGCACTTTGGGGCCCACCTTGTCATGATGTAGCAAGACACTTTGTTCAACGCTGGAATTATGCAAAGGTTGGTTTATCCTGTGATGGTTCTATTGTTTTGAAGTGTCATACTTCTTTGAGTCCTTTATCATTTTTTTTGAGTAATATGTTTTCTTTCCCAGAGAAATAAAGCTCCAAATGAGCAAGCAATTCCATTGCTGATGCCTCAACACCATATGGTCATTCCACATTACATGGGAAAAGGCAGAGAAATGGATGCACAAAATAAGCAAGAAGATATCAACCATAAGGACATGAGAAGGCAGGATTCCTTCTCCTCTCGTTCATCATGTCAAGACATCCCATTGCTTTTACCTCAAGAGCCTGATGGATCATCAATGTCTAACGGTAATATAAAGGTTAATGGGTTAGACATAAATCGCAGTCTCGCAGACAATTCAAATATAACCAGTCAGAGCCAGCCCTTTTCTTTTAGAAAGACCAAAGTTGAGCATTCAGTTCAGGACATGCAGATGAAAGGTTTTGTGGATGATCTTGATTCCCCGCCGCTTCAGAGGGAAACACATTTTGATGTGATGGCCCAGCCACCTTTTCACAAGTTGGATAAGGAGTGGTGGGAAACACAGGAGCGAGGCAATCAAGTTGTCTCTGCTGATGAAGCTGGGCAAGTTGGTCCACGCACTGATTGTCGGTGTCAGGTTGGTATAACTCTAGTTCCTAATGATAGAGGTGATCCAGACTTAAACTTGATTCAAATTTAGAAGTGTTGGTATAACTAGTTCCCCCTGAAGGATTCAAATTTTACCATTTTACACATCAGATACACACACAGGCAAATGCACACACACATGCTATTTACTAACTTAGATTTTCATAATCACTTTTTGAGTGTAGGTTATTAGAAGTGTTGGCCAATGGTCTGCTGGAACAAGTCAAACTGAAGAAAGCATTCATAATGCCTACTTTTCTGTTATTGAAAAAGCGGAGCACTTTGTATATATTGAGGTGAGGACTTTTCATTTCTATATAGCTATTGGCTATTAATTCTTACTCTAAATTGCTCAACTATCCTTGATAAGAACTATATGCTTAAGCCCCCTTGTAAAATAATAAGTTTGAACTCCTAGTGTAAATCCTTAACAAGTTTGTTTTGAAGCTCCAAGCAGGATGATTTTCCAGATAAGGAATAAAAAGAAAGTTGTTTTGTTATTGTAATGTCTCGCATCCTAGGTATAATGGATACTTCAAGTAGCATGCAATGTCAATATTTGATACACATCAAATACAAATCTGGATTTGGCTTGGATGCATGCCAGTATCTATTTCTAAAGGAAAAGGGTTTTCTGCATATAACTCCTCCATTTATATGTTGATTGCATATAAAGACCCGTCTTTTACATATGCCTATATCAATATCTCCCTTTTGTTGGAAATTCCGTCCCATAGCTCTCCTTAATTGACCCATTGGAGCTTCTAGCTAGCGAGCTACTCATGATCCTCCATGCTACCAACATTGGGTTTGAGCTCCTCGCTGCCACTGTTGCTATGAGTAAGGTCATGATTATAACTCAAACTCGGTAACGATGACATTAAGGAGCATGGGTAGTTCATTAGGTAAAAGCTTCAAAAGTCAAACTAAGGAGAGCATGAGAGAAAACATAGTAAATATTCCATTCTTGCTGACGGAAAGATAATTTGGGTCCTCTTATGAAATTTCTAGGATAAACATGATATTAATCTGCATATATGTCAATAAAAAACTTTATACGCAATTAATCTATGAAGGATGGGGTATAAGCAAAAAAATCAATAAAAAATGCCCCTAGATACTCGATGGATTTGCTCAAGATGCTTCCCAATACCTCAAGGGAAGGGGGAGGAATTTTTTTTTTTAAAAAAAAAATTGATGAATGTTGCCCTATTAAAAATGGATGATTACATTTGACAGTTTGTGCTGTGGTATTAATGTTTGAAGTTACTGGATGTTGACGTTATTTTGTGGAGTATGGAATATGCCACTGTGGTAAGCCGTTGTTTTCGATGTTACTATTATGTATACACACATCACATGCACATGCATATATACACATACATGTACAAACACACACATATTGTGATATATTCTAGTCATATCATATTCGACTTTTAGCTAAACTAGCCTAGTATATGATTTGCAATAAGGTGAATGATGATGTCTTTTATGGTTTGTCTGTACCTATGGTCCTACACCAACAAAATAATCCATTACTATGAATGCTGTCGTACATGTGCCTGAACATCATATCTCATCTGAATCATTGGTCAAAGCCTGGCAAAAAATGTAAAGGTACAACAACTAACTAAACTACATGAATAAGGTGAATGATGAGTCGTTGTTGGTTTTTTTGGTACCTACACTGACAAAACAATCCACTATTATGAGTGTTGTCCTACATGTGCCTGAATATCATATCTCATCTGAATCCTTGTTCAAAGTCTGGCCAAAAATGAAACACACAACAACTAACTAAACTACATGAAACAAGATTTCCACTATAGAGTACTTGATGAAGGAAAAACATGCTGGAAAGTATGATGAAGGCCTAAAGCTGGCTCTGTGCATCCCTCCTCCCAAAAAAATTCATTGAGAAACACATTCTTCATGTAGGTGGCAAAACTTGACCTGAATCTTCCCATCCACCTTCAAGAAGCTTGGGTTAGGTAGGCCTTTTCATGACCAGAAATTCTGGGTTAACTCTTACTTTGGGCATTTTATCCCAATAAACTGATTAGTTCGGTCCGTTCAGAGGAAAAATAAGGGCCAAGGCCTAACGTCCAAGCACCTAAAGTCAAGTCCGAACCACTTAATTCTGCTAGTTATATTATGAGGATGAGAATTCTATTATAGGAGGATAATTTATTGTTTGTTATTTAGCTATTATCTAATTGTTAGTAGCTTCATGCTTTTATAAAGAACAATTATGATGTTGTTAACATAATATCTATTTTAGTAGATTACTTTTTTTTAAAATTTCTATCCAGGCTGACAAAAATCTGTCCTTATTTGCATTCACCCCAGTCAAATCTAGATCAGATTTGGGTTGAGCATTTTTTGACCCTACCTGAATTTGACCTAACTCGAACTGCCAGAATTGCCACCCTCAAATTGTTGAACTTGCTCATATTGGCCACATGAGCAAATATTTCCTTGTAATTAGGGGTGGTTGATATATGAGGTCAACTTTACTCGACCCACTAGCAGGTCAGGAGTGCCCGACTCGAATCCGATCCGCAGCTAACTTCCAAACTGCAACCAACCCGCTAACCCATTTAAGGCCCAGGCCATTTAGTTTTTGGCTTTCTACTAAATGGATAGAGTGTGTTTTTATGTTTTTTGGACCATTTATGCTATAACTCTATATCTCTCCTTTTAATTCTAAGCCATGGGATCAATAGTCTAATCTTTACATTACATAATTTACTAGATATATAAATAGAATAACTATAAATATTATAATATATATTATAAGCCCCTCTATGACTGGATGGGTTGAGGGGGCCTGGCTTGAACCCAACCCAACTTGCTGGCAAGTCAAGATTGGCTGACCCATATCCGACCTATGGATCCGGTGGGTCGATTTAGGTAAGCTTGGATCTAGGTCAGGTTAGAAATTGCCACCCCTAGTCATAATCTAATAATACATTCTTATATAAGCCACAAGCCCCTAAATCTTCATGTATATGCTTTAGAAATTTTGGGTGAGCATTTGGTAGTTGTGATACCTTCTATAGGCTATTGTGCGTTCGATGCAAGGGCACACAAGGAACATGCTACAAGATAGAGGGTAGTCAATTGCTCTTAATAGTTGATCATAAGGGGAAGAAACTTGTGACATCATGATGACCTTGACAAGCAGAAAAGCAAACTTGGGTAAGTCTTTACTCGCAAGCTTTTGGTCATACATGCCTTATCAATCGTCTGTTACATCCATTGCAAATGGAAGAGAAACAGGCTCTCTTCGCTAGGTACAATAATACATTGGGAAATGTTCAATAATCAGGTAGCCACTAGCATATAGCTTTGCACAGTAATCATCACCATTAGTAGGTGAGAGATTTGTGCCATTAATATGAATTTAGATGGCATAACCTGTCACATGCAACTAGTCTTACAAGGCTTACATGAATTCCGGCTAAAAGGTTAGAGCTGATTGCCATAATTACACAAGGTAGTGGCAAGGAACAGAATCCAAAAACCAAAATCTCTCAAGAAAAATAGGTTATATGAAGAAATTTGTGACATCATGATGACCTTGACAAGCAGAAAAGCAAACTTGGGTAAGTCTTTACTCGCAAGCTTTTGGTCATACATGCCTTATCAATCGCCTGTTACGTCCGTTGCAAATGGAAGACAAACAGGCTTTCTTCACTAGGTATGATAATACATTGGGAAATGTCCAATAATCAGGTAGCCACTAGCATATAGCTTTGCATAGTAATCATCACCATTAGTAGGTGAGAGACTTGTGCCATTAATATGAATTTAGATGGCATAACCTGTCACATGCAACTAGTCTTACAAGGCTTACATGAATTCCAGCTAAAAGGTTAGAGCTGATTGGCATAATTACACAAGGTAGTGGCAAGGAACAGAATCCTAAAACCAAAATCTCTCGAGAAAAATAGGTTATATGAAGAAAAATAGAATAAACATCAAATGGAAAGCAAATAAATAAAAAAAAACAACAAATAGTGATGTTGCTGTTCAATGGAGGCAATGAAAAAGAGAGTGGGAGATCAGGGGCTTATAAATAAGAATAAGAGATAACAGTTGCATTAAATAGTTGGATAGCATCTGATGTTGGGTGACTAGCTGCTGGTTGTGAACAGTCCAGTCAGAGTGTGTGCAGGCTAATTATAGAAGGGAGATGTAATCTCCCAAAGGGGAGAAAGAAATGAAAAATAAAGGCATAGGGAACTAAGGAAGGTAATACCAACCAAATCATGTTTGGCTTCATCTAAGTGAAGGCTGGAGGGAAGAAAGAACCGGGAAAACAAAATTCGGGCAAAGTCTTCAATCAATGCCCGCAATTTCTCAAAGGACATTGAGCAAGCTACCTATGCAATTAAAGAGTTGTGTTTGAGAAGAAAAAAAAAAGAAAAAGAAAAAACTCTGCTATGATAATGCAGTGAAACATAGAATGATAGAAATACTAAGGAATATGTTCTTTTCTGTGCAAATTCAATTTGCATTGTCCTTTTATGATATAAGGCCACATTCAATTAGTAAATGAAGGTAATGACTAAATCTAATATCGACATAAAACTGATGACAATGTTGATCATTCATGCCACATGCAATTGGATATCCTAGCAACCTATCTGCAGACCGGACTACTAAATACTTTGGGGCTCAAAAAATATCTGATTTTATGGGCTTTGCATTATTTATCTTGAAGCTGGACACTGATGATTTGTAACATAATTATATTTATGTTGCCCAGAAATATTTGATATGAGGCATAGTTACCAAAGACGTATTTCTCTAACAATGGTGCTGCATTTGGTCCAGCTTATGGGATGTAAATGCAATGTTTGGTTTGCACAACTAATTAAATCACGATTGCTTTGGGATCACCTTTCCCTTAAATAGAGGAATTGAAATTGCACTCTGAAAATGGGAGGAATCATCATTCTCATTAGTGTAACAATGTGTATGAACCAAGCAGTATCTATGGCATAAATTACCTGGTTGACTTTTGAATTTAAAGATATTCTGTTAAGTCCATAATTGAAAGGCCTCCAATTAAATTATAAAGGTCGTTTGAAATCTGGTTTTATTCCTTAATAAAGGGTATATTTAGAAACTTAATGTAAAATTTATTCCTTTTCAAACTATAACTTGCTAAATTAAATATTAGAAGGAAAATGTCATTCCTTTTTCATGCATCCCTTCAATTTGTACCGACATAATGGAACAGGAATGGAGATTCCAATTCCCTATCTTCCATTTCCATGTCATTTGATTTCCATTTTGATTCTTTTTTATTCCTATGAAGTATGAACCAAACATAGCATAACAGTTTGGATTCATATACACAAAATGGGGAAAGTTGCAGGGAATGAGAATGGAAATAGTTTCCATCTTTTTAAGCATGTCCCGTTTATTGTTTCTTGCATTGGGATCTTTTAAACTACTGTTTTCGACTTCCCACTGATGTTCTGTTTCTTGCATTCATGTCTCGTTCCATTACGTACTCTTTGGGATTAGTTCCTTGCAGACTAATCCCCACAACATGATCACATTCCTCAAAATGTTAGATATCATAGAAATATTTCTTATTTTAGAAGCATTTGTTTGATCATTAAAATGAATTTGTTTAGAATAGTTTCTCAAATAATCTTGACACATGTGAACAATCCGGTAATGTTATGCAGATTTTGTTGTGTTATTATTCTCTCTCTCTCTCTCTCTCTCTCTCTCTGTCTCTCTCTCTATATATATATGTATATATATATGTATATGTATATATATATATATATATATATATATATATGTATATGTATATATATATATATGTATATATATATGTATATATATATGTATATCTGTATCCCCCCGCCCTAGCGCACGCAAAACAATTTCATTTCTTTATTTGTATTTAAGTTTGACTATTTGTTATTTCCATTGTCACTTTTGCTAGAATCAATTTTTTATATCAAGTCTTTCGGGAGATGATACAATAAGGAACCGTGTTTTAGAAGCATTGTACAGGCGAATTATGCGGGCAGAGAAAGAAAAGAGGTGTTTTCGAGTTATTATAATCATACCATTATTACCTGGATTCCAGGTACTATGACTTGAGCAACTCATCTTTGACTTGTTTCTTTTCTTTTTTGTTAGTTGTTTTCTGAACATTTTTGTGACAGGGCGGCATTGATGATGCTGGTGCTGCATCTGTAAGGGCAATAATGCATTGGCAATACCGAACTATTTGCAGAGGGCCAAATTCAATACTGCAAAATCTTTATGATATAATGGGTCCTAAGGCGCATGATTATATATCTTTCTATGGTCTTCGAGCTTACGGTCGACTTTACGATGAAGGCCCTCTAGTTACCAATCAGGTGAGTCTCCTTGCACTTATAATATATTTTATTTATTCAAGTCTTAATATCTCAAGTTAGAGATAAAAGATAAATTGACCTCTCTTGTAGACTCAAAAAACATGTCCCATCTGATCCGTGTATTTTATCAAAGCCTCATGTAACACATATTTTCCTAAGTCACCAAATCGATGTGAACTGCCAATTCAGGGCATAGCAACCTAAATCTATGTAGAATTGGGTCAGTTTCGCCTCTCATTTTGGGAATTGGTAAGAACCGACTCGAACCGCTATGAACCGAACAGAACGTCTTGTTTCTACTCGGTTTGGAGCGATTCAGGTCAATTCAAGCCATCCCTAAACAAAAAGAGAGAAGGTCACAACATGCCATTCTCCTTTCTTTTCTTCAAAAATTATGAAGAAATGGGTGCATTTTGTGAGAAAAACTCGTATATTCTACCACAAGATTAGGTCTATCATAAAATTTTAAATTCCTTTCCCTAATTTAAAAGCATTGGAAGGGAGATGGTTTTGATCAAGAGAATAGAAACTTGTGTGTAGTTAAACTATTTTATGTGCTTCTTACCCAGCATATTGCCTCACAACCAGCGGAATCAGGAACCTGGGCCACAGACATAGAAACTCTCTCCAAGACTAGTAACCTATTTTTTGTAGTTAAAGATACGGCCATAATGAATCACAAAATCAGAGATATAATGGCTTGTTTTGATTCGGGTTATATCATGCTACTAGGTTTTTGGTAATGGATTTTGTTTTCCTCTCAGGTATATGTTCACAGCAAATTGATGATTGTTGATGATCGTATAACATTGATTGGTTCAGCTAATATAAATGATAGAAGTTTGCTAGGATCGAGGGACTCTGAGGTATGGTTCTATTATTTTAATCCAAGTCAAAATGCATTCCCTTATACAAACATGTTTATATGAATGGATGGATGGATGTTTGCACGCATGCATGCTCGAAGACAAAGTCATATATGTCTGACTTTTGTATCTATGCACTGTACTGGTAGACCTCTTGTGTTTTCATTTGTGGGTCAACTATATTGTTTTTGGTTTAATCAATAGGCAACACCACAGATTGTATGTATGTTAGTCTTTCATATTTCTGTTGTATAAAAGAAAAAGTGTGTTTATGTTTGATATCGAGCATATCATTTGCCACAAATGATATTTATTCTAAGACATTTTACATGAGGAGTTGCTAGAAGTTCATTTCTTTAGTAATTTTCAGTTACACTTTTCTATACAGTCTACTATAAATGGTTTAGTTTATTATGTTTCTGCAATGCTATCAACTTTCTTGTTGCTTCTTTCGCATCACTTAAATTTGTGTGTCCCATGTTTTGTTTGCTCAGATTGGTGTTCTTATTGAAGATAAAGAATTTGTTGATTCTTATATGAATGGAAAGCCGTGGAAAGCTGGAAAATTTTCTCTTAGCTTCCGCCTATCTTTATGGTCAGAACACCTTGGTCTTCATGCTGAAGAGGTTTGTTTCCCAATTGAAATACTTCTACTTGCTCCAACCCCCTTCCCTCTCCTCTTTATACATACATACATACATACATACATACATACATACATACATACATACATACATACATACATATATATATATATAGAGAGAGAGAGAGAGGGAAGAGAGAGAGAGAATACATATAATAAATGGCCTTGTCCAAACTTGAATTATTTTGGTTATTATGAACCAATTTCTCACATAATTTTCAGGTTATATGGTGATGTTTCCGTGTCTTTATTGAGCCTATTATATATCTGTTTGTTGATTAAGGATTCTCCTTTATACAGGAAAAGAAAATCAGATTTGCTACTTGGAAACTTGGAACTTTGACCTAAAAGTGTAGAGAACTAGTTGATGTGATGGCACCTAGGAAAATTAAGATTGCTTGCTTACAAGAAATTAGTTTTAGATGAGGATATTATATAAGTGATAGATTAATAGATATTAAATTAGTTTTAAATGAGGAGATCATGAATGTATTTAGTGCTTATGCACCACAAGCAGCTTAAGAGAGAGGACTAGCAAATAATTTGGGGAGGAAATAGATTGATTAATGCAAAGTATTCCTATAGAAATGATACTTAAAAGTGGTGACTTACATGGGCATATAGGCTAGAGAAGTATGGGATGCTAAGAACATGGTGGATTTGGGATTAGAGATTCGATGGGCAAATTGATTCTTGAGTTTGCGATAGCTTATGACATAGCAGTTGCAAACACATATTTTAAGAAGAGAGCTAAGTATTTAGTAACCTTTAAGAGTGAAATGAATTTGTCGCAAATAGATAACTTAATCACTAAGAGAAGATCAATGTAAGGATTATATGGTGATTCTTGGAGGGAGTTTAACTACATAAAATAGGTTACTAGTCTTATATTAAAGGAGGGAAACTGGAATTTAAGGACTAAACCAAATAAAATGTGAGATCAGATGACCAACTGTATTAAGAGGGTATTCTAAAGATGTTCTAGGAGAGTCAAAGGGGAGAAGATATCCACAAAGAAACTTGGTGATGGAATAAATAGGTACAAGATGTAATTAAAATAAAATAGATTTGTTTTAAACAAGGCAAAAATAGCTATCATGGATTTCATAAGCTAAGTAGTCTAAGAAAGATGCAAAAAGGCTTGTAAGTCTAAATATGTAGCATATGATTATTTATATGATAGTTTGGGTTGCAAGAATGAAATTTGTAAAATACGTAAAGCTAGAAAGAGGAAATCTAAAAATGTTAATAAAATTAGATGCACTAAGTTTGGGATTCATGTAACCGACCCCAAATTAAGGCTTAGTTGAGTTGAGTTCTATGCATTAAAAGCGAGGATAATAGGATATTAGTGAAATGTAAAAGAAGACGAAAATAGTTTTCTGAAAATTTGTTAAATGATGGTTCTACTAAAGAAATCTTCATTAAAGTACTTAGTGAGGAGTCAAAGATCTATTTGTACAATGTAAAGGCCATATGGAGATGGTTTTGAAAAGAATGCAAGAAGGCAAGCATTTGGCCAAATGAATACCTAGTGAGGTTTGGATTATCATGGGAGATATTGGGCTAAATTAGCTCACTAACTTATCTAATAAAATTTTTAAAAGCCAAGAAAATATTAGATGATTGGACAACAAGTATTTTGATACCTGCTTATAAGAATAAATGTCATACGCAAAATTGTTCCTTATCAATGAGCTAAACTTATGAGACAGTATGAAGAGATAGAAAATAGTAATTGAACAAAGATAAAGAAAAAAAATACCTGTTTCAGAAAACCAGTTTGGATTTATGCATGAAAAATCAACAATGGAGGCTATCCTTTTACTTAAACAACTGATAGAAAAAATATAGAGAAAAAGGAAAAGTCTATATACAATCTTTATTCACTTAGAAAAAACTTATTATAGGCAGCAAAGAAAGGTAATTTGCTGGGTTTTAAGAAGGAAGTGCTTACATAAATGGTATGCTAGGATAGTTGAGGGCAGGCATGCAGGGGCATTGACAAGTATTAGGAGTTGCTAGTATAATAAGTGTATTTCTAGTTACTGTGGACTTGCATCAAGCACCAACACTAAGTCCATATTTTTTGCACTAATATGGGTAAACTTACTATTAATATTCAAGACGTGCTATGAGATATGTTATTGGCAAATGATGTTGTATTGATTGATGAAAAGAGAATTAGTTTAGTACTAAATTGGGCTTATGAAGGAAAATTTTAGAGGATATAGGCTTAAAAATTAGTTGAACAAGGAATATATGGAATGTTACCTGAGCGAATGCAGATGAAGATGAGATACTAATTAAGGTTGATGGCTATAAAATACCACAAAATAACCAATTTTGTTATTTAGGATCTATTGTACAAAATAGTAGGGAGATAGATGAAGATGTGTAATAGAATTAGATATGGTTAGTTAAGTCGATAGGTGCATCTTGAATATTACATGATAGATGCATATGTTGGAGATTTAAAGAAAAATATTATAAAACAATAAGGCTTGCCATGTTGTATGGCTTAGAGTGCTAAGCAATAAGGAAAGTACATAAAAAACAAGTTGAGTGTAGCAGAAATGAGAATGTTAAAGATGCATTTGTGGTAAAACTAGAAAAGATAAAGTAAGAAATGAATATATTAAAGAAGTTATTGGAGTCGCACAAGTTAAGGACAAAGTGTTGGAAAATTGATTGAGATGATATGGACATGTATAACAAAAATTTGAGAAGGTTCCAGTATGAGGAGGTATTTGCATTGGTGTTGAAGGTTATAAGAAAAAGGAGAAGACCTAAATAATATGGATGGAGGTTGTAAGGAAAGATTATTGGAGAGTGGGATGGTCTCGGGCAAGGGAATTTAGGTAGCCTTGATGCACATGAGCCTATCCTCATATCAACTTAAGCTTTTTGGATTTGATTCCTGTCGAGGATATGGAGAAACTTGGAGTAACATCAGCAGGTGGCTCTAAATAGGAATATTTGGTGAATATGGATTCATGAAGCCGATGTCAAATAGTTGGGAAAAGGCTAGATGGATAGGATTATGATCAAGGATTCTCCGATATCCTATTTTGAGCTCTTATTTGTTTTTGCCATGTGAAGTGATAGGTGTAAATTATGAACATTCCCGCTGAAGCTAGTTCAATTCTTAATTTTCACTATAGCATTATGATTTCCATTTTTTGTGTATCGATGCTTTTCTTCTTTGAGATTTTTGGTACAAAGATCTCTACATATTTCAGTTTTAGAATAGATTGTTTTTTTGTTGCTTATCAGGTTTTTGCTACACTTTTGCCATCACTAAAAATTGATTCATTTTACATGACCAGATGCAGCATTAGAAGTCTTACATATGTTCTTTTTCCCTCATACTTGTCTTCCATGTGTTAATGCTACAAATACTCTCTATTTTTCTTTTGCATTATCTCCAGTATCAGATTTCTTTTCTGTAGCTTTTTCTTGTTAGAGTTCCTCCCTTGCCTATGTTTGTCACCTTGTCTTATAATGTTCAATTCTGTGAGAACAAGGCAGGCAAAGTGATGTCATTCTTTTGTTAATAGTAGAATGGCTTTTTTCAGTAGCTGTTGTGATGCATGTATTTCAAGACGAATTCAACTGCACCTTTTATGGAAATGCAAAGTATGACACAGGATTTTGTGCATTAAGCTCATTCAAAATTTCTCTTACTCAATAAACTTCCTTTAAGTTCTTGCAGATCAGTTTGATTCGTGATCCCGTGGATGATGCAACATACAGAGATATCTGGATGGCCACTGCAAAGGTGAAGGAAAAAAAGCATTGAAAAATTATTCTTTTAGTAACCAAAAATACATGGTAGTTATTTTTTGACTTCTTCCTTGAAAACCTTAATTATCTTGGTTTTATCATTGGGGAGTTCTCTTATTGGAGATTTGGTTAGATTATCTCTTGTCATGTCAGCTGATGGAAAGAAACCTGTTCGGGACCCGTCTACAGAGCCCTTGTTCATATAATCATATCATATTATTTTCCCGTGAAACTTGATCTCCAACTTAATTTTATCATGATAGAGGACCGTTCAGCATATTAATTAGCTCTTGATGCACTTGATCACAGTTCTGGAATGGGACAAACTTTTCAAACAGCTATATAGTCTGTCAAAGCTTGATGTTGCATGTATATATTGTTTTGTTGCTTCATGTTCGTCCCATGTGCTTGCTTCATTTTAATGTTAATTATATCCAGCCGAGTATTGTTTGCAAAAACTTCCTTGATGGTATCCTGTTTACATTTGATGGGAAGGGTTGTGGATTTGAAAGGCTAAAAGATCCGCTACATTTGGGCTGTGACCCGCCAGCTCCCGGCTGGCTTATATGGGCTACAGCCCACTCTCTGACTCCCCCAAGGAAAAAAGGGAGCATAGAAGGAACAAATTGTTGCCAAACTCAAATGTTGGCATAGACACAATAAAGGATATACAAAGCAAGCAGTGACAATAATGAACGACCACAATCCTCAAGTATCATATATAAGTGTAGCAGTTGCTACACAAGTAGACGAACTTCCTTCTCTACTCCCATGGACCTTTAGATGTCTAGGGTATGTTTAGATTTATCATACAAATTACCTAGGATGTTTAGGATTAAAGGTTTCTATTCTAACAATTAAAGCACTTGATGTCCAACAAGTTATGTTGTAATAGTATATATTCCATTATGTTATTTGTGATTATGAATTCATATGCCATCATTGCCAAGTTTGTTGCTTGGTTCTTTATACTATCCATTATAAGGTAATTGTGTTTCTTTGGCAGACCAATACTATGATCTACCAGGATGTCTTTTCATGTGTTCCCAATGACCTCATCCATTCCAGGTATATATGATCACAGTTAACACTGTTTTGTCTGGTTTATTGCCCATTAGTTTCATACATGTTTCTTAAACAATTTCAAATATTTGCAGAGCTGCATTCCGACAAAGCACTGCCTACTGGAAGGAGAAACTTGGGCATACTACTACTGATTTAGGGATTGCTCCTGAGAAGCTGGAGTCCTATCAGAATGGTGATATCAAAGATACAGATCCTATGGAGAGATTACAGTCAGTGAGGGGCCACCTTGTTTCTTTTCCCCTGGATTTCATGTGCAATGAGGATTTGAGACCAGTTTTCAATGAAAGCGAGTTCTATGCATCTCCTCAAGTTTTTCATTAGGCCTCATCTGATTCATTGAATTTATTCCCCTGTAAAATCCAAGGTTTTATTCTTCTATAATTTCGGTGGCTTTGTGCCTCGTACCGTTGTACGTGTATTTGAGATTGAAGAAAATATAAAAGAAAGGACAATATCACGGCCCTGCAAAAACAAGTTGTAGCTCAAAATGAAATGTATGTGCTGAGATGGCTTCATGATTCATTGATTCGTTATAGAATAAAGCATACTTTTTTTTTGCTAAGGAGAATAAAGCATACTTCATCCTGCCCTCTTTGTGCATTCTTTTATGTATATGAGCTCTGTGGACTCCTTGTAAATCTGTTCTGCCAAATGAAGTGACATCTCTATGAAATTCTGTTTGTTAGGATAATGGTTGGTGTCTGTTCTTTACTATATTAAAGCATTTTTTTTCTAATCCTTTGTACATGATGATTATAACATACACCTTATTCATGACTCAGCATTTACAGTGTTTTTATGAATATATTATGGTCACATATAGGGTGTAAATAAATGAGTTTACACCCACTACCAAATTCAATATTGGTCATTGAAGAATGAAAACTTAAACTGCTAAATTTGAGTTAGAAGTCCAAAGTACCTATTAACAATGGTCTTATGCTATCTGAACCCCTAGCTTATGCATCAAGTCATATCTTAGAATCAACAAAGAGATATCATCCCACTGTTATTATGTATTTGTGGTGTTTGATGCAGAGGTTAGGAGTGTTGAAAATATGCAATTTTTGTAAATATATATTTGTAGAGTTTACGAATCACATTCAACTGTTTATCTTTTCATTTTTTTCATCATTAATATTGAAATTTCTAACGGGTATAAAGTTTTCTGTTTATATCCTTTGCATATTATAACTGCACTTAATAATGTATAAAAAGATACTTTTTGTATATCCAGATTGAGCAGAGATTTCCAGGTTCTTTTTTTCTGATGGCTGCTTAATCTTTTATTTTGAGAAGGAAGAGGATAAATATATGTTCTATTGAGAGGATCATGGATCCTTACCGGCCAAGGCCTGGCCCTTGAGAAATGACGCCCTAGTTTCCCAGCAAAGGAAAATGCCGTTACCACGGATTGCCTTTGATCACTACCCAATCCTTTTGCAACTGGACTCTAACAAGGGTACACAATTCTTTCAGGTTCGAAAAATTTTGGTTAAGCTACGATGGACTCATGGTATAAAGGTGGTAGTGGCTCGAGCTTGGCAATGTGTTGGTGCTCATTCCCCCATGATTAAGAGTTTCAATGCTGCTTCGCTATGTTAAAAAATCAAAAAAAAAAAAAAAAACGCTTCAGAAATGACAATATTTGGCGAATACATTTAGAAAGATTGGTGTTATAGAGGCCAAAATCTTTAAAATGCAGAATCAATAAGCTGAGGAAATTGGACTAAGTTCTGAGGATCATCTGAAATTATTGCATCTATTACAGACCTATGACAAACTGCTGAAGACAACGGGAAGCAATTGTGGAAGCAGAAGATCACGAGTTACCTGGCTTTGTCGAGGGAATGCTAATGCCTGTTTTCTTCCATAGGTATACTATATTGAGAAGGAACAGGAATAAAATCACTACTTTTGTCAGTGTAGATGGTTTTGTTTGGAACTTGAGGAAATAAGGAGAGTTTTCAGGGACTTCTTCATTAATAAATGGAATTCACGGTTTCAATGCCCAGTAGAGCTCCCTTCCATGCTTGTATCCATGGTGCAAGATGGGGACGTTTTTACAGTAATCAAGGAGATGTTATCAGATAAAGCAGCAGGCCTAGATGGTTTTCAATTGAAATGTTGTTCATCAAGATGTAATTAAATTGATTATAATTGATAATCAATTTAATCAACCATTCAAATGTGGCCGCTTACATAATTGATATGTGGTCAAATATAATCTCTTTAAGTATCATGTACGATCAATCAACCAAATCTTAGTTAATATGATATTTCTGACCATTTATTATAGTTCGTTGCTAACTGATTCATTTTTAAAAATAAATTTCATTAGAAGATACAAAAATTAATTTGCATGAATTTCAAAAGAAGTATCCTTTTTGGGACAAGATGCTAAAAATTATATTAACATTACCATTATCATTCACATCTAAAGCTATATATTATACTAAACCGAAGGAAAGAACTCTGAGGCCTAGTTTGGATGCAGGAAAAGGAAAGCTATATATTATACTTCAACACTGATTTTTATATATATATATAAATCTTTCCACTCTTTTACACTTGGTAACAATTCCTTTTTTTCACTTTTTCTAAATTGCAATCATTCTATTTCTGAAAATAAAGGAGAGAAAATGATGGATGCAAAAGCAAAAGTGCATTACCAAAGACATTTAAATTATATAGTTTAGAATATTACATCTAATCAGTAACTGTATTCATGATCAGAAGTGAGACTGCCAACATGCCATCAATTAATTACAGTTAAACAGACAATATATTATATGAACTATATATGGATGAAGTATATATGCACAAAACAGAAAATATATATCTTTCTCTCTATCTCTCTCACACATACATGTTCCATCAAGAAAACAATGATGCTGATATGGATAAAGATCATCTACCTCCCTTTCTTTGTGCAGATATACATATCATGCTCCCCTCAACATGGATAAAAATTATTAATCTCAAAGACAGCTCTATGTTATATTTGGATCTATAATGAAAATAAAGAGTTCATGCTACAAAAGACCTACTTTGCCTCTTTGCCATCACAAAAATGAGTTAATGGTATGCTTCAAGATGATTCAAAAGTTAAGTCCTGACACCAATCTAGCCTTTTTTTTTAATTATTTTTTAGTTAAATTTGTTCCCTGTATAAAAAGGCCTAGCCCCACCTTTGACTTCCAAATATCAACTGCTTAAATCATCAGGCAAGTATGAACACATCTACTAACTCCATGTATCGCATCAATTTTACACATACTTGATTCTTGATATTTGACGTGCGACCCATATGATTACCACCATAATGCTGGAAATAAGATGTACAACTCAGAATATCAACCAAACTACAAAATTCACTTTGTGACAATACTGATGCATTTAGCCGATTCATCTTTACTGGTCAAACCACTCTCACATATTATTTCCCCCTCTCCCTCTATCTCTTAGGAGGATAAAATAAATAAAAAATAAACAAAATAAAATAAAGGCTCACATTCTAAACCTTCTTTCTGAAGACTAAACGGGCATCTCTATTGGCCAAACCACCCGCACATGCTATTGCTATAACAATCTAGAATCTCACTCAAAAAGATTAGTCAAAAGGTATTTTTTTGGGTTCACGCCTGCATGGTTTCTCACATACTTCCCTCGTTTAAGTCCTGACGTCCTTGTCGGACTAAGAGTTCAAATCCATTTAAATCTAATCACAAATACCACGATTGTTCCGCAGTCAACCCCAATGAATCCTTGCTATCGCTACAACAATCTAGAACCTCACTCAAAAAGATTAGTCAAAAGGTATTTTTTTGGGTTCATGCCTGCATGGTTCCTCATATACTTTCCCCATTTAAGCCCTGACGTCCTTGTCGGGCTAAAAGTTCAAATCCATTCAAATCTAATCACAAATACCACGATTGTCCCGTAGTCAATCCCAATGAATCCTTGCTGCAGTGTCCCCTAATCTACATAGGTTATGGGCCGAGTCTGCTTTGATGCCATTTGTAAACAACCGAGAACCTCATCCAAAAAGACTAGCTGGAAAGTATTTTTTTTAGGTTCTATGATCCTACATAAGTACCCAAGATTTATCCAGCAAAATAACCGATGTGGGACTAAACACACGTCTGCACGGTTCTTCACAGTTGTCCCCCTCTCTCTCTCTCTCTCTCTCTCTCTCTCTCTCTCTTAAAAAGATAAAATAAATAAAAATAAAATAAAGACTACCATTCTAAAGCTTCTTTAACAAGAATAAATGGGCCCGGGCCTGTGCTTGAGCGACGCAATGAAAGAGCCGGAGTCAACCCATTTTTTGTAGTCCATTAATCGGACCATCAAAGTTGCGGCCCAAATAACCTAGGGCAAGGGTCTCCAACCCTAGCGCACCGTCCCCCGCGTATAAAACCCCCACTCCATCGCCGCATTTCCCCAATCCCTCCTCTCCTCAGAGGTAACACAGCAAGAGACAGGAGAGCGATGGTGTCGCTCAAACTCCAAAAGCGGCTCGCCTCCAGCGTTCTCAAGTGCGGGCGAGGGAAAGTTTGGTTGGATCCCAATGAAGTCAACGAAATCTCCATGGCCAATTCTCGTAAGCTCTTTGCCTTCTTCTAGGAGTAGGGTTAGGGCTAGGGCTTAAGAGACGATCCCTCGATCTGAGATGATCGCGGATGCTTGATGTGGATCTTTTTGTTGTTTTGTTGTTGTTGTCGATGGTGATGATGATGGATCTGTGTATGTTTTTGTACTTGTATTTGCTTCAATTTCGCTTATGATGAATGGATTTGCGTGATTTTTTGGTTTCTAGGTGCAGTTGTAGGCTAAAATAAGTAAATCTGATGTTGTTTGATGTTGAGGCTAGGTCCCTTTTGATTTCGATGCCGGTTAAGGGATCAGGGGTTTTGAGTGTTCTTTACTGATTGCTTTGTTTTGATTACTGGGTATATACGTTTTCGTTTCTCAACGTCGTTATTCGGTAAAAAAACAAGTGTTTTGATATCGTTTATATGTAAGCACACTAGAAAAGAAGTGTTTTACTGTTATGTGAGAAACTTCTTTTCGTTGGGTAAGGCTGAGGTGGGCACAGCGGGATCCTATGCATAGGTGTTTACTAGGAAGTTGAATATTGAAAGATTAAATAGTATTATCATTGTTTCAACTAAATGATGGGTGGAATTGAAAAGGCATGGATTTTTTTTAGCTGAAATGATGTGGCACCGTAGTTAGTGTAGTAGTTCTATCTTCCCCCTTCTTTGCCTTACCCGCGGCCAAGGGATGACTCATTTGACTGACTTAGTTAACACACATGGTGGCATGTTGGTATTTGCTTTACTGGGGTTCGAACATTCATGGTGCCATGTGAATGATAGGTTCTATTGTTAGTGCTCGTTGGTTAATATGAACTTGAAGCTGTTCTGCAGATGACTGATGTTGTTTGCAGAAGGACTAAATTCTCATGTTTGAAAAACGTTCGTATCATTTAAGAGCCTTGAAACTGTTTTAGCTCAACCTTTTTTTATGCCAGCAGCTTTGTTCTATTTCTTAAGGTGCAGTAATATTTAACTTACCTGTGATTCCTTGAATTATGTCACATGACGTATCATGATCTTTATTTTTTTTTGCTACATATTATTTTCCATTTACATGCTTAATAATATTGTCAAGTGGGTAGTTAATATTTTCAAGATACATATTGATGCAGGAGGAAACTGTAAGTTAATATTCATGTTTTGTAGTACTACCTTACTCCTCTCTTGGAAACTTATCAAAGTAAATTAGAAAATATTAAGCAATTATCATCTTCAATTGCCACATAGTTAATGCGGTTAATTGAATGTAAGGGTAAAATACTTATAGAATTTGAAAAAGTATGGTCTTTGTTGGGTTATTCTTTATATCACAAACCCACAAATTGATCTGACAAACTAGAAATTAATTTTCATTACAACCGCATAAATTGGCTCAACAAGATAAAAGGAAACTCCGTTCACTTGCCTATTTTTTTTGTCAAATGGTTTCTTTCCGAAGCTGTGGTTTTCCTAGATTTCTGGTCATGATTGCCATAATTTTTTGAATTAAAACATATTCCTGTTAATGAAATATTATTCGTTATTCACCATTGAAAATGCTGCTTTTTTGCTTTGAAATGCAGGCCAAAATATTAGAAAGTTGGTCAAGGATGGATTCATTATCAGGAAGCCCATGAAGATCCACTCTCGATCTCGTGCACGGCGAGCTTTGGAGGCCAAGAGGAAGGGACGCCACTCTGGATATGGTAAGTGATGGAAAAGTGCAAGCACCGGTCTAGTTTAATTAATGTTTCTTTAGTTAATATTTTGTTAATTCTTCAGGTAAGCGCAGGGGTACTAGGGAGGCTAGGCTTCCTACCAAGATTCTGTGGATGAGGAGAATGCGAGTTTTGAGGCGATTGCTTCGGAAGTATCGGGAATCAAAGAAGATTGACAAGCACATGTATCATGACATGTATATGAAAGTGAAAGGTAATGTCTTCAAGAACAAGAGGGTGCTTATGGAGAGTATTCACAAGTCCAAGGCTGAGAAGGCAAGAGAGAAGACTTTGTCTGACCAGTTTGAAGCCAAACGGGCCAAGAGCAAGGCAAGCAGAGAGAGGAAGTTTGCTAGGAGAGAGGAGCGCTTGGCTCAGGTGAGATGAAAATCACGTTAATTTGTGTCTTTATGAAGTCTGCATATCTGAATATTGAAATTTATGATCAAATGCGGTGTTTCTTTCATCTATAGGGGAAAAAGATGTTCCTGCCTTTTTCTTTTTTGTTGTTGAGCGTTACCTAGGATTTGAATCCTAAGGGTAAGCCCGTGAGGGTGAGATGCCAACCAACTCTACTGCCAGTTGTTGGCAGGATTTCTGCTTGTTAGTTCACACAACTAGCTGCTCTAATTCTTTAGCAGCAAACAACTTGTATACTATGAACTTATTTTTTATTAACTTACAGTAAATGTCTCTCATTGGCTGAGGGGATCAGCACTTATTGGCTTGCTTAAGAACCATTTTTATTAACTTATTGTGCTAAACCGTTAATTTAGCTACATTGTTGGTATTCGATAGTGAAAGAAGTGAGTTAAGATTAAAGGTGATGATGAGGAACACTTTCCATGTCTCTCAGTTGTAGGTGAAAATTTTAATTGTAGAAATCTTTTTCGCAAAAGGTTTTCATATTGAACAAATACCTTTTGAAGTGTAACAAGTGTTGGTTTGAGAATAAGCTGTGGAAAAACCTGTTGAGTACTTATTTTCTCACCTACCAATCACCCTTGGTTGGTGACCTAAGGAAGAATGCTATTCTGTGGATTTGGAATTTTTGCAGTCAGTGGTTGGATGCATGATAAGTCAATTATTTTTGTAACTCGGTAGCATTTGATCCATAGTGTAATATGTTGGGTTACTTGTAAGCTGATTTAGGTTCCTTTGAAAGAAGATTTGCATGCACCAAAAGCGAACATTTTTAATCAACCATTATTCTTAACATGATTGTGACTTCCACCTTTATTTGCCCATAATGTAAACAGGGTCCAGTTGAGCGAGCACCAGTAGCAGCACCAGTCTCTCAACCTGCAGAGTAAGAACTTTATATGCATTTTTTGTTTATAATTTGCTTCAGCCACTTCGAAGTGTAACACTGAAGAATTGAGTGCTGACACTATGTCTCTGTTGTAGGGCACCTAAGAAAGCAAAGAAGTGAAGCTCAACTTCAACAGGTTATATGGTCTCATATGTAGTATCATCTAGAGAGGAGTTATCTGAAGTCTGAGCTAATGTCAATTTTCTGTTCATGAGAAATCAAGTGTCTCGGGATGCTTAAAAATATTACAAGACTTATTTGTAGTTTATTTCAAGTTTTTGTGTTTAGCAGTTCTATTTAGTATTTGATCATTACAGCCATTTGGTTGTTTGTTTGATGACCATGATGTTGATATGAATTTTTGGTTTCAAGTCACTTATCAGAATACTTTATTTGCCTTGAAATCAAAATGTTTGTCAATATAGCTGCTCAGCGTTGATATGCATATTTTCTGGTATCTGAATGGAGCAGCTTCATTTGAAGAAACCAAATTACTATTGCATGAAAATTCTTCAATCTGTATGTGCTGGATATTGTGGTCACTGAGTAAATAAATCATTAGATTATGACTTGTTGGAAGGATCCCACGGCGCCAACAATTTGTTAGTTCGGTTAGGTTTAACCGTTCAAGTTCAGCATCTCTTGGGAATTGTCCCTGCTATTGGCCTCACTCCAATTTTACTGATGAATCCCTGGTCATATTTTGTTGCATCTTTCAGTCCCTGTTGTATGAGTATATATAGTTCTTTGTTTTATCCATACGTCATACGTGAGCCATATTGTGCATGCCTGTACCAGTAGATCATGGAATGGAAGCTATTGGATATTCCTTTGTTCTTCAAGCTGTGATAATAGAATCATATTGTTCTGTCTCGGCTGTACCAGTCTTTAATGGTCGCTGTTCAAAGTTGAGACTGAAACCATAGGAACATCACTTCGCTTTCGGGCTGCTCTTCTAAAGCAGGAGACAAATGGTACTTTGAGCCAGGCAAACTACCAACATTCCCTCCTCGCAACAAGCCAGAGGATCTTTATTGACCTATACTTGAGTTTGACCCTGGCGGTTTTATTAAAATATGTGTAATCTAAGATCATCTTCATTATCTTTCTTATCCTCAATATCTTTCTTATCGTCTCACACGTTCTCTCTTCCCCGATATGTGTTAGTTTTAGCCTTTTACCAAACCATCATGTACGTTTTACACCCTTATTTCGAAAAGTAATGCTATGGGATTAGTTTCTCATTTTACCGAACCATCATGTACATTTTAGCCTTCCCTGATATCTCATTGCTGTTTTTTTTTTCTAAAACGCTTGTCATACCGTATAGCAGAAGTTGCATCTCATGAGATTAGTTTGATTTTGGGGAGATTTCTCGTGCAGTGTACCCATGTTAATAGATCTGTATACATATCTGTGACCATAGGAAGGCCATAGACTATATTTCGCTTTCAATTGAGATTTTAATAAAGTACCGTCAATCTATCACCATATAATCCATTAACAAGGGTACTATGCTCATCATCATAAAAAAAATAAAAATAAAAGTACTATATTTCTCAGTGTTTATACGTTATAGATCCCGTGTCAATACAAATCCCTCTAATTAAGATTCTACTTCCAACCACAAAATCAAAATTAAAATGAATATGGTCAAAATTTTGCATGTACCATTCTTCAGCCAACCTGCATGGGGTACAACTGATTGCATACAGCCTGGACATGGTAGTTCGTGGAACACCCTGCACTAAATTCGAATTAATCCCGGCAATCAACTTCGCCTTTACTCCCAATTTCGGATTTGGTAGAAATAGACGTTCTTATCGTTATGATTTCTAACTTATCCACAACCCTTGCACTGCGTACGGAGTTATACGTAGTAGATCTTAAACCTCGTAAGGGGTCCTATGGCCCGCTTGCTATCCACACCAGAATAGATGGAATTTTCCGAAAAACCTGCTAGTGGAGGAAGACTCCCTAGGGATAAAAGACATAGGGCTGAAGAAAGAGCCAAAAAAAATCTTTCATATATAATCATGCATAATCTCGAATGTTATCAGTTCCAGTACGTAGACCAAATGATACAATACAAGCAAAAATTTTTAAATTCATAGAGATATAGAACAATATATAAGTAATCATGCTTGCATATCTATCATTTGAGCTGAAGCACTAGCCTCGAAAGGCCACAAGGCCTCAAAATCCCAAACTAAGTAAAATATGCTTTGTCTGGCAAGCTCCTATTCAATATGTACACTTTGAGTTACAGGTGCTTAGACTAAATTTCAACTAGTCTCGGCAACCAGCCTGACGGTACTAGTTCAAATTTGGTTTAAACACTTATTACATATAACGACCATAAAATATTAATATCTATGTTCAAGGCTATCCAGATGACTTGTTTACTAGAAGCTTATACGTAATATGTACTCTATGTAGGGTGTTATATGTAAGAGTCCTTAGACTGAGCTTGAGCTAGTCTCGACGAGCGGCCTTGTTAGGCGTTGCAATTTAGTTTGAGCAATTATTTTACATATAACCCCTTTACATAATAATATTTTCGTAAAGCGGCTGTCTCGATAGACCTTCACAGATGTTTAGCCTCGGCAAGCCCGACGACGAAACTAGTTCAGATATTTTACCTTTCACCTCCACAGACTTTTAACGTTTCTAGTTAAGCAGTTGTTTGGAAGGACTTCCGCAGCGGTTGGACGCTCTCTGACTATCTATCACCGGGGCGCTATCAGGTGAGGGACTGCGACCGATCTCTCTTCTCCTCCTCCCATGGCGTTTCGAAACTTAAGATTTCTAGGGTTTCTCCGCCCTCTCCATGCAACCAGGTACCCTCTCTCTCCCTCTTCCTCCGCTCGATTTCTCTCCATAGATCTCCTCGAGGAGGCTTCGAGTGCCCTCGAACCATCGCGTGCCACGGTCTCCGAGCGATTCGTCCTCGAAGAGCTCTCCGATCTCCTCCCGATCGACCTTAAACCCTCGAATCCTCGCGCTTTTGCGGCGAATCCAGCTCGAGAATCGACCCCAACATGGGTTGGGGATCGCCTCCTCTCGGCTGATGAGAAGCTCAGAGGGGTTTTCCTTCAGAAGCTCAGAGGGAAATCCGCTGTCGAATCCGCCCTGTCATCGGCCGGTGTTGATGTCACGGCGGATGTCTTCGTAAATGTATTGAATAGGGGAAATTTAGGAGGTGCGGCGATGGTTTTGTTCTTTAATTGGGCAGTAGAGCAGCCAAATATGTCATCTTGCGTTGAAACCTATAATGTAATGCTGAAGGCGTTGGGAAGAAGAAAATTTTTCGAGTTTATGGAAGAAATATTGGTTCAGATGAAGAACAATGGGATCGAACCCAATTCGGAAACTTTAGAGATCGTAATGGATTGCTTTGTGAGGGCTCGACAAGTTTTTAAAGCAGTTAAATTTTTCAATAGATTGGAAGAGATTGGAGCTAAATCTGATTCGGAGTCACTCCATATACTGGTTAAGTGTCTCTGTCGTCGGTCTCATGCCAAGGTTGCTAGCTCTTTATTTAACAGAATGAAAGGAAAATTACCCTCCGATAACATGTCATATAATGAAATTATCGGTGGATGGGCCAAGTTTGGTAGAGTTGACAAAATAGAGAGTTATTGGATAATGATGATGGCTGAAGGATTGAACCCTGATACCGTTACATATAGTCACCTTATTGAGGCATTAGGAAGAGCTGGCCAGACTGATGATGCTGTTCATGTCTTTGAGAAGATGGAGGAGAATGGTTGTGCTCCAGATACCATGGCTTATAATGCGATGATTTCTAATTTTATTTCAGTTGGAGATTTGGATAAGTGTATTCAATACTACAAGGATATGTCTGAAAAGAATTGTCTGCCAGATATTCATACATATAACAAATTGATTAGTGCTTTCCTGAAAGTTAGAAGGGTGGCAGATGCTCTTGAAATGTTTGATGAGATGTTGAACCAAGGAATTCTCCCTAATACTGGCATGATTACTGATTTCATCGAGCCTTTGTGTAGTTTTGGGCCTCCTCATGCTGCTATGATGATTTATAAAAAGAGTAAAAAAGTAGGTTGTAAATTGTCAATGAAAGCTTATAAGCTTTTGCTGATGAGGCTTTCAAGGTTCGGTAAATGCGGGATGGTGCTGAAGATCTGGGAGGAGATGCAAGAGAGTGGTTATGCTTCTGATAAGGAGGTTTATGAGTATATCATCAATGGACTTTGCAATATAGGGCAGGTTGACAATGCTGTGCTTGTGGTGGAGGAGTCACTGCAAAAAGGCTTTTGTCTTGGAAAGGTTGTTTGTAGCAAACTGAACAGCAAATTGCTGGAGATGAATAAGGTGGAGACTGCATACAAGCTCTTTCTGAAGGTCAAAGATGCACGAGTTAATGCAAATGCACAGAGCTTTTGGCGTGCTAATGGGTGGCACTTTTGAGCTTGGCGTCCAATTCTACTTTTTTCTCTGCAGTTGTAAGTGATGATTTTTCTCATTAGATGTAAAGTAGTGTTTTACTATCCTCTAAAATTTTAGCTGCTTATATTGGCTATGATAGTTATATCTCTTTAGTGATAGCTGCCTCAGGCATGTTAGAATGCAGAACCGAATCAGTTCATGGAATGCTTCTTTTGGCTAGTTGATGGTCATATAGTATTTCATCAGGGAATTTGTTTATGGAATAAAGTTAGACCATATTTTTCTAGTTGCCAAGACAGTTGACAAATCAATAACCAAGAGATAGTTCAGAGTTCAGAATTTATTGGGACAATAATTAGCAATTTAGGTTAGTGCATTATGTTAAGAGGCTCATCTATTCATGCTCTATGTTTCTGTATTCATTATCCTTGCATTTTATCTTTCAGTGTATGTTCTAGAAGTAAGCTGTGGATGTGTGCAGGATTCTAAATACAAGTCATTGTAAATACGTCACTGAATTCTAGAATTATTTGAGTCATATTTGAACTTAGCTAACAATTCTAGTTATCATAAGATTTGATACATCCTCCAAGTTTTGATTGATTAATTGATAAGGGAAGGTTCAGCTGTAGCTACATTCAGATAGGTCAAATTAGAAAGAGAAATATATGAAGAGCAAATTTCTTTTATTAGAATTTACTTTGTGATTAAGAAAACACGTCCTAAGAGTGTTGAATTTGGATGTTATTTTACTTGCTAATATCGCTTTCTTTTTCATTTCTTTTCATATGCCAGCTTTGAGGAGATATCCATATGTCATCAAAGTGCTAAAGTCATGATACTATACAAGGAAAGCTTGTCACTTCTTATCTGCTTGAATGAGAACTGTGTGTGTATTTTGTATTGAAATGACTCTGCATCACCATCATAATGTAATAATTTTTGTGATTTTTATTAGTTACTATATCTGTAATTACATTTGAACCTGATCTTGTCTTTTACTGATTTATTTGACATTGATTCATCTGCTTCTTTCAAGATGTGTGATTTTTTTTAATATATTTAGCTATCTCTTTAATGTGGTCTAACCCCTAGGATTTTAAATGAGGCATCAAGTTGGTACTCTATGTTTAGTTCTCTAGATGACTAATTGTCTTGTTAGGTGTCATTTTGTTTTCAGATCGGACTTCTTGGACTTCTTATTTATATTCCCTTTTCTTCCTTGTTTCTTTCTTTTTTCTTTTGATTCAGGCAGGTTTTAGTTTGGAAGTCAAAGTAGGACAGTCAGGAGCAGTTGTTTGGCTAGTTGGCAACTGCATAGGTGTTCTTGAGGACTAGATTTGATTAAGAGGGCTGTAGGCTGGCCATTGCAGCAAGCCTTTGTGGACTATCTGGGAAATTCTTCTCCTATTCTGACTAGCAATAGTGTTAATTCTTTTATTGGTTATAGGCTATGGAAATCTTATTACAGTCACCATAGTTGTGTTATAGAGCAAATTAACTGTCTTTGAGGGCTTAAAGAAAATCCAAAATTTGTAACCTTATATAAGTTAAAAGGGAAACCACTTTGAGCTCAAATCTCCTGGTTTGTCCGCCCTGTCCTTTGTAAGCAAGGAAGGTGGTACTTGTAGCAAGAGTGATTTACTTATAACCTGAAGATCAGTAAGGTTTCAGCTAGTTATACAATAATTTTCGCATCAGCTCTTGTACTTTTCTTCTTATGTTGAGTTATGGTACCGCATGCATTTATCCTATGGATTAATCTACTGAGACTTATATTCTTGACTTGGTCATGTCTTTCTCCTTCGCACAACATAAAAATTATGTATTACACTGTTATTTTGCATATTATGTATTCTACCTAGAAAACACTTAATCTACTAGATTATATTGTGGGTTGAAACTCTCTCTCTCTCTCTCTAACTCTAACTTGGCCAATAGGTGAATGCCATATAGGAGCTTGCATAAATCCTTAAATTTGTTACAGGTTATCTGCTTAATTTGCTGTGTTAAATATAAAGTCTTAGGCATGACACTTTTTAAATGATAAAATGGTGCACTGAGTATTATTATATCAATGTAATACATGCATTATAGATGTCATGATTGTGCCTGTTTGGTTGACGGTCATTGACCAGTAGTGTGAAATGTTAATGTTGTTTGGCAACTTGTTTATGCCATCTTAGGTAGCTAGTATTTATTTTATTTGATCACTGATGAATGCTTATAATGTGAAAATTGTTCTTTCTAAATTATATAATCTACCATTTCAACACTTTCACAGCAAAGTTGGTTCTATATCATTTCCTTGATTACTTCTGCTGATGTTGCCACTTGCCAGCTTGCTATTATTTCTATAGTATTTGAATTCTGACAAAAGTAATTTGGTGATTCTTCACATGTTATCTGTAGCTATTCACTATTTCATAATAAGATAGTATTTGTATTAAACTTATAACTTTTTATGCACGTATGCGTTATATCTAAATATAATTCTATTAATTTGGAATTGCTAAGTGCTTTTCTCAAGCAGATCATATCCTAGAAATATCACTGCCTTTCTTTATCCAGCGAGCTATTTTAATAGAAGCTTTGAGAAAAGACCTGTTGGATTATAATTTTTAATTCATTCTCAACCTTTTGCCGTTATACATGGCACCAGTATAAGCTAGAGGTAGTCTAATCTGGGTCTACATTGAGCGGTATAGCATGCCTTATCTTTCAGTTTCTCATAACAAATACAGTTGGAATCATCACGACCAGACGCAGCCTTCTAGTAATTGATGTTCATGATATCTTCATCAAGAGGAGAAAAACATGAGTTCTTTTATTATATGCTTGCATCCTCATATTTTTGCTATTAGCTGTCGTACTTTACTGGTAAAGGTACCGAGTTATCACTCTGCTGCATTCCTGTACCATTTGCCTTATCATTGCATTTTGTGGAATGAGAGCTATGACTGTACTGCCATAATAGAAGCCCAAACTAGTTTTAAGATATCATAGGCATAGTCTTGCTTACGTGTGCTAGTACAACACTGCTGTCATTGCTATGAAGTTCGTTTATGGCATGACTTCAACAAGAAAATTTGTCTATCAGCTCTTTTTGGACTACTCTGTCGGGTTCTCTCCTTGCCAAATGTATGCAGTCCAAGCCAGTTAAAAAAGGTGATATGTTGAAACCTTGTCATGGTGGTTTTGCTGAACAAGTCTGTCTTGCTCCGCACTTGATATCACTCCTCTTCTTGAATTAACTAAGCATATTGTAGAAGCCAAAATAAGTTGTGTACTATATTCCTTTGTTATAGTATCTGGTGTTGCAGTGAACAGTAACCAACATGCCTTATATCAAATGTGTGGTGTGATTGAGTACATCTTATACATTCTATTGAAATGATGGGCCACATTTTAAATGGTTTCAGTTTGTTGTACTTGCCTATGTGTTAGGTTGACATCAATAGAAGTCCATTCTTAGTTTTATTCTCTTTTAGTTTATATAGATAGTAATGATGCAAGTATTTTCCGCTCAGATCTTGTTTGCTGATTTTAAGAACTCGTTTGAATCATACAGAGTATGCGGTGATTATGCGAACATTTGGAGTGCCACTTGAAACTCATTTTTGGAGGTGAGTTTTGATGTACATGGAAGCTTGCATTGTGTTGCAGTCCTCTCTTTCTTTCTTTTCATCATTATAATTATTTAATCAATTTTGTTTATCAAAGTCAATGCTTTGATCCAAAGTACATGGTAACCAACAATACACACCTCTGAGGCTCCTTACTTCTAGACAGCTTGGATTTCAAATTAATAGTACTGTGTGACTGTAGCAGTTATTTCTGTGGCTGTTAAGAGAGCACAGAAAGTTTTGAGAACCTTTAATTTCATGTAACAGATAAATAGGAGTCTTACTGTTGCACTCAGCCTCTTCCTCCATCCATTTAAGACAGATTCTAGGAGATCGAACTTTGTCTACAGAAGAATTTTTTATACTTTTATCTAGATCATGCATTCCAAACTGATATTGGTCTGGCATAAAAAAAATAAATATTTTTCTGTGATTAGTTGATTTATACCTCTTTTTTGCAATCAAGATAAAAAGGTTAATTTCAGCAATATATAGTTGTAACAATATTATTTTTCTCTGACTTATTAAATAAATAAAAGATCATTGACTTTTGTTTAACTCTCCGACTCTACTTTTTTATATATATTTAGGGAAGCACACCTCCATGTTAACATCCCCTTAGTATGATGAGACAATGGCTATATAAATGAGTTTAGTTTAAACTGATTGAGTTTATTGAGATCAACTGCAACTTTGTCCACCATCATTATCACGTGTGACTTTCATTTCTCCTACTTTATCGTGTTGCTGCACTTAGTTGATTTTATTATCAAATATCATATTGATTTAGCTCTCCAAGCAATAATCTCAATTCATAGTGAATTTGGGAGAAGTGATTGAATGCAATCTGCCTATCCTGCAGCAATGGTGATCTTATGCATATAGTGTTAACTTCTTTGTATCATGTTCATATTGCATTTAAATCCTTCCATTTTCCATTTTCCATATGCTCCAATTTGCACTGCTTCAGTTTGACATTATTAAGGAAGAAACAGCAATACTGCTAGTCATAGTTTGAAAACGTATATACACTATTACCATCTTCTATTAGTAGGCTTCTAACAGAATTATGGTCATGATGCCACCTTTACTTAATTGACGGTTCTACATGGCCATACTTTTGAACCATTACTTCATGTTATACACAGTGCCTTCATTTTTTGGGATCAGCCACCATCCTGCACTTACAGACATGCTTCTTTTATTACATGGTTTTCTAACACCAATTTTTTCTTTTTTCTAATTAAGTGGGAGGATTGTGCACCACTTTGTCCCAATTGTGAATATTCTGGGGACAGTGCTAAATGAATGAGTGACTCGTGTACCTTCTTGCTGGAGTTTGGCTTTGATTCTGCATGATGAACTTATGTTACTTTTTTTAAGGTAAATGTTTGTTCTCTGTCTCATTATTCATAAGTACATTACTACGTCAAGCATTCTGGGCAGCTGCTATAATTTTTAAAGAGCTTGAATGAAACCTGCAGGAACTGCAACCTCCTTTGAAAATGTTGGTTCCTGTGTGGAAGGCCGTGTGACATGAACACTTTGCGGCTAATATAAGTTCTGGCACGCCAAGGGAGATTGATTATACATCATAAGTTAAATAGCAGTGTTATATCCAACATATTCCAAAGCAACTGCTGTTGCGTACGTAGACTAAGCATGTCATTCTGGGAACCAACTCGTATTCAGTGCAGCTTGCTTGATAGATAAAAGGGAGGGTCAAACTCTTGAGAAACATGGTCCCTTTCAATGATCGCTGATAAGTTTAAGACGTCATGCAGTTTGGTTTGTCTTCAGTACTATAGTGCTGAAGCTGATAGTTCAGTAGTAATCTTAACTCTTTTTAACCCTCCTTCAGTTATGTATCCTATTTTTCTTTTTTCTTTCCCTTTTTTTGTTTTAGAGAGAGAGAGAGAGAGAGAGAGAGAGGGTGACCCATGAATTCATTTCATGAGAGCCCAAGTTTTGTATCTTAATATCCTACTGAACTTGCATTAAGAAAAAAAAGGCAAAATGACATTTTTTTAATGATTCTGGGCAGCACGTCTATCCCCTTCAACATGCAAATGGTTTTGTTCTTCTCAGAAGGCCTCCCTCAAAATCAAGCTCAGTATGATTATCGAAGACTTCTTTCTTTCCCGTGAATCCTGTGAAGCATAGGCAAGCGCGTCTTTTTAAGCCCAGCATTGTGCCCACTCAATCACCCTGGAAGCATTAAGCCTATTTTTTGCGATTACTGTAATGTATCCAACTCTTGCTTGCCTAGCCGTTGGATCACCAGTTCGGGATAAATCTTGCTTTGGAGCCTCGACCCTTTTAAGCTTCCAAATTTCCTGGTTTCTACTCAAATAGACAGAGTTAAAAAATTATATTATTCTATTTTATTAATTTTAAAAAAGTATATTATGAATATCAAAGATAGTAACGGGATTACAAACATTCAGAGATCGATGATTACGAATAAAACAGATTGAGTAATATAATAATCTATGAAGGCCTTTGCAAGAAGTTACTGTTAAAAAAAGAGTAATTATTACTTATATTCACACCCCAAACACGAGACGATATGACTTCTCTCGAGGGCCAAGTCACGCGCCTGAAAAAGGCTCAAATCTAATGACCTTTACAGAAGTCATCGTTCAAAAGCCTGCGCCGTTGACTCCACGGCAACTTATTTTAATTGCAGTCCCAAATCCTGATCCAGCCGGGATTGCAACCCAACCCGAGTTCGCAAGGCCGCGCGTAATAAGAGCACACCAACCCGCTAAATGAAACGTTACTCCGTTAGTTATTCTCATTCGTGGTGACCGGAGCTTGAACCTATCGCCATTACGAAAACTGAAACAGATCACTCAGAGATTCGAGAGAGTCGACGTTGGTTATTCTCATTCGTGGTGACCGGAGCTTGAACTCATCGCCGTTACCACAACCGAAACAGATCACTCAGAGATTCGAAAGAGACGCGGCGAGCAAATGGGAGAAGACACAGCGAAAGCAACTCGATAACTCAGAAAAATGTGGCGAAAAAAAGCTTCCCTTTTCGGTCTTTTAGACAAAAACCAAACCCCAATTATGAGGATATCAAGCCACGACCCACCAAAAAAAACAGAAAAATAGATAAAAAAGGAAAAACCAGAGAGAGAGAGAGAGAGATCGAACGGTGCCGGCACTCAGGTAACGAGGTAGATGGGCATCGGCGTCGGGGCGGCGGCGGAGGCGGAGAACCGGTGGCCGTCAACGACGTTAAGATCCCGGAGACTGAGATACGGGATCCCCGCCGCCCCGACCTCCGCCGCAGCCAGCGGCCCAGAGCTGGGCCGGCTGGTGCGGCACGGCGTGCTCGACCCCGCGCTCTCCGTCGCGTACACCGGTCCGGATACCTCCCGGTAAGGAGAGAAGTAGCTCTTCGGACGGCGGTAACCGGACCCAACGTCATCGTCTTCACCGGCCTTGGCGCGCTTCCAGAAGAAGAGGGCGGATTTCCACCACCAGCGGCGCTTCTTGCGGGACTTGGCCTCGTCCTTGGAGATGGGCTTCTGGAGCTTGAAGTGGAGCGCGTCCAGCGACCGCGCCTCGCTCCTCTTGCCGTGCTTCCGTGCCTCCTCTAACACCTTTAATTCAGGAAAAAAAAGAAAAGTGAGGGGTAGAATGAGGAGAAGAAAACGGAGCAGTTAGGCGATGAACCTGGAAGTAGCCGATCTGGGGATCGAAGCCGTAGTCGCTGTAATGCTGGGGCTCCGGCATTGGGAATATTGGGGATTTGCTCATCTTTTCTTCTTCTACTCTTCCTTTCCTTCTTTAGAGAGAAAGAAGAAGTGGAGGAACGGAAGGGCTCCTCAGCTCTTCTTATGTTCTCGAGGGGTGGGGGGTCCCACGCCATGGGGAGATGGCCACGGGGATTCCAAAAACGCCCATGGTCGTTGGGCTTAATTGCTGAATGGCCAGAGCAAGTGTCCGTTGCCTCGTTCGTTTTGGTGGTCCCGCCGCATCGGAAGGTTGCCAGCTCGGAGTAATAAAAAAACAAAACTCTTATTAATCTTGCGATCTCCAAAAGTCCAAAATAGTTGGTTGATTGTAAGAACTGCTAAACACCATTCTCTCTAACCTAATGAACTACTAAAACCTAAATTTGTCTTTTATTATAGAAAATTTACTATGCCTCTTCTATTGGTTAACTTTGAAACAAAAGGTATCTAAAATTATTGAATTTTTTATCATTAAGAAACATGCTGCCAGATATGTCCAATTGCGTACCCATGTGATGCTTGACTCCTTAGTTAAATAGTTTAAGAGCGGGACTTTGAGAAGAAATCTGTACAAAAAAAGCTGAAAGAATAAGTTAATTAAGAAGCAGGACACAATACAAAGTTTTGACCATGCTTGCGTAGGGTATACTCCTAGGGCCCTTATTGTTAATCCAACTTTTAGTTTACAGGAAGGAAAATACTACCAATTAAGCATTTTGATTAGTTCGAGTAATCAGGCTTAATCTTTTATTGTATGACACGGGGTGGGAATCCATAGATCACTACTCCACTCTTTGTGCCATTCCTCCTCCATTATTACGGCATACGGCGGTGAGTCCGAGCCTAAGAAATCACTCACCTATCAAGGGGAACTTTTTTTTTTTTTTGCTAAAGCTCAAGGGGAACTTTGGTAATTGGCCTAACCGCTAAGGTCCGGAGAGGGCAGTGGCGTGAATTCGTTGAAGAGGGAATCATATCAGCTCCTACAAGCTCTACTGTCAGACAGCAGTGGCGTTTTTGCGGGTACCAAACACGATGCTCCCTCCATGATATATCCATGCATGCACTCCTTTTAATTCTCTTCTTTTGTATTTAACGTTTTCATAGGAACAGGCTGCCTCCACTTATGAGTAGAGGATGTCACGGTCCTGCTCTCGTGACCCTGTGCACCCGCAACCTCCAAAAAAAAATAAAAAAATTACATGATTATTATAAGATCTGTTGAAGAAAGACCAGACATACCACCCTTTTAGAACTCTTCCACCCATATAGATGGGACCCAATGCCTTTGTAATCATTTAAAGCAAAGAACACCTTGTGGGTTTGTTTCGAATAGGTCCCTTTTAGCATTTGAGAAAGGACATGACGGCCACCTTTTCTTCACGTAGCCAACGAGCTTTCAGAGGCCGGGAACGTGAGATCATGTCGGCGAACCTCATGCTTCTGTCCTGCTCACCCCTCCAAAAAAAAAAAAAAAAAACCGAAGTATTCGTGGGACCCAGGACCGGAAAAACTCTGATATATAAAATTATTCGTGGGACCCAGGACCGGACAGCAGATCCGGGCACCGCTCTTTCCCTTTCGGCCGATATGATTTTGTTTCCATCCTCGGCCCATACCGGTGCTCAGATCGCAGGCATGTGCGAGGTGCGTGCACGTCCGCTGCTCTCTCTTCCACCCCCTACCCGCACGGGCAGCGGGGACACGTAGCAGTGTTCATGGATGGACGGGACCACCACACTATGTGGGTGTCGTGCGGTCCAGATTGAATCCGTGTCGGTTTGCTTCTGTTTCTCGTGGCCCAACTGATCGTTCCCCGGACGGATGGATTGTGATGAGAGGAGTGCATGTTAGGCCAGGGATATTACTGGGCTAAAGATTGGGCTCAAGGTTTCGAGACTAATAACCAATAGGCCCAACCCTAATATTAAGTAAATTTAAAAAAAAAAAATCTGCATAGCTTTCAACGTGGCATGAGACGATTGGAGGGATTTACAAAGTATGAATGAATCAAGAGCTAGGATCCTCTCTACCTTGGAACGGACGTGGAGAGGCTTGCAATCACATGCGCCTGTGTCACTAGAGAGCAAAGAATGGACCGCGACTTACATAGGATGAGGCCTATGCAGTCACAAGTCATCATGCCTTGCAAGAATGACCATTGTTGTGGGGACGGCGCTTTGGCCGGAGCCTCGCGCAACAGCATAGCCCACATTAAGCTAGCAGAGAAAGAGGATCACGTTCCTCCCGAGGTATTGTCCGCTTTGGGCGCTCCGGCCCGCGCGTCCAGCGCTGACGGGGGGAGACTGGTGCCCTCACGGGTTTGCCCTTCAAAAGGCGCCTCGAGAGGAAAGGATTTCCACCCCCCATTTAAGGCATGGAACCTTTCCGCTACTAGCCGATGTGGGACTAAATTCAAGGCCCCCTCCCCTCCCCACAACATAGCCCCCCCAGCGGGAAGGTTCCTTGCCGGTTTTTAACGCCGGGGGCCCCCACAATCCTGAAGGGTAGTCAATGGAGGGAGGAGGCGCCCCTACCTGGCGCGCCATCTGTTGCGGGGACGGCGCTTTGGCCGGAGCCTCGCGCAACAGCATAGCCCACATTAAGCTAGCAGAGAAAGAGGACCACGTTCCTCCCGAGGTATTGTCCGCTTTGGGCGCTCCGGCCCGCGCGTCCAGCGCTGACAGGGGGAGACTGGTGCCCTCACGGGTTTGCCCTTCAAAAGGCGCCTCGAGAGGAAAGGATTTCCACCCCCCATTTAAGGCATGGAACATTTCCGCTACTAGCCGATGTGGGACTAAATTCAAGGCCCCCTCCCCTCCCCACAACATAGCCCCCCCAGCGGGAAGGTTCCTTGCCGGTTTTTAACGCCGGGGGGCCCCACAGTCCTGAAGGGTAGTCAATGGAGGGAGGAGGCGCCCCTACCTGGCGCGCCATCTGTTGCGGGGACGGCGCTTTGGCCGGAGCCTCGCGCAACAGCATAGCCCACATTAAGCTAGCAGAGAAAGAGGACCACGTTCCTCCCGAGGTATTGTCCGCTTTGGGCGCTCCGGCCCGCGCGTCAGCGCCGGGGGGAGACTGGTGCCCTCACGGGTTTGCCCTTCAAAAGGCGCCTCGAGAGGAAAGGATTTCCACCCCCCATTTAAGGCATGGAACATTTCCGCTACTAGCCGATGTGGGACTAAATTCAAGGCCCCCTCTCCTCCCCACAACAACCATGATTGTAGACTATATACTGGGAGAAATTATATCCTACATCATGCGCATCATGCTGGAGATACACCATAAGGATAATCCGAGACAAGATGAATGAGCGGCAATCTGAGATGACCCCCATGATGAATAGAGTCTACTTGAACGAAAAATTTGATTGGCATGTTCCACCTGATGCAATTCAGGGTATTGTTTCGAAGACGATGGACCTCTCTGGTTCTGTCCCAAAATGAGAGGATTCTGACTTATGAAACAAATATGGTCACATGACAAAGCAACAGTTTATTTATGACATTTTGTACCAACCAAGGGTTCGTAGCTCGGCAGCATTCTGCTTTCAAGGTTGTCGGTGCGCCAAACGGTGAACCCCCTCCGCGGTTATTTCCGGAAGCACTCGGTAAAAAGGGCTGTGTCATTTGGCTAGCTTGACCAGGACTGCATATATTTGGAATAGGTGCGATGTTTTATGTTATTAGCTCCTATAAAGCATAAAGCAAAATCGCAGACTAGAGTAGAAAAACTGCAGCATTTTTCACTAAATTACTGTTGTCCAAATAAGAAAATTTATTTTTGCATTTCGCATTTAGATTTAAATTTAAAGTCCATTGTTTTGTTGAGATGAAAAATGGAAATGCAAAGTAATGGCACTTTTCTATTATGCAATGGTTACTATAATGACTAATAAGGAAGAAGGGAATATAAAAGCCTCCTGTTTAGTATAATGTGTCATAATAAAAAGCTGCTGAAATGTAGCGGTTGTAATATTGTAGAAGGCCATTATTTTAAACTTCGGCTGGGTTAAACTTGAACCATGTTGTGGTCAACCTAGAGAGAGTCCAACTTCAGAAACACATCTAGCAATCCAAATCCGAATGGTCCTAAGATGGTATACATTTATCTGCTCGGCCTCGGCAACTAACTAAGGTGATGACATCGGCATCACCTGAGCCACCAACCATAGCAATCAATCGGGCTGCTGACCTCAACATTTGCCAACCTACACCAATTGCAGCAAGCTATATGTCTTCAACTCAAAGCACACTAAAGACGGTTAAAGCTCGTTAAAGACTCCACCATTTATGGGGCATGTTACTAGGCAGTTATAGTTCATCCTGTGTATTTGATATCACCGTATGATCTACATGGTTGAGATATGTGATGTGCATAACATGCAGACCATTGCTGATATTTAGAAATATCTTAGTGGAACAATTATTGCACAAGCTTGCTCCTTAATTATTTAAGAAAAAATTTTGTTCCACCTAAAAGTTTCTTATATATTTTAGAACATGCAGAAAATTTTATTAATTATTATAGAAAATGTAAAAAATTAATTATTTTTTACCAAGCTTTATTAACATGTGAAAAAAATCCTCAAAAGAAATGCATGCCAGTCAGCCTAATATTTGTTAATCATTTTAGGAAATGCAGATCTTATTAATTATTTCAAGAAATATAGAAACTCTTATTAGTTAATTTTGCCGAGCTCTATGTAAATTTAAAATATGAAAAAGTTCTAAAAAATAATCTTCCATGGAACCCGCAATCAAAGCAATTGGAAGGATTAGAATGCCAGTTCGTGCCGCGGTCATTAATTATAAAATACATTCCACTTATGATTATTTTTTATTCTATTTTTAAAAAATTATTTATTCTTCCACCGTATAGAATTACATTTCTATTTTCTATATCTCCCCGCGCATAGCGGGCGGATATCATTCTTGTGTTATACTATATGAAATGTTTGAGGAAAGTGATGATGAACTTGACAATAATTTCCTCCTGTATGGTGAGGAATTTGTCATTTTTGTCAACAGCCAGAAGATTCTTCAAGTCTATACCAAATCCTAAAAGATTTCTTTTTGATAAAGAATCCTAAAAGATATAGACCGCGATCTTCCTCTTACCATTTTAGGAATGTGATGATGAACTTGTCGTTTTATGTTCTCATGTATAACGTTTCAAATTCGATATCTGCTCAGATTTATGAGTCCGGCTTCCAAGTTCGGCTTACTAATTAATAGGAAAATTTAAGTGCTCCATCTCCAGCCTTGTGAATAACTGCAAGAGTCTCCAACTAGTAGCATCGCGATAAGCTTTATCTAAAATCCTTTCCACCAACCTATGATTCATTGTTTTCCACTCTCACTCTCCCTCCTTTTCATGTTTACCATATTTACTTTAAGCCTCATCAGCATATGAGTCATCTTGCCCTTTGTTAAGACATCGAGGCTGATATTTGGAATAGGGAAAAAAATCTCTATTCATATTTGTCTCATTGCACCAGGATGGCGAGGTTAGCCCAAACGCCCAGTAACACAAAATCCAGGCCCATGAGTGAGCACAACTCATGGTAAGACCTATATCAATTTATCTGTTCGACGGTTGAAAAAAATCTAATCCAAATGATCATAGAGTGCTTTTGTCCAGTGTTTGCATGATACGGTTCCAAAGGCAATTCTAACTGATGTATTCATAAACAGATATCCAAGTTCTTTAACTTGGGAAAGGCTACTAGTCGCTTGGCATGGTAAAAGTGGGTGGGATGGAACATAGGAAAGCTAGTCCAGCAAGTAAGCTTGATTTGTGCCCGGACCAATAAAAATGTGATGTATCTTCTTTTGAGCTATGATGACATTGCATCATGAGCTGCTCATGTCAAGACCTAATTTTTATATTACCATCTATTTTAGCACTTTCAAACTGCCCATGAATTCAACAATAGATGAAAAGAGGAGACATAGCTGGAGGAGAAAAGATGATAGTGAGAGGAGGATTTGTTGTTTCGAGGAGTAGCGTCGTGAAAGCAGAGCGAGGGTGTGGTTATCCAGCTGTGGGGAAAATAGAGGGTCACTTACCGTAATAATGACCGACATAGAGTTGGGGCACAACTCCAGTGACACTAGGAGAGAAGGGAGGGGTGGATCTCGGCTGAGAAGGTAGGCGAGATGATGATAATGGCAAAGTAAGAGAACAGATAAATAAAATTAATTCAATAAAGTGTTTGTTGCCGGCGGTTTCGATCTCGCCCATAATCCTAACCATGGGTAGGAGCTGCTAGGTGGCGGTTTTGCGCCAACCCTAGCCATTCCGCACTGGCCTTGCCCTGGTAGAGGATCACAATTGTGGCACCTCCTATGACATTGGCTAGGTTGATCTGATAGAGCTACTTTAGTTAGACCAGTTCTCAAGTCCTCCCCTCCTCAAAAAGAATTTCGTCCTTAACGAACCTAGACCAAGAAACAGTTGAACATACTTAACTCAAATCTTATCACATTCTCGGTAGGAGTTATTTTAAGAAATGCATGATCTCCCACTTGAATTCCAGATCTCGCCCTAATATCGATCACATGATCAACATTAGTATGAAAACTAGATTAAGATCTATTTACATATGAAAAAATAGTTAGCTGAAGCTTTTGTCATATCTAAGGTTAAGAAATAGGTTAACAAGATTAGCATTAACAAAATGATTGAAAATGAATTTGAGTTTGAAATTACGATCTAGATTTAAATGCTTGTTCAATCAAGAATTGACTAGGATCAATAATAAAATGCTAAATCTTCATAGCAAGGTAGATTATTAAAAGCGATTGCTTGGAGTAGAGCTTGGAAGTGAAATGGGTTTGACATATACATCATGATGGATCTTAGATATAATTAAAAGATCATGATCTATCTTATTCATAGTCAAATAATTGGATAGTTCTACAAGTGATCACAAGGATAAATATATAATGATGGGCTTTAAAAAATGATCAATATTAGAATCATAAGAGCAAGCCCAAGATGGTAAGGCTTGTTACCATGATTTCAATAATAGGATTGAGATCGTAATGAGTTTCCTAATAAGGTAGACCACATATTGATATAAAAAGCTTGAATCTAAATTTTAAGTTAGAATCCATTAAGAGGGATAGTCTAACTGAATCTTTAACAAATTAGATCAAGTTCACGTACCAAAACAATAATAAAAAAAAAAAATTCAAGAATAAGGGAATTGATTCTAAAATCATGAATATGATTACATGTATATAATATCAAAATAATGAAAATCAGGGGACTTGCTCATGATATACACAGTTTATAATAAGATCATGAGTGCATTTGAATCAAGATAATAAAAAGTAAGACTTCCCAGTATACCTTAAATTCTATCCCTACTCACAACTACCTAGTTTAAACTTATGTGAGGACCCGTGCGGGTATATGTTTAATTCCATATCGGTTATTCACTCGGTAGATCTTAGGTACTTATATAGGATCAAGAAACCCAAATAATACCTTCCGATTATCCATTTTGGGTGAGGTCCTAGGTTGTTACAAACGGTACCAGAGGCTCTCCACTCGCTATGTGGATGCTAATATTAATGATGAGATTTAAATCTCTGTCGCATTCCATATTATCATGAATAATGTGAAAATCATATATTAATTAATCAATTTATTATCTAAAATTATGTATTAATTAATTGCAGACTATAGAATAATGATTTTCAATCACTCACCATGGACATTATTATTAATGATGGAATGTACATCCTTCTCATATTTCATATTATCATTACAAGGTAAAAGCCATGTATTAATTCAATAGGAGATGAGAGATGATACTGAAAATGTAAGCAAACAATTGTAGGCCATGGATGATGGTTTTTCATTTGCTATATAAAGATTATAATAATTACAAAAGAATTTATATGAAAATTGATATACATATATCCAACGTTCATACTTTATTTCATATAATACAAAAAATATATATATAACAAAAGAAAATATATACAATAAATATATTTTAATTTGTTACAAAAATGTTCTTAATATGGAGGCTTTGCTTGCCATGAGCTTTTCTTTTACTATGTGGATATTAATATTAATAATGAAATTTAAATCCTTCTTATATTCCATATTATCATTAATAAAGTAAAAGTCATATATTAATTTAGTCAATACATTAATTAAAATTATATATTAATAATTTACAATGATCATTAGACTCAATGTGGACTATTTTTGCCACCACAAATAAGGCTAGATAAGGTTTGAAAGCAAAATCTGCCATATTGAAAAGCCAAATCATAAGTCAAATTTTTAGAGATTATAACTTAGACCTACGGCATTTAATTAAAATGATCTTTTCTTTGAAATAGGCTAACTTTTTGAGTTCTACGACTTAGCACTAACCTTTGACATATTCAATAAAAATATATTTATTAATCATATAAAATATATCACAATAAAATATTAATATATTTATGTATATATTAATTATTAATGTATTGCATAAATATATTTATTAGTCATATAAATTATTAATCCTATAAAGATATATTAATTGTTATTATAGAATTAATATTTTTACTAATATTATGTTTTAATACTAATAATTATTTTGATTAAAAAATAAGGCATAGAAGTAATATATTAAATATTTTTTATTATATAATATAAAGCACAATAATATATTTCTACTATAATTTAAAATTATCATTGAATAATAATATGGCAATAATATGACTAATAATATATTACAATATACTATTTCATAAATATCATATATATAGTATCAATATTATATTATATGTAATATTGATATAGTATATAAGTGGTGTATTGATATACCTTTTTTTTTAGATTGAGGGACAATTTTGTCCTCAACTTTTGGCCTAAGATTACTATCGTAGGGTAATCTTAGATTTCTGACCTCAAGGATGGGCATCCTATCACTGGATTGGGCTGTGATTTGAGGAGTGAGGATAATTTGGGATCACTGTTACATATGATCACTATGGTACAACCAAAAATAATAATCTCGTCATATTTACCTATATCATCCTTGATCTTGGGATGATCACCCATACCAAATGTTTCCTAAAGAGGTTAAAATGAGCTAAAATTTCATTGCATGGATCCCAAAATAGGCCGGTTAAAACAAAACTTTTTTTTTGAGAAAAAAATTAACCGAGCTTATCTCTCTACCTATAAAGAATTAGGTGGGATGATACAGGACAATTGATGTGGAAATCGAAATTTACCTTTTGTAGGATTTTTATTTTTTGATTATTTTTGCTAATCATATTTATTTTTGGTCTAATTCAAACTAAAAGGAGAATTCGATCTGAAATGTGTAAGGGAGGACCTCACTAATATTATAAATAGGGGATATGCACCTTAGTTTATAACATATCGATCATGAATAAAAGAAAAAGAGGACATGAATCCTATTTTTATAATTTTTTTATTATTTTTTTGAGAGATTCGAGTTAAGCGGGTTGAGAAATTCTTTTTTTTTCTGATCGGATCATGCTGGTATCGAAGTTCCACTCCTCCACATCTTTGGAGAGTTTAGTTTGTGGTCCAAGTGTGCGAAAAATACAAGCAAATAGAAGAAAGGCTATCCACGCTTAAAGTATATTTAAGATAAATGCGGGTATAGATGATAAGATGAAGGATTGTCTCACATAACTAGAAAAGATTATCCAACTCACCAAAATCATACTTCTATTGGTGATACTTTCAGCACAAGCACCAACTTCTCTTATTGTAAAGCTAACTTCTATGTTTCGAGATAAAAGATATGCCATTCAGTGAGGAGGATAAGTAACTTGCGGGCACTAAGAATCCTCCTCTTTAACCCTTCAAAGTCGAAGCTTTAATCGAGATCCTTGTATACGATAGAGTTGTCGATGTAGAAAAACTGGATAATTGGCTAGACTAGTTCGAAACTTTATTTACTATCCAAAAAGTAACTTTTGCCCACCTCAAGCTTTTCAGCTATGTCCTTATCTGGTGAAATTCGTACGTGAGGAACACTGATATTTTCTAACTTGACGTAGAGCATTTTTCAGGAGCCTAATCTAGGAGCAATTCTATCCAATCGACTATGAGAAAATTAATTAATCAAGTAGTAGTACCTGCAACAGAAGTATGATCAATCAATCCTAAACTATACTACCAAGTTTTACAAGCAAGCTATCTTACTCGAAAACTCAATTAATGATTATGCAGTCTTTATTAGGTACGTCAGAGGTCTCTATGAGAGTATTCGAAAGAAGTTAAAACTCTTCGAAATTGAAGACATTAGAGAAGCTAGAATGAAGATCATGAGAAGCAAAGTGAAGTACCAGCCAAGGAAAGGCAAGAAGGCGATAAGTGCAGAAAATATGAATTTTGGCATCGAGATAGGCCAATCAAATAGAAAGTTTTCTTTTTAGAAAAAATTTTGATCGAGCATATCTCCTAATACGTGAAAAATTAGATAAAGCAATAAAAGATAAAATTAATATAAATATTGAGATTTACCTTCTGTAGAGTTTTTAATTTTTTTTATAATTATTTTTACTTGTCATATTTATTTTTGGAAATCTAAATTTATTTGAACTGGAAAAGGAATTTAATCCAAATTGTATAAAAGAGGACCTTACTACTATTGTAAATAAGGGCTATGTACCTCAGTGTACCGTATATGGATCATGAATGAAAGAAAATGGGATATAAATTCTGCTTTCGCAATTTTTTTCTTTTCTCTAATTTTTTTTTTAGATATTCAAGTTGAGAAGATTGAGAAAATTCTTTATTATCCTCAATCGGATCAATTAATTAATTATGAACTATACCATGGTGGTTTTTAATTACTCACCATGTGAACACTATTATCAATAATGGAATTTAAATTCTTCTCACATTCCATATTATCATTAATAAAATGAGAGTCATGTATCAATTAAATCAATAGGACAAGAGAGCTGATGCTAAACATATAAGCAAACAATTACATACTTTAGAATAATGATTTTAATATATTATATAGGTACTATAATAATTAAAAATATAACAACTGATATAGATATATCTAACATTCACTATTTATTTAATATAATATAATAATTATATATAACAAACATATATAAAAAATATAGTTTTAATTTGTTATAAAAATATATATGTAATATTATATATAACAATATATGTTTATAATTTAGTTTTAACATGAATTCAAATTATCTGACACATCCATGATCTTGAAATTTAGTAAAATCGATACTTTAGCAATGATATATGTAATTTACTTCATAACTTCATATCATAGTTATTACAATGATATAATGGCATGATGATCATTTCGACAAATCTACAATATTTTCAATATTATTATTATATTTCTATATTATATTTTAAAAATAATTTAAAAATAAATGAAAAAATTATATGTATATTATGGAGGTTTTATGCTAGTAAGAGGACTAAATACATCCTTCGGGGAGTCCTAGTAGAATTATCCTGTGAGTTCTAGCAACCATCATAGTGCAGATATGTTTCCAAACCTTGCTTTCTCCACCAAAGACTTGGGGATTTGGACTCCTCACTCAGCGAGCACATTCAGCAGATCTTCAGCCAAAAAAAAAAAAAAAAACAGAGTCAGCAGAATGATAACACGGCGAAAAAGCAAGTAGGGTCGGTGACTCGGGTCTACTTCAGGAGCCACCGCGACGCCTGCCTCGCCCGAGGTTTGCGCCCGCCGTCTGGCGTCGAACCCTGCACGAAGCTTCCAAAGGGACAGCTGCCGTTTAAAGCTTTCCACTAACGTCACCCTCCCGCATGAAAACTTCTCGATCCTTCCCTTCTTATCCGAATCCTATACAGGCCGGTAGTAATAAGACAATCCCGCCCGCTCGGCCACGCTGATGCATCTATAAAAGGCCGACTAGGTTCCCTCGCCTCCAAAGATCAAAAGAGAGGAAAGAAAAGAAGATTGAAGCCTAATGGGTTCGAATCATAACGGGGTTCCACCACCGGAGGGCTACGCGGCAAGCGGCAAGATTATGCTCATCGCCATCGTCGCGCTCTTAACCACCACCCTCCTCATCTTCTTCCTCCACCTCTACCTCCGGTGGCGGGTCCTCCGCCGCTTCGCCTCCGCCCGCCGCCGCATCCGCCGCCGCCTTGTCTTCGCCGGCGAGACCCACGGCGCCCTGCGCCCCGCCGATCGCGGGTTGGCTCCTGACATCCTCGAGTCCCTTCCCGTCCTCGTCTTCTCCGCCGCTGGAGGCGAAGGAGATGGGGAGGAGGTGGTGGAGTGCGCGGTGTGCCTGAACGAGTTCGTGGAGGGGGAGAAGCTGCGCTCCCTCCCGCTGTGCGGTCACCGATTTCATATCGAGTGCATTGACATGTGGTTCCACTCCCACTTCACCTGCCCCCTCTGCCGGGCCGCCGTGAAGGCGGCGTCGCCGCCTGTCAATACCATCGTCTCGGTGCGAGTACTGGCATCGAATCCTCCGGAGGCGGCGGCGGAGGAACGGGCTCGTTCGTCCTCCGGTCTGTGCTCCAGGTGCCGAGCGGAGGGGATCGGGTCTTCGTCGGCTACTTTGGGGTGTCCGGAGCTGAGGATCGAGGCACCGGCGAGGTGGGGCGAGGGGTTCGGGGGACCTGAGGAAGAGCTAGGTTTAGGATTAGGGTTGGGAACGCCGGGGGTGCAGAGGATGAAGTCGCCAGGTAGCCGCATGCAGCTGCTTACGAGGCTTCTAAGCAGGGATAAGAGGCTCTATTGCGGCGGAAATTCGGAGGCAGAACCGGATCTGGAGAGGGGGGAAGGGGCGGAGCGGTCTCCACCTCCTCCTCCGCCGCCGCCGCCGCCGCTTCCACCAACGGCGGCGGCACTTTAGTATGATAAGTGGTTGGAGACGTCGCGGAATCGTAGCCGTTGGCGGTGCACGCGTGGCGGCTCGGGGATGATATCGAGACGTCAAGATTCTTTTTATTAGCTGCCTTTATGGACTTTTCCTTCAGAAACGAGCGGTTAGCTCGAGAAGGGTGGAGGGAGAGGGTCTGGAAATGATTTGTAAAGTTTTGAGAGGCTTTTTGTTTTAGTTTTCTTCTTCTTTTTTTTGTAATTATGATAACGTTAGTGGTAGTTCTTTATAGCAGCAAATGTTTATTCTCGCCAGTTATTTTCGATTTTCCAATTGCTTTATGACGCGCCAGAAATCTTATTATTTAAGACATTATTATTTTGAACTAATATAGTGATTTGAATAATAAAAAAAAAGCGATGAATATATATGCAATGGCTTCAAGTAATGACTTTTAAAATGGGACAAAAATAGGACTATGACCATTATCCAAATCCGGATAATATAAATTATGTCATATAGGTGTTTTGAGATACTCATTTAATATCATTAACTATTAATTTGAAGGCCCCGTTTGGATAAGTTACATGCCAGAAATCTTGCAGGCCAAACAACACGGTGTTTTTTTGGAATGATTCCAAAACGGGTAAATGATTATTTTATATTCGCACAGTGTTGCATGAATCTCAAAATGACGTGTTTTGCCTGAAAACAGCCGAATTTCAAGCTTCTGTCATGCAATGTACCTAAACCACACCCTATAATGTAAACCATGGATTAGAGCCGACATTACTGATAACACCTGTAATTTGTAGGTTGGGCCCGTTTTGAATTATATGAATGCTTGAATTTGGGATTCCCCCAACCTCTTTTCTTCTCCTTGCTCAAAGAACAACTTAAAAAAATGACGCGGCCTAACTCAAATGCTGTAAAGATTATGGTTTGAGTGGAGACAGCATCTTATGGCTCCCGAGTCTACATCATCATGTGCCAAAGGAAAGCCATAGTTGTGATGATCCGGGTGCTCACCCAAAAAAAAAAATTATTTTGATTTCTAGCCCATAATTGATGCGGGATCAAAACATGCCTCGTCCTCGCGATAGCTTCATGCGAAATTATATCATGCACCATAGGCACCATGCCAATCAGATCGTCTCATTTCTGCAGACTTCATCCATTTTGCGCTCGTCTTGATGATTGGCCAATAAGAACGGGACAATCTAATTGATGTGGTGCACAGCCATATTGATACATGCGGTGTAGGATATAATTTGCCTAGCTTCGCAGAATGGAACAGCAAGGCATATGCTGAGGGCAGAACAAGAAGACATTGGACATTTGTATGCACTATTATTAGCCTGCTTGACTCCGAAGATGGAAGGACATACCCTCTTGAAAGCTCACAGAAAATCAGTCCTTTTCCATTTTTCAATTTCCAAATACTGGTGGGAGTGTTGTGCCCATTCTTCTCTTGTTAATAATATTCCCTGGTGGGAGTATCTTTACACTTCTTAAAAAAATAGATTGATTGGGTGCGTATTAGACTAGGTGAAACTCGGCCTGTGGTTGGGCTGCGCTGGGCTTGGGTGGCCTGCCCTCCTTTATTTTTATTTGCTTTTTGTGATTAAAAAGACCCTTCATGAAGAAAGGCCGAAACATGGGTTCACAGCTAGTCTGTCCTTAAGTTCGCATGTCAGCAGACGAGCCAACTTCAGGCATCAAAGCTTGGACTTCTAATCAGATGTTGCTCACTATTAATTCCCCTCCTGATCATGAATTAAGTGTGGGGTGGCTTTAATTAACTGGCCTTGGACAATTCTGCTATGGCGACTTTGGATTTGATATGGGATGTCGAAGGTGAACGAGCCATTAGGAGGCCATGATCCATACATGGTTTGGGAGGATGCTGGTGAAAGAAGCAGCCAGGTGGTTGCTCATTAGTTCCAGAGGCACAGATGATGAGAGGATGGCATCTTAGTCCATGACCTGCTAAAGTGTCACTTCACTGTGGTTTTTATATGAAGATCGATGAGTCAATTTGTTTGCGTTGTGCCCCCTCCTGTGTGTGTGCAAAGGTGGTACGGTTTAAGTCTATTGCATGATGAGCGGATTTTCCTCCAACCAATTGAGGCTATCATGATGTAGTCCTGATTTTGTGCTGCGAGGGGATCTTCTTTCCTCCTCGACCTGAGTTCACTATTTTGTATATCTTAAATAAAATCTGTGATGGAATCCCCATCATTTGCTCGAAAGAGGAAAGAACAAAAGATTGAGCATATCACCATGCATCAACATCGATCCTCTCAGCTGTATTTCTTCCTCTTTTTCTTTAATGAAATAGGGTGTAAGGAGAATGTTTACAATAGTAGAATAGGGAGTCACAGAGTGCTCTAAGAAAGAATTCAAGAACAAAGAGGAGACAAAACATTCCGAAGTATTCAACGAGCTTCCTTCGTTTTTAAATTTCCAATGCAGCCCCACCAGTATTTAAGAAAGAAAGTGAAGGCCTCAATTGTTTACCAATGGCCAATGGCTGCTGGTTTTCCTAGCTACTGAAAAAATGGTTTTGTTAACATCAAAAATATAGTTCACTTTATTTTTAATTGAATCGTAATTAACAATTAAGTGGATAGACAACAACAATCAAGCTGTACAACTTCCTTTTGCATCGTCCAGAATAGTTATATATTCTCAGTAATAAACAATACAAAACTTGGCTAGCTAGATGGCGTAACAGAGCTGCATTTGTTGCATTCGAACCAAATATTTAAGGCTTAACAATCTACCAGAGCTGTTTAACGTTAACTTAAGGATAGAAATCAGAACGTATCTGTGTATTTCTTCACCGGAGACGAGGTCATGATAACTCTCCTTACCAATAAAATAATAAACAAAACAATGTAAAGTTTTGTATTTATGGACACCATGAGCATAACTTAATTGCTTCAATGGCTGTAAGTAGAGCCCCCGTGATGGTGACTGCGCGGTGCACATATGAACTGCATATCTTTTTGTGTCAGGCGTTGATAGTCCAAACTGCAAACTTCATCTCAAGCCTTGTTATTCATGCCTTCGACATACTTTGTAGACCTAACATCAATGTCTATGCCCTTGAACCTGGTTACCAAATAGGGCTGGTTGCCAAAAGTTCTAGGTTTTAAGACCTTTTGGCCCAGCTTAATCTTTCCTAAAGCTTAGGATCTCGGATTTGGTATGGCTGCATGGGTTAGGCTTTGCAAAAACTTTTGAAGTAGATGTGTTTTTAGAACACGAGATGGATGGCCATCAAACAAAATAGTGCTCTATAATATGGATAGCTGTCATCAAGAGATGGATGGCCATCAAACAAAATAGTTTATTAGTGTGTGCCATGTCATAGACAGCATATGTTGTTTGGTGGCTATCCATGTCCTGATGGTGGCTATCCTGGGATGCATAGCCGCGATGTGCAACCATGGAGGATCCTAGTTGGTGTTTTTAATACTATTCTTAGGTCTTTTCCCTCCAAGTGGCCAACTTGGATCAACAGGCCAATGGCTTATTTTTCATCAAAACAGAGGCTTTTCGGTGATGAGACCAATGGGCGCAGCCAAGCCTAGTCATTTTATGTTTTAAACACTATAAACTACTTGGTTCTTGGACTCATAAATATGTTAGGCAATTTCCATGCGACCCTTCAGCGTTCCAGAAAAGCGCCGTAGTATGAGGGTCAAATATAGCCTAAGGTCATTTAGGTAAGCTGGTAAGCACGATAAAGAAGAGAAGCCCACCTCCTCCTGAGCCTTTACTCCCCTTAACTCACCTATTGTCAAACCTCTCCACCCTCAAAACATTCCCTCTTTCATCCAAACCTCACCTCCAATTCCAAACCCAAAGCACAAGCACAACCAAGAAGAAGGAAGATGGCAAGGCCAAATCGAACGCTATCAGCCAGCCAGAGTTCCAGTGGATCTCCCCCGGCCGAGCACGCTCACGGGGCACGCCAAAACCGAACCTTATACGCTGTTCTTTTGGCCCTCAACATACTTCTCATCCTTCTCTTCTACTTTGGTATCTGGCGTTACTGTAGGAAGGACCAGCGAGTAGGTGACACCAACGCTGCCGCCGCCTCTTCCTCCGCTCCCAGCGCTCCCAGTCCTTATGCTAGAAACGGGAGGCTGGATTCCCGAGTCCTCTCGTCGTTGCCAATCTTCGTGCACACCGTCGGCGGCGAGGAGAAGACGGAGTGCGCTGTGTGTTTGATGGAGTTCAGGGAGGGCGAGAATGGCCGGCTGCTGCCGAGGTGCAACCATCGCTTCCATACGGAGTGCGTCGACATGTGGTTTCAGAGTCACTCAACCTGCCCTCTTTGCCGGGCTTCAATCGAGTTCAGTGCTCCAGATTCTGGCGCGGCGGTGTGAGTCGTGCTCTCGACTCCGCCGGTGAGCAATCGTACGTTTGACTTAAGCTCTTTCCGGTCCTGGAATTGTTCTGTAGATTTCTATTTTTTTCCTCCTTTTTCTCTGGCGCACAAGAACAGACGGCTGTAAAACGGGCTTGCATCTTAGAAACTTGTTGGGCATCAACGGTAACGGGATTACATTGTGAATTGATTGTTTTTTTTTTTGTGTGTTATTTAAAAAGGTTTCTTTATAAAGAAAGAAAGGTCAACGCTCCAACCTTTTTAAACATATATGTTTATAGCGACACAAATAGCAATTGGATCGCGATATATATGGTTAATCACGCTAAATCTATGGGCGACTTTGTCAGATGATCCTACTTAACTTTTTAATATTTTATTTGCTGATTCCCACATATACTTTTATTCTAAATTGGTTTAATAAATTCAATTTACCAAAAATATATATAATTAATTAGAAGCCTCTCCATCAGGGGAAAAAAAACAAGTAAAGTCAACAATTTTTTTATTAGGTAGAAAATGAATTTCTTTAGAGATGATGAGGACTGGGGCACCAATATTTTGGAGGTCCAAAATTGGATGGTCTAAGTCCATAAATCACAGACTACTAGTCTTAATGCTAGCATGACCGAACCTATCAGTACATCAAGAATATCCAACTTGGACTTGACCCAAAGCAAGCCCCCATATCTATATCCAATTTATTTGACTAGTTGACCAAAATCTATCTAGTTTTGCAATTCATACCGCATGAATAGTTATTTTTTATACAAAACAAAGTACAATAAGTACAAATATACATTTTTTTGACCTAACGAGTTGAGAGGTCTTGAACTAAACTCGACACATCCTGCTGATAGTTGGGATTGGCGTCCAACCATATGAATCCAATAGGTTGGGTTAGGCACGGAGGGTCCAAGTTGGGTCAAAACTTGCCATCTCAAATGATGACTAATAAGAGAAGCATATTTTAACTTTGCTGGTTAGCGAGATTTTAGGATAGAAGGTTTTTTCATTAACCAATAATGATGGACACCATTCAACTTGCCTATATATGCATTACTTTTTGAACTTATGCAGGCGATCATCATTTCAAGTTGCCCATAAAGCCTTTGCTTAGAAATTAATGCTAAATATTATTATCTTTTTAAGATATAAGGGATGCCGTTATTGGGGTTCGAATCCTAACGATTAATGATGACGGGCTCGCCAAATACGTCCCATTGTAATACCTATTTTGGTTAGGGAGCAACCATCTGAGAGAAATATGTGATGGGACAAGACTTCTTGCGTCAAAGTTATTCAAGGTGAAGGAGTCGACTCAACGGCTTGAAAACTAACATAGATACATCTGAGGCGAAAGTGAAGTACTGTTTTCGTTTCTTATTTAGCTGATCTGAGTTCAATCCATTCTAATGGGCTACATGTCTAGTCGAACATCAGGGCTTGAGAATCAGGAAAGGGTAACCACAAATGCAAGAGAATAAATATCTTTTAATTGAAAAGTAATGTTTGTGATTATGAGATGGTATGCCATGAAAATAATAGTCAGTATATGATTATTATCTCTAAAGTATATTGAATATATTTAATATTAATTAATAAAAAATATCTTGAAAACTATATATTTGAAAGAAGAATCAATCGCATATTTATCGATAAAATATCATTATTATTGTTGAAACTTCAAGTTAGTTCGCAACAAAAGTAATTTGTCATAAAAAATGAATCATAAATAATTAACATAAAAAACCATTAGTTATACAATGATGTATAGATGACAACATCCACTTCATCTTTAAATAATCAATATTTTGCAACAAAACATATATACTACCAATGAATATGTATTTAATGATGAAACACTATCATCGTTACATCACATAAGTAATTTGCAACAAAAACTATTTCGTCTAAAATCCAATTCGTTATTAAAATATTAATATTCTGCAACAAAACTACATATGTTGCTAATAGAGGTACGTTTAACTATGAAATATTGTCGTTGATAAAAGTTAATTAGATAATAAGCAATAAAAATAATTTTTATCCTATTTATATATTGAAAAATGCATGATGAAACATTATTTCATTACTAAATAGCCTATATTATACGAGAAAACTGTATACGTAACCAATAAAAAAAATATTCAGTGATGAAATATTATCCTTAACTAAAAATAGAGATCTATTTGGGAATGATTCTAACATTATTATCAAATTTAATAATCAATTCATGACAAAAAAATATCGTCAGTAAAATTCATGGTATTAATAATTTTTTATTACAAAAATATCATAAATTGTTACGAAAAAATTTCTGCCAAAAAATCGAAGTGGGAATATTTAGTGCTACAAATTTGATAACAAAAATTAGAAATAAAATTTAATTTTATTGCCAAAAATACTGTTTAAATAATATTTTATATTGAAGATTCATATTTTATTGCCTTATGGTACTTATTAGTAATATGTTATAATTTATATCAAACTATTTTGTTGCTGATTGACCATTTTTTATAGTGAAATTAGCCAAGTCTTTTTACCTTGTTGAATGCCAAGGTGGTACAGGGGAATCAATACCAAACATATATTCTTGCTGCTTGATTACTGGTGGTACTTCAAAATTGGTTGGCCCTTTCACCTCATTGAGAACTAAATCATTGCAAGAATCCTTCTTGTTTTGCACATTTTTGGTTTACCTGATCTACATACTTTGGCTTTCCAATCTCATGGCTGACATTATCATCACATGAAATATCTGCATCTAGGATGGCTTCTGCATTAGCCCCATCTACATGATTGAGCTCTTGAATCATCCTTACTCGATCTATGACCACCTCAAATCCCAAGTCCTAACCAATTAATTAGCTCCTCAAGTTTAGAGAGAGTTGGAAAAACAACCCGTTTACCTTTCTCGCATTTCAAAAACTAAAGTTGTAAAACGTAGAACTTGAGTAAATTATAGTATAAACATACCAAACTTTCTTGGGTTCCTTAATATCGCAAATATGCATAATGGTGCATTAGGTAGTATCACTATCTTTGAACCATTAAAATATTTCTTCAAATCTTTCTCAATCAAATATGAGTTGATATAAGAACTCTAACAAGAATAATTGGTGCTATTTAACTTTTCCATTATAGAAATAATAATGCAAAAATATAAGTCTTGGCTGACAAGATCTGTTTGCACAAATGCACAACGAACCAATGATAGAATCCAAACACTTGCGCAGGCACAATGAATTGCAAGAAGCTCTAGAATTACTAAGTTACGAATAGAATAAACCACCACTATACTCAAAACACCTTAAAGAAAATATCCGACTCCAAGACTCATGACTATGTTACTACGTAGAAAAATCTATATACTATCTAATTCTATATAGAACGCCACGATCGAACCAAAGTTCTCGGTTTCTACTCCAAGTATGCCTCACATAATCTCTCTCCAACAACTTACATGTCAAGTACCAAAGCACTTCACCTCTAAAAGGTCGGACTCCCTATATAAAAGCAAAAGACTGTTACTCAAAATCAAGCAAGGATAGTAAGGTTGCTTATTTAAAATAACATTGTTCTAAGTCAACTCGGAAGCAAACTTTTGCTCTAACTATCCCACTAGAAGTCAAAGCACCTATCCTAGCTTGGATATCATGCAATAACTAAGTAGGACAAGAATGGAATAAATAACAACTAGAAATAGTACCTAGCTAAAATAGGACTCACTGTTGTAAAATAAAAGGTAAAGAGATTGGAGACAAGAAAATAAATAAGACACAGAAGTTGTAGAAAATTAGTTCTTCAAGAACTAATAGTATTTCTCATTTCTTTCTTATGCCTTTCTTTCTCTTTTCACTTGTGTACATTTCATCTTCCTCAAGGTACCCTTTTATAGGCCCTAAGGTTATAATGAGAAGATATGATAGTGATAATAAGGAGATATAATAGTCATAATTACAAGATATCCAAAGGACAAGAGAAGGTGAAAAGGTGAATGAATGTAGACATCCCCAAGGGATAAAGGGTACATCTAGAAGTTACAAAAGATGAAAAATTCAAGAGATGGGGAAACTCAAGAAGTGAAGGTTAAGTGGTCATCCACCCAAATACGGCGGATTCATAACACTCACAATAAATTGCTAACATGGTAGTCCTTACGTGTACTTTCTGCTCAACTAGAAATATAATGCAGGACAAAGTTTAAATTTATTTTTGATATATGATCTAGATAGTCAATATCTTCGAAAATACTGCCCATCTCTTTTCATCTTGGAAACCTATTATCTTGGTAAAATTGTTCCATCTTTTTGTCCCCTTCTATCTCTTATTTGTGGTCCCTACCACCCATCCTCCATCTTATTCTTATATTGGATGGTTGGCTCTCTTTTTACCTCCATTTCTCAAATGAAGATGGTCGAGCTTTGCTGCTCCCCATTTTCAAGCGCTCGCGCACATGCATGGTATAGATAATCCATATATTCAAAATTGACAAGAATAAATACACGAGTCTTAAAGTCCCTTACTATCATGTTGAAATTAAGCTTTATTAGGTTGCTAATCTAAACAATGTGCTGGTATTTAACCTATTCTTTCATTTAAGGAGAAATAGTCTTGGTGCAATGGTAAGGTAGCTCCTTTTGATCTGTGTCTCATGAATTCGAAACATAGAAACAGACTCTTCACACGTGGGAGCAAGGCTACTTACATCTGACCTTCAATAGATGCTGCAGTGATGAGAATCTTGTGCACGGAGATGCCTAATTTAAGGAGAGAGAAATAGCATATCTAGATTGCAAATGGGCTAGAGCCTATAGTAGTGTTTTATGACCATGATTAGAACCCTAGATCTCTTCCATAAACAAGTCCTTTAAAAAGCAGTGCCGACTAGCTAAGATGAATTTGGTTTATAAATTGGGTTGGTTAATGGACGTATTTTATAAATAGATAAGTTTGAGTTTAATTATAAAAGCATTGCGTGTGAGGACATAAACAGGCCGAACACGCAAGAATATTTGCTAGTAGAATATTAGGCACTTTCATTTGTATATTTGATAAATAAGTAATTAAGCAGTTATCAATGTATATATATTATATACAAATATCAAATCAGAGGGAGCACTAGTTTACTTCAGGCGTGATGCATTAGACATGACAACATGCATGAATTCTGATTGGAATGTTTTTTTTTTTTTTTTTTTTTTTTAAGGGTAGAGTGATGGCAAAAGTGGCCCTATGATTTCTTTTTGTGTTTGCTAACTGAACAGTGGTAAAAAAAAAAGGCCTCTCCATACTAAAGATTGAACATTGAACATACGATAGGAGTGCTAAAAAAAAAAAAAAGGAAGAGTGACGGCGAAAGCGCCCCCTATGATTTCTTCTTATATTTGCTAACTGGACAGCAGTAGAGACAATTGCCTCTCCATACAAAAGATTAAAGATATGATCAGAGTAAAACAAAAAAAAGAAAAAGGAAAGAAAGAGTGATGGCGAAAGCGGCTCTCATAATTTTTTCTTATGTTTGCTAACTGGACAGTGGACAATTACCTCTCCATACAAAAGATTGAAGGTATGATTGGAATAAAAAAAAAAAAAGAATGATGGCAAAAGCTATGTTTTCTTCTTGTGTTTGCTATAGGACAGTGGTAGAGACAATTGCCTTCCTATATAAAAGATTGAAGGTACGATGGGAATATCAATAAAAGAGACTGTTCGCCCTCTACGCTAGCTACTAATAGTCTTCCTTGTATAGGATTTTCTGGTTCTTTAACAATCGTCCTGTGATTAGATGTGAGAATTTAAATATCCACTTGTCTCATTAGGAGTGAATCCAAACCCATTTAGCTGACACGACCCGTCAAACTGATTCATCCGGTTCACGCCATGGGGTGCAGGTCAACTAATAGGGAAGAGACGGCGCACCCATCACAAAAAGAAGGCATTTGTAGAAATATATTTAAAATATATATTATCAGCCAAAATGAGCAGAGCTGAAATTCTACGAGAGTGCAGAAAAGGTGGTTTTGTAGAATTCAAATTTAATGATAGTATATCAGGGTCAAAATCATTGAATATAACTTACATTATAAGAAATATCTAAAAATTAAATTTATATATTTTAATAGTTTTTAACTTAATTATTAAGCAGATATCAAAATAAATGATTTTAATAATATGATACTATATTTTATTATGATCAAACCATTAAAAGTAATCTAGTACTGAATTTAAATCTACGGATCATAATTTATAAAATATATAATTTTAATTTATATGCATTATCATATATTTTACTATATTAATACAATTGATATTGTTTATTTTTGTATCCTTTAGATGTATAAATTTTAGTCTACAAAAATATACATTAATTTTGATTTCAAAATATTTTTGTCCTATAAATTATATTTAGTGCTCCAAATCTTGAATTTAGATCATCTATTGTTAATTTTGAAAGCGAGAGGACCATCTCAGCAATCCTCTTGAAAGCACCTTAGTTCTATTTTGTTATAATTTGACTAATGAGTAAATATAAGTTATTTGACAGATTGTAACATGGAGTTTGGACATCTCATTAAAAAGAATATATAAGTTGTTCTTTAAGCTGGTGGTGGCATCTAAAATTTACTTAGGGCTATCTCATTTATACTATAGGTTGCTTCTTTAGTTATATTATCAGCCAATATCTTTAATTCTCAATTAAAAAATAGATATTCATTATTTGTAACAGCAAAAATGGAATATGAGAGAAGTTGTAGGAACAATGCAAATCTGTGAGAAAAATAGCCTACTCAGACGACAAAAAACCTAATGCTACATGGACCTAAAACTATTAAACATGCAAGTAGATTAGTTGCAAATTAGGTACCTCAAGTCATAGGACCACTTAACCTAACTTGAACCCAACCCGACCCAAACCTGACATCACTACATCTCAAGATATTTGAAAAATTGCTACATATCTACCTATAAGAGGTTATTTGTAAAGCGGATAGACAGTGTATACTTTTGATTTTCAAACCAACTTTTCCAAACATCAAGCAGGCCAGGTTTGAATTTTTATTTTTCTTTTTTCTTGCTTCATTTGGTTTGTCATTATTGTCAAGAGAAAAGTTTAAGCAGTTGTTACGTAGGCCATTAGATTGCTAGTTAGGATTGTGTCATACTCTTAAACAGATAAAAATTACTTAAATGAGTCAACCGACTTCCACCATTCATGTTGCTTTATTAAATGCCACATTTTATTATGCAAATACAAAGGAAGCAATTTTAATACAACACACGAGGTGAATGATTTTGAGCTACAAAGGTGATATTTGGTTTGCGGTGATGACTCCAAGATCTACCATGATATGGAGGGAGATGATAAGATTACCATATTTTGTAGTGCTACAGTATTTCTATGTAGCAGTGATCCCAAATTATCTATATTCTTAAATTATTATCCAACCTAGAAATATTAAACCTATCCTTAATTCCTTCAGCACCTATGCTAGTTTGTCGACTTGGAGTTTGTCCGCTTGGAGCCAGCAATGCCGGCCGGTTCGGACGCCCACCTCCATCCAAAACGATATTGGGCAGGTAAACTCGAGCGAAATGGCCGAGGAAGGTCATTTTCCTCCCCTCTTAAGTTCTCAAAGGCTTTTCCACTGGAGCAACCCCTACCTAAAATCAGTAAAAGAAGCCATGATAGAGAACTTATACGACCAGACGAGTCCCAGCGGCCCTTCCTCCGACAATGAATTTACAGTTAAAATATTGGTAGGCTTCTTCTGTACGTTGTCGATACTTCTCTGCTGCTGCTTCTGCGGCCAACACCATTCCGATGAGGGCCAACAAGATCGACAAATAGAGTCTAGCACTAACTCCGCCCCCACCACCACCGGTGATAATAGGCTTGATTCGGCGGTCCCTTCATCGCTGCCGGCATTCGTCTACTCCACTGCTCATGAAGGAAGGCTGGAGTGCTCGCTGTGCCTGACGGAGTTCAAAGACGGCGACGTGGGTCGTTTCCTCCCGAGATGTTGCCATGGTTTCCACAAAGATTGTGTCGATGTGTGGCTCAACTCTCACTCAACCTGCCCGCTTTGTCGAAGCAGTACTGTTGAATTTGGAACTCCCGACTTGGCTGTCTGACGGTTTTCAACCTGGATTCCACGTAGAATTCTCACTGTGGCTTCTAGGCTTCTTTTTTCTTGTTTTTTTTTTTCTTCTGAGGACCTGCTTCATTAATCTGTTTCATATGCTTAATAAAACAATAAAAAGGCTTATAATTCAATCTTTATTACTTGTATGCTTTTAAATTTTTATTATATAGGCTCTTCTTACTGAATATGATCTATGTATAGAGATTGTGGCGGTTGGATGGATCAGTTTTCCCATCTTCTATATCAGAGAGTGAGAGAGATATTGTGATGGAGCTTTTTTTCCTTCTCTCGAGAATAATTAATGTGGGGGAAGATTTTCTCTCTCACAAAAAATGGGGCAGCTTACTAAGTTGGAATCTGAATAAATGAAATGTAGTCAAATTAAGTCCTTGCATGTGATTAAAGTACTTGTTTTTCTTGAACAAGTATACTGCTTTGCTCCTCAAAAATTGGTGGAAAATGAGAAGTCCTCCTGATATTGCAACAAATTAAATATATTTTACATGATGTTCAGAGGAACCTAAGATTCCATTATCCTGATTTTGAGGGATATGATAAATAACCTTTGTAGCTTTTTATTACTCATAAAATCGAAAAAAAAAACAATGAATTCTTAATTAACTCCTCCGCTCTCTCAAATTCATCCTAAACTACTCGATTTTGTTTCTAGATATATTTACTTAAAATGGAACAGTTGCCAAGAAGATCTTGTTAGGTTGCTAGAAATATGGCAAATCTTAATAAATCTTAAGATTTGGATCTCCTTGTAGCAAATGCTCAGATGTCATATATAATAGGTCATGATTAGATCACAACCAAAACTGAAACATATAACCTCCATCGAGTGAAAAAACGGTAATCTCGTCTCCTGTGTTATTGGGTTTACAGTAAGAAAGAAAAGCAGTTGGAACACATGATGCTTGCGGTCGAAATTGAGCCCTGGCTAAGGCCGGGCCAGTTTGCGGTTGCATTTTCAGCTTGGGCCTGGACAGTTCAGCTCAACCCAACACAAAGCTTGACTTAGAGCCCGATCCGGGTCAACCCACCCCAATATTTTAACCCCCTACATCCCACCTTTCTAGCCCCTCTCGAAGTCTCTATGTCTCGTTCAATCCATCTATTCTCTCTCTCTCCTCCAAGGCTTTACCGAAAATTGCTAGCCGGATGGTATTATTTGAATTTCTTAATCCTGCATAAATCCCAAGATCTATCTACTTAATAACCGATATAGGACTAAAGACATACCCGCACGAGGCCTCGCAATTTTTCTCTTTCAATCTCCTCTTCCGCTCTTGATCTCCATTTCTTTCCTCTCTCTCTCTTAATCTCTCTCCTTTTCTTCGATCTCCATTTTCATCTATTCTTTTCTCTCTCTACTCCTCTTGTCTCGCCTCCCTTGTCTCTCATATTCATGGCTCATAGGAAGGAAGGCCAATCGTGCAGCAAGCGGTATTTTTTTTGTTTTCGGGGAGGGGGTGTATAGGGTTAGGATTCATGATTCTGGCTGGGCTAGGTTCGATCGGATCAGGGCCCATTTGGCTTCAGGCCAGACTCGGCTCCCAGGTCAGGATGGAGCTGGTAAAATTTATCAGGTTTGCGCCCGGCTTAATGCCTAATTTTAAACGAAAACGTGGCTTTGCCCGTCCAGTTTCAACCCTACCCGTAGCTAAATTTTAAAGGAAAGTATAATAGGACTTGATATGTCATCTCCGTACGTATTTCTCTTGTTTTTGTCCTTGTGGAAAGGAATGAACTAATTGATGGCCTGCTCAAGAATTTGCGTTGAAGAATTTGTGTTATTAACAGAATGAATTTGGTGGGAGTGAAACTAAAATGGATATTGGTGATGAAATTTAGATCATATAGGTCACAGCACCTAACATAAGCGGTGTCTTTTCTTCTGTTTATTGTCCTTTGTTAAGAATATTGTACTGGAGAATGACAGCATGCTAATAATTAGGAACAAGCCAGCCCCCTTGCTTACGAGCTAATGATATCCGAGCAGTTTGCAGGTCCTTTTCTTCTTTCTCCACCGAATTAAAGAAAAACGCAAGCCAACCATATCATAGAGAAAATTCCAGGCAAGTGGTCGTTTTCCTCCTCTTCCCTTCTCCATTCTTCAATGCCTCTTCCACCAACTCATCCCTTCCTTGAACCCTAACCCATTCCACCTCTATAGTAAATACCATCTTAACAAAAGGAAGCCATGAGCCAACTCACTTTCGGAGAAATGATCCTAGTCTCGAGCTGTACAACCTTCTTTGCATGCCTAATCTTCCTCTGCTGTTGCTATCGCTGCCTTCTTTCGTGCCAGGACCGACCGGAGTACTGGCGAGCAAGCGCCGCCACCTCGGCGGCTGCCGCCTCCTCAAATGATCATAGGCTGGACCCCCAAGTCCGGTCATCGCTACCAATTTTCGTGTACTCTTCGATGGCTCGTGAGGAGAATCTGGAGTGCGCCGTGTGCCTAACGGAGTTCCAAGAGGGCGATCAGGGCCGACTCCTTCCGGGATGTCGCCATAGCTTTCATGCAGCGTGTGTTGACATGTGGCTCGGCTCTCATTCAACCTGCCCGCTCTGCCGTGCCACCGTAGTATCAGAAACTCCCGGCTAGGCCATTGGAGGTCCGCTTGTTTGAGAAACACGGTACTGCAGAGTGCTGTGCAGGAGGAGATGGACGGCCATCAAATAATCTTCCACTCACTGGCATTTGTATTATTTGATGGATTTTAATCTCCTTTCAATGATCTTCCTTCACGGATTGTAATGGAACTTGAAGAAAAATGTAAATGAAGTGGTTGTTTGAAAAGTTGGTGGCTTTTCCCATTTCAGACTTCAAAAAAAAAAAGAAAAAAGGTCATTGTTTGGGATGATGGGGGTGGTTTTCCAAAGGACCGACAGCGTGAAGATGAGCAGAGGCTTGGCTGTATACGAAGCATGAAAAAGCAATTGCCCATTTCCCCTGCTCACGGTTACTTCGGTTTTATCGCAGATGTTTGCCTTTGTGGTAAATGGCAACTTACATTTATAAGCAGAGGTGAAGTTTTAGTATTTGTCCGCATGGATTCAGTAAAGAGGCCCCATGAATTAGCCGGGTTACGTCGGGCAAGGTCCACAAGACATGCCCTATTTGAATTGGATAAGCAAAGCTTTTAGCTTTAAAAATATATAATCTGTCTGCTGCAACTTAGTCATAAAGTGCAAGCATCGACCATAACTTAGTCATAAGAACTAAGTGGTGTGGGACGGCAGATGCAAGAAGTCAGATACTGCAAATATATGTGATTCGGTTCGTAACAATAGCTATTCACTGTTTGTGAAAAATCTTATTATGGTTTATTTTTATCAGTTTGGCAGTTTTGAGGAGAGCCAATGGCCTTTTTCATTGGAGAATGTCTTGAGCTCATTGATTTGATGGCTTCGTGTTTAAACTTTGGATATATTTTCCTATATATGGAGTGTGGAAGGAATAGCTATAAGAAACGCATTCACCTGTCGGTTGCTCTCTCTCTCTCTCTCTCTCTCTCTCTAACATTTTAATTTTTTTGGGGAATGAAAAGCCTTCTACCCTCGTGAGGGAAAAAAACCCCTAGCTTTCATGCGCTTGAGCCATAAAAGAGCCTCGTTTACAAGACCCACCTTCCTTTAGGCATCGATGAAGATGATTCGGCCATAGTCATTGGCTAAATCCAGCAGAATGTAGGTGGGGGTGGGCGACTACCACCCGTTGCTTAGAGATATTTGTGCTATGGTCTATGGTAGGATGGCCCTACAGATGAAGCATATATATAAAAAATCCAACAGGGCGGCGAATTGGGTGGCATGCTATGTGGCCAATCACTCCGGAGATACTTTTTATGTTGGAGAGAGAGGGCTACCTGGTGCACTCCTAGATCTACTAGTTTTCCACTTTTTTTGGCTGTATCCTGCCTATAATGTATGATACATCCGTCTTAGCAAAAAAAAAGGAAAAAAAAAAAGAAGAGAAAAAGCCTTCCACCGATGTTCCCCATGAAGCCCAAGAACGGTGGATGTGGAGAAGATGGCTGATTTTTAGGCACCTACCCAGCCTTCCCTCTTTTATAGCAAATATGCAGCAGATGGTTGAATTTTGGGCACCTACTCAGCCTGACCAATCTTATACATACCTTTGATTTTGTTGGCGCCAAAGATAGACTGTATTTCCTTTCTCTGGTTTGATGGTTCGGATGTTATTGTGGCTTTGATAGGATTTATTTTGTTGTCTTTTATTGAATTTCTAAGTTTCTATGCTGTAGATTGTTCATATCGGATGTTGATATTGTCTTCTATTATGCTTGGATGTTGAAATTCTATATTTTTGTAGTGTTCCTTTTTTACTATCTTACTGGTCTCTCCCTAAATTAACAAGTTAGTAAATTAGCCAAGTTTAGCTAGCAGGTTAGGAGGTTACTAGAGCAAGAAAGAAAAGGAGAAAAGAGTGGGAATTAAAAAGAGGAGAAATAGAGGGATAAGGGGTGTGTCAACCCTTGTAGATAGATGTTGTCAGTGCCGAGCAAAGATTTTCCCCAGGCTTGGAAGGAAGCCCAAGCCTTAACTGCTAGAGGCCTCCCCAAATTCTAAGGAGTTGGACCTTATCTTCAGCCCTTGGTGGGTACCTCCTCCTTGTTAAGGTATTTGGACCTAGAAGTGGTGGTGGAGGGGATGAGTATTTGAAGCCTCCAAGATTTTGGGGCTTGGGAGAAGGCTTAGATTTTTCTGTAGTGGGTAAAGATTCTAAGACTACTAAAGAGAGATGACGAGGGTTAGGAGAGGGATGAGAACTAGTACTAAAACTTGGGAGCTTTCTTACTTGGTTGGTCCTCTCTTCATGAATAAGGGGGTTCATATGGAAGGAGTTTGGATTGAAAGCACTACTTGCATGAAAAGTTAGCTAAATAGAGAGGATTTTGTCTTAGCTCATCTAAGTGGTGAGATTAGGAGGGAGAAAGTGTGGAAGGATGACCATGGTGACTACATAAACCAAAAGGTTGTATCAGCTAGGATTTATTTGTTTGAAATAAGGGGTGGAAATAAGGTGGCAATTGCTGGTTAGATTCATCTCAGGATAAGACTAAGGTTAGGTTTCTAAACATAGAATAAGAAAGTGCATAATAAAAGCATAATTGAACATGGGATATCATGATGCTTGCATGGCATGAATGGAGATGGCTGTCAGCATGGGTGAAGAAATATTGGCTATAGCTAAATGAAACAAGAGGTTAGAGGTGTGAAGCAAGCACATAAGAAAATTGTGTATAAGAATTTGGCTTTTCATAGGCTATTCGGCTATATAGCTCCCAAATATATTTAAATTTGTAAGACCTAGAGAGCTAATATGGGCTTCAAATTATTAGTAGTTGAGGAACATGAAAAATAGATAAAGATGAAGTAAATCTGGGGCAGGTTTTGGTTGGGGTGATTTAATCCCTAGGGTTCAATCAATACGAGATAGATCATACTTGGCCCAATCGAGCTATAAATTAGACTTAGGTAAGGCTAATAGTTTGTGTTATTTATACGGGTCAAACATAGGTTGGCTATAGTTTAGGCTTGGGTTGGCTCTGGATTGGGCTTGCATTGGCTATTCGTTGGGCTTGGGTTGGCTACGGGTTATGATTGAATTAGTTAGAGTCTAGGCTTGGGTAAAAATAATAGAGTAGGCTTGGATTTGGGATAAGTCAATCATGGGGGAAACTATTGGCTCAAAGGGAAGAATAAGGGTATTATTACCCTATTCTTTTAGGGCCAGGTTTGGAAATTTGTTGTCTCTATTCAATCTCTTGAGTGAGGTATTATTACATCTTATTTGGTTCTCCAAATTGTTATTTATCGATTTGAAGTGCCTCACTCTTCTGCTTTTGATTAAAAGTCGTGATTTATGATCTTAAGATGAACACATGGTAATTATCCACATATTTTAGGAAAAAAGTTAGGTACTTGAGCCATGCCTTACCACATCATTCTGACATCACTTGGATGTATATGTAGACATTATTAAAGCTTAATAGGCCGCTCAAGCCACAAGCTACTAGCAATACAGCATAAGGGCTCCCCATTCTTCCTACATTTTCCAGGGGCGCTCAAGAGAAGGGAGAAACATGATGAATGCTTTGGAGAAAACAATGGTTCTCAGGATGAGGAAACATGAACAGCCTTGATGTACAAGAAATGAATAAAAGGATTTATCATTTACAATTTTCGATAATGTATACACACTATTATCCATAGCTTAGATAATAACCATTGATGCAATTCTAATAGCCCTTAATCAACCATAAAATGACCATTATTCTGCCATTATCCAATTATATAATGGTTGCTATAATGCCTTTCAAGGTTTTAGGAAATATTTTTTATAAATGCTTGACTGAGCAAAAAGTGCCCATTTTTTCTGAAAATGATGCTAAATGCTGATTTTACTGGGTTCTGCTATTCGGAGATTTAGTCTTATAAAACTCTAGCATCAACTAGCTTCTTTATTTTTTTTTATCCCTTTTGATCGCAGAAATACTCTCCTATCAAAATTTCAGAAATATGCCACTCGACTAATGCATGGAATCAAAACATCCATGAACACAAGTAGAATGGCACCTGGAAGAACCATTGGAAGATGAAATCATTCCAGGGGAAGTGCGGAACCACGGGACCACCGCAGAGAAAAAATTTCTTCACAGCCACTGGCCGACATTTCCATGTGCTCCCCACGCTTGGTGCTCAAGTGCCTTCATATGGTAATCATATCAAAATAAAAACACGAGTTGGCAATATTCTAATGAGTTGCCAACCCACCACAAATTAAAGCACATTATCGTATCACATTATATCCCAAATACTTTGGATCCATTTAAACCAAAGCATAACATAACTTTCAAGACATTAGATCATAGTTAGTGGCTTGGCCACTATGGAGAGACTAACAGAACAGCAGATTGAGTAGCTTCGTGCTCTATGAATCATCTATTTAGCGCAAAAAGAAAAAAACAGAGACACAGCATAGCCACACTTAACTCTTTAATCACAACAGTAAAATAAATCATCACATCTTGTGAATTATGATTCCGATTGAGAAAAGCCATAGGGTATTTAGAGACTGGCAGGGGAGTGGAGTGAGGGGTCTCATAACGTCTTCCCCAGCGGCCTCCGGGGTTGAGAGAAAAGGGGACGCAGTTGTCCGGCAAAAGGTGGGGATAGCGCCCCACCGGCCGTTACCTTTAACGGCTACTTTTTTCGAACGAAAGGCACATAATAGAGCAAAAAAGGAGCCCGGAAAACTCCCCCAAAATCCCCCAACCGAACTCCTCTTCTCATGGCACGGGAGGAGCAAAAGGAGAAGAAGCCCTCCCCCTCCATCATAGCTCCCAAGGTACTCCCTCTCTTTCTCAATTATTTCTCTGCTCTGTTTAGTTTTCGATCACAACTCCAAGCCTGGGGGATGATTTTTTTTTTTTTATCTCAATTTCTCTTGTTGATCCGAAGCTATCATCTTTTTCTCAGGCAAGTGAGGGAGGGAAAGAGCCCACACTCTCTTCTAGGGTGAATTTCTTTGTTCTTGCGTTGTTTTCTTATTTGGGGCCTTTCAATTTTTGTAAAATTCAAATTGGTCTGTTCTGACAAAATTTCTCTTTTTTTGGGGGGGGGGGGGGTGTTCTGAAGGTGGTTTCGTTACTTTTGGGAGATCTGAGTGGGCCGGGGCAGGCGTTCGAGAAATGGTTGGCGCTCGTCCGTAAGCGGAGTGGCAAGTACCGGCCTTCTGGGTTCCCCCATCGGCAGCCCAAGATTGAAGTCATGCCTAGTGGATCGCTGCACTCCTTTACTCATCACCACCAGAGGTACGACTATAATTAACAAAAATGTCAGTTAAGAATTCATTGTTTTGTTCGTTTAGAGGCCAAATTGATCATTCCCATTCAGTTCTTTTATTTAGAAAAATCAGCTTCCTTTTGGTTCAATTTCCGTTTCTGTATTAGGTACAAGACTATAAAATATCAATTTATAGGGATGAATCAATCAAAAATCTTGTGTTTAGAGTCATAAATACATTTTATAGAAATATGGCTAAATGGCAGTTCAATGAGTCTCACAAGTAATGGATTGCGAAAGTGATCTAGAAGTCTATATCACTGTTATCTGATTCACTTGTTATGCTAGAAATTTGTGAACCAATATGATCCTTAGCCATTCATGATGTGATTTGCGTCATTCAGAGTTTAATCTTTGGTTGTCGTATTTTAATCTGGGAGTGTTTGGTTATTAAGACTTTAAACAACTCGGGACTTCAGAAGCCTCCATGAGTGGGATTCCTTGTATAAGTGGATAAGTTTTTTATTTTTTTTATTTTTTTTTTATACAACGGCTGCTCACACAGCTCTTGCGTGAGTACAACCTACAGAGTCAAGAGAAAGTAAATGGCGTAATAGAGCGTGTGATTAGAGAAGGCGGGGAACAAGAGAAAGAGAGTTCCTATTATCTCTTAAGTGAACTTATTTGGAAATTAAAAAATATATATACTATATAAAATCAGATAATTTATGAAATTTAATTTTAATTACATGCACAATTTTCTTTTCTCAATGATTGTTGATTTATTTGTATTTTGTAAATTCTGCTACCTATTCTAATTAAAGTTAATTTTTATTAATATTTTAAAATTATTTTCTAATCCTACCCATAATGTATTGGGTTCTTCGACAACTAGCAAATTTTAGTTATGAACCTGAATTTGTATTAAGCGAACCAATGAACCCGGCAATCATAGGTCTGCATAGAGAAGAAGTATGAGATAGATATTGCAACACTAAGATTTATTTCATTTCATCATCTTAACATGATAAATACAATTTGATTTTCTGTATCCCATAAAATTTTTAATAGTCTCATAATTTTGGAAGCTTGATGTGTTTGTTTCATGAAGAAATATATACTTGTGATGCTCAGGCTTTTGAATGCTAAGATTGCATGCTTAAAAGGTGATGCTAAGTGGATGCCATAACAAGTGCCAGAGTAGGTCCAGGTGCAGGTTTGAGGAAGCATATCTCTCAAAAACGAAATGCTCAAGAAGTGGGTGCTGAGATGAGTTTCGGAACTGGGTATTCCACTCTAAGTAGAAATTTTTGAGTTGTAGGATGTGCCAGTAAGAGGTGGTAATCTCTAGTTTTGATGACCAATTTTGGAAAATATTCGTCTGACTTTCCCCAAGATCTTTAAAATTAATAGCAGGATAGCAATTTTATTTCTTAAAAAAAGAAATGGAACACAGATATTACTCATCAATGTAGCACTGTCCTATGTTTCTTGACTACTCCCACCCTTTAGGAGAAAAAAAGAAAAAAAAACTTTAGTTTCTTTTGTACTGACTTGAGCATCATCGATCTTTGAGCTATAGGAAAGATTTCCAGGAATGCTTGTCCAAGCAAGACTTTTGATGCTGGCTACTTGAGTTGACACTGGCATTCTGTTCAAAAGATGGGAGAGGGTTCCCACAAAGGCAAGAATTGCATAAACTCTATATCTCAACCACTATCTTGTTGTCAGGAAGATCAAGGAAGAGCATTTAGCTGTTATTGTTGAAGGTGTACTGGGTGCTCCTAAAGTTGCAGAATTGTCGTTCTAGATGCTGGTTTAAGTATTCAGGCTGAGTCATGCCAGTGTCCAAGAGGTCCCCAAACCAAGTATTTTGACACCCCTATCTCCTGCTTCCCCTAGCTAACTGTCACCCAGTTAGCTATGTTGGCTTGGCGCTGATGTGGTGGTGGATGAGTTTGGAGATGTTACTTCCTTCAAAGAAGAAGAAGAAGAAGGAGCGGAATCTAAATCAGTCATGAATATGTATCTAGTTTCAAGGCATGCAACTAATCTTTAAAAGACTAATTTTGAACCACAAAAATTACCTGGTTCTTTAAGCATATGATTAGATACCAAATTATGTCATATTTGAACTTTTAGTTTCTTTTGTCTCTGAGAAGAAAAAAAGAATTGGTAAGTTGGGAATGTGTGCATGTATGACTTTAAATTGAACAGCCTAGAGTGAGGCTCTTCTAAGGATTTATAGAATTTTTAACTAGTTATAATACTTTCTTGGTTGATTTTGATTTTCCTAGACTGCTTGGTGGATCCTAGACTGCTTCCTACTTTTACTTTCTGCTCCTTATTTCTTCCTCATCTGATATTTTTAACCCCTTCAACTTTCAGCCCCACTCTATTTACGGGGCTATGCCCGTTTGCTATTTCCAATAGTTGATTTTTTGGGGGAGTTTGTGTTTGAAATTCTATGGACCTGAATTTAATGCTGAAGGTTACATTTTAGTAGGCCAAGCATGGGCTTGCTCCATGAATTGAAATATGCATGCATCAAAATAAGCTAAAGACAATTTATTGTTTGTGTAAAAATGGGTTTGCATGCTGCCTTAATCCATAGGAATATGTGTATGTGGTATCTCTTGTACTTTTCTATTCCTAACTTCATGACTTGGTAAATTTTTTTGTGGGAGTGCTTTTCATTTAGAGAACTCTACATGAAAGAAGGCCTTGTAAATGGTTGATCTAGTTAATGAAGGAATTGAAGAGAAGATATTCATTGCCCAAAAGATGTTGCATGTCTGTGATGCTGTTGATTTAGACCAAGCAACTCTAAGCTATATGCAAGTGTAACATAAGTTGAATTGTATCATAAGCATTTGCCAATTTTTTCTTATATGACAATAATAACATAAATTTATTTCTTGTTGTGGAAACTTTTTATTTGTCAGTGCTGGAGGACCAGACTTACAAGAACCAGATGGTGCTATAATTAATACACCAGCAGATGACCAGCCTCCAGAAATGAGTTTGTGGGAAAGGCTTGGAAGTGCTGCTATGTTAGACATTGAATCAAGTGCTTTCTCGTGGAATGATCTATCATCACTGCACCATACAGAACATACTAGTAGCACTGACCACTCTGAAGATGAAATGAATAAAGCTCTAGAGGTATTTTGTTGTTACCCTTGTCTGTATGAGGCCATTGTTTTGTCTAATTAGCAGTATTTTGCCAACAATCAGCATCTGTTATGCAGAAAGTTTTGAAAAAAAATTGAAACTCAATTTACAGAACCACTATCTATTAGGCAATTGTTAGTGGTTGATCTTTGTCAGAGGTAATGGCATTCAGGAGGGATTGAAATATTGTCATAAAGTCAATCCACATTGATGGGATGGGTTTGTTGTTTACACTTTAATATGGCCAAGTATTCTATGCATATAGTTCTTCTACAGTGATTTTTTACACATGCTCTAGTTTTATTCAAGTTCTCGTAAATAATATGTTTAAATCGAGAATATACTACTGTTGTCGGGAAGTTCAAATTGACTTCAATTGGATACCAATAACCATGTGTTTGGATATGTTGGATATACATTAGATGCAAGGACCTCTGTCGCCTTTTGATGATTTAATTACTGTAATTTTGATTTTTTTCTTGAAGCTTAAATTTCAAACAATTACTGGATGATGGACTCACATTCATTATTTTCCAAATGCTATTGTATTTCTTTTAGTGCTTAATGGAAATATTGCTGCAGAAAATTAATGATGAAATTTCTGTCTAGCTGAGTATAACATATTTGCACCTTAGAGCCAGGGCAAGAAATTGCTGTAAGTTGGGTTTTCTAGTAACCTGCCTTTTTGAATGGTCATCCTTCACTTTTTTCTGATTTGAGTGTCACTTCATGGGCAATAGGTTTTCTAGTAATTTCTATCCTAATCTGCCTGATACAGGTTACTGTGAATTCTGGGGGTGTTGTATTCTTTGCTTTGTTTAACACTTCAGATAATGATGATCTATTACCAAAGGAAGCAGCAGCAGTAATTAAGTTTGCATCTTCAAGAATGGCCACACAATCAGAACGTTTGGGATATGAATTTGCAAAATGGCTTGGAGTGCGAACACCTCAAGTGAGAGCTTAATCCATCAATTATAGTCACTCTGTTGTTTCAGTAAACTGTAGATTGTATCTTGATCACTGTTACAATGGATGTAGGCTAGAGTAATTCATAATTCTAGCCCTGAATGGCAACGGATCAAGGACGCTGCAGAAAAAGCACGTGATGCGGCCGTTTTAGTTGGAGATGAAGTAGGTGAAATGACATGTTCAGAGTTGTTTGAAGCTCTTGAATTGAGTCGATGTCTTTTCCTAATGAAGTAAGAACACCATCTGCTGTTGTAGTTAGTTTGTACTTTTATGATATCTTTTTCATCCTTTTTTTTTTCTTTTTTGGTTTTGGGATTTGTCTCAGTTATGTTCATGGCTCACCTCTGCTTGAGAGTCCAAATGCATTTAATTCACGGGAAGCTGCTGGAAATACTGCTGCAGCCCTCGGTAGGGTCTTGATGCTGGATCTTATTCTTAGGAATGAGGATAGACTCCCTTGTCGCCAGCTTTGGTGGCGTGGCAATCCTGCAAATCTGTTAATTGCAGATAAAGTAGCCTCTGTGAACATGGATGCATGGGAGGAAACCAATGGTTCTGCTGCGAGAAGTTACCAGCCACTGATCCTTAAGGCTCTCCAGAAAGAGAGGAGATCAAACTCTGCAAATGGAAGATTAGGTCCCCGAAACTCTGATCTTTTATCCCTGAACTCTGATACATTTAATGATGTTGGCCACAAATCCATGAAGAAACAAGCAGCGGATGAGAACAAATATGGCGATTTCCATATCGTGGCAATTGACTCCGGGGTTCCCCGCCGACCACCTGCAGGAAAACGAGCAAAAGATCAAGAACGATATCCAAAGGTTGTTGAGCTCATGCTTAATAATTCAGATTTCTCTTCCAACCTATTGTATGAAATCACTGGAGGCAAACTGGGGTTCCCTGGCCCTGAAGAGTCAGTTGCAACAACTGATTATTGTTCTTCTCTATCTGATACTGACATCACAGCAGTTGTGCATGAGTTTCGAGGGGGGTTTCGTGCAGCTCTCAGGGACCTGCAGGGTTTCCATGTATTTCTCCTCACTCTTTACCAGAAGCTGGATGGTCTATTGCGAGTGTTTCTGTCAATAATCAGTAAGAGCTCTGGAGACATTGAGAAGGATGATTTAGACTCACCATTACGATCAGCTGGATTCAATTTTAGTACTCCTCTCTCTACAAGTAAGCAACATGCTTCAAATGAAACACATGTGGATTCAAGTGATTCTGATATGCATAAATGTACATCAAAAACTTCGTCTCCTGGAGGTCGAGGAAGTCCTGATTCCATTTCTTCCATTTCACGGGATAATTGGAATGGTAGGCATTTTAAAGGTAGCGGGGATACTTCTCGAAGTCTTCGGTTGACAATGAAGCTTCGTGACTTCAACAAATCTGCCAAGGTTAGAAATTATATGAAAACATCTTTTATAAGCATTGATGGTAATGTCTAAAATAATTTTTTCATCCATGTGATCAGTTAACCTGCAGTGGATTCTTTAGATTTACTTGGATTCCCTTGTTATCAAATTTTGACCAGAATTAGGAACTTAAAATTGACTTAGTGAGGTCGCTTAGGGTACTATTTTTAACCCTCGATAAATTATTTGTTTGTCAAATTTGTTTCCTTCCTCCGGTCACTTGTTCCCTCTTTTCCTATTTCAACAATTTGCACCATTGTGGATTTTTTCCTTCTATGCACCATTATACGCATGGTAGATATTTGTAGGTCTTTTGTGGGCCTATGGAATTACTAGCTAGCTTCGGGCTGATTGCTGATATCCTTTTAGTACTTTCAAGGACATTTAGAGTTGTACTTTGCCCTGAACAACTTTTTAATAATTCTAACATTCTATGCCCAGACTTTGTCTGCTGAAAGTATTTTCCTACTTAACATAAATTTTTTACTGTGATTCCTTTTTCAGTTACCGACAACTTTTTTATAATTTTAACATTTTATATCTATATTTTGTTTGCTGACCACATGCTACTATCTTAATGTAAGTTCCTTTCTGATATACTTTTCTTGTTACAGGTTGATGCTGAATTGAACAAGGAGGTGGAACAGTGGAATGAAATGCTTAGAGAAGATGTTGTTAAACTGTGCCAGGAAAACAACTTTAATACAGGGTTTTTTGAGGGGAATGATCCCAACATTGTTGTCGATGCTTATGAGTTCAAGGTAGTTTTTAGCAGTTCGTGCCACCAGGTCATTTCGAGAAATTTATTTCAACCATTAATTTTTTGCAGGTTCGACTTGAACATATCCTTGAGAGGATAGCATTGATCTCTGATGCTGCAAATACAGAGCGGCCATCTAATGTTACAGGCAGCCTGTTTATTGGTGGTGCTTTGGCTGCAAGGTCTGTGTACACCCTTCAGTGCTTGGGCATCACGCATATATTGTGCCTATGTTCAAATGAAATTGGACAATCGGATTCTCAGTATCCTGACTTTTTCGAGTATGAGAACTTCTCGGCAAGTGCCTTTTCCTTTCTTACTAGTGATTCCTTTTGATGTCTTTAAAACTTAGATAACCTAAGTGGAATGACGGTAAGAAGAAAAAGTAACTAAAGTACATAAAATAATGTGGCAATGCTATGCACGTTATCTAGTTTCTCCTTATTTTTTGATGAATAATAGCTTCAGTTTCAAAGAATGTGGTGGAAGTTTGTTGTTGGTACACTATATAGGGTTTCCTATCAGTTGAACTTTATTGGCCTCAATGTCATTGTTAATCTAATTTATTTTATAATTCTTTTTCTTTGATTCATGATCACACTTAAAGAAAATTAAATCAAGAAAATGCTATTTATTGTCTGCTTAGCTGTAACAATCTACTCTGTAACTTGGATATATACATACATACACATTATACACACACACACACACACACACACACACACACACACACATATGTACATATACATGTACATATATATATGTGTGTGTGTGTGTGTGTGTGTGTACATATGTATGTATATCCGTATACATACGTGTGTGTGTGTGTATATATATATATATGTATATGTATACCAAAATATCCTTCGGATTTCAGAAAGGGTTAAGTCCCGGACTTCAACAAGACTCAAGTCCAGAAAATCTCTCACCTATAAAAGGGGACGGGAGGCTCATTTGTAAGGCATCTGCAGATCAGCAGCCTTCACTCTCTCCCTCCTACTCTTCCACTACCCTTCACTTTCCTTCCACTATCTCCATCTTATTCTCTCCTTCTCTCCTCAAACACTCTCCCACACTTCCACTTCCACACCTACTCACACTTCCACTTCCACATCCACTCCCACTTCCGCTACCACATCCAACTCCACTTACCTTTCCACTCACCTCTCAGCCTTCCATCCACTTCCTCTCTCTCGGACCCATCTTCTCCAGAACCAGACTACTCTTTAGAGTGAAGTTTATGTAAAGTAAGGTGTCTGTAATCTTTCCTGCTGGTGTGTATAAGGTAACCTTTACTGTAGATGTCGCTTTAGCTTTTTACTGTGGACATCTGGAGAATCTTTACTGTAGATGTCACTTCAGTCCTTTTACTGTGGACAACCTTTATTGTAGGAATTTTTTACTAAAGTCTTCTGAAGCCATTGTTTTGAAGGTCTCATGAGGTTTTCTCCTGATCATCTTGATGAGTTTTTTTTTTCTTTTTTTTTTATACTTGAAGATGATCAATATACTCAAGATGCTGGGCATAGAGGCAGTCTTTGATATCATTGTCTACTTGGGCAAGACACTTCCTGATGTTTTTTTGAATTAGTAGTTCATATTGGACTTCTTCTAGATAGTTGTTGACGTTTATTAAGGGTCCCATGAACTTTCTTTGGTCTGAACATTTGCTGCTAACTAGGTGGTTACCCAGATCCTGCTATCTAACCAATACCTCTTATCTTCCAGTTCTTTTGCTTTATAATATACTGCTATATAGGAAGAGATTTTGTACTTCTTGAGGTCAAATGTTTCAAAGGCTTTTCAGAGGTCCTTTTCCTCTATTATATTTTTGCTGGGCATATCTTCTCCATGGCCGAGTAATGTGATGTGGTAGATCTGATATGGGTCCCTTACTTCAGCTATCTCCTTTTCTTCTATCCCACTGTAGATTTCTACTTTCAAGAAATCTTCATCTTTTTTTACTTCATATAGCAGGGTAGCTACTATTGCAACAAATATCTGAAAGGTAGCGCAACAATCTACTAAAATCAATCTAACCAGCCCTTTATACATTGCTCTGATCTTGTTCTTGTTTATGTAATCTTCCCTACTGGTGTGTATAAGGGAACTCTTGTAAATATCTCTTTATCTTAATGATAGTTATTATGTGAATATTTATGTTGTTCATATGTTTCTCTTCTGATCTAAAGCCAAAGACTGATCTGGTATAAAATACTGTAGCAAAACACTATAGTAATACTATAACAGTACTGTAGCACGGCAAATTATTCTAATAGTATTATCTCCGGATTATACTGTAACTATCAGTTAATCCATATTGAACTGTAACATGCAGTCAATCTATCTAGAATAATTATAAATGCTTGTGTTTCATAATATGCTCATCATCCGCTTAACTTCTTAAACTTATAATTAAGTGTTCAGCAAATAGTTAGGTGTTTTATCCTAGGTTTGAGCCGTCTGGTATATTCTAGGTGCGGGCAGTTTTTAACTAATAAGAATGATGTCTTAATACAGGTTTTTCCTATACAGATATGGATCTCTGGGATTTTGAAACTTACCCTAAGTTCTCCACCATTGGCTGTGTGAATTTTATGGGTTGATTTCTCAAAGTATCTGGAAGGGATCAGTCCTTCTTTGATAAAGTTTACATCAGCTCCCGAGTCTATTAAAGTCTGTGTTTGAACTTAAATCCTTTCTTAATTTTGTATTGGATTTTACAGTACCATTTTTGTTTCATGAACCTTTCAATAGAGCTTGTAAACTCTAGAGATTCTTCATGCACCAAGGTGTTTTGATCTAGTTTTAAGACCTGTTCTAGTTCTTCATCCATCCTTTTCTCTAATTCTTTGGTTTCCAAAAATTCTACCTTTTTTTAAATAGTTGTATTTCTCTTTTCATCAGGTTTTGTTCTCTTAATAAATCTTCTAGACTCATTTTCTTAGTGCTTTGTTTAGACTTCCTTAACATCTGGAAGACTATAACAAAAGAATTGAAATCATGCCTCTTTTCATAATTTTGGAGGGACTTTGACTCTTGTCCCTTTGTCATGGCGAAGAACTTGGTGAGCTGATTCTTTTGCTCCTCCAGGTCTTTCAGAGAATCGATCATGTTTATAATAAACTGTTCTTCATCAGTTAATACCATTAATTCATTATCACTGGATTGATATTCGTTGTAATATTCATTACAGCACGAATAGCTTTCAATTTCTTTTTCCTCGTCAGTATCTAGGTTTAGACTATTGATGAGGTTTTCTGACTTCTTATTTATCACATCAAGACTGTTGCCTTCAGCAATCTCTTGAATTTTCCTCTTGAAATCCCTTTTATTGCATTTGTTTGCATAATGTCCTATTTATTTGCATTTGTAGCAGCATGTTGGAGGTTTCGGTGGAGCTTTTAACCTTTTCTTTTCTCCTTTTCCATGTAATTTCTCACCCCTTCTTCTGAGTTTTTTCCACGTCCTTTTATCATGATACTTCGTTTTATATTCTTTTCACTTTTTTCTTTTCTTTTGATGAGGCTTATCTAGTTGGAATCCAAATTGATAGTAGAAATCACCTAATTCCTTTCTTCCTATTAATTTCTGCCTTTTCAGTTGATCCCGAATCTTTAAGTCATTGCACAATTCAGCCCCAACTCTTTGAATTTTCTAGGTTGTTTTGCCCATGTCTAACTGACTATAATTTATACTTTCTTCTCTCTCATTTCTTAGATGAGTCCTAACCTTTTCTGCAAATAAGGGTGGAAGTCCTGAGATAAATTTTTCTTTTCAGTATTTCTAATTTGGATCTGAAAGTAGGTACAACTTGGACAAGAAGGTGTCTTTGTACCAACTAAAGTCTGACATAGTTTTGCATTTAGGATTAATTAACTGTTCTCTAAGCTTGTCATATATATCTTGGTAATCTCCTACAAAATGGTATATAATATTTAATATTAATGTAACGACGACATCTGACGATTGTTCAGACAAATAATTGCCGTCAGGATCTCTCTTAACATAATTCAGAATTTTCTGCCTCTATTGTTCAGTGAGATAATTATCCCACCAGCCTCTCAGTTGTCCCGAAACGGCTGCCACTACCATTTGAGCCGTAGCCTTTTCCGAATTTTCATGGACCTTACAGGCATTAGAGTACATGATCATTTGATGACGCATGGTGAAGATCTGATATTTTGTAAGTCCATCAAGATTCCATACGACCAGGCTCCTTCCATCGAACTGGACTGCAACTGCAATATCAATTGTTTCTTCGATTTGCAGGTCTGCATGTGTAGGTCTAGGATAATAATTTTTTTATTCTAGAGGCCTGAACTATTTATTTATAGGCTGAGATTTTGTTTATCTCATCCTCTTCTATGGGATTTTCTAGCGATTCATCTTCTCTTTCTTCTGAAGAAGTATCCTTTTCAGAGTTTTTTTTCTTCAGATAAATAATTTATTGTATCTTTCATTTTAAGAGAAGGCATCCTTATGGATAATTCATTAATCAGTTCCTCTAATAAGAGTGGTCCTAGTTTGACTCCTACATCCAACTTATAGGAAGTAAACATTAGGGCAACATTTTTTTGAAGATGTTTCACTATTGTTTTGGGTAGCTTAACTTGATTTAATTGAGATACCCTTTTACTTTTAGGAACCTTATGGACTACCTTGTCTGCATCTCCCTTTTTCTCCAGAAGGATTGTTTCAATTCCTTCTGTCTGCTTTCCTATCGATTTGAGAGCTATATTTGTGAAGCTTTGTTGCTCCACAATTTGCTCCAGATGCTCGACTTTGGTATTTTCATTTAGTCCTTTGGTGAATACTTTTAAATAAAAAAAAAGGGACCAGCACGTACTCCTCCTTCTGCTTATATGGTTTCGAAGGGTGGATGTACAGACTCCACTTCAGCTCCCCTAGCAGTCTTCCATCTGTTTGAAAGACACTTGATTACGGCTACCTGTAGATCTGGTCTACGGCTCTCAAGCCCATCCAAGTATTCGTTTTCGTACCAGTCAAAGAAAAAAATATTTCTTTCTTCTGCCTTCATTTGACTGTAGTACAATTCTCTGATGAAGCTTCGTTTTGCTTCATCATAGCTTTTGAAGAACCATTCCCTCTTCTCTTTGTTGGCCTCAGAGTTAAAGTCCTTCCTTAATAATTCTTTATCAATTTGGAATTCTTCTAACTCAATGACATTTACTTCGAATTCTGAGATTGAGGGTTCATAGCTTTCTACATAGGTAGTGTAGGCAATATTGGAGGGTTTTAAATGACCCTTTTTCTTTATCTGTCATTGATACTGACAAAGTAGAAAATGTTTTGTCCGAGGTAAGTTTTCTACAGGACGAGAAGGATATTTCTACATCACCATCTGACATTTCAGTTATTTTCTCGGCTTCAGTTTCCTAAACCTTGTTAGGGTCTACCGCTTGAGTTAGCGTCCATTTCTCAGGAAGAGAGATTTCTTCCCACTTAAGCCGTTTTGGCGTGATGTAATTATTTTTAGGATTAGCCATGAATAGAGATATTGGGATGCATAAACTCTACTTCAACTCCTCTAGCTATCTTCCACGTGTTTGAAAGATATTTGATCACCACCACTTGTAGGTCATGGAAACAGCTCTCAAGCCCCTCTAGATATTCATTTTCATACCAGTCAAAGAAGAGGATGTTTCTCCCTTTTGTCCTCATTTAACTGTACCATATTTCTCTGATGAAGCTTCGTTTTGCTTCATCATAAGTCTTGAAGAACCATTGTCTTTTTTCTATGTTGGCTTCAGATTTAAAATCTTTTCTTAATAAATATTTATTGATTTGAATTTCTTCTCATTAAATGATATTTACCTCAAAATCATAAATGGAGGACTCATAATTGTCTACATATGTGGCATAAGCTTTGTTGGTTGGTTTAAGATGACCTTTCTTTATTGGTGATTGGTATTGATGAACTAGAAAATCATCCATCCAAAGTAATCCTTTTACTGAATATATATATACACACACACACATACACACGTACGTATGTACGTACGTACATACATACATGTGTATCTACATATGTGTGTGTGTGTGTGTACATATAGGTAGACTTGGCTTCATTCGAGTGCATCTCCACTCAGATCATACATACACACAAGTACCTTTCATGAATGGATGATTGTATGTATGTATAAGAACATGAGACGAATACACGTGTACCTTTCATGAATGGAAAAGATTAAAGCATGAAGTGCTGATTCATTTTAAACTGGATGATTGTGTAATCATACTCTTTTGTGACCTTTTTAGAGTAGTTCTTGGAGATTTCGATAACTTTTTCTGTCATTATCAATTGCTTGTTGGCTGTTTTCTGCTGCATTCATGCTAATAACACAGCATATCTCAGATAAGCGATGACGAGGATGCCAACATTAGTGATTTCTTTGAAGAGGCTTCAGATTTCGTTGATTGTGTGGAGCACTCTGGTGGAAAAGTTCTTGTTCATTGTTTCGAAGGGAAAAGCCGAAGTTCTACTGTTGTACTGGCCTACTTAATGCTAAGAAAGTAAGAAATTGTATGATGTGCATGGTGTATTGCCTCAATTATTGTTCCAAATATATTATGCATCTGAGTCCTGGACACTTTTTTCCCCAGGAGGCACACTCTATCTGAAGCATGGAACATGCTGAAGAAGGTTCACCGCCGCGCCCAGCCCAATGATGGCTTTGCCAAGATTCTGTTGGAACTTGACAGAAGACTCCATGGTAAAACTTCTATGGATTGGCAGCAGAAGAAACCAGCAATGAAGGTCTGCCCCATTTGTGGGAAGAATGCAGGGTTGAGCACCAGCTCGCTCAAACTCCATCTCCAGAAGTCGCACAAGAGGCTCGCTTCAGGGAGCGTAGACAGTGCCATGACCGTGGAGATACAGAAGGCTCTGGAGGTGCTGAAGATCAGCCGTGGCGGCAGTGTCAGCCCAACCCAAATGAAGTCACAATCACTCGACAGGTTTTCTCATTGATGTTTCTTGGAATAATGAAGGAACAATTGCTTCACTTACTGGACCAGTGGATTTAAGTTTTAAGAGTCTTCCAAATCTGAGATCAAATACCTTCTTCTTTAGACATGTCTACATCAACATATAGCAATGACTCCAAAAGAAAGGACCCGTCAAAGCATTGAAATAGTGCTTGGTAACCTGGGGCGAAAGTGTTGTTCATGCAACATTACTATAGATGGTTTATAGTTAAGTTTGTGGATATATCCTATATGTGGTTGCTTCATTAATTCATTATTTGTAGCCAACAGTGGTTCTGTGAGGTAGCAAGATTAGTATGAAGTTTTATAATTTGAACTCCTTTTAATTCATTATTTATAGCAGTTTCTTATGTTGCTTATGATTCGAAATCTGATCTCATATAGGGTGGCTGGAGCAACTTTAGCATTTGGTGGGGGTATTAACGCATCATGATGCCAATTATGCTCAGCTTTTAATTCATTGCAGTTCCTAAGATCCTTATCCTAGGTTAGGCAATCGGCTGTTTGTTTGCATTATCCTGGTGAATAACAAATAGTCTAAGGGTTCTCCACCAATGAACCATTCTCTTCCACCTTTGTTTAGCCATAGCCTTGAATCTAATGTCTCCACTGATCACTCTGAAATGCGTAGACCGGCAGGGTACCTCTTCTATGTAATATTTACTGGGTTATTCATGCAAGTTATCCATGCAAGATCCTTTGCAAAACCATCAATAGGCTGGGATAAATAGTAAACTTAGTCACACACTAAGCAAGCAACGGCATGATGGTTCAAACCTAGAAGCTCCATCTATATGTAGGAGGGATACAACTAAGGATAGCCTAGTTTGCCTAAATTCCTCCTTTGCCTAGTAGTCTTAAAGTAATCCATAAAAAAAAAGAAAAAAAGAAAAACAGCTGCAGAGATTATTTTTTAAAAGGGATGCATTTCGATAGGGTGATTATACTATTCTCTCAGTGAAAGAATTGGAGAACAGGATTATCAGTGCGAATTGATCTGGCCTGCTGCATTACCAAGGATAGCATGATTTGGCAAGTTTACAGGTCTCTAATTGGATAGCGAGTCCAATTAACCAAACTGCTCTATGTGATAGAAATAAATGAGAGAGAACAGAGGTTGCAATAGCACAAACTAAATTCTCAGATACTGGGTCTGACTATTATTATACTGAAATTGAAATTAGAATAGGTGAGAATTGGAATCGAAGTAGCCATATTATCTAACGCATTTGGTTTATGGTTGAAATTAAAATAATATTGGAATACCAAAAGAAAAAAAAAAGTAGTGATTGAATTTTGAGAGATTTCGCTTTCTTTTTTTTTTTCCGCCGGTAGAATCGGGATGCAAATGGAACATGCGCTAAATTTTTTAACAAGTTTAAAAAAAAATTAATTTTAATACGGATATCCTCATAATTCTAGGGGAGATGGCTGAGGCTTTTCTAGTCTTCGATGTCACATCTTGGAGTCCCGCCAGGATATTTTGAGTACTTCTCTGGGATGGGATGAGGAAGTGTAAAATGGTAATCTGGTAGACCGCCGTCTTCAGCCTTTGAATTCAAGGAAATAAGCGATACATAATATTTATCGGTCTCGAGGAGACGCAAGAAGCATGGCATGTGAACTTCGTTTTTTCAGGTGAAAGCGAAACTTTTTTATTTTTTTTATGAATTTTGAGGCTTTCCCATCTCTTCCGTTGTCATGTCTCTTTCTCAACTTTTCGGTTGTCATGTCTCTTTCTCAATCGATACGCTTTATTCCTCTTTATTTTACGCAGAGTCTAATTCAATCCGCAGGGTCTTTTCTACAGTGATGTCATGGATCCGAGGTGTGCCCCATCAACTCAGTGGTCATAAAATTTTGGATTATGCAAACAAACAAAGTCCCATAAGATGGGTGCTCCTATTGTATCAGTAGCTGAACTGGGGACTGCACGAAAAGAATTGGTATATGCTATTGATGGCTTACGGATTGATAATTTAATCATAGGAGGAGATTTCAGAACTGTTATATAGTGGGGCAACGCATTGAGATACTAGCAAACTCTTGTTAATAGGCATTTTTGCACTCAAATTATACATTATTTTGACAAGCATATCTATAGGGAAGCAAATGGTGCTATACGTTAGATAGCAAACAATATAGTTAGTCATAGTTGTGCACTTGTGCTATTAATTAGGAGTCGGCTTGAGATCTACCACTTTAATTTAAGAACTTTGTATCAAATGATGCTGGAAGTTTCCCGCGATTTAGCAGGTTGTACTCATGTTAGAGCTATATGAAATGAGTAACCGCTTTTACCAAAAAAAAAAAAAAAAAAGATGCTGGAAGTTGTATATATACAAAAATTTTTGTAAAGCAGTTGATCTGTATATAGAAAAAAAAGATTGCTCTTGTGCGTGCGCACGCACGTGCGCACTCACACACGTATATAAAGAGAGAGATGCCAATATATTAATTAATATGCATAATTCTTATCAGAGTGTTATGATTAGTCTCTCTTGATTTTTTTATTATTAAGTGGACGTGATTATGCACTAGCGAATGCCTAGTCTCCATTGTTTCAAACATATACAAACATTTAATAGAAAATATATTTTGCTCAAAAAAATAATAAAGATATTGATACACTTCTAAAAGATTTAATAACTAATTTTTTTCTGTCAAATTATTTCAAAGATGAAAACTGACAGTACTTCAATATGCAAGGACTATTAATCTTAATTGAACTTCGGAAGCATAAAATTATACAAGAATCCAAGAGATTAGGCTTGTGCTTTTAACTTAAAACAGTATTTCTACTCATTATCGTTCCATTCTTTGCTAGTTTTCTGGTCATATAAAGAAACCAAGGATTGGTTTACTACATAAGAGGTAAACCAGTATTGATTGAAGCTTGGGCATTCTCATAATATCTAGTTAGTATTAGCATTTTTCAAATTCGAATATTGAAGGTTAGAGAAGTTGGAGAGCTTGTTGATCATCCTCATCCCTTGTTCTAAAAAATAGTAAAAATCTTCTTTTGTGAAAATATAATATTAGTCAGAACTTTAGATTCCATATTCAAAAATTTTATCTACTCCAGTCTGGAGTCTGTTTAAGGTTTTCAAAGACACAGCTACAAAAGCAATTGGATAATTGTATCACTAGATTTGGATATTTAACATAGAGATAAAAAGCAAAAACATGGCCAAAGCGGTAATAGGTTGTAAAATAAAGTACATGTAATAAATGGAATAAAATTTACTTGTTATTAGTACAGTTTGTTAAATAAATTTTTTTAGTTTAGTAATAAATAAAAACATAATTATAACCCGACATAAGAATTAGTATAACTTTTTAAATAAAAATTTTCTTGTTCGACAATAAAATTTTCCATCAAATATTTATCTAAGAACCAAAAAAAAACGTTCTTCACAAGGCCCAAGGTCGGTGAGGACTGAGGAGCCGTACCACGGTCCAGGATGGTAGCCGCCATAATAGAATATAATTTTTCCACGAGCAGCGTGTGCATGTCTGTACTCACTGCCTTTTTGCGGAAAGATCTTACTGGTCGATTTCACACTTGGCACAATCTATGGCTGAATTCTAGGCCCTCTTTGGGGAGCAATTGATAGCAGAGCTGCTGCTGCTGCTGCTGCTGCTGCTGCTGCTGCTTCTTCTTCTTCTTCTTCTTCTTCTTCTTCTTTCTTTTTTTTTTTTTTTTTTTTTTTTTTTTTTTTTCGTTCAGATAGATTTTTCATACAGTACATATACGAATACATCCAATAAAATCAAAAAATACTAGCTCACAGAGTGTCTATGGCAATTTCCTCTCTTCTAACCAAAGGGAGTATCTTGAGTGGTAGACCATGTAGACAACCACTCAGTCGGCCACTCCGTTGGTTTATCTGAATACATGCTTGGCCTAGAAGGTCACTCCATCCCTCATCATCATCCCTATATCCCGGATCAAGAGGTGGTTCGTGCTCTCACCCCTCGCCCCTCCGAATCCACCCAATAATCGGAGCCGAATCGCCCTTCAGAATAATCAAACTAGCCTGTAGCACCAGCCGCGCATATCGAAGACCAGCCCAGGTAGCTCGCAACTCTGCCTCCGGAACTGACGTGTCAAATAACTGGCAACCACCCGTTGCCACTACTCTGGAGTGCGAGCCGTGTATAACAAAGCCAACACCGCCCCGCGTACCTCCATCCAGCGCCGACCTGTCGTGTTGACAGCAGAGCTTTTGAAAGTAAAATTTTTGGAGGTAGAGTTTTATAAAATAAAGCTTTTATAAAAAAAAAACTGTTTGATGTTTGATAACTATATTTCTAAAGTGCTCTGTCAGTTTAATATGTGTCGGTAAACAAGAAAAAATATTTTTGGTATGACAAAATGACCATAAAAATTATTACATAATATCATACAACAAAGCATAATAAAATATAATATATATCAATACATAAATATATGATATAGTATAATATAACTATAATGTAATATAATATTATTATAATATAATAATATAATATTATATACTATAGCATAATAATTTAATATAATATTAATTTATTTAACATTATATTATGATATAATATTATTGTTACGGGGGAATTTAGCCACCATGCCCCACGTGACCGGCACGCGCGCCCAGGAAGACTACGGCAGTCCCTTGATCCAGCAATCCGACCCCGAGTCGGATATCTTCGGCTCCGCAGCCCGACCCCGAGTCGGCTGCCCCTTGATCCAGCAATCCGACCCCGAGTCGGATATCTTCGGCTCCGCAGCCCGACCCCGAGTCGGCTGCCCCCTGATCCAGTCATCCGACCCCGAGTCGGCAATCTCCCGACAACGACAGGCTGTTCCCCTGAGGCACGCCGCGGCCCCCTGCTCCACTACTCCCTGCAACGGTCGCATCCGGCGCTGCTCCACGATCCCCTGTAACAGCCGTATAAAGCGGAGCCCCACTACGCCCTGTCATGGCCGTACCCAGCGCTGCCCCACGACGCCTTGTAACGGCCATGCCAGTGGCAACTCCATCGTGCCACACGATGACCAACCCCCCAGAAAGACCCCCCAGCCTGGTATATATGCGGCTGGGGGGGAGAAGGGGGAGGGTAAGCAAAGGTTTTTCAGAGTATTCTCTTATCCGCTACTACTATCTCTCCTTCTCCTTCAATCTCCTCTGACTTGATCGTCGGAGGGCCCCCACTACCCCGGTGGTGGTGCGAGGCTTGCCTGCAGGTTTCCCGGTGGAAGGTGGAGCGCAATCAACCCAACTCCAAGGGAATCCCGTTCACACCGCTGTGCCAATCGTTCTCGGTTTGGACCACCAGCAACAGTTGGCGCTAGAAGGAGGGCCGGATCTTAGAGCGATCGTAATGGCACGGCGAGGTGGTCGTGGAGCTTCCAATGCTTCCGGTCGCGGGGCCTCTCGCGCCTCTGGCCGGAAAGCCGCTGCATCTCCAACACGCTCTCAGCAACACTCCACCGCCCCACCGCCCATTCAGACGGTCGAAGTCGCCCAGTTCGACCAGCTAGCCCAGCAGGTTCGCACCCTCGCGGAGGCGGTGCAGAATCTGCAGGGTGCGATGTCCCGGGCGCCGCAGCGGGCTCAGGAGCCGCTGCTGCCTGAGCGTTCGCCTGCCCTCCTCAACCCGCGCTCCTTCCTCTCCCATGGGGAGGAGCGTCGGCGCGAGGAGGATTCTCGAGCACGCTCCATTCTGCCGGGACCTTCCCATCGGAGTTGCGCGGGGTACGAGAGGCGGGCCCGGGCGCGTTCCCAGACCCCCCAGTCCTCAAGGAACCCGCGCTCCAGTCGGTCTCCCTCTCGCCGCTCCTTGTCTCCCACCCACCGGTCGCGCTCCCTGGATCGGCGGGTGGACGATCTCCACCGACAACTCCAGGTCCTGAAGGGCCATTCCAAAGATCCCTTCGCCGACTTGGAGATCTCCTCCCAGCCGGCGCTTGCCTCGAGGATCCTGCAGACCCCGAATTCGCCGGGTTTCAAAATGCCGGCGATCGAGCCCTATGACGGGGCGGCGGACCCTCGGGATCACGTCGAGAGTTTCAGGACCCTCATGCTCCTCCACGGAGCATCAGATCCCCTTCTCTGCAAAGCTTTCCCAGCAACCCTCCGTGGCCCGGCGAGGGCGTGGTTCGCCGGGCTGGAGGCTGACTCGATCCGGTCCTTCGACCAGTTCACTCGCCTCTTCATCACTCACTTCGCCGTCAGTAGCCGGCGGCGACTGGTCTCCGACTCCCTCTTTGATGTCCGGCAAAACGAGGGAGAGAGCCTGCGGGATTATCTTACCCGCTTCAACAAGGCTACGCTGGAGGTCCGGAACCTGAGTCAGGAGGTGGCCCTTTCAGCCCTGAAGCGTGGCTTCCGGAAGGGCAGACTCACCTTCTCCCTGGATAAACGCCTGTCACGGAGCTTCCCGGAGCTGTTGTCCCAGGCGAACCAGTATGCGGACGCCGAGGAGGCGGCCGCCCACCGGAGCAAGGAGGCCGCCGAGATCCCTCCAAAGCTTGGGAAGAAAAGGCGAAAAGAGGCACGCCAGAGGAGGAGCCCGACGCCCCAGCATCGGCGCAGAAGCCCGTCGCCGGCGAGGAACCACGGCGCCCCACGCCCTCGTTCTCCGCCTCGACGTTTCAACCGGTACACCCCTCTCCTGACTCCCCGGGCCCAGATCCTTATGGAGATCAAGGGGCGGGAGGATCTCCCGGCTCCGAGACAGATGCGGAAGATCCCTGGGAAGAGGCCCTCTCGGGCGTACTGTGAGTACCACCGAGACCACGGCCACGACACGGAGGACTGCTTCCAGCTTCGGGACGAGATCGAGGCTCTCATCCGTCGGGGGCGTCTCGGTCGATATGTGAGCGACCGACGTCCCCCCGCGGACCCGCGTCCGGCCGACCCAGCTCCTCCGGAGCCTCGGGAGCAGAACCGACCCGTTGCGGGCGTGATCCATACTATCACTGGGGGCTGCTCTCGGCCTGTGAGGAACGCAGGGGGCTCGGCGGAAGCATCAGGGATGGCCGTCGTAAAGAGGCAAAGGGTCGGCAATGTAATCACCTTTTCTGATGAGGATGTAAAGGGGGTTCAGACTCCCCACGATGACGCCATGGTGATCTCCCTCACTATGGCAAACTATGATGTAAGGCGTGTTCTTGTTGATAGTGGAAGCTCAGCCGATATTTTGTTTTACGAGGCCTTCCAAAAGATGAGCTTGTCCAGACAATTGTTGCACAAAACATCCACCCCCCTCATCGGATTCACTGGTGACGCTGTCCCGGCCGAAGGAGTCGTCGAGCTGCCTGTGACTGCGGGCGTTGCACCCGCAGAAGCCACGGTGCGACTCGGGTTCTTGGTCGTCCGTGTTCCCTCGGCCTACAACGCTATCCTCGGACGACCCGGACTGAACGCCCTTCGTGCGGTGGTCTCTACGTACCACTTGCTCATGCGGTTCCCAACGGCGGCTGGGATCGGAGAGGTCCGAGGTGACCAACCGACCGCACGGCAATGTTTCCTAGCGACTCTCAAAGGGAAGAAGCCCGTGGAAGCCCTAAGCGTCGAGTCCCTTGACGCCAGAGACGAGGTGGCCTTGCGGCAGGGGGAGCCAGCCGAGGGTGTGGTCGAAGTTCCCCTCGAGGAAGGCCGCCCGAACCGGACGGTCCGGGTCGGCGCCAATCTCGACTCGAGAGCTCGGGCCCGGTTGGTGGAATTCCTCCGAGCCAATGCCGATGTATTTGCCTGGTCGGCGGCCGATGTACCTGGGATCGACCCGGAGGTCATTTCTCACGCCCTCAACGTCGACCCGACCCACCAACCAATAAAGCAGAAGAAGAGACACTGTGCCCCGGATCGGATCCAGGTGGTCGACCAGGAGGTAGACAAGCTCTTGGAGGCAGGATTCATAAGGGAGGTAAGCTACCCCGAGTGGCTGGCAAATGTTGTACTTGTCCGGAAGGCGAGCGGGAAGTGGAGGATGTGCATCGACTATACCGACCTGAACAAGGCGTGCCCTAAGGATAGCTTTCCGCTTCCGCGAATAGACCAACTGGTCGACGCGACTTCCGGATATCAGCTGCTGTCTTTCATGGACGCCTTCTCCGGTTACAACCAGATAATGATGGCCCCACAGGACGAGGAGAAAACTGCCTTTATAACAGACCGGGGGCTGTACTGCTACAAGGTAATGCCCTTCGGTCTGAAGAATGCTGGCGCCACTTACCAGCGCCTCGTCAACAAAATCTTTAAAGAGCAAATCGGCCGAAACATGGAGGTGTACGTGGACGATATGCTGGTGAAGAGCCGCCATGCAGACCAGCACATCGCGGATCTGGAGGAGACTTTCACCACCTTGCGGAAGTTTCGCATGAAGCTGAACCCAGCGAAGTGCGCCTTCGGCGCTTTGGCCGGAAGGTTCCTCGGTTTCATTGTCAACCAGCGGGGTATCGAAGCCAACCCAGACAAAATCAAGGCCATCCAAGGTATGTCCCCTCCGACCAAAGTAAAGGAGGTTCAGGAGCTCGCTGGAAGGGTCGCCGCGCTTGGACGATTTGTGGCAAAATCGGCCGAACGCTGCCAACCATTCTTCAAGGTGTTAAAACGCCCGAAAGACTTCCTCTGGACGGCCGAATGTCAAGCAGCATTCGACCAGCTCAAGGAACACCTGGCGTCTCCTCCCCTACTGTCCAAGCCGCAAGAAGGGGAGATGCTCTACCTCTATCTGGCGGTCTCCCCAACCGCGGTCAGCGCGGTGCTGGTTCGGGAAGAGGCAAAGCTCCAGAAGCCTGTGTACTACATCAGCCGGGTCCTACGGGATGCCGAGACGCGGTACACGAAGGCTGAAAAGATCGCCTTCGCGCTGCTGACCGCGACCAGGAGGCTTCGCCCCTACTTCCAGGCTCATTCGGTCACCCTCTTAACCGATCAACCACTACGGCAGATCCTCAGCAACCCCGAGAATGCGGGACGACTGGTGAAGTGGGCAGTAGAACTCGGTGAGTTCGACATCCGCTACCAGCCTCGACCCGCCATCAAGGCCCAGGTGCTCGCGGACTTCCTCGCTGAGTGCACGGTGCAGGAGGCGGAACCTAAACCGCCGGACACACCCAGCCTCGACCTCCCGATTTGGACGCTTCACATCGATGGGTCGTCCAACTCCGAGGGTGGAGGAGCCGGGCTGGTCCTTACCAGTCCTGATGGAGTGATAGCCGAGTATGCCTTGAGGTTTAGATTTTCAGTGACCAACAACGAGGCGGAGTACGATGCCCTAGTCACGGGACTCAAACTCACCAGGGAGCTCGGCATTCGGCGTTTGAAGGTCTTCACCGACTCCCAGCTGGTGGTCGGGCAGGTTTGTGGGGAGTTCGAGGCCCGGAGCCCGATCATGCAGAACTACGTCCGGAAGGTGCAAGCACTCATTCCCAACCTCGGCAGTGTCGACATCCAGCAGGTCCCCAGAAGCGAAAATGCCAGGGCCGACAGGTTGTCCCGCTTGGTGGGCACAGAGGCGCACAACTTGTCGAGGGCAATCTACCTGGAGACCCTGGATGCCCCGAGCATCGGTGAGGCTGGAGCGGTGATGGCGATTGATCCGGAGCCGTCTTGGATGGACCCGCTCGTCGCCTACCTCGCCGAAGGGATCCTCCCTGAAGACGAAGATCAAGCTCGGCGACTTGTCAAGAAGTCCGCCCACTACGTACTCTATGAAGGGAGGCTGTACCGGACCTCGTTCACCGCCCCCCTCTTAAGGTGCCTCCGCCCCTCGGAGGCGGCCTACGTCCTCGGCGAAGTCCATGAGGGCATCTGCGGATCGCACTTGGGGGCTAGGTCCTTAGCGCACAAGATCATGAGGCAAGGCTATTATTGGCCTACCTTGTTGGAGGACTCGAAGGATCACGTACGGAAATGCGACGCCTGCCAGCGCCACGCCAACGTCCAGAGAGTCCCTTCTGTCCCTTTGGCACCAATCACCGCGCCCTGGCCCTTCGCACAGTGGGGAATGGATATCCTCGGACCATTCTCCGTCGCTTCAGCTCAGCGGAAATTTTTGATTGTTGCAATCGACTACTTCACCAAGTGGGTGGAGGCAGAGCCGCTGGCCACTATCACGGAGGCGCAAGTCCGGAAGTTCGTGAAGAAAAACATCATTGTCCGATTTGGGGTACCTCGGGTCCTCATCTCGGATAATGGTCGATAGTTCGACAACAAGCATTTCCGTGACTTTTGCGAGGAGTTCGGGATCGAGCATCGGTTCACATCTATGTCGCATCCCCAAACCAACGGTGAGGCCGAGGTCACAAATCGGACAATCCTCCAAGGAATTAAGGCGCGAATCGGTCGGACGGGGCAAGCTTGGGTCGAAGAACTCGAGAATGTCCTTTGGGCGTATCGGACCACGCATCGGACCCCTACCGGGGAGACGCCTTTCAGCCTAACCTATGGCACGGAAGCGGTTGTTCCCGTGGAGCTCGGACTCCCCTCGCCCCGGGTGGCCGCGCACCGACCCGAGGCCAATTCGGAGCAACTCCGAGGAAACCTGGACCTCTTGGAAGAAGCAAGAGAAATGGCGCAGGTTCGGATGGCGATGTATCAGCGGAGGGTGGCCCGATATTATAACTTCAAGGTCCGACCGAAACTTTTCAGAATCGGAGATCTGGTGCTAAGGCGAGCCAAAGCATCTCAACCCGCGGAAGGTGGGAAGCTGGCGCCAAATTGGGAAGGCCCGTATAGGGTTCGCTGGGTAAACCGACCTGGCTCCTACCAGTTGGAGGCCCTAGATGGTCGAGAAATTCCGAGAAGCTGGAATTTCGCTAACCTGCGGGTGTATTACCAGTAGAACGACAAAGCCAGGAAGACAGTTCGAAAAATGTACAATTCTTTTCATTTCAATAATTCCTGGTTACAACGGTGTGTTCGTGTGATTACAAAGAATTCCCAGAGGGGAATTGGGGAGTAAAGAAAACAAGGAAGAGGTGGAGACTCCGTGGAGCTGAAGATCTGGGATCCCGAACCCTCCATCCGAAGCAGCTGCAATCCCACCGGGCGTGGGTGCTTCTCCCCGGAGGCGCCATCGACGCCTCACGCAAAAGACGAAGAGCCGGCGCGGACGAAGAAGAAGTGGACGAAGGAGGAGTTCCCGCTGCCTCCAGAGGAACGCCACCTCCAAGGGATATTCCGGTCCTCCCCAGGAGAAAGGGAGGGAAGGAACACAAGGGAGAAGAGCGCGAGGAGGCGCGAACCCGGATGAAGCGTCTGGCGCAGAGCTCAATCGGGAGGCAGGGCTGAAAGGAGGGGGGATGTGATCCCGGATGAAACGCCTAGAGCGGAGTTCCGCCGGGGAGAACCTCCCTGTTGATCCCAGATGAAACGGCTAGTTGGCGGAAGTCGCGAGGGGCGCGCCTCCCGTTCCTCCGGCGGGGGTTTCCCAGCCACACGCCGGAGAGGAGGTCCACGAACCATGGCAACCTGAATAGCTCCGGCTTGGCAGGCACCACCGCGCCTGCACTTATATTTATAGCCAAACTGAGGCCCCCCGGTCGTTCCGATGCGGGTGGCTCCAATAAAGGCGGGCGCACCGAATCCGGAGCCGTTCCGGCTCTCGAGGCGTATCCTCCCACGATCTCCTAAGAGTCGTTCTCCTTAATTGCATTCTTCATGCAGGACACTCCGGGCAGCGTGTATCCCGCGGCCCACGTATCTCCGCTCGCGCCCAGGCCGCATCCGCCTCGAAGAGCGCGCGTATCGCGGCCGCTTAACTGACACTCCTTGCAAGCAGCAACTGGCGATCCGATTTCCCAGGTAACGCTTCAATTAGCATTTAATACCCTTCTGGTGTTCCCCAGGCGACGCTTGGAGAAGAGGAGAAACACGATCGTAGCTGGCCACGGAGAAATCTCGTCGAGCGGCAAGCGACAGGCGCGTGACCAACGAGCGGAATTCCCCGAGGCTCGGCCCTCGGATGCCAGGCTAACCCGATGATCATCCTGGGAGCAGACTAGCCTGAAGCCCCGACCGGTCGCCTCGGCTTGCGCCAGCCTTGGCCGACCAACGAGCGGAATTTTCCGAGGCTCGGCCCTCGGATGCCAGGCTAACCCAATGATCATCCCGGGAGCAGACTAGCCTGAAGCCCCGACCGGTCGCCTCGGCTTGCGCCAGCCTTGGCCGACCAACGAGCGGAATTTTCCGAGGCTCGGCTCGGATGCCAGGCTAACCCGATGATCATCCCGGGAGCAGACTAGCC